>NW_027142355.1:8957504-9606603 GCF_026170545.1 Melanerpes formicivorus | reverse complement strand
ATCAAAGGTACACAGTAACTTATACACTTATAAAAGAATAGTATAACCTTTTTGTGATTCTTGGGCATATAAACTGTAGTTCTAAGTTAATAAAGCTTGAGAACAATAGCTTTCAGTGTTAGAAAGACAGACGGTAACAGTCTGACTTACTAATCCAATCTTTCATATTGTCCAGCTGCTCTGGTATGGTCAGATCCTGCCCTGAAGGATAAACAAATCCTTTATAGAGAGTGCTGTGTCTTAATGAAATTGGGAGGTTAGTTGTTGTACTTCTTCAGCCTGGTTCTAGATTCATGTATCCTGCAACAGTGCTGAAGTTAAATGGGAAGGCTATGTAGAGGAGGTATCACCTGGAAGTCTCTCTAATAATCTGAACCTCAGAGCAGCAGTGTGAGGCTTTTTTAAGAAGCACATACTAGGCGTATTAGGAAGGGAACAGAGAAACAGACAAATTCTGTGAAAGTTAAGAATGTGGTCTAAAAAGGAAAGGAATCTTAAGAAGAAAGCTATGAGCAGCTTCTCAATGTAATTATTATTCTATGTTATTTAGAGTCCAAAATTACATAATTCTCAAGTATGAATTCTGTATATTCAAGTCAGACCTAGAATATGATCACATAATCAGAACTATTCCAAATATTGTGGAATTTATGGATACTGTTAGTTAACATCACCAAAACACATACAGAAATGGACATCTGAAGAGACTAGCCCCCTAAACCTGTTTTTATTAACCATAATCCGTAAGATTATTGTTTTTGTTGGTAGACCATTCTCTGACCTTACAAATACAGATGCTCTTCTATACTTTGTGGAGATGTAAGCATAGATTACCCTAGAACAGCTCCTCTCCAACTTCTTTTCCAAATTATTTTCCCACAGCTGCTAATTATGATAGTTAGATTGTCAAATTACAACATTTGTAAGTACTTTCTATGTAGCAGTTACAGACACATGCAGAATTTAGGGAAGAGAAAGCAACTTTTTTTTTTTTTTTCTTTCTCCAAAATTCATTATTTCTTTTATGAGGGAGTGCATAGTAGTTCAAAAACTACTTAGGGGACAGATATGGGAGACATTGGTAGAACTCCTATCACAGCCTCTGCCAAGGGCCTTATCTGGGGGTCTTGCTGTAAATCAGTGGGGGGGCTGTCTGAAGACAACCGACACCAAACACAGCTTGAACTTCAGAACTTTTAGAATAGAGATCAGGCTTAATAGACTTTTGAATATTAACTTCTCCATCCAGCGAAGTGAAGAATTTAAATAAATATACATTATATGATGCAGGGGGGTTACATGTGAAGGGAGTACATGTAACAGGCATATCGGGAAGACATTAAATCCTAAGTACCATAGACAGTGGGGGAAAGGGAGAAGGAATTTTTTGTCCAGGAATTTAGGATAAAAGGGGAGCTGTGCCTTCCAGAATTGTCCTATGTAGTCTCCCTTTACTCAAATAAAGTTTTACAAGACTCCTCTATTTTTGTTGTACACAGGAACTTCTAGATTGGATAAATTTTTCCTTACAGTAAGAAAAGGTAATTTTTTGCAAGATATCATAGTTCTTGTACAACAGTGTTTTTATATCAAGATCGTCTTCAAAATGTGCCAGAAAGTATGTACCCATTAAAGTTATGTCAATGTTTTACCTCCTTCCCCAGTGTTTCCTGACAGTTCAGCTATCACAGATAGTTCTCTAGATAGGCAAGAGTGGCCAAGTCTGAAGCCAGTATAAACGGAATCAGGAGCTCCAGTCTACTGCTGAGAAGCACACTGATCTGATTGGAAGCTTATTCCAACACCCTTTTTATAAGGAAGATCAGATAACTACAGTTAATATAGAAAAGCTCTCAGGAATATTACTATTTGTAGAAGAAGGGAGGACGAAGAAAGAAGAACTCTTTAACTCTTTAAAGCTCTTTGAAGCTCTCCCTTCCTTTTTTTTTTTTTTTTTTTTTTTTTTCCCTTTCTTTTTCTCCTCGCCTCTCTTGTCCTTTTATTCACTTTGCCGGGATTCCTATGAGCCTTTAAAGCCAGAGTACTTTCTCCCTCCTCTATTGCCACCTAGAGGAGAGTAGAGAAAAGAACTGATGTTACAATATACAAGCGTTGAAACCAGAACAGGGCCTAAGTGGGATGGAACTGAGAGGAGGTAGGTGGGCAAACTCATGTAAGGAAGTGGCAGGACATGCCCTGATGGACACAGAGATGGGAAATAACCCTCGCTGCAGAGGCTTTTTCTGCATAAATTTTCCTTGTAAGTCCAGACAGATATAGCTCAGATATTAATTCTTCACCCATTCAATAATGGTATTGTTCCTGAGAAAAATCTTATCTGTGTACTTACAAAACAAGGGATTTACATATGCATGTATTATAGTTTTAATCTAACATATAGGCTTATATGCTGATATATCTGAGGAGTTCAAAGAAGCTGTACAACAAAGGCTTCTGCATCTAGCAGCTTGCATTATAGTTTAACACTGTTAATAAGGAGGGTAGATAATTGAGAAAAGATCAAGATAATCCATAAGCAGCTCAGGAATCATATCAGAAATAAACAAGCATACCCAGATTTTGCAACAACAGGAAATGCCAATTTATCCATATCCTACCACAAGACAAGAAAATGTAAAACACCTTAAAAATTTGAAGTATTCATCAAAGTAAGCACTCAGCTTCTGTTCAGATTTCAAAGCCAGAAAAATCAATGAGTGCAGATACTGAGATGGTAGAATGCTTTTCCAATACACACACATGCAAAAAAGAAAAAAAAAACATAGATGGGTGAAACTGAAACATGTGCTTATGCATAAATCCAGAAAACTAGTGTGTTGCAGTCACTGATTTGAATATTGAAAAATTAACTTCTGCTTGATTTCAGATCTCAACACATTCCAGTCTTGTAGTCTCCTTTGTTCTGATAATTTGCTGAGTAAAGACAAAATGTGTCCTAAAAAATAATTGCAAGACAAAAGCAAGGTCAGTGAAAAATATGTCTTTTCTGCATCCAGTCTTCCCTTTTCTTGATGTATTAAGGCAATCCTAAGGGCCTTATCCAAAACATACTGAAGTCAGTAGAAAACTTTTGGAACTGGCCTCACATGTAGAATCTGAATTCCTAAACAAGGTTTTCTAAGCTTCTGTGTATGGAATGAAATATCTATTAAAAATACTTTACAAAGTAATCTGTATTTAATAAAAGTGTGTCCTGTTTTTTAGGAGTGTCAAACACTTTAAATGCAAATTCCTGGCAGGAGTTTTAATGGCTTGAGTATCATCAGATCTGCAGTTTATGGCAGAGGAGCAAGTTTGACTTCTTCTTTTAAACAAATTGATATTTAACCTTTACAACTATTCAAGGCCTTCTACTGCTGACAATAGCACTTGTTCCACATTGTCTGAATTTTAAGCAAGTCAGTAATACTTCAGGTTTTATCACAGCTATTTACTAGAGCACAAACACTGACCTCCACATGACAGCAGAAGAAATACCTTTTTGAGCCACTGATGCTAGATGCATGCACTAATCTCAGTTCTGTAGAATTACTTTGGTAGTGCAATAGCTAACATTTTCTGTGCTTTTTCTTCAGTAGCATGATGAGACTCAGATCAGAAATCAGACTCCTTATGAGATTTGGATGTTTATTAGCAAGATTTGTAAACTATTTGTCAGCTATGTATATCATCAATGACAAATTTTTTAAAAAAGAGAGAGGCACTCACAAAACAGACAACAGCAGCCACCCAAAATTGTTGATTTCTTGCAACCCAAATTACTCCCCACCTCTTCCAACACAATTAAATAGCAAGTTCAGATGTAAGTTTGGAATATATTATAGAATCATAGAATCAGTCAGGGTTGGAAGGGACCACAAGGATCATCTAGTTCCAACCTCCCTGCCATGGGCAGGGACACCTCACACTAGATCAGACTGGCCAGAGCCTCATCCAGCCTGATCTTAAACACCTCCAGAGATGGGGCCTCAACCACCTCCAGCCATTCCAGGGCTTCACCACTCTCACATCCATTCTGAATCTCCCCACCTCCAGCTTCATTCCATTCTCCCTAGTCCTATCATTACCCATAGAATCATAGAATCAGTCAGGGTTGAAAGGGACTACAAGGATCATCTAGTTCCTGAAAAACCAATTAGGCTTTAACTTCAAACTTCAGGGGAAAAAAATGTACACACACTCACTCATAAAACTTCCACTCAGCATACCCAAAAATGCGCACTCACCAAAGGCAGGGTGAGGACTCACTCAGTCTGCAGAAATATTCTTAGATGGCATCCCAGCCTAAGAAGAGAGGATTTGACTGACAGATTCCTTGCTGAATGAAGAGCAATTTGAAATGTCTCCAGAGCAAGACTACATTTATACCCTAAGTTTAGGATGCACTGTAGACATTTCTAATTAGTTGGAAGGCTGAGACCACACAGCTACACAAAGGTGTTTGTCAGGACAGTTGTACTTCTACATATAAAAGTGAATGGCACTGTCATTATTCAATATCTCAGGTAATTCTAAGCAGGCTACAACATTTGCATAGCATGGTGCATTATAGTCATGATACCTTGTACCTTCACTTGTGAAGAACTGGATTCAGGCTGGTATAACCTTCCTGAGCTAAGTCTGTTTTTCTAATGAATTCCTAAAAGGTGGAAAAACAAAAAGGAAATCACATTTTAGAGAAGGACCTACTAAATTTATGAACAAGAATTATATGTTGTTGTATCTGATAATGAGAAGGCACAATGGTCTAAGATTGAGAGGTTTTGAGAATGCATGTCTTCATTGTATTAGTGAATGCACATAGCTCTTAGCTAGTCCAGATGAAGGCATTACTGTTTATTTTGACATAGCTTTAACAGGCTTGTAAACACCTTAGAATTATGACCTGCTGGTGTGACAGAGGAATAAGAATCCTGTTGCTGTTGGAGCTTGAAACATACCTTCTGACAGTATTGTAGCTGCTAAACAGTAGCACAAGTGTATAGTTTTTGACAGATTGTTTAATAAGAATATTAAATGATCTGATTTCACATGTAAACTCTATAAAATAAATGTCCAATTTCTCTATCTCAAAGAAAAAAACTGTTGCAAGGTTCAAGATGGGTATTTTAGTGAGTCAAACATCAAGTCTTCCGTGAAAGAAAGTTACTTCTGGCTTCTTCATACTGATCATTACCCAAGGGTAATAGGAAATACATGGTGGAAAAGTACATTTACAGCTATACTTACTCTTTCAGAGTTTTGTTTGTTTGCTTGTTTGTTTTTTTCAATTGTAATTGCAAGATGAAGAGAAGGACAGATATCCTAATTAAATTATTAGTCTTTTATAAAAGCTTAAGAGTATGGCTCAGACTTGTTTACTAGAGTTTCTCTATCCAAGTATAATCAGGTTACTGGAGTCCCTTCCTAAGGGCAAGGACATAACATAGCTCACTTTTTAATCCATCCCTACTGCTGCAGAGCTGCTCCTCTTTTGAAAAGTTTAAGAGTTAGAAGACTTGCCCATGAAATAGGAGACGTACTCAATTCTTTTCATACTTCATCTCTAGCCTCACAAGGTCATGCTTACTCTGGTGGATTATAGAAGAAAGGGTGAAAAAGAAAAAGATAAAATGGAAACCTACTTTTCGGTTGGATCACTGTGCAGGCAGAAATGCAGGAGTTATGAAGACAAGATCAAATAAATGGAAGCCTAAACATCTGGAGGTTGTAGCTCTGAATCCCTTCAGGCTGAACCTTGGTCTCTCTCCTTCTCTCACTTAGGAAGTGAGTGCTTCAATAACCAGGCTAGCTTATAAAAAGTATGTGACCTTTGTCATGTGTTATGTGTTATGAGATGTTACTAATGTTACTAGACTTCTACAACTTGGGATGTGACTAGAACTAGACCTAAATAACTCTAAAGTTTTAGTACATGATGGTATGTGAGCAGAGCAATATAATAACCATATGGTAAAAATACTTCTTTTTTTTCTTTTTTTTTTTTGAGGTAGCCACCACTTTTTAAAGAAGGATAAATGGTATCTGAAATGCATGTACTTCATGGGTTTTTTGTTGTTTTCAATTCTACTTTCAAAGGGCAGCATCATTTTGAATGCCAATGCCGACTGATGTCACCACTAACAGGATAAGTATTTGGAGTGGCACTTAGTGAATGATTGACATCGGGTATACAGCAAGTTCTTGTTCTGTCAGAATCTGGCATGTTTCTAGGTGTCAAAGTTAATCCACTGCCAGCTATTTGACAAGATTGCACTTAGTGCCTGATGTTAGTCTCCAAAATGTTCATGATTAAGGATGCATACAAATGCTATTTACTCAATTGAGTAAGTAACAGTTCCCCTCACATAAGAAAAGATGGACTCTCAGTACAAATGTATTATTTCCATGGAAAGTAGTAAATCATGACATGAGATACCAAGGTGTTTCTGCTCATTGTGTGAATTGGCACTCACCTTTGCACAGCTGGCAATGATGAGAAATATTCTGCCTATGAGAGATATCATATTAGTACTAGAGCTCTGGGAACATAATAAGCATCAGAAACTGTCCTGTCTGTACAACAGAGAAAGCATGTTGAGTGCTCAGTATTTTGGCCAGCACATAGAGCACTGGGATCCTGGAAGTTCTCTTTGGGATTTGTAGTCTTTCGACTAGTTCTATAGCTGAAAGCTGTTCTTTCAACTACCTCTTGAGCTCACAAAAAAAACCAAGGTGGCCACTAAGGAGATGTACAGAGGAGATGACAGCCTGTACTGCCTTCCTTTCAGAGGGTTCAGGTTGCTTGGATTTATGCATTGCCCTGTACAAATATCTGTTTCATACTTACATAATACACCTACAGCTGGCAAGAATAAAACAAATCAGTGTAAGCACAACAGAACTGCAAGTGAAAAGAAAAATGCAAAACTATCCTCTTCTTGCCTTGCTCTCCTTTATTCTTCAGTCTATAACCTGCTTTCTCTATAAGCACACTTATGCTTTTTATGGTAACAGAAGTAGAATTTTGTGTCAATGACTTCAAGATAGCAAAGGAGAGAACGTAAATACAACAGATGCACTGAGACCTGACAAAAAGATGGGAATGTAAAAGAACAACAAACGAAAATATGGGGGCATGTAAAACAAACATCAGAGAGTAGAAAATGGATAGGATGAGAAAATTAAAGAAAAAACAGTGGTGATGTCAATGAAAAGATCTGACAGTACAGATGGATCCTTCTAACTAGACATCTCATGCTCTGCAAAGAGATACTTCAAAAATCACCTTCTACTGTATACTTTTTGCATTTCTTTGTATTCATCATGGGAGTGTAAAAAAGTTGCAAGATTTTTGGGACAGAAGTTTCTTTTACACTGTGGAAACTCAATTACTGACTGGGCTTAGTAAGATCAGAGCCTCTCATTAATTATTAGAGGTGGCCTAGATTAGTGGATTTCCTGTCCTTTCCATTGTGTGACTACACCAGGTCAGTGTGGAGCTGCAAATTTAGGTAAATGCATACGTAAGTATGCATGCATAATACACAAGACATATGCTGATCAGCTGCACAGATCAATACAGAGTGGTGTCTTTATTAGAACTCACACAATTACACAAAGTGCTCATGTACACACAAAGAAAGCTTTACATACACTAAAGTTTTTTCCATCTCCATCCAATAAAATTCCTACCCCCCTTTAGAAAACAAGTTCCTCTATTTTGCAATGTATTCAGGGGAGGGTTTCTTTGGTTGGCCTATCTTGGTGTGAAATCTTGTAAGTAATCAAATTTATATGCTTCATTTCCACTGACAAGATAACAAGGGCTTGGCCACCTATTTTTCTACCTCTGATCCTCTGTGTTCATTTTGTTTTTACAATCAACTTGTCATTAGGTAATTTAACCCTAGCAATGGAAAAAACATGTTTAATGAGCTACTCCAGAGGCAAGAGTCACATTTCATTTGTATGTATGAAGAAAAAGTTAAAAAAAAAAAAAAATAGTGAGAAGATGTTCAAACACTGGCATAGGTTGCCTGGAGAGGTTGTGGAATCTCCAGCCTTGGAAATATTATTAATCTGACTGCATACAGCCTTGAGGAACCTGCTGTAGTGGACACCAGCTTGAGTAGGGAGGCTTGGGCTAGATGAGCTCCAGAAGTTTCTTCTGACCTCAAACCACTGTGTGAAAATTCAGAGGTGCACAGAGAAGTGAAAGTTGAAAATTTTATGTGCCCACATTTTCACCTGAAGGATGACACTGTTGTCACCATTTCCGACAATTTGATTCTTGTACTACCAAGGAATTAGTTTTGAAAGGTAAACAAAAAATTGGTCATTTTAACACTCCTTCTGCACGACAACTTTTCTTTATAGTCTCTACAAATCTGATTCTCTCATAACTCATGACAAGAGCACAACTCTTTTATGACATCAAATGTATATTTGCAATTTTCTATATTTTCTTATCTAGTCATGGGATCCCTTTGCTGCTTTAGTAATGGAAATTAGATCTCAGATATTTGGCTCTAAGAAATTGTTCTAGCTTGCTGAAACATACTTTGTTCTCAAAATTAAGTCTATGCTCTAGCAGGGTATTTGGATTAGATGATCTTCAGAGGTCCTATTGTGGTTTGAGTCTTAACTGGATTTTAAGAGCTCAGATGCTGTCAAACCAAGAATTACTCCCCCCCGCACACACCCCTTTTCCCTGATAAGGTAAGGGAGAGAAAAAAAAAAGGGGTAGGGAAAAAGGATGGAGGTGAATCCACAAAAAATAAATAATCTGGAGTCAGTATGGAAGTAGAAGTAGTAAAATTTTTAACTATATATATATACACACACACACATATTGGTATCAGGGGGGTTGCAAGGGTGAGGGATAAAGACAAATAGGAAAATATACAAAACCAAGCCTGGATGGCCTGGTATTTCCTTGGATATAAGTGGGTTTAGAGAGTGTGGGAGCAGCTTGGAGAGAAGGCCTGACCAGGTGGAAGAATCAGGAAACCGGCAGCAGCTGATGTACTTTCAAGCAGGCGAGGCAGAAGAAGAGCAATGGCAGCAATGTCCTCCTTTTTATAGGTTTGCTGGACAGGAAGGGGAAGTGGAATAGACCACAGTTGATCCAGGAGACCCCTGGAGGGGGAAACCAAATCCCTCTCTGTTCACCTGGGTCAGGTTTATTTTATCCTCTGGGGATGGGGAAAGCAGGGCTCTTTCAGCCCTCCACCCAGGATGGGTGTAACCCAGCACAGGTCCCTTCCAACCTTACCATTCTGTGATTCTGTGAAGAACCACTGAATTTTGCATGCTCATTAAATAAATACAATATAGAAACATCCCTCTTCTGAGAGCTGGACAGCTGACTAGTATTTACAAAAACCACAAGTAACAAGTATTTTTGGAAATAGTTGCACAAATTGGCAAACTCTGTATTTTCCTAGAATCATAGAATGCATTGGGTTGTAAAGGACCTTTGAAGGTCATCTAGGCCAACCCCCCTGCAGTAAGCAAGGATATGACTAGATACATCAGATTGCTCAGAGACCCATGAAGACTGACCTTGAATGTCTCCAGGAATGGAACAACCCATTACAGTGTTCCACCTTTCTCAAAGAACTTCTTTCTAATCTCTGATCAAAATCTACCTTTCCCTAGTTTAAAATCATTGCCCCTTACCCCATTGCTACATACCCTAATTTAAGTCATCAAGATATCAGTCTGGCATTATCTGACTCGTCCTACTTCTTAGGACACTCATTTTCTATATGCAAGATTGCTGGAGCGTGGCTTGTTTGAAAGAGAGTGGCCAAAGCATGAAAATTTAGATACATACCAGAGTGATCACACATGAGAAAGTTCTTTTTAGAAACATCTTAGATCCTTCTGAAGAAGAATCTTCTGTTATTTGCAACTGTGATAACTATGGGTATTTGGTGAAAACCACCATAAAATAAATGGACAGATCACATCCTGGGCTGAATCAAAAGGAGCATGGCCAGCAGATTAAGTGAGGTGCTCTGTTAAGACCTCACCTGGATTACTGCATCCAGCTCTCAGTACAGGAAAGACACACACCTGATGGAGCAGGTTCAGAGGAGGGCCACAAAAATGATCAGAGTTTGGACACCTCTGCTACAAAGACAGGCAGAGGGAGCTGGGGAAGGCTTCAAGGAGACCTAATAGCAACCTTCTAGTATCTTAAGGGGGCGTACAAGAAGGATGGATAGAGACTGTTTACAAAGGCCTGTAGTGATAGGACTAGGGGCAATGGTTTGAAAGTGGAGTGGAGTAGTTTTAGATTGGACTTCAAGAACAAGTTTTTTACCATAATTTTGTGGAGCACTGGAATGGGTTGCCCAGGGAGGTGGTTGAGGCCCTATCCCTGGGAGTACCCAAGATGAGGCTTGAGAGGGATCTGGGTAATGTGATCAAGTTGAGGATGTCCCTGCTTATCACAGAGGGATTTGGATTAGATGACTTTTAAAGATCCCTTCCAGTCCAAACCATTCTATGATTCAATGAAAATATGTAACATAAAAGTCTGATAAAGATTAATTCACTTTGGTCTTTAAATAAAATCATGGGATTGTGATCAAGCTGCATCTCTAATACATATTTGAAAACCCCTTCTTGCTAATTAAACTTTCACTTTAAATTCACTAGAAGAAAAGGTGAATTAATACAATCAGAACCTTTAAGAATCTTTTTTAGTTTATCTTTAGTATTATAGCAACAGGTACACCAACTTCCAACTGTAATTTCATTAAGGTGATGGCTAGACAGAGAACTGACTTTGTTCTGCTGGTTTCTTCATATTTTATTGTGTGAAAATGTGAAAAGTTGCGGATGAGATCTGTAGGACAAGTTAGTTGCCTGACTGATAAGTTTAAATTTGACACCATAGCATTGACAGACACTCATTTCCAAATGTCTATCATGTATGTAAAGGTAAATGTCAAGCAGTACTTATCCAGAAAAGACATTACTCCTGAGAATTATTATGAATTTGAGAAGAAGAAAAACAAAATAAAGTATAGCAGATGTGTCAGCAATGAAAAATTACCCTGCTTCTAGAGACACATGTACGAAAAGGCTCATTTTGCATTTTATGACTTTGTTCTTCAGGAGAGATATTCAAATTTCTTCCAGTTGCTAAGAGAATTTATTGACAGTCACATTTTATGTATAAAATGGAACTTCATATCATTTATAAATAATTAATACATGAATAATTCAACCTTGAGGCTATTATTAAATCTATGCCACTTCTGTTTATAATATCTTTTTTTATCTTCTATTCATAAATAGAATACAAACCAGAATACTTGCTAATTATATGTATTTAATACTAATTTAAAAATTTCAAATTTAATATTCCACTGTATATGTTATTGCACAAACCTAAGCAGACATCCTTTCTCCATCCACAGTGCTGGTATTTTTCCTCACCTATTTTAATATCTACTTACTGTTCCTGAGAAGTCATGTCAGGCAAGCCAATATTTATTAAGTTCAGTATTGTTTTAAGAAGCATTATATGTGTATTTAACTTTGCATAAATGTTTGCAAGAGAAATGTATAAAATGAGACTGGACAGAAGTGTAAGCTGGGTGGTAATATATTTGGGATATAAACTTAGAGCAGATAACTAGAATTCCCCTACTGTTTTACGATATTCAGTACAGTTCAGGTTCCAGTGGCAAAAATGATGATATTCAGATTATCTAAATCAGACAGTTTAGGAATACCATAGAATCAATTGTACCAAAAAACCCACTTAGGAACAGTTAGAAGTTACTACACTGGGTACTAACTTAATATGATTTAAATTATAAAGATGTGGTGAAGAAAATGAGAAAACTTACATCTGAGCTGATAGTACTTGATCACTCTATCCTCAAAGGAATGAAAATGAAAGCAAAACAACAAACAAATAAAGCTATGACTTCTTAATAAGAAAGGTGAAAATACTCTGAAATTTAGATAATTTCTACTTAATTTCTCAGGACCTTGCAGTTAATAGATATAATTATTATAATTAATGTACCTAAGTGAGATTGTAACTGGATGGATACCACCACCCCTGGAGGCAGAGACAGGATGAATCTTGACACTTAAACTAATCTAATCCTTTTTACTTTGAATGCAATGAGAAAATTCTTTAAAGTGATTATGTGAACACAAATTACTGCTCTAGCATTGTGGCAATTAGAAATTAAAAGAGTGAACATTAAAAATAAAGTGCACATTCAAAAGGTGTAGCAAAGAAAACCCTTTATACCCAGTATATTGCCTGCATCTCAGACAGTCTTGAGAACCAGACGACATATATCCAGCATGGAGTATCACCTGTCCCCAGACTGAAACTCCCTTGTTCCATTAATCCCAATGTCTTAGCCTCACAATGATAACTGTAATAGAAGCAGGACCCACAGAAGTTACTCAGGATTTTGAATCTTTAAGTCTGATAAGGTTTTGATTAATAACAGGGAGAAAGGGGAGCTTGCAATACAGTTTGCCCTTAGTTTATATTGGCTCAGAGACAAGGTGGTTGAAAGAAAAATATCAGAGCAATTGTATATTCTTTTGAAAGAGAAATTGAGCTGGAAAAAATTACCATAATTATCTTCACTGATTCAACTGATTTTTATTTTATTACTTTTTGTTTCTGTTTATCATACAAGTTCAGATGTATCGTGTCATTAACTGAACATTATTAAGGTTAGATGGTACAATTTTATTGTTTTCTTTAATCTCACTTCCTTTGATCAGCTATGAAAGTTACCTCTCTCTCAAAGTAGGTATAAATGATTTCTAATCAAAAGCCTTATTAAACAGGGATGAAGAAACAAAAGAAGAATTTAAAAATAGAGTTTGCTCTAACAATTTGTTAATTTAAAGCACCAATAGACATAAACAGACAATAAACCCATGCACACTTACTTAATATTCAGAGTCCAAGCCTATATTTATTGTAAAATATCTTGTGTTGCTCTTACAAAAAAAAGGCATCAATACAATGATGCAGACAGAAATAAGACCATTATGCTTAAAAAAAGTAAAATATGCTATACCTCAACTCATATAAAAGATTCACTTTATTCTTAAAAATGTGTTATTCCTCCATTCCTCTTTATACCTTCTTTTTTGTTCTTTTTTTTTTCCTGCATATTATCTCAGGTTTTTTGTTTGTTTGTTTTGTTTTGTTTTGTTTTTGTAGAAGAGATAGGTATAGAGAAGGATGTAAACATAAAAAGTGAGGAAAGAGAACATCTACTTAGTCTTATAAATCTGAAGTTTTTACTGGTGTGGGGGAGGATGGGGCAGAAAAAGACACAACAAACTAGGCCACAAAACCCCAAAACAGATAATCTCAGCAGTTACCCTTATGGTTATTGTTTTAGTATTTTTGTGTGGCAATCACTTTGCTAAAGTGCATTTTTATTACTGTTCTTTAAATTTATAACAAAATCCTGCAGTTCATTAGCTGCCATTGTGTATCTGAGAAACGTTAACTTAATCATCTTTATTTATGTAAATAAGGTATCCACTTCCCAGTGGTGAATGTGTTTTGTTCCTGCCAGTTTTGAGGTTACATATGCCTTTGTTAGTGTGATCTGGCAGTAATGAGAACTTGTTATTTATAAAGGTAATTAACAATAACCAAGAGACCTATCCAATTGTAGTGTTGCACAGAGTATATTACTCGACGTGAGTTGTTGATCTAACAGGAACATGAGACTGCAAGAAACATTTGCAGATGTGATTATTTTCTTACCCCCACAAATCTAATCTGAATGCTGTTTTATCAGTTTTAGAGGTGCTTAGTCCTAGAAAGGTGGACTAATGCTAAGGAGGGATTCAGCTCAAGAAATACGGGTTATGCATATAACCATCCTAACCCCCTATTATGGTTACTCTTAAGTCATGATTCAGCTCATGGATACTAGCAGATATTCAACACTTGGTAAATAAACTAAATGTTTAAGTGCTTGCATTTTCCCACTGACTACAGATGCCTAAACTCAGACACAAGTGCTGGTACAGTAGACATCTGAAGTAGCTTAGCAGGATCTGTACTTCTGTGACATGTGCATCTGCACTGATAAAGATCAAAACTTCCTGATCATTGCAAAGCTTGTGTTGCATTTTGAGCTGGGTGCCCCCTGCAATGTTTACTTCCTGTGTCCAGAAGTCCAGCCCAGAGGGGTGGACACAGGAAATTATGTAGTATTTCCTACCACAATTCTTTGCACCACTATAAGATGCAGTGCAGGGTCTGGCACTTCCTCTTTTTCTTCCTCCTCCGTCAGCCGGTAACTGGGGGAGATGTCTCCTGGCTTTGGGCCAACCCTACGACATAAGCCCAAGGCCATGGGGGGATGGGCAGTCTCAGACCTGGCCAGCTAAGACTAGCCTAGCAGTGGGAGGGGGAAGAAGGAGCCCTGGGGGTTTTGGGTGTACCCTCAGGTGGGGATGGGATCTCTTTGGGTCTATTTTGGCATCTTTCTTTGTCACTGCGCTTTTGGTTCTCTGTAAATGTTCACTGCTTTCTATTTAAACTTTCCATCACTTTTGCAATCTGTTTGTCTGAGTGTTTATTGTTGCCAGTGGTGGGGAAGGGGGCTGCCTCAACCCAGCACAGCTTGTTCATTGCCACTTTGCCCAGTGACTGTTGTGACATACACACCAATGAGAACTAACTATGCACAACTGCAGATGAGATTCAGCTATGGTATAAATGGAGCCCTTCGAAACAGCCAATTAAGTTAGTCCACCTTGGGCCTGAACTGGGGACTTGTGCTTTGGATCAGGATGCTGCCTGAAGTAACTCCTTGAGTTTGAGTGCCCTTGCATTATTAAGTGAGTGATTGTGCATTTTGAATCATCATTTGTAAAGCATCAAAATTATCTAAGTCCAGGGTGTAGCATTAATTCTGCTTGATATCTGGAACATGCAGTTTATTCATGTTTCTCAGTGTGATAAACAATTTTGGTTTGAATAAAGTTTACTTTGAGTTTATTGCCTGCTGAATATAGTATTTACAATATTCTGCAAAAACCTCTTGCTATTTTTACAAAACAAACTCATTTTCATGATGCTAAGAATCCTTGGTTGCCCTCTATCCCTAGGGAATCCTGCTGACAATTAATCGTTTCTAAGCTTCTCATCTGCAAAGTAACTCTGATATGCCACATTCCCTGTTGGTAAAATATATTCGGCTATGCTGATTTCCATGTATCGCCATATTTGTTAACAAATTATTCCGGCCTATGGCCAATCCCCACTCTCACGCACCTTTAGTTATGGCTAAACAAGTTGTACCAGAGCAGGTGTGGGTCTGTTAGAGGTAGGAGGGCTCTGCAGAGGGACCTGGACAGGCTGGATAGATGGGTAGAGTCCAACATGATGGCATTTAACAAGTCCAAGTGCCAGGTGCTGCACTTTGGCCACAACAACCCCATGCAGTGCTACAGGCTGGGGACAGAGTGGCTGGAGAGCAGCCAGACAGAAAGGGACCTGGGGCTATTGATTGAGAGCCATCTGAACATAAGCCAGCAGTGTGCCCAGGTGGCCAAGAAGGCCAATGGCATCCTGGACTGTATCAGGAATAGTGTGGCCAGCAAAAGCAGGGAAGTTGTTGTGTCCCTTTACTCAGCAATGGTTAGGCCACAGCTTGAGTACTGTGTCCAGTTCTGGGCCTCTCAGTTTAGGAAGGATATTGACATACTTGAATGTGTCCAGAGAAGGGCAACAAGGCTGGTGAGTGGTCTCGAGCACAAGCCCTATGAAGAGAGGCTGAGGGAGATGGGGTTGTTTAGCCTGGAGAAGTGGAGGCTCAGGGGAGACCTTATTGCTCTCTACAACTACCTGAAGGGAGGTTGTACCCAGGAGGGGGTTGGTCTTTTCTCCCAGGCAACCAGCCCCTGAACAACAGGACACAGTATCAAGCTGTACCAGGGGAAGTTTAGGCTTGAGGTGAAGAGAAAGTTATTCACAGAAAGAGTAATTGGCCTTTGGGATATGCTGCCCAGGGATGTGGTGAAGTCACCATCCCTGGGGGTGTTCAAAAAACGGTTGGATGTGGCACTGGGTGCCATGGTTTAGTTGTCATGAGATGTTAGGTATTAGGTAATAGGTTGGATTTGATGATGTCTGAGGTCTTTTCCAACCTTGTTGATTCTGTGATATACTTCCTTTCTTGCCTATGCTGAATTTACATACTTGAACTCTCTATATTGATCAGGAAACAAAGGAAAAAGTTCAAAATAACTCATGATGTAACAATATATCTTGTGACAAAAACAGTATATTCCAAAACAAGCAGTACAATGTGAGGAAAAAGACCTTGTGACTTCAAGCTTTGTAGTCACAAGGTCAGATGTTAGTGAGAGATTCAAGGTTCTCCAAAAAATGAGAAAGGAAAAGAGAAAAAAAAGTCTTGCTCGGCACTGGACCAGGTGACAAAATTAATATGAGCAGGTGACAAAATTAATAGATGAGGGGCGAGCAACTGATGTCATTTACCTGGACCTGAGCAAAGCCTTCGACACTGTCCCGCACCACATCCTGGTCTCCAAACTGGTGACACATGGGTTTGATGGGTGGACCACTAGATGGATAAAGAACTGGCTTGATGGCCGCACCCAAAGAGTGGCTGTCAATGGCTCCATGTCCCAGTGGAGGCCAGTGACAAGCGGAGTCCCTCAGGGATCAGTCCTGGGACCTGTCTTATTCAACATCTTTGTGGGGGACATGGACAGTGGCATTGAGTGCACCCTCAGCAAGTTTGCTGATGACACCAAGCTGTGTGGTACAGCAGACACGCTGGAGGGAAGGGAGGCCATCCAGAGGGACCTTGACAGGCTGGAGAGGTGGGCACAAGCCAACCTCATGAAGTTCAATATGAGCAAGTGCAGGGTCCTGCATCTGGGTCGAGGCAATCCCAGGCACAAATCCAGGCTGGGCAGTGACTGGCTGGAAAGTAGCCCTGAGGAGAGAGACTTGGGGGTGCTGGTGGACAAAAAGCTCAACATGAGCTCTCAATGTGCACTTGCAGCCCGCAAAGCCAATCAGATCCTGGGCTGCATCAGGAGAAGTGTGGCTAGCAGGTCGAGGGAGGTGATCCTCCCCCTCTACTCAGCCCTGGTGAGACCCCACCTGGAGTACTGTGTCCAGTTCTGGAGCCCCTATTACAAGAGGGATGTGGAGGTGCTGGAACGTGTCCAGAGAAGGGCCACAAGGATGATCAGAGGGCTGGAGCACCTCTCCTATGAGGACAGACTGAAGGAGTTGGGGCTGTACAGTCTGCAGAAGAGAAGGCTCCGAGGTGACCTAATTGTGGCCTTCCAGTATCTGAAGGGGGCCTACAGGAAGGCTGGGGAAGGACTTCTCAGGATCTCAGGTAGTGATAGGACTAGGGGGAATGGAATGAAGCTGGAGGTGGGGAGATTCAGGCTAGATGTGAGGAGGAGGAGGTTCTTCACCATGAGAGTGGTGAAACCCTGGAATGTGTTGTCCAGGGAGGTGGTCGAGGCCCCGTCCCTGGGGGTGTTTAAGAGCAGGCTGGATGAGGCTCTGTCCAGCCTGATCTAGTGTGGGGTGTCCCTGCCCATGGCAGGGGGGTTGGAACTAGATGATCCTTGTGGTCCCTTCCAACCCTGAATGAAACTATGAAACTATGAAACTATGAAACTATGAAACTATGAAACTATGAAATGCAGAGAGGCCTCAGCCTGGTCTTTGAAATTCAAGCTTAAGGTAATAAGACAGGCTTATGGCCTGGTCTTTAGGGTGACAATAGCATTTAATGAATTATTCTATTATAGGAAGTTGCTTATACATTACCATCCTGAATTTGTACTCAAATTCAGTAACAATTGAAAGGATATCCTACTGGTTAGACATAGCTGGAGTACGGCATCCAGTGCTGGGCTCCCTGGTATGACAAAAGAGCTCTAACAGAAAGACAAAAATTTTGGATGAAATATTGAAACTATATTCAGTGACATAATATTAATTTTTCAACTTTTCTAAACACAGATGTAATGAATTGCATAAACACTATAATAAAATTCAAACATTTCAAGAAAATGAAATTTTTTATAGAACTAAGGACAAGGACAATTACGCCAAATCAGCAAATTTATGTACAAAAATAAAGTTATTTTTATAATTAAATTTGCATTTAATATTAAATGTATTTAATTAATATACTCTTTTAAATTAAAAACTTGTTATATGTGTTGCCAAGCAGAGCAGGCTATTATCTGAATGACATAAACAAAAACCTACATCAGCATTTTACCAAACTGAACTGAAACATATTGTGTAATTTAGGGCATAACATCCTTTAATTGTCATCTAATTTTCTCTTCTTATGTTCTTCTCTAAGCATACAATAAGAACACATTTGAATTTAGTTTCTAATTTTTGGCTTTATGATATTATCAATATCATCTTGGTAAATTTCATTTATAAGAGAAAATGGGAATTTCTAATCTGACTACTTGGATGTTTCTGCTTTTTACTAAACAAACAAGAGTAAATGAGTAAGTGTGGGTGATCGTCAACTTTCCAAAAATAGAAGAAACAAATATTTTTAAAACAAAGTACAGGTGAAAATAATCAGAACCTGGAACTATTTACCAGCATATTGTCCACCATGGATTAAAGACTAATCTCTGTGTAATACAAGTCCAAATGCTGAGTGCTGCACTTTGGCTATCGCAATCCCATGCAGAGCTACAGGCTGGGGTTGGAGTGGCTGGAGAGCTCCCAAACAGAGAGGGACCTGGGGGTGCTGATCGACAGCTGCCTGAATATGAGCCAGCAGTGTGCCCAGGTGGCCAAGAGGGCCAATGGCATCCTGGCCTGCATTAGGGATGGTGTGGCCAGCAGGAGCAGGGAAGGCATTGTGCCCCTGTACTCTGCATTGGTTAGGCCACACCTTGAGGACTGTGTCAAGTTCTGGGCCCCTCAGTTTAAGAAGGACATTGAAACACTTGAACATGTCCAGAGAAGGGCAATAAGGCGGGTGAGAGGCCTTGAACACAAGCTCTATGAGGAGAGGCTGAGGGAGCTGGGATTGTTTAGCCTGGAGAAGAGGAGGCTCAGGGGTGACCTCATTGCCCTCTACAACTACCTGAAAGGTGGTTGTAGCTGGGAAGGGGTTGATCTCTTCTCCCAGGCAACCGGCCCCAGAACAAGGGGACACAGTCTCAAGCTGCACCAGGGGAGGTTTAGACTCGAGGTGAGGAGGAAGTTCTTCACCGAGCGAATCATTCGTCATTGGAAAGGGCTGCCCAGGGAGGTGGTTGAGTCACCATCCCTGGAGGCATTCAAGAGGGGATTGGACGTGGCATTTGGTGCCATGGTCTAGTCATGGGGTCTGTGTTGATAGGTTGTACTTGATGATCCTCAAGGTCCTTTCCAACCTTAGTTATACTGTGATACAACTGGTATATTATGCACACTATACACTATCTACTGTCTTTGAAAAATATATTCCACGTAAGTGGAAAACAAATAACTTGAAGACTGTCATATTATGTCTGCAGGTGGCCCCAACTCTGACAGCACAATGAAAAATTTTGCTTCAGTAGATTATTCTGTGACAAGATAGATTATTTTTTTCACATTATTTTCTTCCAAATTTATCTTTAGTACACAACAAGAGAATTCTAATTTCCATAAAGTACTATGCAATTAAATACTAGCTAAATCAATTTATTAATTGGCCAAATACCCCACCATTGTCTTGATTAGTTATACTGTAGGGGTTCCTCCTGCCAAACCCTCCCCACCCTCTGAAAGTATGAAACTCTTACAGAAACGTTTCTGAAACTGAGTGTTTCCCATACTCAAAGCCTTGTTATCAACTAAAATATCAAAATAATAATTCACTTTCAGAGACTCATTTGATTTCAATTGCTGCAGTGCTGTTGATTCAGACAAGAGTGTTACATTGGCAAGGAGACTGGAATTAGGCTGTCTGTAAAAAGAACTAAGTATAGAGACATGATTTCTATAAGTTAACCATGATAACAATAATAGTACTAATACTAACAGTAGCAGTCATAGTACTTGTATCAGTAGTAGTAGTAGTAGTAGTGACATTTTAATTTGTGATTACAAAATTTAAAACAATGGGATAATAAAACAAAAACAACTAGTTCATTTATAGCACAGAAGTATGAAACAAGTCATGTGATAACATTGCTCTCAGTCTTCTGCTCTGGCAATAAACACAGCTTAGAAAAATTTTATCTCTGTGGATGAATATTTTATTTCTACTGTCCCTACTCTTCTGAGAATAGCATAATTCTTAATCTGTAGGCCATGAGACTATTTTCTGGGATAACATTTGCTAACAATAGTTTATACACTGCAGCATGTTTCAAATGGAAACAATATAAAACATAGTCTCTCTGAGCAACTAGAATTTTTGGTCTCAAAACAGCAATGCTAAAATAGTATATACTATTAGACAGAAGTATGACATTGCTGGATAACAGCTAACATGGATAACAGCTAACACTATAATAAGAAGGGTGTGGGGAAAAACAAGGGATTATCTTTGGGATGCATAAGCGTTAGATCATTATGTATTGTTTTCCATCTAGTTTGGCCTTCACACACAGCCAACCATTTTATGTAAAAGTTGCATGCACTGTATGGCAATATATAATGAAAGATCAAAGAATAGACCAACTGATGCATTTTAATTTCCATTTAACCAGGAAATGTTATGGAACAGCACCATCTGCAGGTATGCTATCAGAAATTTAATCTTGACATAGTTCAATTTTGTTTGTCATCTGTCCTTTGGTACAGATTTGGTCTTTGCTTTCAGGGAAAAATAAAACATCCGTTAAGGTATGGGTCAATGTGCAGTCAAAAAAATGCTAGTTATAATAGACAGTTAAAAATAATATAGTAGTACAAAGCAGACCTTTTGTTTCTAAGAACTGACAGAACTCTCAACTTATTTATTTCATACAATCATGTCTTACACTCAGTTATAAAATCTATACGTTTTCTGTGTATGTTACTTGTATATTTTCAAAATATATAACATTGGTTCAGAGACAGATCAGAAAAGAAAAGTCAGTGTGATGCTATATAACATGCTTAAGAACTGCATTAAACTGAATTATAATAAACCAATTTAAAAAAAATAAATTGTTGCTGCTTAAAAAAAAAAAAATATGATGTGCTATTATCACCAGAAAGCTAAATATTCTTAAAGATCATATTTTTGTCTCATTTACTTCCACCTCCACACTCCCCAACCCATTGTAGGTGTTTGGATTTGAAATACGGGGTACTTTGAAAAAAAACCCAAATAACTACATGGAATTTTTGGGATTGGATAATATGTCATTTATTTGTGTTAGGCTTTATGTTGGTTTACACTTTTTAGGAACTCTGATCACTAGCTTGTCTCAAGGGAATGTATTTTGCAGTTCCAAAATCTAATTACAATTCACATATATTCAAAGAATGCAAATAGTTACTCCTTTTATTTCTAAAATGCAGAGCTTCCCATGACAGGACAAAACCATTCAGAAAAAAAAAAAAAAAAAAAAATCAGCGATGTGTCTGGGTCCTAGCTCTGGGTACTTATACATAGATTGAAAGTTCTAAAACAATCTGAGCTTGTGATGCAATAAATACAAAAAGAATAGAAAAGAAAAAAAATTGTGTGTTGTCCCTTGAACTTAATTCATTGCAAGTCTCAACCAGTTCCTGGCACAGTCATAGGGGCATAGAATCATTTCGTCTGGAAGGGAGTTTTAAGATCAAGTCCAGCTGTTAGCCTTGCACTGCCAAGTCCCACCTCTAAATCATATCTCTAAGTGCCACATATACACATCTTTTAAATACATCCAGGGATGGTGACTTTCCTGCTTTCCTTAGCAACCTGTTTCTATGCTTTACAACCCTTTCTGTGAATTTTTTTTTTTTAATATCCAGTGTAATCCTCCACTGTCATAACTTGAGGGCATTTCTTCTTGACCCATTACTTGTTACTTAGGAGAACAGACCAACACTCATTTACAGTGTTAATGTCTTCCTTAAGCTTTATTTTCTCCAGGCTTAATGAGCACCAAATATAAGCCACCAATGCAGAGGAAGCAGTGAGTTGCACTTAGCTACCAAAGTAAAACTTGTAGTTTTAATACTTTGGTTCTTTATGTAACCCAAAAGCAGAACAGAGGTAAAGATTAGGGACATGTTTAGTGCTGACCCTTCAGTGCTGGGTCAAAGGTTGGACTGGGTGGTCCTTGAGGTTTCTTCCAACCTCACAAATGAGTTCTGTGATTCTAGCATAGCAAAATATCAATGTTTTACAGACATTTTCTCACTTTTGCCACACATACATAAGAGCTTCTAGAGGTTGAAACTCCAAGCTATCAATCTGTGTTTATATATCTTTTCACTTTTTTTTTTTTTTTAAACATATCAAGACCTTTCTGTAACCATTTAATTCACATTTGTGCCAGAGAATAATTTTCTGACGATTCTTTATTGAATGCCTGTTTAAAAAAAAATTATACGACAAACTTCCCTCATTTAATTGCTCTGGAATCTTTATCATGTTGTTCAGAAATGCACAACTGTTTTCCAAAATATGTGTATAAGGCTCCCAGGATGAAAGAAACACTGCCCTGAGCAGGTGTAGACAGGAAATATGCAGCTGGGCATTTTTCAGGGAAGTTGCTTTTTTGCTGGCAAATATTTACCCATTAAAATGGAAACCACGGCTATAAATACATAGACTGACAACCAGTTCAACTGAGGAAGCTCGTTACTGATGTCATCTCTGATACGTATCACTGTAGTTCTGAATCATAAAACATCTATTTCTTCTTCTATCAGCATTATAAGTATTATATTTCTTCAGGCATCTCCTCTCCATTTTTTCTTCTTAATGACTTAGGTGAGTGTGTTTCCATCATCTACAGTTCTACCCACCATACTGTCTGTTTTAATATAAAAAGAAAAACAAACACAAAACACCACAGTAAAACTCCAAAACAGTTAAATTCAAACACAGGGGCCAGTAGGATGATAGACAGATAGGAAAAGAGAAAAATACTTGGGTAGTTTAGGTATTCTGTAATTATTCAAAGAAAAATGGTTGAGAGGGTAGGGCAACTAAGAAAATCAGATTCTTTGAGTTCAATAAATTCAAGTTCTTTCCATTATGAATTTGGCCCAGGAATATATATTTTTTTAAAAAAAGGTCTCTGTATTGCATGTAGACATATAGCAGATCATGTCTTAGGTGTCCATGTGCAATGTGCAGCACTCGAAATCAGGATAAGATTCATGCAAAAGAGAAAAACCTCTTCCCATTCCAGCTCTTCTAGGAAATAAGACATTCTTTTTCTGTTTCTTTGTCTGTTTTGGTTTTTTATTATTATTTTACAGTTGTCAGACCTGCCAAAACATGGCCAATACCATTAGATTACTGCCACAGTTTCAAGATTCAAATAGCTGTATATTAGATTGCATTTTTTTTTTATCTATGACATTGTAGTATGTCCTCATTTTCTTTTCTGATTTTTTAACTTTCATTCTATATAACACAACTCTGAAGGTATAAACCCAAAGCTGTTATTATAAGACATTTTCAAAGGCTCCTGGTAGAAACTTTAAATTGTTTCTCAGCTGTTTTATAAGTTATTAAGCAAACTGAACAAACCAGTTAATTTCAAAAGCATTCTTGTTCATCATGGACTTTTCTGTTTTCATAATTAGAATAATTATATCCTTGTGACACTGAGTTGCCTTTTTATTACAAAACAAAGCGAGGTGCTTCAGACATTCAAAGCTTCTAGAGAGAAAAAAGACAAAAATGTTTTAGGTAATAATAATCAGTGCTTGAAATTTTATTTTCATTTACTGCTCTTGCCAATTTCAAATGAAAGAATAGTAGCAAATTTTGATACTTTTCAGGTGGTTTTGGTGTTGCTATTTTATTTTATTTTATTTTATTTTATTTTATTTTATTTTATTTTATTTTATTTTATTTCCATTTTTATACCTTTATTTTTAAACACATGCATTACAAGCTGCCCTTTATGGTTTATCATCTGTTTGGTCACTTAAAATTACTTTTTCATAGCCATTCAGATTTCAAAGCGGGAAAACCAGCTGCAATAAAATGTAGCACACTTAATATCAGAATGCCTACTATATTCAAGATTCTCTTGTATGTGTGGAACAGAACTGATAGATTCCATGATAGTTAGATGTATTAGTGTTTTCTATGTCTTTTAAGTCAAAGCCAGAGTACAGGTGGCCACATTGGGTCAGGTGTACAGACAAGCCTGGCATGTTTGTGCTTCACCAGGTTAATTTAGGGTGACATGAGCACTTTTTCCACAGATATCAAATACATTTTGCAGTGCACATCATGCAGTAACAACTACTTGCCTTCACAGAGTCTCTGTTGGCGCAAGAAGGCGGATAATGCAGCTTTGTCCATCTCCAGCGTTTGTCAGAGGCCTGGATAAATCCATATTCATGAGTATCCACCAGACCTGACTTCTGACTCATTGAACACACAGTCTAAAATCCCATAAAAAGCAGAATATACAGAGACAAAGTTATTAGAGTTAATGGCTGTCAAAATGAAACTATGAAACTATGAAACTATGAAATCATGTGGTGGGTTTGAGAGAGAAGGCTCAGCCTCCTCTCCCCCACAAAGAGGAAGAAACAAACCACAGCTAGCCAGCCAGAGAAGCAAAAGGGAAATGCTATGTTTACAAGCAATTTTTAGGGAATGCAGGATATATAAACAATTTACAGTATTTACAATATCTGCACAGAAATATACAGCAAGGTAAAAAAAAGAAACAATAATACAGGAACGAAATTCCCCCCCGCTCTGGAGGAGGGTTCCCTCCCTGTACCCCCTTCTCTCCCCTTTTTCCCCAAAGAGGGTTAGAAAGAGAGAAAAAGAGCAGTTGTTAATTAAAGCAAAATATGTTAGTAGGCCTTAGTCTGCTTATCTGTCCAAGGTCAATCTGGCAGGGAGCCCAGAAGCAGATGAGCTGGAAAGGAGAAAGGAAAGGAGCGAACTGAGGAAAGTCCCAGCTGCACCTAAGCTTAAAACTGCATTTTTACTGATCCACCAATGAAATTGGTTTAGAATATCTGGTTGTTTTCGTTAATATTCCAAAACATTCAGCCATAGTGTCTCAGCACTATCTCGTTCTTAAAGGCACAGCCTCAAATGATCACAAGTGGGGAGAAAGTATTTGATTTGTGTATTTGTTTTTAATTAACATAGTACAAGAGATAGAGTGGGGAGAATGGGATGGTAGAATAAATAAGGTAAGGCTACCAACAAAGAAATTGAAACCAGGAAACAGAGGAAATATTGAGAAAAATGAAGGATGATAGGGGGAAAGATGGGATACTTTAGAACTACAGCAGTGTATCAGAGATTGTATCAGTAATGAGTTTAAAACACCTTGCTGAAGCATCTGAAATTTTGTAGGCTACAATATAAATCAGGAATTATTATTGCAGACATGTTTATCACATCATGAATCCTCAGTAAACAAGTTTATGAGGTTTTCCCCTCCATTGATGTCTACTGATATTATTTGTATCAGTCTTCATACAACATTGCACCAGGGTCTTCACAAATTTCCATGTATGCTGCTTGACAAATTTGATACCTTAACATCATTCTCTGGTTTAGATGACAGTGTTTTGATAATTTTATGGAGATAATTGAATCAAAACAATTTTGCCCTAAGCCTGACTAAAAAAAATCTCAACAGTTTAGTGAAAATTACTGGAATAAGGTCTAGAGAGAAGTATTTAATTCTTTAAATGTTAAAAGTGAAAACCTACCTTGAGGAAGGATGGAATGTGGTGAGAAGAGATAATAATATCATTAATGTATCTGTCTATATAAAGAAATAGGTGATGTCTTCTTCAGAAATATACATGCATAGGCTTACACATGTATATGTATGTCTCAGTGGTTTCTTTCAAAGATCACCCTTGGCAAAATTCCTGGGTGAACTCTGGACACCTGATTGAATACACTAGGCTGCCTGTAAGGTCATCTGTCCCAAAACTCGTCAAGTTAAAGACGAACACAACCATCAACTGGATTAAGCAGTTACCATGGGATTACCAAGAGACTGAAACATAGAAAGGGTCACCTTGAGAAGTAAAATAGGAGAAACATGAACATCTATAACCGGAGAGATAGCAGGGGGGAAACGGTGTGGCCATGTGGGGGTGTATGGCTGGCTCTATGCCCAGCACTACCAGGGCTTCCTCACTACAGGAGTCGGTTGCAGCAGGGGCACACTTTGTGTCTCTGAGTGGCCATGTCTTCCTGGGGAACACCCACAAGAGGGGGAAGGAAGAGAACAACTTATGCATCCAGGGAGAGAAAAGGTAGATGCATGTGGTTAGAAGCTTGGGAGATTAGTCATAGAAGGATATTTTTAAAAAAATAATAAAATATGTATTAACATTTTGTAGCTACCTAGTATTGTGGCTTGTCTGCTGAGATAGATCTTGACTCTGTAGTTCACTGACTGACCACTACATAGGCATCTTTCAGAAATCAATGCACTACTTTGATCTTCACTTGGTTTACACTACATGTAATAAACAATTCTAGCACCATTTGTATTGAAAAGACTTTAAAAAACAAATCCCCCCAAAAAAACCAACTTACAATACTTAACTGTAAGCTTTGACTCTGTGACATTCTGTTTAGGACAAATATTAAACCTGGAAAATCATTACAAGAAATAGGAAAGCCAAGTCAATGGTGGTACTATCACTGTTAGAATGTTTCTCATGAGGGAAGCTCAGATTTTAATTCTAAGTCACGTAATTTCCTTTTTTTTGCTGCACCAAATCTTGCATGCAACCTACAGCTTGTGTACCTGGATGTGCTCTGAGAAGGAATATACTTCCAGGGCCACTGACAGAATGATACTTGTACATGAACATCAAGGGCAAGATTATAAACAGTCTCAGTTTAATGAGTCCTCTTGAGACTTGGACATTGCCACTCTAGCCTCTCTGACACTTGTTATTTACATAAAGAACCAGTTTTAAAATCCAGAGATGTGCCAAACATTGAAAAATATGCAATATCCAGAATTTCTTTCTTTGGGAGAATACACTTGAGAGAGCATCTCTCATCACATTTACATACAGGAAAAAATTATAACTTACACAAATATGTGAACTCTGGATTAAACATGGAACTATTTTAGTTTTCTATAAAGGTCTTTATTAATTTGAAGCATCAAATTTATAATTACAGATTGTTTTCAATAACTTGTAAGTAGATTTAAATATTTTTATTACCTGTTGTGTTATAATACATCTGCAAAATTAGAACAGATGATTTTTATAAGGTTCATATTTAGAAGCAGGCCCACACAGAAAATATAAAAAGCACATTATATACACTAAGAAAGCACACAGAATTAAGTACATTTTCATAAATATATTAATAGCTGTTTTTATAATTGTAATCATTTATACAAAAGTATTTGAAGTATTTGTTGCATGTGTCAAAAATCTTGCTTTGCCCTGCCAGTTCCAAACAACTGAAGCATTGCAATCCACTGGAAATGCAGTGGATAAACAATGCAGATGCATATTCGTAAACTCAAATGCACTTAACTACTTGGGAATAATTTCTCTGACATCTGATATTTTTCCATCACGCATGTAAAATATATCATGCAGCTTTCAATTCTTACTGATTTTGTTGCATATAGATCTAGATTTTGAGAGTTCTTTGCCATTATGAACCTTTCCAAGTTTCAGACAGCCTACTGAATCAGATGATGAATATTCAATATCATGCTGATAACATGCCCAATGTATAAGGAAATACCATGTTTGCCAGAACATAGGATGATGGGGCTGGTTGTTTGGACTGTAACCTGAGATACTTCCCGTTTCCAGTGATTTCCTTCTGGTTGCTGACTTGGGATATGGGATTGTCCCTCTTTGCTGGCTGCTGGCTTGTGTGCTGCCTTTTTCCACCTAATGGCTTGTTTGCTGGTTTTTTTTGCTGACTTGGTTTGTTTGCTTGTCCATGCAGTATTGTACCATGTATTATTCCTTTAAAGTCTCCTTGCCTCAACCCACAGGGCTTTATTTACGTGTTACATTTGATCCAAATTGAATGGGGTAAGGTGAGGGGAGAAGAGGCTTGTTAGAGCAGGCTGTCTTATATTTTAGGTCATTTTGTACAGTGAAGAGGCCATTTCAAGATTCTTTATTATCTATTTAAATACATTTAGTCCAAACCCACCTACTAAAGCAGATTCTCCTAGAGCAATGATACTTAGATATCTACTACAAGGTGAAATGTCCCAAATAAATAACAAATTGAATAGCTCCAATAGTGACTATTAATTATATTAGAAGTGAATTATTACTGAATTTAATTACTATTATTTATCTAATTAATTACTTAACCATTATTGTTTTAATGAGTGTTCAGTGCTTACCTCAGCTATCATACTTTTCTTCTGTTTTCTTATCATTCACTGTGAATTATCTCCCTTCTTCAAACAGACCTAATCTTTGACTTTACAATTACTAAAGGCAATATGAGCTTTGACACCGACTTGAGAAAGTGGATGACTGATGCCATGAGTGCTCTAGCAGAAAGCAGATTCCATTTGAATCTTTCTGGATTTGATTCTGTACTGTGCTCAGGCAATTTGTGGTTTCTAAATATTTTTCTGAATATTATCATTTCTGAGTATAACAACAGAAATCAGACAAGTTCATTTAGTTAGGAAGCTGCTTGGTCCTTAGAGCTCTGCTCTCAACCACTGCTTGAGTACATACATCATACAAAATGTATCTCTAAAGATATGTATTTGTATATCCTTTATTAGAATAAACCAAACCAGGTTGGAAGAGACCTTCAAGATCATCGTGTCCAACCCATCAACCAATCCAACCCACCCAAACAGCTAACCCATGGCAATGGATGTATATGTGCGTACACATATGTGCATATTTCACTCATGAATATATGAGTAGCTGCCATGTGGCTGGCTGAAGAGAAACAGCCACTCAGAGAGCTATAAACAAATACTCTGTGACTTTGGAAAATAAACCTATTGTTTCACCTGGACTACCAGAATCCTACAGAGTGGGTATTGTAGCAGTTGATGTAAGGACTAGACTGAGAAGTTCTAAGTAAGTACTAAGCAAGTAGTCTTCTTCCACACTGGTACTCAGAAGTTAGTGACAAGCTTTGGGGTTCTTAGAAAGATGGGTGAAAAAAGGCAATCGTGTTTTTTCAAAAATTATTTTCACGTAACCATAGTAACATTTTGTTGCATCTTTTGCTCTGGGAATTTTAAATGAGGAGCCACTGAGAAATGGAAGCGAAAGAGCCTTATTGTTGGGAAACCTGAAATCATGCCACTGGAGTACTAGGGAGACTATGGAGTGACAAAGCAGTTGCTGCTTATGGTGTACCAAGTTTTATTCTCTGATGCATTTCAGTTCAGATTTGCAAGAAACAGGAGAGAACACAGCAAGAAGAGAGTGTCGAGAACAAAGAAAATCTTAACTACTCCTTTACTTTAATTCCTATACTTACATAGCTTTTTCCAATTCACATATTTAGCATATGGGTTATTTTACAGAAGCTTATATACACAGCTGTGAAGAACCCACACAAAAGTGTGGCAGATTGTATTTGCTATCAAACCAGCCAGCAATCAAATTTTCAGAGGAATTGCCTAAAATATGTTCAGGCAGAAGACAGTGAATGTGTCAGCATATGCCATCCATTGGAAGTAAGCTTTTTTTAATATGCCTTGCCTAGAGGGCTATAGGTATATTTCCAAGAAAGACTTGTCTATTTCTCTTAATTTTTTATTTTTTTTATATTACACAAAAGAGTTTGTTAAACAAAAAGAGCCATCAGCAATAGCTATAAAGTGGTTTTAAGAAAAAGAACAATAGTAACATTAAATACCATTAAGAGTTAAGATTATTTGATTATTTGGTCTAAAGCAATACAAAAGATTTCTTGACTTCTAGGCACATCTTTTATTAAGGTGACATCTCTTTATCAATATGTGCCTTCATAGGAAACTTTCCCACACTTTGGCTTAATTGTGAAAGCCTATTGATTTACTTAAAGCTGAGCATAGCCTGATTTTAGTTAGATTTTAAAAAACATCTTTTATTAAAGCCAGAGGAAATTGTAGCCAATTATTCAGTGTGTACAATACATCCAAATACGGTCATCATGTGCTTAGGACTTAAGTCTTCCTACAAGTAGGGCAAAATGTGGCAGTCATACATCACACCCTTCAGACAATCAGTGACATTTGCTTAAAACTACAGGCCAGAAAAATCCAAGAAAAACACTGTTGAGTTGCTAAGATTTATCATCCCTTTATGCGGAGAGGACTTCTGGGTCAGTCATACAGAACAGAAGAGGGTCATGCTGTGTGAGCTACAAAATTTGGACTTCTTTGGTTTAATAAGTTCATATAGATGCAAACAGGATTTTTTATTTACTCAGTGCTTACAAAGACTCAACTGAATTTTTAAAGAGTTTCACTCCTGAGATGATGTGGAACATGCAGTGAAAGTATTGACCACCTCCAAGGGTGGCTAACTTGTTATCTTTGAGAACAAAGAGCGACCAAAGCTGTGTCTTGAGGAAGCATATCATGGCACTTTTATTATTTACTGTTCCTGAAAGAACTTTCAAGCAGTTCTTTAAAACATGCAAAATGTCTTAAATAAGACAATCTTTTGTGTCTATTTTAATTGCTTTATGTCAAGTATTTAACTGCATAGTTTGACTTCTGGGAGATAATGTATGGGTTATTACTTATCAAAATGTATTGAGCAGAAAACAGTAAGATTTGATTACAATTATCCTGGAATACTATGCCATGCATTTGTGAGTTGCAACCTCAACTGGATATTCTGATTAAGATTACAGCATCAGGCTGTAAGTCAAGAAACATAAAGCAGTAAATTGATGCTGCCCAAAGTGGATGATGGTAGAAAGCTTGCTTTGGAACTAATCTTGCAACCATCACTTCTTCTTTTATTTACAGAGCTTCTAGTCCAGTGCTATTAAAGAATATTTTTTAAAGTTGTCCAGGGCTTTACATAATACTGGCACCTGGTAAAGACAAATAAAATTTGTCCAGTCCCTGCAAGTATATCTCAGTCTTTAAAATTAAGATATTTTTTTTCCCTACATCAGAGAAGAAAACTAGACAACAACTTGGTGACAGGGTGAGTCACAGAATCATACAAGAATCCAGAATTCTTACACTATTTTGCTTAATAATACATCATCTACAGGATTTAGTTTCCTCTAGTGATTAGTTTTAGGGCAGCAGTATTTATACTCTGCCATGCAGGCTGCCTTGGAGGATTCTTGCCATCTGTTGGTTTATTCACATGTGGAACTCTGTCTCAAATTGTATTTCATAATGCTATAATTCCCAAATGTGTAGGAGAGATCAGCCTAATGTTGCCAAGACAATTCCATAGAATCATAGAATCATTTAGGTTGGGAAAAAAACTTTAAATTCCTGAAGTCCAACTGTAAACCCAAAACTGGCAAGCCCACCACTAAATCATATTCTTAAGTGTAACATCTACACATCTTCTAAATACTTCTAGGGATGATGACTTCATTAATTCCCTGGGCAGCCTGTTTAAAGGCTTGACAACCCTTTGTGGCAGGTACAAACAAATCCCCCTGCCAAGGTCAGGATCTAGATAACCCTCAAAATGAGGCTTGGGGAGCTGATCTTTATCAGCCTTTTGTTTCTGGTGTCCCTTGGTCTAGGGTTCTCTTTTGCTTGGAGAAACAGGTTCTCCAATTAATTCATCAATTGACCACAGCCAGACAGACAGGGTTATAATTGGAGTTCTGCTACGGAGAGGATTTGCTCCATAGAAGCAACCTTTTCCTTCTCCCATTTAGAATGGAACTGAAGCAAAGAGACTTTAGTAATTGTTTTTCTTACAGTTAGAAACTTTCCCAGTAGTTAAGAGAGATCAGCCTCTAGGCTTCTAGACATCATGGTGAGGCCTTAAACTGGGTAGTGTGAAGAAGGTAAGACACAGCCAAGGTGGGTGAGCTAAAGCCATAAAAATTCACACACTGAGAAGCTGGCCAGAACATCAACAAGAGACTGTAATATTGCTGGAAGGTCAGAAAGTGACAGTAGAGACCAAGTGTTAAAAGGACTTTATCTGTTTAAATGATTCCATGCATATGTAAAGAATTTCCTAGAAAATTAAGGAATACATATCACTGTAAATGAATATAAAGCATGTAGAGACCATCTTAGATTATGCAAACTGGGAGGGCTACCCCTTTATATCCAGTGTCATTAAATAAAGGCAACACCTGGCTTAATAACTATCGGCTATGACTGATCTCCCTATGACAGAACCTAAGGAATCCCACCTCTCCCCCACCTTGGTAAGTATAGGTATATATACCATGAGGGTAGTTTAACATTGGAACAGGTTGCCCAGGGAGGTAGCTGAGGCCCCATCCCTGCAGATATTCAAGGTGAGTCTAGACATGACTCTGGGCAGCCTGATCTAATTGAGGATTCCTCTGCATATTGCAGCAGGGCTTGGACTAGATGACCTTTGGAGGTCCCTTCAAACTCAGACCATTCTATCTGCGGGTATCCATGAGAGATTTTCCTTTTCTGAGTGAGTTGTGTGCATATTTTGGTCCAGCTCTCCAAATAGTTTAATAGTTAAATTAGTTGTGTAACAGTATTTTCCCAACCGACATCCAAACCTGTAATTTTATTGTGTAGGAAGGGGAGCAGATTTAATTGCAGTAAATCAGTGGCTGTTAGGTGCCTGTTTTGTCTGTTTACTTCACAACACCCTTCCAATGAAGGCATTTTTCCTAGTATCCAATCTAATCCTCTCCTGGTGCAACTTGAGGCCACTTCATCTTGTCCTGTATCTCTTTTCATTGTAATCCTACGGGTAGTTTTTCTTATTTTACTCAAAGGGATATCAGGTTTCATGTTAACATGTGTGTTATTCTTTTAGTTTTATTTGCCTGAAAATGTAAGAAAGCCTATGAATAGGTATGCAACCAGCTTGAGCATCATAATAACTGATTTTTAGACATTCTGGACTTTTTTTAATCCCTGAAATTAGTCAGGGATTATTTTGGATATTTGTGCTATGGACATGCAGACACTTTTCTGTTCCTAACCCTAAACCCTGAAATGATAGGCAATAAGTTTCAATCACTTTCTGCTGCTCTGAATGACCCAGTTTACATCCAGAAGATAGGGTTGTGGGCACCAGATTCAAATTTATAGCTCTTCTCACAGAATATCACTCTGTTGAGTAAATTCATTAATTTTAATCCTAATTCAGAGATGACTGCACAGAACTCTGTTCTTTAATATGGACATTCCTTCAGTATTAAACATCTAAGCTTTATTTACGTTACTGGCCTGAACTTTCTCCACTGATTCCCACTACTTCCCCCAACATGTCTTCTCACATAGTCCTTTTACTAGGTATTTCTCAAGACAAAAGCCAGAACAGGTTAGGAGTTAGACTACTTCAGGACATACTCTCACAGGCTTCATATCCTACCTCCTCTCTTTAACCTAGTCCCACAAGAATGGTTCCTCAAATTGTACAGTTTTGGTATGCATTATTCTATTATTCCTCATCAGACAATGTCCTGTCACATGTGGTGTTCACCCTGACATCACGAGTTACAAGTCTAAATATGATAATTTTATCAATACCTTTCTCCCATTATAAAGAGTTACAAATCCTTAAAGAACTTTAGGAAGTGGTTAAAAAGTCTAATGTGGAAAGATGTGATCACAAGGAGGTCTGGAAAAGACTGATGCAGTAGTTGTGTACCTTATATGAGATAGCTGATTAGGCAGAAAACTGGGGGGTGTAGGGCGGAAAGGCAAAAGCTCCTGATCACAAGAACATTCCTGTATACCTTGAGGCAGATATAAGGACTGCACAAAATTAAACAGAACTCTGAAAAGATTGTGCAAATGTAAGTTTTGGTAATACATATATTATAGAATTTGAATTTTCCACATGCTATTTCTATCAGTTTCACTAAAAATACATAAAATTCTTTCTCAAAAAGGAAAAGGAGGAATCCTCTTCCTATGTCTTGAAACTGTTGCACACAAAAAAATGGATAAACTATTCACCTTTCCTGTTAGAGAACTTTTCTTTACATAATATGAACTAGGTATCCAAATAAAATTCTTTCATTATTCCTGCTCATCCTGTTACAAAAAATGTCTTGAGGGAGGTCAAGTTTTGAGAAACTTTCAGCATTCATTATGACATAACAAGACTGAAGATGACTTTGAAGTGTGGCAGCTTCAGTACTCAAATCTGAGCTGTCTACTAGGTTATATCTCATCCTAGTAAAATTCCTAGTGAATACTAGCTGTTTTATGATAGTACCTTGTAGACATTTGACAGCTTCTGACCTTTCTGTTTTTCTCTAACAGATTTGAAGAAAAGCTAACGTTCACTGACAAAATACAGGTCCATGAATTTGTTACACTTTTAACAAGCAATTTAGCTTTAAAGAGACAGGAAGTGAGCATAATACACTTAACAGTAGTATACATAATCTAGCCCAGGTTGCACAGGAACACATCCAAACAGCTCTGTAAAGTCTCCAGAGAAGATTTCACAACCTCTCTGGGGAGCCTGTTCCAGTGCTTTGTGACCCGTGTAGTGAAGGGTCACCTCATGTTGAGGTGGAACTTTCTATGCTGTAATTTCCATCCACTGCCCTTTCTCCTCTCACAGGGCACAAATGAGAAGAGGTTGACCCTTCCTTTTTGACAGCCAGCCCTTATATATTTATATATGTTTATTGGATCTCCTCTCAGTCTTCTCGTCTCCAGACTAAAAAGCCCCAGGTCTCAGCCTTTCCTTATAAGGCAGTGGCTCAGTCCCTTGATCATCCTTGTAGCCCTCTGTTGGACTCTCTCAAGTAGATCCCTGTACCACTTGAACTGGGCACCAATTTATCTTGCCCTGGGGCCTGGGTTAGAGACATGACCATGAAATGACCTGGTCTGGTACAGCCCTCTGGTTATTACCCTCTAAGGGTGTTGCAGACTGGTGATGATGAGGTTATGAACAGAAGTCCTAAAGTGATTAAAGAGGACTTTAGAGCACTGGAGTGATCGGTTGAAGGATCACGAGCACAGGTAGTTGTTTTCCTCAATCCCTTCAGTGGCAGGAAAGAACACTGAAAGGACTTGGAAAACAGACAGGATTAACATATAGCTCAGAGGTGGTGTCATTGGCAGAATTTGGAGTTTTCTGATCACAGGCTGCTTTATAAGACATTGGGCCTGCTGGCAACAAACAACAAACATATATCTCAATGAAAAAAAAGTGATCCTGGGGAAAGAGTTTGCAGCATTCATTGAAAGTTCCTTAAACTAGACTTGAAAGGGAATGAGGATGAAACTGGGCTTGCTAGAGAGGAGCCAGAGAGTGGCATGCGAGTACCAGTGGGACAGTGTGGTAGTAAGGTCTTGCAGTTTTCTGTCTCAATGGAGTTGGTAGTTAATCATCCAGGTGACAGACATTGTGTCCAGAGAAGGGTAACAAAGCTGGTGAAAGGTCTAAAGAACAATTCTTATGAGGAACAACTCATAACTGGGAACTGAGATTGTACAGTCTGGAGACAAGGTGGCTGAGGGGAGACCTCACTGCTCTCTACAACTACCTGCAAGGGGCTGTAGTGAGAGTCAGTCTCTTCTCCCTGGTAGCAGGTGGTAAAACAAGAAGAAATGGCCTGAAATTGTGCCAGTGGAGGGTTAGGTTGGATATTTGGAAAAATTCCTTTGCTGAAAGAGTTGTCAGGCATTGAAAAAGGTTCCCCAAGGAGGTGGTAGACTAACCATCCCTGGAGGTGTTGAAAAAATTTGGGGACATGGTTTGGGTTATGCTTTAATGTTGGTGGTAGTGTTAAGCTGATGGTTCGACTTGATGATTTTAGAGCTATTTTCCAACAGAAACAGGGAGAAGCAAAAATAAACCTGTATTCTGTACCAAACAAAACTTATACAGCTAAAACTCTGATGAAAGTACATCTATTGTGAATTACAGGGGAATTTTAGAGATTTAATTATACATATAAAATTTAAAAGTTAAAAGAACTTCATAGAAGTCATGAACTGCCCCTTGCAAGTAGCTACTAACCAGTCCATGAATGAATGCAATACTTCTAACTAATGTCTTGCATAGCCAAAAAGAAAGGAAGGATTAATGACATCATTATGCTCAAATGTGTGTAATTTGATACAGAAAATATCTAAGCACTGAGTTTTTTTCAGTGCAAAGAATAGCTATACAATTTACTCTGCTGCTCTCTTTTTATTCACTGTTTCTCAAACTGAATAAAAGGTGTTGTGGCAGCATGTGTTGTACTATATGAGCCAAACAATGCTTGTCAACATAAGTTTTATTCTTTTGTGTGCTATTAAACATCAGCTACATTGTTTTATTAAATATAATTCTTCCAATTTTCCTTTATAAATGAAGAAAGGGGAAAGCAATATGCATCAAGGTCTTCTCAGTTATCCTTTCAGTTTTACAATCCCCTGCATGCTCCATTCAGTTCTTGTCTCAGGTACTGTGAGCTGTGCTAAATCTAAATGTCTATAAGACTGTCACATTTGGACAGAGAAGTGGTGGTGTTTATATTGTTCTTTCTCTTGCAAGTGGGGGAGTTAACATGTACATACCGAACATTGCAAGAAAAAGGTGAGAATAAAGTGATATTTCCTCAGCATGCTATCCCAACCTCTGAAAATTAATAGCTTTGAGACTTTCAGGCTAAGAGATGACATTTTAGTTGATGTATCTCCTGGCAAATACTGTAGCACCACAATTCATCCCAAGAGCCTATCCACTTACAGGTTATCTTTTTGATTGAAATAACTCATTTCCTCTCAGGAGAAAATCCACATTGATGTTCTGGAGATAGTTCACTCCATAAACTAGCCCACAGAGTCTTTATACACAAAATGGCATGAGTTTTTCCTTCCTCCAGTATATTATGGCACTGTGCCAGTGTGTGTTATGCCCTCACACAACCCTATACATTTTTAATTTTTTTTTTTATACTATACCCTTAGCCTATACTCCCCACAATTACTGTATTATTTATGGTACTTGAACATAGCAGGTTAGAAGAGGTAGAAAAAAATATATCTAAAGGTTAACAGTTAACAGTTATCTTTGAGCCTACAGACTACTGACTGTTCTTGAAAAGACATGGCCCTGAGGACATTCAGTATGGATGTATCAGTCCATATGAGTGATGTTTAGACTTGAGCCATCTGAAAGGGTTAGTCTGCATTCCTTGTTCTGAGGACCAGAGCTTATTTCCTGAAAAGGCTTCCTTTACCAATATGGATCTAACTTCCATGTTTGATAGCCTCTGATGACTTTTCTTTTGCAAATTAGCCTAATGTATCTTCTAAATGCCCGCTGAAGACTTGAGAAAAAGAAAGAAAATAAAGCAAACGTTATTGAAAATACATGGCAGGATATGCTAAAAGTAAAATGTAACAAGCGAGGAGCAAAGTGCTGAGTTGAAAGCCACACAGAAGTCCATACAAGAGATGCACTATCTTGTTACCTTGTAACAAGAAACTTTCATTATATTCTGCAAGTTTTCTACTTAGCAGGTTTTTAGTAGCTTGATGGGCTTTCTGATTCAGATTTGGTTTTTTTACTATTGAGTTATGTTAGGGGTTTTTTCTTCACATTTCTCTTTGAGTTGAAGAACAAAAATTCAATAAAATAACCTGTCCTCAGGTCATCCCCTCCAAATGTCAAGCTGTAGAATACTGCAGTTAGAATTAATAAGTTGAAGTCTCTCTTCTATTTAAAAGCAATCCCAGATATGTTTTAAAATATAATTATGCTTAATTTTCACTATAATTTAGTATAGATCAACTTTGATTCCTAAATCAAAAAGGAGGATATGTTATGAACAGACATTATGACAACAGGATGAAGAAAAATGTTTGGCATAACCTCAAATTGCTGCTACAAGTGCAAGAAAGTTAATTCTGCTCCATGTGATAAATTCTTTAGATTGAGTGGGCAGCTGTAAAATCATGGATTTTATGCCTTTTGAGAAAACTGTACCTTTTCAATATGTAGGCCTTTACATAATGTGTAAGTGGGCTTTGCAGCAGCTGAGAGATGAACAGGATTGCTATCACTTTGCTGCTTGTGGTGGATTGCTCAATGTAGACAGTGAATAATGGGCAGCTGACATCTCTGCTTTGGAGTCTTGCAAATTTCATCACTGGCATTTCTGTCACTAGGCAGGGCACTGAGAATGGTCATTTAGGCTGCATAGTAGAACCATAGATTTAAAAGGTGAAGTAAAATAATTATTAGTTCTATAAAGTTTGTACATTTTAAGGAAATGGGAAGATTGTGACATATAAAATCTTTCATGATATTATGGAAAAGAAAATAAATATAACAATAGCTTTCAGGTGTATGACACATCTTCCAGTGCTTAAATGGAGCCTATAATAAAAATAAGGGTAACCTTTTTAACAGGGTCTCTGCAATAGAACATGGGTAATGGTTTTAAACTAAAAGAGAACAGATTTAGAGTAGATTAAAAGTTTTGGTTGGTTGGTTGGTTTGTTTGGTTGGTTTTTTTTTGTGGTGGTGGTTTTGGGGTTTCTTTTTACCCTGAAGATGGTGAAACATTGGCACAAGTTGGCCAGGAAAGTGTTACATTTTCCCATCCCTGGAAACATTCAAAGTCAGGTTGAATGCGGTCTTGAGCAACCTGATATAGTTAAAGTTGCCTCTGCTGACTGCAGCAGGGTTGGACTAGGTGACCTTTAAAGGTCCCTTTCAACCCAAAACATTCTGTAATTGATATACATAAACTGATATATATATGTGTGTGTGTGTGTGTGTGTGTGTACACACATAGACACAATACACACACACACAAACACACAAAAGAATTTAGCTGATAGCTACAAAGACTTTTAGAGCAACTAGAAAAGGAATCTAGACCTCACTGTTTGTGGTATGGTTGTGTATATTGCCCAACTTTTTACTACAAACAGATAGTTTTATAACAGCTTCATAAATAAAGCTTACAATAAGGCTTTTAATGTACCTATTTCCCTAGAGGACACATTTTCATTCTGCATGGGACTAAATTTAACTGCTGCATCAGTAGGAGTTTTACTTAAGTACTAGATTATTCAGGTTGTCATTATGAAGAGAAATTATAATATCTAAGCAGAAAGAAGAAAACTATAAATGCTTCACTCAAAGGCTTTTTCCTCTCTCGTTATCACAGTCACCCATTTTTTCTGATGAAGCATAGGTGCTTTGTGCAAGTGATTTAAATTGCAATATATTTTATGAAAATGGGTTTGCCATTCATAGGCAAACACTGACAAACTGTCTCACAATGGTATTTTCTTGGCATGAACAGAATATATGAAAACAGTATAAACTCAAGAAAATAGATTGCAACTCAATTACCTGACCAGAGACTTTACCCAGGATACAAAATACGTTTAGTGGTTGAGTTGTCATTATGATAATTACAACTTGAACAATATAACCACAAGTACCATTTTGCTTACATCAACACTTTTGAACCAAAACAAATGTTTTTCAGCAGCAGATAGACAAAGCATCTCACATTCAAATAATCAGTATTTGCACAGGAGGCAAAAATTAATCTTGGGCAAATAAGATACCTAAGTTATCTCCACAAATTCCTAACATGGCAGGCATAAAAATCAGAAGCTCTGAGATCAAAAGCCTTGAATAGCTCTATTGTCTAAAGTCAGAAGATATTCAAAAACCATCACAGGAGTATTCACTAGAACAGAACCACATCATTGAGTGACTTAAAATCCAAGAGTTATTTTGCTAAGCAGGATGGAGGGTAGATACTGATTTCTGTCCTAAGATTTAAATTATCATCTCAGAGGAACAGGACGTGAAACCCAACTGCTGAAGATGGTCCTGCTTGAAGCCTAGCTTTCACTCCTCAGCCTCAGGATTCTGCACAGCGGAGGATACCCCTACATCTACTCTTCTTTTGCCATGTGCACATGTGGTGGTTTAGGTGTGTGGTGGTTTAGGCTAGGTGCTGGCCTGGATGCCACTGCACAGACCACACCTGAGAGGTCCCAAGCTTGTGGTAGTTTAGGCTGGGTGCTGGCCCAGATGCCACTGCACAGACCACACCTGGGAGGTCTCAAGCGTGTGGTAGTTTAGGCTGAGTGCTGGCCCAGATGCCACTGCACAGACCACACCTGGGAGGTCCCAAGTGTGGTCTGTGCAGTGGCATCCGGGCCAGCACCCAGCCTAAACCACCACAGCACAGCAATGATTTTTTGTAGTTATATATTGCTTCACAGTGATTATAAGCCACAAATGGCTTTTCTCATAAGATCTTTCTTATTTCTAGTGTCTTCTCTTCCTCTCCACCCCAATCCCCACCCTCATTTTAAAAACCATTAGAGAGGGCAGATGTTTCAGGCAGAGGTACCCCCTGCCAAGGCAACTATCTGAACTTCAGTTCTTATCAGAGAACATATTGAAAACTTCTGATGAATAGGAACAAGGGAGATTCAGTAAAAATGCCATCTTTTCTGAGATGCATTTTCAATATTCATCACAGAACAAATACACCCACAAATTACTTACCATACACTGTTGCCTTGCAAACATATTCAAACTCCCAATTAAACACAGAATACAATATATTAAATGGCTTTTAAAAGTTAGTATAAATTTCACATTTTAAAAAGCTTAAAATATAGAATATACTTAAAAGCATAATTTATGATTTTTAGCCACTTTTCCAATTCAAAGCAAGTAACCAAGCAAGAAATATGTTATATTAGTACAGCTTATATTGAAAACTGAGCTGTCAAATGATTATTTCTCTCTGACACAATCAAACTTTTAATAAAAAAAAGGTTGCCGATTTTACACTCACATTGGTAAAAATTCATTGTATGATGCTGTATTTGCATCTAAAAATTAAAACAAAAAAAATAATCATTCAGGGGTTTTGTTCCTCCCTTTTACTTCAAATGTGATTGTGTGAGGTTTCTGATAGTCACAGAATCACAAAATCACAAAATGTTAGGGGTTGGAAGGAACCTCCAGAGACCATCAAGTCCAACTCCCCTGCCAAAGCAGGATCACCTAGGGCTGGCCACACTGGTACATACCCAGGTGGATTTTGAAAGTCTTCAGAGGAGATTCCACAACCTCTCTGGGTAGCCTGTTCCAGTGCACCATCAGCCTCATGATAAAGAGGTGTCTCCTCATGTCGAGTTGGAACTGCCTGTGTTCTAAGTTCTACCTGTTTTTCCTTATCCTATCACCAGACACCACTGAAAAGAGGCTATCATCTTCTTCTTGACCATGAGATAGTGGATTTTTCAACATGCAGGGAAATAAGGAGGAGCAATATCAGAACCCTTACTTTGGACTTCAGAGAGCAATATTCAGCTTGTTTAAGCAACTAATTTGGAGAGTCTTTCTCTGAGGAGGTGTGGAGGCAGCAGGGAGAATGATCAGGTCCGGCCATGTGGCTGAGGAGCAGGAGGGCAGCTGCAGTAGCTCTCATCCAGCAGAGGCAGGAGCCAAAAGGAGGTCCGACAGCTATGATGTCCTGCTTTTTATACCCTAGCTGGTCAGGGAAGGGGGAGTGTAACAGACTCAGCTTCCCAGGGGAAAACGCCCTGCAGGGAGGGTAAAGTACCTGCAAGCTCTCCACCCTGCTTTGGTTTTTTGTTTTCAGAAAAGGGCGTTAACCCACCACACCAGCCTAGATGGGCAAGCAGCTCTTGAAGGAGTTAAGGGATAAAAAGAAGATGTATCACCTTTGGAAAGGGGGGGTGGCAACTTGTGATATGTTAGATTATGTAGGAGAAAAATTAGAGAGGCAAAAGCCCAGTTAGAACTTAAGCTGGTCACTTCTGTGAAAGATAATAAAAAGCATTTTTATAAATATATTAATGGTAAAAAGTGGGGCAATAAGAACCTCCACTCCATATTGCACCTGGAGGGGAACACTGTAACTAAAGATGAGGAAAAGGCTGAGGTACTAAATACCTTCTTTGCCTCCATTATCAGCAGTAAGACAGGAGGACTCCAGGGTAACTGGCCTTCTGAACTGGTTGATGGGGTCAGGGAGCAGTATAATCCTTCTGAAATCCATGAGGAAGTAGTTAGGAACTTGCTGAGCCACTTGGATACTCACAAGTCCATGGGACCGGATGGGATCCCTCCTAGGGTGCTGAGAGAGATGGCAGATGAGCTGGCCGAGCCACTTTCCATCATTTTCTACCAGTCCTGGCTCACTGGAGAGGTCTCAGATGACTGGAAACAGGCCAGTGTCATGCCCATCCACAAGAAGGGCTGGATGGAAGAACCTGGAAACTACAGGCCTGTCAGCCTGACCTCAGTGCCAGGGAAAATTATGGAACAGGTCATCTTGGGGGCAATCACTGCACACCATTGAGGAAGATTTGCCTTTGTTCCAGAAGGCCAAGGGATCAGGCCCAGCCAGCATGGTTACAGAAAGTGCAGATCCTGCCTCACCTTCGTACAACTCTCCAGCATGTCCAGGTCTCTTTGGATGGCAGCACAGACTTTCAGTGCAACAGCTGCTCTCCTTCTCACAGTTTCATATCAGTAAACTTGCTGAGGGTGCAGTCACTCCCCTCATCCAGGTAATTGATTAAGATATTGAAGTAAACTGGATCCAGTACTGACCCCTGGAGAACATTGCTGGCCACAGGCTTCCAACTGGGCTCTGCACCACTGATCGCAACTCTCTGAACACTTACAAAAACACTTCTCAATCCATCTCATAGTCCAATCATCTAACCCACTTTTCTTGAGTTTACCTAGGAGAATGTTATGGGAGATGCTACCAAAAGCTTTGCTGAAGTCACAATAAATTCTCTTAGCTTTTATCTTCTAAAGTTTTAAATTGTAATTTATGAAGTCATTATTTGTGTGACACAAATACACTTCCAACATAGTGTTTCATGCTTTTGAGATGTAATAGGTAGCTCAAGGACATATTATATCCAAATCTCAGGTTGCAATACAATTTTCTTTATTACCTCCATTGATTAAGTTTCTCACTAAATAGCTTAAGAGTTCCATAGGTCAAGTACATGGAGAAATGACCACTCTGGTCTTTGCCTAGAGCTCTACAGTGGTCTAGATCTAAGATGCAACCTCTGAAGTTTGCTTTCTCAATAAAGCCTCACAAAACTCTTATGTGTTTACAAAAATGATTAGCCTACTCAGAGGAAAATCCAGCTCACATTTCAATGGTCACAGCATTCTCAAAGAACACTGCATATCACAATTAAGTCCATAATTCTTTGGATGACTTCAGCATGCCATGACTTTTTGCTGAATCCGTTGCTAAATATACTAGAGTCTATCCAACAATTAAGATTTCGAATAATGTGCAGAATTTCCAGTCCTGCAATTTCAAGGACCATTTGAAAAAAAAAAACTTTTTTTTTTTTTTTTTTAAATTAATCTTTAGTCTGGAAGAAAAAGATAGTTATTCTCTACCATGTTCCTGGTTATGTAAGTGGAGAAGACACTTGTCATCTGTGTCGGCAGCATTACAAGAAGGGCTGTATGTACTCTCCTGCAGCTTGTTGATTTTGTCTTTCCACTAAGCCACTTCCTTTTTAAACCACATGGCCTGACATAGTACTTTATACAGTACAATTGAGTCTGTACTGACTTGTATCACAAGATACAAATAGAATCTGACTTGTTTGAATACAGTGTTGTTTAGTTTGAGGAACAGTTTAGCATAGCCATTGTTTTGCAGCAGTAATTAGAGGAACATGGATATACACATTCATGTTCCTTGGTCTTCATGATTAATGCAGAATCACTGTCTGGAACCAAACATACTGCTAACTGCCACAGCTGAAAACACATGCATATCTCTAATTAGCACAAACCCATTGCATTGTAATGAAGTGATAGGTAACAAAAGTGCTTGCTGTTGTTTCCATTAGTCCTACAGCTATATTTATTCAGCAGGGTGAACCAAAGTACAAGCATTACACAAGTTTTTGAAAACAAAGAAAAACATAAAGAGAAACTCTGCCCCACTAAACTCCTGGGTAGACCATCAAAATGAGCAGGAGTATGTTATCCTTCCCCCTCTCCCTATTTCTATGACACCTGGGTAAATATTATTCATCCAAATTTTCATCTTTGTAAGTGTCAAAAGAAAGTGTTACTTGTGTACTTCTTTCCCAATTAAAATCTAAATAGTTCCATAACACCAAAAAAAAAAAAAAAAAAAAAAAAAAAAAACAACCCAAAAAAAAAAAAAAAAAAAAGGGATAATTTCCCAGTACAGAACACATTTATTAAATCCTCTCTCAGTCTTCTTCAGACTAAAAAGCTCCAGGTCTCTCAGCCTCTCATCACAGGGCACATATTCCAGTCCCTTAATGATCCTCATAGCCCTCTGTTTGACTCCCTCAAGTAGATCCTTGTCCCTCTTGAACTGGGGAGACTAAAATCAATGCAAAGTTCCAGGTGAGGTCTCACCAGTACAGAGTAGAAGGGGAGAAGAGCCTCCCTCAATCTGCTGGACATATTCCTCTTAATGCACCCCAGTATACCATTGGCCCTCTTGGCCACAAGGGCACACTGCTGTCCCATGGAGATCATGCTGTCCACTAGGACACCACATGCTGGCAGCTGCTTAGAGAAGGACTTGGACTTTGGGATCTCTTCCTTCCCTCCTCTAACTGATAGCACAAAACAAGGACATCTTTCTCTCTCCCTCCTCCAAGCCAAAGTGGCAGCACCCTTCCTCACATCTCCTCCAGCCAAAGAAATTGTCTTGGGGGGAGTGGTCATATAATTCCTTTCCTGCTCTCTCTCTTTCTCCATTTTTGCTCTCTCTTTCCCTCCTTCTGTTCCATCCACTGTAGCCTTTAATAAATAGACTTGCTGTTGATATTTGGCCTTGCTTATGCTTTAATTTCACAACACAAAAATGTTCAAAAAAGTCCTGAGTCGCTCTCCTCTCCTCTGGACCGAGACACTGGCATACATACACGGTCCGGTTTGGCTCTTTGTATTAGAGGCATGGTAATAATCTGAATAAAATCCACCAAAAGCTCACTTTTTTCTGTATTGTAGAGCACTTGCACATGGAGCACTGGCACACATAACATAAGGAGTGTCTAAAGGTTCATGTAGTCTGGGAGAAGAGAATATTTAAGGGGGAGGACCTAAGTGCTGTCTTCCATTAACAAACATGAAAATATAGAGAAAAATGGAACAAAACATTTCTCAGAGATGCACAATGAAAGAACAAGAGGTCATAGGCTGAGCAAGAAAAAAAAAAAATTAAAATTCATTGACTTTTTGACAGACAGTTTAAACTCTATTGGCCAGATAGGCTCTAGAACTTTGATCCTTGGGTATATTACAAAATTAGTTGTTCAGGAGATTGTTGATTTTCATAATAACTTCACAATTAATATGTTAGGTTGCTTGTATATAAGCAGCACAGGAAGAAGTGAAGAAGACTAGGTATTGAAGAAGAGGAGAGAAATCATAACAAACTACGGTAAATGGAGCCAATGTGTACTCATTTGAAAGTGTGTGTGGGAAAATAGTTACCCAAGTACCACTATAGAGTTGTGTGAATGTATAGTCTGGGAGGATTTCACTTTGCCTGTTGTAAGGTGTCTGGAATGTGATTTATATAGGAGTTACTTGTCTTGGCTAGCGTTGTGATCAATAGAGATTAAGTCAATAGAGCCGGGGGAATTGTAGAAAGTGATTTCTCAGGAAATAAGGGTAACTTGTGCAGGCTGTGACATTTTGCAGTTTCTGTGTAATAATTGTGTAATTGATCTCTCTTGCCTCTTCCACACTTTACTGTGATCGTTCTGTGCTTTTTAACAGTTACAGTGAACCTGTTTGACTGCTAAAAGGAAAGAAATTTATTCTCCATAAGCACAGAAATACATTTTTATAATAAATATATCCTTAGGAAGGACTTCTGCTGACACTGCTTTCTCACTAACATAGTAAATCAGGAATATTATTCCTCTGACTTATATAGTGAAGACAGTAAATTCCTGTAGTTTAGATATAAGAGAGGGAGACAGCTTTCCTAACTTTAGTTGTCTTCAGTGCTGGCATTTCTCACTTCTAAAGACCAGATGGATAGCTCTCAAGACCCCATTGGCTAGACTCCATAGACTATTGTGACACATGCTGATACTCAAAAAGGTGTTTCATGCAGTCTCAGAGAAATTTCTGTGTTTCAGTTTAATGTCATAGCTATTCAACACCAACATACTTATCAAATGGAAGCCCTTGTGGAGAACTGGGAAGTGTGACTCAGTATTTCTGGAAAATCTTTCACCCTTATGTCTGAAAGAATGGAGAAGTCCAGAAATTATAAGAGTGAAGCTACAGATTCTAATAAGTAGTACTAATTTCATGATACAGGATGGGAAACAATGTCATCAGTAAGAGATCATGTCATCCATATATAGCTCAGTATCTGAGTTTTAACTGAAATGCAGCCATTACTTAAATACATGGGGGTCTGTGATCTATACACATAATCTTTAAAAGAAAAAAAAAAAAGTCCTCTGCTCATAACAGCAGAAAGTCTGGCAAATCTCATAGTCATCACTGTCTCATTGCCTTGGTGCAGGAATTACTTAATTAAATCATATGACCTGCCTTACAAAGGAAATCTATACCATGGTTTCGAAATAATTTCAATGTGTCAAGTGAATTATCTGTTGTAGTATTTTGTCTCTCTACCAGTCAAGGCTCTCTGCACATGTTGTCCTACAGTTCATTGAGGTGGCTTTTACTCTAGCAAATCAGTTCATATCAATCAAATTGGATTAAGAGCGATTGTGCAGCCAGTGGAGGTAAAAGGACTGACAATCTCAGTCAGGAGGAAAAGAATGGTCATGATCAGGTGAAGCAATAATATACTCCTCTGTGTAACGAGATAAGTTTGTTTTCCTCATGTGTGCCTCAACATTGTTTGTCCAGAGGTGTTTTCACACCATTGTCACAGGAAGATAGCTCTCTACAAGATCACAAACTCTGTGATCATAGAAGCTGATAACCAGATAAGGTCTCAGGTTCAGGTTTCAAAAGTTTGGGGGTGCAAGATGGGGCTCACTGTGACAGTTTTATGGTTCTCATGATGATCTTCTTCACAGACTCCTGACACAGTAGTTTAGAGCCAAAAGAGCATCCAATTTACTGTGGGACTGAGACTGACACACACAACTTATCATGTGACTGGGGCTAACACACATAAATAGTTATGGGACCAATGTTGACACCAATCAAATGTTCTATAATCATGGAAACTGAATGAAGAACTGTGACCAAGTATGAGACTGGAAAAGATATAAAACCTCGAATGTAAGAGGGAAGTTCAGGGCTGCCCCAGTAATCAGAGCTCCCCCACCAGCCAAGGTCTTCATGATCTTGATCTGGATCTGCAGCGGTAACTATCTCTGCTTTTGTTATCTATTGCTTTTTTCCTTCTTTCCTATAATTCTAACTTTTCTCCCGGTACATGTAAGCAAAATAAGATTCAAGTTCTTTTCCTAACTAACTATATGTCTCCTTCTTGGCTTTATTCAGGAGATCCATAAAAGAACTACCTTTTCCACAAAAGTGGATTGAAACACTGTGTCCATGGAAAAGGACAGGGGAAAAAGGAATAGCACAAATACACATGTTCAGCTACTGATACAAGTTATTAGGGTAAGTTCTGTGAAAAGAGATACAACTTTGAAGTTTGTTCTCTAACACTTTGATCTCCAAATTCAAGCTAGAGTCATACAGAATTCTAAATGTCTTGAGCTGACTTTTGTTCAGCTTTGTACCAAACCTGCAGCATTATCAATCTTAATACATGGGAAGATTGATGGACAAGATTCTTCTCACGTTACATTCATAATAGACATGTTATTGTTTGGAACAAGAGTAAGGATCAATCATGCTTCATTTATGTAACAACAGAATTTGTGTTAGCTTTAAGGTTATTGTTATATGCAAACTGTTTTTAACAATAAACTGAATTATACAATACTGATGGAAAAAGGAGAAAGTAATTTCTTCTTAAACTCCTGTTCATTTCCTGTGCACAAAATTAAAACCTGACAGCGTGTACTGTATTAAATAAATAAGGATTTGAGGTTCTGATTGATCACATTAGAATCTGATTGGTTATGCGAGGATAAGATAGGTATGCTTATTTCAGATTTTAGCACATCAGTAGTTGTAGAATCAGTACACTCACTGAAAGCATTAAAGATGTAAGTTACAACAGCACAACAATAGAAGTTCAACTATCATTTTACAAAATCATTGTTAAATTTAACTTTTAGTTGTTCATTCTTGAGCTCTGGATCATGAGATTTTAAATGAACACAATAGGAACTATAATTAAGCATTGGTAGATGAAATAAAACTAAAAAAAAACATGAACAATTTTCTCTACTGAAGACACACTTGGGAATATTATAGAGGCAGTTGGACAATTATCTGTTTCTTTGATGTGCTGATTGTAAAAGGGATAATATACAATACAAAGTCAATTACTTGCTTATACAATTATGAATGTGTCAAAATCATCATGAGAATCACAATTAGCTAGTTAGCACCTTCCGTCACTCAATGCTATTGTATTTGTCTGAGCAATCACTGAATAAACATGCATCCTTTTGCATCTGTTCCTAATTGAAGTGTTCTGATCGGAAAATTCCAGCTGAGTTGAGACAACTATTTCTAGATCCAACAGTTACATTTAGGAAAGCAGACTGAGAAATAGAATTTCAGATGCCTAGCTGAAAATTTGCAGTTCTCCTAACCTCTGCGTATTGCTTCTTAATTGAGGTAGTGTCAAACAGACTAAATTACAAAGACATTGTAACTTTTTAAGTATAATATCCCAGTTCTTGAAATGTCTTCTTTTATTTGTTACACGTGCCTTAAATCTTACTGCAGACTGTATTTGCCTAATTTAGACCAGTAAGTGTCCAGATCACTTTACCCCAGGATTCAGTTCCTCAATGGATTAAGTAGAGTTAAGCCAGGGCTGCTCTAATCGTCCCTGAGCTTGCACTCTGAGTGCCTAAGTGTGAAGCAGCTAGAAGGCAACAGTCCAGGGTGAGGAAACATTTAGAAACAAGCCAAGGCAGTCCCCAGGACTGAAGAGGAAGAGACTCCTTCCTGAATGAGAAAAAACTAGGCCAACCACATCAAGTATGCTGAACGTGTGGCCACTACACTGAGAAAAAAGCATGGATACAAATATGGTTAATTGAACAACAATTATTATTAATGAGTGTGGGTTTTTTTTTCCTTCTTTTATTTGCATTCTAAGATTCAACAGTATTGTAATCCAATTGATAGTGTGGCACACTGCTAAGATTGTTAAAGATTTATTTAAATTAATGACAAATTCTTGGCTCCATTGCTGTTCAACACTCACACTCTTCAAGTGGTGTGTATGCTTATCCTCTCCTGTGATAAGAAGGAAGTGGTTACAGAGAATATTTTCAGAAAATGGAAATAACTCTCTTTTTTAAATAGAGATGTACTTCTTATTTTCAGCTTTCCAGGAGAGACACTATCAAGCTGCTTGATTTTGTTTTCTGGAAAGTGATTTCTTCCTGCAACATATTGAGTTGCAGAGGCAAGTGGAGACTCATATGCACTATCTGGTTGCAAGGAATTTTGAAACTATCCTGCCCAGTGATTCCTCTCCAAGAAAACTGAAACTATCCCCTACCCTGCCTAATCTTCAGGCTGCATATATCATTTTCTCAGTCATCTCCCCTACTTCAAATGTCCTGTTACCTCCTGCAGAATCAGCATGTTCTAAAATAAACTAGCAAGAAGCAAAACAAACCTCACGGTATTTAAGTCACTTTAAACTGAAAATCTAGACACAGCAACAAGTCAGCTTAGGACCACATGACTGTCATGCTGGTCAGGAGGATACCCAGTTTAAGTTGTGAATGGCATAGATATGACCGAGTCCTCTCCAGGGATTTCTAGACCTATCACATTCCTTGCTTGTTCCTACACCAGGATGTTTTTATGCATAAGGTCTGCAGAATACTGAAGAGATGGCCTTGGGCCTCAAAGAAAGACAAGGATGTGTGTTGAATTTAGGTGCAAGCCTAGTGTCCTTCTGAAAAGAGGCAAGAACATCTTGGGTACAAGGTGAATATATGAAGAGAAGCCTCATTAGTCTTTCTCGATATTGAACTATTCAGCTTTTAACTTCTTTGTCTCTTAAAATGTAACTAAAAAAATATTTCAAACACATGGAAATTAGCATGTTTTTCATCTGCACAAAATTTAAGTTCAAAATGCTCATGTTCTCCATTCAATTTATAAGGCAAAAATACTCATGGAATGTAGCAAAAAATATATCTGCACTACAAGGTTGAGAGTGACATGATATATTGTCTTTTGACACCACTTTTTCAGGTGCTAAATAGAATATAAAATATAAATAAATTTATTTAGCCTTATGGCAATAAGGAAAAAAAATGTAATCCTTGGAAGCTGACAACAAAAAACCAAAATGTATTAAAGAAAAAGTAGAAAATCTGTGTTAAGATTAATATGCTTGTTACTATTTCCTGTATTAGAAATCAAAAATACAAATAGGAACATTAAGAATGGATGCAGTATAACCCGCTTTACAGCACACCAAGGATCATGAACTCCCCTCAGATGGGACTAGAAAATTCAAATAGATAAGCCTGTATTATTGCTGTGATTCATATTGCCTACTTTACTACATCAAAGCTACGAGATAAACAACTCCAAGGGGAAATCTATTGTATCTTAATATAGAATGAACCACAATTAGTTATCTAGCCTGCCTTTTGAGACAAGCCATTCAAGTCCTGAATGATAAAGGATAGTTGAGAGAATGTCAACTCTACATATGTTCCTTTAAGGAATAAAATAGGCACAACATATAAATGCTACATTCTACTAATAAAGAAGGGATTGTGCTACCTTTTCAAGGAAAGGAAGTTTGAGCTAGTTTTTACTCATGCAAGATACTAGCAGCAGATTTCTCCTCCTTAGAAGATTCCAATATTTTGTCGGAAATAGGCACTGGGTTTTTTTTGGAAACATTTATGAGAAAACTACAAATATCAAATTGCATATTCACTGTCAGGGTGCTTTTTACAAAATTCCTGGGGTCTGATATCAAATGAAACGTTGCAAGTTTTCTTTTAGGCGACTGTTGTAAATCATTTCCCTAAGAGCTAATTGTAATTAAAAAGGAAAATATTGCACACATTTGGGATAATACCCAGCGTATTTGATTATGAACTCCACTGATTCCACTGTAATATAATTTTCAATATAACACAGAGATCTTTTCAGAGAATATTTTGACAGAACTATTAGAATAACTGAAACCACTTTGTCCTGGAGATGACTAGTATGAAGTACAAGGTAGAAATGGATGAAAGCATTTATTCTGAAAACCTGATGAAGTCTATTTTTATATAGACACTCACTTTTCCTTAAATATTCATTTTTAAATTGCAGGTTGACTAAAATTTCATTGAAAGGACATTATAAACAATATAGTGTGGTTTTTATTTCTTCAATTTTAACACAAGAGTCATTCATTTTAGAACAGACTTATTTTGAGATAAGTATTGTAGAAGGAAAAGGTCTTAGAAATAGAGATGTCTATTGTAACGTGCTCTAGGTAAACCCTTACCATTCTGCAATTTTGTAATTCTGTGATATTTGGTGACAGAGGTAAACACAATATTTGTCAATTTTGTGGACAAAAATGTAAAAAGCTGTGTTTTTATTGTCTCCCCAAGGGAGTCATGACACAGGAAAACCTTTTCCATAAACTACGTGGAGGTCCACAGTTTCCACAGAAAGTAGGTAAGGTCCACGTGAGGAAAGAAAAGCTTTTTGCTACTCACAACTTGTAACTGAGGTCAATGAGAAAAAGATTAATTGTGGTTAATTGTGATCAGTTGTATAATAAATCAAAGTTTTCTCTAGTGCCTCCTAACACAAACTGTTCCCATGTTATTAATCTTCCCCTATAGTTAGTGTCCATCTCCTGAAATGTGAATTTTATGTATATTCTCCATCTTCTTCATTAATCATCATTAATCATAGAATGGTTTGGGTTGGAAAGGACCTTAAAGATCTTCTAGGTCCAACCCCCCTGCCATGGGCAGGGACACCTTCCATTAGCCCAGCTTGCTCAAGGCCTCACTGTGCTAAAGAAGATAATAGAGTAGCATTGGTTTTGTATAAGACTAACCTATTTACTTTTGTGAAGGATCTTTGAGAGTGCAATACAGATGTTTAAATCATTAATTTGGGTTAAAAATCACATAACTTTAAAAGACAACTGAAGTCTCCCATCATTGTAAAGAATAAATCATTAAAAAAGGGCCACCAGAAAGTCTTGGACCCTTGTTGAGGGGTCTCAGTGGAGGAAATGACTCATGACCTTTTTAGTGGATATTATTTGAATTGGATTCCACAGAGGTAATAACCTGATCTTTCAATTCCAATAGAATTCAGAGTAAATTTATAGTAGTTTATTGGTGTGTTTTAAATACAAAGGGAAAAGATTCTCAAATCAAGTTGAGCTTATGTCATTTAATTAGCAAACACTTGTTCTCATCTTTTCAAAATTAGATGGAAATCTGATGTTATGCAAATGGGAAGGTATGATAAACATCAAAAACAGAGTCTGTAAAATGGAAAAAAAAATGCAAAAAATAGTCAGACATACATTATCCTGTGCAGTTTTATGAGCTATTTTCCATCTGTTACTAGAGCATATGCAGAATAAAGTAATGTTATGTGTCTAAGGAATATGAAAGGTAATTATTTAAGCTGTGTAACTTCAGTGATTGTGACTTTGTGATTTACAGGCAGTATCGCAGTATCACAGTATAACTAAGGTTGGACAGGACCTCGAGGATCATCGAGTCCAACCTGTCAACACAGACCCCATGCCTAGACCATGGCACTAAGTGCCACGTCCAATCCCCTCTTGAATGCCTCCAGGGACGGGGACTCAACCACCTCCCTGGGCAGCCCATTCCAATGATGAATGACTCGCTCGGTGAACAACTTCCTCCTCACCACGAGTCTAAACCTCCCCTGGTGCAGCTTGAGACTGTGTCCCCTTGTTCTGGTGCTGGTTGCCTGGGAGAAGAGACCAACCCCTTCCTGGCTACAACCACCTTTCAGGTAGTTGTAGAGGGCAATGAGGTCACCCCTGAGCCTCCTCTTCTCCAGGCTAAACAATCCCAGCTCCCTCAGCCTCTCCTCATAGGGCTTGTGTTCAAGGCCTCTCACCAGCCTTATTGCCCTTCTCTGGACACATTCAAGTGTTTCAATGTCCTTCTTAAACTGAGTGGCCCAGAACTGGACACAGTACTCAAGGTGTGGCCTAACCAAAGCAGAATACAGAGGCACAGTGACTTCCCTGCTCCTGCTGGCCATACTATTCCTAATGCAGGCCAGGATGCCATTGGCCCTCTTGGCCACCTGGGCACACTGCTGGCTCATATTCAGGTGGCTGTCGATCAGTACCCCGAGGTCCCTCTCTGTTTGGGAGCTCTCCAGCCACTCCAACCTCAGCCTGTAGCTCTGCATGGGATTGCCGTAGCCAAAGTGCAGCACTCAGCACTTGGACTTGTTGAATGCCATCCCATTGGATTCTGCCCATCTGTCCAGTCAGTCGAGGTCCCTCTGCAGAGCCTTTTGACCCTCTAACTGACTAACATCTGCTCCTAACTTGGTGTCATCTGCAAACTTGCTGATGAGCTACATAACAAGATATTGAGCTGAAAGTCAACACTGCAACAAAAGAAGCAGTCAAAGAATACATCACAGAGCTCTGATGTTGTCCAGTAACAATATGTATAATATAATTGCATTATATTTATAAATTTATTGTTAATTTACACATAAAATGCTCTTTCATACAGACATGAGACAAATATGTCGCATGAACTGAACATATAGGACATATAACATTGTTAAAAGATAATTTTGAGATTATAGAAGATGCAGGTACTTGGATGTGGAATTGGTAAAGCTACTATAGTTTCATCCATATTAACCATAGGGAAAGCTTTCTGATGGACTTATTCCTAGAATTACGAAAGATTTTGCCTCAGAAAGTAAAATTTGAGAAAACTAATGTGTAAAGTGTGTGGATGACCAGGGAGCTGGGGTCCAGGACCAATCTTCATTCTAGTAACAAGGAAATGAGAGGAGTTAAGGTATTTCATAGTGTGCCATCAACCCACTGCAATGACTGAAACTCACTCCAGTGCACTTATAACTCCTGAACATAATCTGTATTGAATCCTGTTTAAATGTACATAAGTGAAACAAACTGGACCCTGGAAGAGATAATTCTATTAGATTATTTCTTTTTACCCTTGTAGCTAGTTCTTACTAGTGAGATAATAGCTTCACCTTGAAGTGATATAGATCTCCTAGATGTACACTTTATGTAGACTTCTTAGTAGTATCACAGAATCATAGAATACCAGATTGGTAGGGTTCAAGGTCCAATCTTTCTGGAGAAAAGCATGATCTAGAAAAAATAGCCCAACACTTTGCCCAGCCAAACCTTAAAACTGTCCAATGTTGGGGATTATAGCACTTCCCTAGAGAGATTATTCCAGGTGTTCCAATAATTCCAGTATCTCGGAGTCCAAGTCGTTTATTTAGTGCTCTGTGACTTAGATGAAGAAGGCTTATTCTGATCTCAAGAACAGCTAGAAAAGATGCTCAGGTAGTGCTTTTTGGGGCTTCCCTCCACCTTTCTTTTAACAATATTCACATGTCTTTGCAGTTAAGATCAAAGGTTTTGCATTAATTAAGTATTTTGGCAGCATCTATTGTAAGCATCTAGGCTGGCATGAAGTCAAAGTGGCCTAATTTTCATTGCATTGTAGCACATTAGAGAATTCTCCTGAGTAATCTAAAACCTCTATCCATTTAGAGACACTAAATGATTTATGGCTGGACTTGATGATCTTAAAGGTCTTTTCCGACCTTAATAAGTCTACAATTCCATGATAGAGCAGAAAACCAAATAAATAATATTATGTTTGCACAGGATGCCTAATTTTCCTTCTCTCTTCTCAGAATGGAAAACTACTAAAGATCTTTGAATGATTTAACTTTTCAGACTTTTGTCATTCAGCACATACAGATTAAATGAGACATGCTGCCTTTCTTAGTGTCTGTCCATCTGAAGACACTTTAGATAATATTTAGTAGTTTCTTTATTATGAAATCAATATGTTATAGTATTCAAGTTCATGTGGTCTGACAAGCTGCAGGTTGTCTCATTAATACAGTACATAATACAAGCAAAATACAAGTAGAATTTCTCTGGAACATCTACTCAAGATAGAAAAGAAACCATCATGAAAAGACAATTCATTAAGGAAGAACATTTTACTCTGAAAAAAATTCTTATCAGTGATTCATTATATATAAATGTTCTACATGGAAAAGAAATCACTGGACAGATTTAAATATCTTTACACATAAATGCACAGATGACTTACTGAGAATATTCTTATTTCATATGTGAGCCATTTATAGTGAGGGTGGTTTAAGTCCCCTCTGAATTAATTTCATTGCAACAAACATTAGTCCATTATAGGATGGAAAAGAATTCTAGAAAACAATAAAATATATGCATCATTATGTCACACACAGAATCACAGAATGATAGTGATTAGAAAGGACCTCAAAAGATCATCCATTCCACTGCCCCTGACAGGCCAGGATCACATAGAGTAGGTCACACAGGACTTCAGGCAGGATTTGAATGTCTACAGAGAAGGAGACTCCACATGCTCTTGGGCAGCCTGTTCCAGTGCTCTGTCACCATCACAGTGAAAAAGTTTTCCTTATGCTTACATGGAACTTTCTATTTTCCAGCTTGTACACATTGCTCCTTGTCCTATCATTGGACATCATTGAGAAGATCCTGGCTCCATCCTCATGACACTTGCCCTTCATATATTCATAAATATTAATGAGGTCAGCTCTTAGTCTCCTCACTCCAAGCTAAAGAGACCCAGTTCTGTCAACCTTTCCTCATAAAGGAGATGTTCCACTTAATCATCTTTGGGGCTTTGTGCTGGATTCTTGTTTTGTTGCATTTGTATATAATAGTATTATCACTCCTATGATTCGACTGTATCACACATATAAATAACTAAGGAATAGATGGCTTAAGGCACTTCTTCAGTATTATGTTTCTATTTCTCTGATACCCCCTCAGAATTTTGATTCCTATCAGCTAAGCCATATCTTCACAAGGAAGAAAACCTTAGAGAATTCTAAGTAGCAGAAAGTCTATTAAAGACCAATCACTGATAGGTTTGTTTGAGGTCTTTGGATCCTGATACTCCTGTAATTTCTGCTAAAAGCTGCTACTATCATATTTTCAAGGCACTGAAAATTATATTTAAAGTATTGAGGCAGCAGAGCAGTTGGAAGTTCAAGGGGAGAAATGCTGCTTATTAACCAAGAGAGGAAAAAAAAAAATAGAAGGAAAACTTCTATGTGACACTGAAAAGTAAATGGCATATTATGCAACCTAACTTAAATCCTAGTATTTTGAATTTACTGTATAATAATAAATAATGTCTTGACAAGACAAACAAAAATATATTTTCCAGAATTTGAATATAGATGAACATCTAATATTGTAAAATAAATATAAGCAGAAGAAAGGTGCGGAAAAGACAAATAAAAATTTCTACAATAGTGAAAATCCATGTTATGAAAGAATGGAAATTCAAAACTATGGAAATTAAAATAGAAATTCTGAAATTCACTGAAAAAATCCTCAGACTGTCTCAAGAAATAAAACATTGTAAAGAAAAAGACATGGAAAATAATATTCAGCTTTCACACAAAATCTGAAATTAGAAAAATCACACAGAGCACTGCTTTTGGTCACTGTGATACTAAAATTTGTTACTGATGAAGTTATAACTGAAAACAAAATAAATAGCAACAAAACTTTTTTTGCATTCAGACTCCTTGCTTTTGCAAAGTAAAACAAGACAAATTATTTCAAACAGCTTGGACATAGAAAATAAATCACATACTGCATGATCTGTAGAGCACTTGTATTCAGGATAGTTTTCTACATACATTTTTGCTGATCAAAACCTGATAACTAATGGTAATCTTTGCATGCCATCTGGTCATGAGAAGACAAGTATTAAATTAAAAATATGACATTACTATTGATCAAAAAAGGAAATAAATCACTGAAGGTTATATTAGGCAAGGGAATAATTTTGATGTTCAAGAAAAGATATTTAGAAACATCTGCTGGGGTTGTTGAAACAGATGAACGTGCTTGTTCCATCTGATTGTACAAGTATGAACTTTTAACAGAAAGGTTATGAAGAAAGACCCCAACAAAATATAGCTTTCTCTGACACATTATCCTCCTTACTGATACTCATTTTCAATTATACCGTCAAGATGCCTTGGTGATTCTGTGATTCTGTGATGTCTGATAAGGTGAAGAGATAGACTGTGGGAAATGGACAAGGGATAGTGACGGACACAGAACAAAGCAAGATTCAAATTCTCATGAAAGAATTTACCTACGTCTTGATATAATGCTCATAATTATGTAACTTACAAAGTAGGTGAGGTTTCAGGGAGGATTGTTAGCCTAATCATAGCTCAAACAAAAAGTGTACCAAGCTTTCACATTTCACAGCTCTGAACTAATCTTAAAAAGAAATAACTGGGAAGGCAGCAATCATTAGAAGTTCTACAAAGAAACTAATGAATAGCTTACCTAAACAATGGGGGATTTGTTATTCATACAACTGTAACATAATGAAAAAATACATTAAAGTAAATTAAACTCCACCTAATAACTGGTATCATTATATTTTCTAAAAGTATGTTTTCAGTGAAGATTACTTTAGTATGATAGTTCATCTTTCTTTGTTATGAGTGATCTATGTCTGTATTATTAGTAGCTTTGGTCTTAACCAAGGTTTTACCTAGTTCATACATTTATCTTTTTAAATATTGTCAATTAATTTTTAATTTAATTTTAGTTTTGAACATTTAACATACTTAATTTATTATTATGTCATAATGTATTCTATACCAGATTGCTGCCATCTGTGATGCTTAAATCCACTGTAAAATGTCCTTGCATAGTTTCAGGGGGTCAGAGATAAAAAATACTTGTGGAAGGAATTTTTTTGTGCTAAGGAAACAATATAATGAAAAAATTTTTGAATAGTGTACAGAACTAAGACTTTGTTAAAGATTTTATCATAAAGTTGCAGTAGAACTGAGAAAATCTGAAATAGGAGGATATTACATAGACATGAGTTGAAGTAGAGTTGATTTCACTGAAAAATGGTTAGTGAAGCCACGTACCAAATAGTATTGTCAAAGCTGTTGTCTTTTTTCTTAGACAGAATAATCTTATTTTAATTTTAGTAATTACAGTAATTTTATTTTTAAATCTATTTCAATCTTAGAAAGTTCTGAAATGTCTTCAAAAATCCTTTTCACAAACTGTATAATAGTCACAATTTTTATACTTTATTTATCCCAGACATTTTAGAAGCTATAAAAGCAGCTTCTGATAGTAAAAATGTCTCTAATCAGAAAATCACAGAACCACAGAATGTTAGAGGCTAGAAGGGACCTCAAAAGATCATCGAGTCTAAACCCTCTTCCAGAGCAGGATCACCTATACCAGATCACGCTGGAACACACCCAAGGGTGTTTTGAATATCATCAGAGAGGGACACTCCACAACCCCCACGGGCAGTCTGTTCTAGTGTTCTGCCACCCACACAGAGAAAATTTTTTTGCGAAAATTCCTATACCTCAACTTCCGCCCATTGTCCCTTGTCCTGCCATTGGGCATCACATAGAAGAGCCTGGCTCCATCCTTTTGGCACTCAACCATTACATATTAATAAACAGGAACAAGATCACCCCTTAGTCTCCTCCAAGCTAAAGAGACACAGCTCACTCAGCCTGTCCTCATAAGAAAGATGTTTCACTCCCTTAATAATTTTTTTTGGCTCTGTTCTGGATTCTTTCAAGCAGTTCTCTGAGGTCCTTCTTGAACTGAGGGGCCCAGAACTGGACACAATATTTCAGGTGCAGCCTCACCAGGGCAGAGTAGAGGGGAAGGAGAACCTCTCTCAACCTACTAACCACAGCCCTTCAAATACTCCTAGCAGGCTGCCACTAGGTCTCTGGAAGAGAGATACCTGTCTGCTGTGTTTCAATTACTGTCTTCTACCTGAGTTTGCTCAGCAGTTCCCTACTTCACCATGCAGGTCTCCTGGCTCCCTTTCTCATTTTCCTACTTGTTGGAATGCCCTAGTCTTGAGCTTGGAAGAAGTGGTCCTGACTTATGAGATTTCCCCTGGCATTTGCTTGAAAAGGTCAAAGTTGGCCCTGCTGAAGTCCAAGGTTGTGATCCTGCTTGGTATTATGCTCCTAACACACAAGATCCTGAGCTCCACCATTTCATGATCACTACAGTCGAGGCTGCCCTCAGCCTGCTTCAACCAGATCCTTCTTGTTAGTGAGTATGAGGTCTAGGGGTGTTCCTTTCCTAGTTGGCTCATCCACCATTTGCATTAAAAAGTTATCACCAATGGACTGGAGGAACCTCCTGGACTCTGGTTGGCTGGCTAAATAGGTCTTCCAGCAAAAATCTGGGTAGTTAAAATCCCCCATGAGAACCAGGGCCTGTGATTGCAAGGCTGCTGTCAGCTGCCCATAGAAGGCCTCATCAACTTCCTTGTCCTGATTAGGCGGTCTGTAATAAAGACCCACAATTGTACCATCCATGCTGGCCTGCCCCTTAATTCACTCCCACAAACTCTTGCTCCCTTACATAAAAAGCAACTCTACTACCTCACTAACACTGTGATTTTCTGATTGTTTCTCTCATAGTCTTCACTTATCCAGTCTCTGTAAGTATGCAAGTACAGAATCACAAATTATTGAAATAATAGTGTATCCAGTACTTGCGCTCTATGATATTCAGCAATAAAGCTGACACCTTCTGAAATGGGAATTTTGTTTGATGACGCAAGTAAGAATAACCCTACCAGCTCTGTTAAGCCATGTTGACACCTGCTTCCTAGAGCTTAGGGTTCACCCTCTGCATTTTGGGTTCAAAGTGAAACTATCCCAGACCTTGGGACCTTGAGAGAGCAGGACTCAAGATACACAGGGAGAGATGCTGAGGGCATGAGTATATTATCAGAAATAATTTGAGCACTCCCAGCAGCCCAGACTTTGAATTTTCCTTTATTCCTGGCTTGTAAGAAGACTTTTCAATAATTGGTTTGATTTCAAATGAAACTGATGTAAGTAATTCTTTTGAAAAGAGGAAGTTTTCATTACTCTGGTTTTGTGAAAGCAAAATATTCTTGCTTCATTATGCTGGCATTTTTAAAATTTATTCATATTTCAGGCAAGTTATCTGCAGAAAGGCAAGTTGCTTTTCTGTTTAGCTGCTAGGTGTAGTCATACAGGACGATTTCACTTTTTATAACTAGATTAGTAGTGAATGACAGTGAGAATTTTTTTTTTCTTTTAATATGTATTAGCACTTCTGTATAACAGAAATGGAAAAAAAATAATCCTTATAATGGAATGCTTTCAGTATTGTCAAATCAAACAAGCAAGCATGCTTTAAAGTTTGCTGCTAGCAATAGCGGAGAGATTAATTCAAACTTTAATTAGTATTGGCACTGGTCTGTGCAGTTAAACAAATACAGTGACTATCTTTGCTACAGTGAAAGTGCAAACATTCTTTCTTTTCCTTTCTATCTTTATTTCCCTGATACAGAACTGAACTAAGTTAATCCTCAGCAGAAAATAACAGGCACAAAGCCTCAGGTGGATGTTGTGGTTATTTACCAGACACTTAGCTTATTTATGTTCTTCCTTAGAGATCAGGAACAATGGTTCCTATGGGCAGGCTTGTTTGTCCAAGGTCCAGAACTGTCACATTAGAAATAGCAATTTTTAGGAGAGATCACTTATCCTCTATCCCAGTGCTTTCAAGATTTCTGTCTATTGTTTATTTACACCTGAATAGAGTTCAGGAATTTTAACAACAGCAGATGCAAAATCAAATAGTTTCTTGGTAATTTAGTATCAGAAGGGACAAGAATGCCTGTGTAAATATCACTTATCTAATGACTACACTTAACATATTCAAATATCAGTATGAGTAGAATATTTCTACTAGAGCCCTGTGTAAAAGTTATGATGCAAATATGCATTCACCTAGGAAAAATGAACATTCATACATTGATAATTTAAATGAACTCTATAGGACTTTTGCAAAGCACTAAAAACAGCCCATAGCTGCTGCACTCCTAAAGCTAATGAAACAACGTGTGAAGTATCATTATTTGTGTACTTATTGTCAAATATGATAGAACTGTTTGCAAAAACAGAAAGGAAGGTGAGAGTGGTATGCTTAGGCATGCTTAGTGCAGAATTACAATCCATTATGCTCCATTAAGAATGAACAACCTGATTCATAATACAGTGTTAAGTGCCAATTATTATAAGTACTCTGCTTATTAATTGACATGTGCTACTAACAATTACAGGTTTTTTACAGAAGATGGAGATTAATTTGGATTGGCATACCAATTCCTTCCGAGGACTGAATATGTGCTATGGAAAAATTCTACCTTCAAACAAATTTAGTTCCTGTTGATGTTTATTCAAATTGATGGTAAATTGCTCCACTATAAACATAGTAATATTTTGCCTTAGGGGCAAAACAGTGTAAATATGGAGAAAAAAATGTGCTGAGTTCCCATGGATAGGTGCTTCCTCTTCAGATTGTTGCTCTGAATAAAATTGTAAGAATTTTTCTCATCTTTCAGTCAAGAGCTCAGGCTTCCTACTTTGGTCTAGCAATTTCTATGTCACAAAACTTAACAGCGATTTTGTGTCTGAAAGTCAAATTCCTTCTACAACTTTATCTCTATACTGTAATTCTCTTCCAAGATAGAAACATTCTTTGTGCTGTGGCATTCTATTTGCTTCTGAATGTCCCACTTTTTAAAAGTTTTATTCTATCGCTTGAAATATTTGAGGAAACACTCTCAAGGTTTTCTCTGTTCAAAATATACTGTTTAAATTAGAGATTCTTCGCAATAAAAAAACCCCAAACCAACAAAAAACCCAACAAAAATCAAAAGCAAACCCCTAAACAACCAAAACAACCAGCCAAACAAAATGGACATGTAAATGTTAAAGATAATATCCTGTTACCTTGCTACCTCTAACTTCTAACTACACCTACAGAGGAAATGCAAACATTCCCTGAAGAGAATTTGCCAGAAATAAAAGTGTCTGTCTTGCATGGAAAACATTAAGGTCTGGATTTTACTAAAAAAATCTGTTAGATTAAAATTGAAACTAATGTCTCGGAAAAAAATCAGGAGGGTTTTTTATATGAATTGTGAAGATGACTGTTGTTCATTCTAATTGTTAATAATGATATTGTTAATACACATGTCAACACATATAGTTTGGAAAATGAGCCTATACCAGGATTTACACAAATTAACAATAGAAATGGCATGCTTATTTATACTGAAAAAGAAGCTCAATTAATAGCAGAGCCAACAGATGGTCTATTTACATTACATTAGAGTTTGGTTTGTTTTCTGCTGCTTCTTTGTTTCTAACAAGCAAGAGCACTTCAGTGTTCATTGAACACTTCAGGAAAAATTTTGAAGCTCTCAAATATTCATCAAGCTTTCCAGGTGCATTTGCCGTTTTGCGTCACTGGCTTCTGTTCGTCTCCCTATATATCACACAGCAAAAGAAGCCAGATTCTTGGTAAAGGGAAATTGATAGTATGTATTAAGCAGCAAAAGCATGGAAAAAAAATTGTATAGGACTTCAGAAACTAACGTTATTGCTAACTATGCTGTAATCATTGAGCTTACTTACTGCCACCATTCACTTTGACACAATGTTTCTTTTAACAGAAAAGTGCATATGAAAAGACCCAGAGAGAGCTCCTTCAGGTGTCTCCTGATGTTTCATGCAGTCAGGGACAAGGTTTGCCATGTAACAATTGCCTAGCTAGCGGGAAAATTTCAGTATTGCATAAGAACCTTGTGACCTTCCTCATGGTTATTCCTTAATCTGCATTATCTATAAAGAATGCAGTGATGATTAATTTTACTATGTTGTTACTAATTTAGTAACACATCTTTGATCTGCTTAAAACAGTTTGCCTAGCCAGTGGCCATGGTAAGTTCTTGAGCCACAAAAATTCAATTAGTCACTGTTCTGCTTCATAGCACAACAGTTCAGCTATTGATGCTATTATTTTCTTTTAAACAGGTGTTCGTTTTAAGTGATCATGGACACAGTTGCACAAAACACAGAGACTAAGACTTCAAGCATGTACCCTGCAGCAGTAATACTTAGTCCCTGAGGGTAGTTTTCTTCTTCATTCCTCTCATGCCTCTCTATGGATATTACTTGAACTACAGCATACTAATATTAATACTAATGACCTGTTGAAGATTCCAATCTATAAACTAGAAACAGAAAAACAATGTTAGAAGATGTTTTGTACAATTGGTTTTAAAATAATGTTATGAAATGTACTTGACCAGGAGGAAGTATTCCAATGCCCCTTTAGTCAGATACTGATTTGCATTCACATTGGTTTTATACCCCATAGAAATCCCTCAGAAATGAGGCTGCAACCTGAATTGTATTATTATGTCTTTTTGCAAGATCTGTGTCTTAGTTGCTTCAAAAATATTTTCTGTATTTTTTTGGTTTTTGGCCACTGGAATGGGCTGCCCAGGGAGGTGATGGAGTCACCATGCCTGGAAATATTTAAAATAAGACTGGATGAGGCACTTAGCACTATAGTTTAGTTGATTAGATGGTGTTGGGTGATAGGTTGGACTCAATGATCTTTAAGGTCTTTTCCAATTTGGTTAATTCTGTTATTTTGTGAAAACAAAGGTATTATCATACTGAATAGAAGATAAAACAGAAAAGTGCATGTGGGAATTAAATAAAAAAAAAATTAAACCTATGAAACCAAGAACACTCAGGAAGAGGGAGGAGAACTTGAGAATTCCCCACAGAATTCATGGATTTTGTAAATGTGTGGAAGTGGAGATGGATAGACAATTGAACCCTTGTTTTAAAAGTGGTTTCTCAGGAGTCCTGTGTGCAAGAATGTGAACAATTTAAAAAATTATATTATGAATATGCAAGAGGGGAGTTTAAAACATATCCATGAAAAAACATCAGTCTTGTCAGTTGCTTTGAAATATAATAGAATAATAGAATAATAGAATAAACCAGGTTGAAAGAAACTGTCAAGATCATCGCGTCCAACCCATCAACCAATCCAACCCACTTAAACAACTAAACCATGGCACCAAGCACCCCATTAAGTCTCCTCCTGAACACCTCCAATGATGGTGACTACACCACCTCCCTGGGCAGCTCATTCCAATGGGCAATCACTCTCTCTGTATAGAAATTCTCCTGACATCCAGCCTAAACCTCCCCTGGTGCAGCCTGAGACTGTGTCCTCTTGGTCTGGTACTTTTGTGGACTGACAGATTCTCCAGTACTTCACTACAGTTTGTTTAGAGCAGAGATTAACAGTGTTTGGTTTCTCATGGATAATTTAAGAAAAAGGCTGAAACTAAGAGATTTGGGCAGAAAATAATTTGGGCCTGTCAACTTGACTTCAGTGCCAGGCAAGATCATGGAACAGGTCATCTTGAGTGCAATCACACAGCACTTACAGGATGGCCAAGGGAACAGGCCCAGCCAGCATGGATTTAGGAAGGGCAGGTCCTGCCTGACCAACCTGATCTCCTTCTGTGATCAGGTGACCCGCCTGGTGGATGTGGGGAGGCCTGTGGATGTAGTCTACCTGGACCTCAGCAAGGCCTTTGACACCGTCCCCATAGCAAACTCCTGGCCAAGCTGTCAGCCCATGGCTTGGACGGGAGCACACTGCAATGGGTTACGAACGGGCTGGATGGCCGAGCCCAGAGAGTGGTGGTGAATGGTGCCACATCCAGCTGGCGGCCAGTCAGTAGTGGTGTGCCCCAGGGATGAGTGCTGGGCCCTGTGCTCTTTAACATCTTTATTGATGATCTGCATGAGGGCATTGAGTCCATCATCAGTAAATTTGCTGATGACACCAAGCTGGGGGCAGGAATTGATCTGCTGGAGGGTAGAAAGGCTCTGCAGAGGGACCTCGACAGGCTGGACAGATGGGCAGAATCCAACAGCATGAGATTTAACACATCCAAGTGCCGTGTTCTGCACATTGGCCACAACAACCCCATGCAGAGCTACAGGCTGGGGTCAGAGTGGCTGGAGAGTGGCCAGGTAGAGAGGGACCTGGGGGTACTGGTCGATGGTAGGCTGAACATGAGCCTGCAGTGTGCCCAGGCAGCCAAGAGGGCCAATGGCATCCTGGCCTGCATCAAGAACAGTGTGGCCAGCAGGAGCAGGAGGTCATTCTGCCCCTGTACACTGCACTGGTTAGGCCACACCTTGAGTGCTGTGTCCAGTTCTGGGCCCCTCAGTTTAGGAAGGATGTTGACTTGCTGGAATGAGTCCAGCAAGTTGGTGAGCGGTTTGGAGGCAACAAAGGGGGTGAGGGGTTTGGAACACAAGCCCTATGAGGAAAGACTGAGGGAGCTGGGATTGCTTAGCCTGGAGGAGACTCAGGGGTGACCTTATCACTCTCTACAACTACCTGAAGGGAGGTTGTAGACAGGAGGATGTTGGTCTCTTCTCCCAGGCAGCCAGTACCAGAACAAGAGGACACAGTCTCAGGCTGCAGCAGGGGAGGTTTAGGTTGGATGTTAGGAAGAAGTTCTATACAGAGAGAGTGATTGCCCATTGGAATGGGCTACCCAGGGAGGTGGTGGAGGTGCCATCATTGGAGGTGTTCAGGAGGAGACTTGATGGGGTGCTTGGTGCCATGGGTTAGTTGTTTAGGTGGGTTGGATTGGTTGATGGGTTGGACGCGATGATCTTGAAGCTCTCTTCCAACCTGATTTGGTTTATTCTGAGTTTATTCTGAATGCTCTAGGAATAATTTATTTTAAATGCTTATTTCTTTTTCTTATTTGCAAATTATTCACAATAGAGTTGAATATTTAACAATTGGTTGCTTATATGAAACTAATAAAGAAATTTTTTGTGTCAACAGTTTTAATATAGTCTAAGACACAAATTGGTTACAAACACGTTTCTTTGAGTTTTAACTATTCATCACTGTTGTCTTGATTGTCACTTAAATCGCAACATTATTTCCCTTTCCAGACTGAATGTCTCACAAATACAAAAATAAAGAGTCTGCAAAAACACTTCTTTTACTAAGTAGAGGTGTCATAGTAATGATCATCTAGGAACACTAATGAGCAAGGCAATTTCCCTTTTTAGACTTGATGTTTCTGATATGGCATTAGATATATGACAAAAGCTGAGAAAATAAACTAATTCTCCCAAAGACTTGTTTGTCTTTGGAAATGCACATAAGCATAAGTGATCACAAGTAGTCAGTCTTGCAGACAGAATGGCAACAGCCATTTTCAGGTATAAGACAAGCCAAGAGACCACTGATGACAGATGAATTTGAGGTGACAAGGTGGGTTAACATTATTCAGTTGTTCCTATGACTCAGCAAAAAAAATTAAGCTACCATATGGACATTTAAAAACCATCATCACAGTAAACATAGGTAAGCCTTAAGGATAACAGCAACATCAGAACTCCAGATGAGTGCTTGAATCATAAAGGCTTGATGATAAGAAAACTCTTTAATGTAAATAAGTATATAAATTAAATTTGTGGACAATCTAACCCCAAGAGTTCTGAAACCTCTTCTTCTCTACCATGAATGATATACTAGTACATATTAACTTTTTAATTCAGTAGTTCTAAAAATATTGTGTTAAAAAACACAAACACAGCTGCAACCTTAGACTTTTCTTTTGGACCCTGTCTGAAAGGACAATTAATTCAGAAACACTACATACAAGCTTAGCATACTACCAATAGCTTTTCATTGTATTTCTCATTATTTGATTGTGTGTATAGTAGCAAATGGTAGAGCACAAATTACAACGCCATCCCTAGACAATATCCTCTGCTGTCTTCCTGTGCTTCTTCCTGTGTCTAACACTTCTGAGAACATCATCAATGAAGTACCCACGGGGTCAGTAGTTACTCTTGCCTGTGCACAGCTGAGGTAGGGAGGAAGTATTTTTAGACAGACGAGATATCTCTACAGAGACAGGATGATGGATTTTACTCCTGGTTCCATCATCAACTAGCAGTTTCATTAGGAACACATCTATACCTTACTTTGATTAACAGCAGAAGTAAGGATGATAGAATATTTTGGGGAAAAAAGAGATGTTGACTATGGAAAAGCTTTTGAATATAACAATGCTGGGTTTGGTTTTTTTTTTCCTCAGAAGAGAATCTTGAATCAGATCTCAATTCCATATAGTTTAAGAAAGAAATGAAACATAAAACCATTAGGTATATAAAGAGATAATAACAAAACTGGATAATAACATTTAGTTCAGGTCCAAATTTTCTTGCATAATGTTAGTTATTTGCCAACAAGGCTGGTCAATTTTTCAAGAATTATTTTCTTTATGTGCAGAATTCTCTTAAATGTTTTGTGTTAAAATTTTACTCTTTGTGTCTTCTCAATCTAGATATTTATGGTAAATTCTTGATTACTAAGAAATGTACACCTGAGCAAAATCCTAATTCTGGTTTATTAATTATAGTATAGATGGCTATCTGCTTTAATGAAAAGCTACAATAGTATCTTTGTTTTAAATAATCTAAAAGTGAACATTATTCTAGAGAAGTATCTGTACAGCCTGAAAGTATAAGAGAATGAATTTCAGCTTTATAAATATGTTGCAATCAGTTGATAAGGTGCAAATAAGAATATATGTGCAGAATAGAAAGCTTCAGATATAACTCATAATTTTGAAAGAAACCTCGTCTCTAGAGTTTTTTACTATATTTCATACAGAAATAGGTGAAAATGACATGTGAAAGACTCCTTAATTTCTTTCCTTCATTGAACTGTAAATCTAATCATGCACAAATTAATATGTATATATTTATATAACCATGTATGAGCAATACATTTCAGTAATATGTGTTTCACACTGAAAGTTCCAGTGGTTCTTTCAAAAATTATTAATTTTTCAAAAAGAAAAACCACAGACATACAAAGAGCTTTATGTAAAGTGACAAATAATTTATAAGCAAAGTAAAATTACCCAAAAAGAAACACCAATATTTTTCTATTTTTTATTAAAAGGATCAGATTCATTGCTACACTACTGCAAATATTTCCTTAAGGCTAATTTAGAAAATGTCAAACAGTCAGAGTCTGTTGATGCTGTTATGAGTAATTTATATGTCTCTATATTGAATAAAGAAAAAGAGTTTCCAATTTATAATTACTAAGGTCTATTTTTTAAATGTTCATGACATCAACAGTGTAGATAGCTAAATGTGATCTAATTCCAGCTTTGTCTTTGGTCACTGAGTCAACACTTCTATAGTGCAAACTGTCTATCCTATTTTAGTGTACATTATCATGAGACAAATTGCATCCTGTAAGTGCATCTTTTGCTCCATTTCCCATAAAGGAGACAGTTTAGATCATGTAGATGCAAATGTTGAAGCTTAGGTGAGGTGAACCAGAGCATTACTAATGAGGCAATGCAATACACAGTGCCCAAGTATTCTTCTTGATACAGATCATAGCTTTTAGTTAGATGACACTGTCAGCACTGACCACAGTTTGAGACACAAAATTCTATTGCGTCAAGAGGTTTGGATCTTTCTCAATATGGTTTCATTAATTTGACAGTTCTGGACTTCTCTGGTTTGGGTAAAATAAATTTTTAAGTAAACAGGAAAGGACTGAAAGTTGAAAGGAAGCAATTTGTGTCTTCTTTCTGTGCCTGATGGGTCACTTGTCTCTGTCTATTCTCCATTCTGATGAAGTCAAGATGACAACTAAGAAATTTTGTGCAACTAAAAGCAGGTTATGCTTGCTAGATTGTGTTTTTTATTTGAATGTAGTAGTTTATCTCTCTAGATATGAAGACATAGAAAAGTATATTAAAAGCATAGAAAAAATAGGACAGTAATAAAGAATTATGGGGGGGTTGCCAGCTTAGGTCCTTGCACATTATAGGAAGGAAGGGATAATTGCTTGGACTCTGAAGCCTGTTTGTGTATTTCCAAACCTTTTCCCTGAGGTGAATGTGATGAATATGGGCAATTTAATTTCTCTGCCTCACCAGAACAATTATTTTAGTTTTGCTTTACAAGCTGACCCATCCACTCAGTTTCTATGATACATCTGCTGAAGACGTGGTTGTTGTAATGACTCAGAAGGAGGAGAACCAATACAGAAACAACACAATAAATACAGCCGATTGTTTTCCTGTCATTTGAGCATTTACAATATGGCCAGTAAAGTGAAACAACAAAGCATGACAGAGTTCAATATTGCCTTCTGCTCTGAAAAGGTTCTCATCACTTGTGAAATACTTAGGTCTCTTTGAATGTATGTGCATTATTTAAACATGCACTATTACAGTCCTATAAACATATTAATTATGAATTCGTATTGGAAACTGAGCTATCTGAAAATGCAGAACATGGACAACAATTCATGACACAAAGATGTTATGCAGAGGTTACTGTTTGGTTATATCCTCATATGCTTTTCTTGAAGAGTATCACAGAGTGAATTATCTGTGATCTGCTACAGTAGCCACCCTTGCCAAATGAATATTCTTAAGTGATAGGTCAGGTTTTGTTTTTTTGGAGGAGGTCTGGAGCATGATTCTGATGCATGATGCATAACAAATTCTGTGTTGAAGCTAAAAAAAATAAGACTCCAGTTATACAGAATTAACATGTTAATGCAGAATGTTTTTCTTTGGAATTAAGAGGGGGGGAAAAAAGATAAACAAAAGAAATCAACAAAATACTGAAATCTTCATCATTTGAAAAGCTGGAGTGCAGTTTTAATGTCTTTGAGAAAGATGCTGCTTACTTAAATGCAGATTATTGGTTGTGGAGTACACAGTGGGTCACAATAGATGATCCAATATCCTTTTCTGGCATGAATGCCTATGAAATAGTGAATTGTTAATATAATTATAATATCCCAGGGAAACAAAACAAAACACCACCACCCCAAAAAACAAACAAACAAACAAAACCCAAGAAAAACCCAACAAAGAACAACACAAACAAACAAAACCTAAACAAACAAGCAAACAAATTGTACACCCATCCTTGATGGGGCCTGAAAAAAACAAGTAAGAAAGTATTTACGGCACAAGAGAGTGAAGCCATCTGTTAACTTTCAGCAGGGACACAGTGCAGGCATTTTGATTTAGTTCCACCACTGGACTCGAAATCAAAGAATAGAATATTCTCTTGATGCATGCAGTAATTTCTTGTAAACATATTTCTAAGTGTTCCTGTTATTACTGTCTGGTTTTCCTTGGTAGAATATCCTAGACACTAAGGTATAAGCTGTTCTTTATCCCCTCAGAATTCTGAATTCAGTCTTCACATATGTTGAGGGGCTTCTTTTTCCCTGAGGCAGAGAACTGAGGTTCTTTTTGAGTTGGATATTAAATGTAAAACCCTAAAATACATTAATCCCAACATGGGCAACACTATTAACTACTTCATATCTTTTTTACTGTTTTCTCTGAGTCTGTATAAATTCTACTTAGAAGAGAAAATGCTGATTTCTGATCAGGATTAGAAATTCTGGACTCAGTATAAACCAAGATATTTCATTGACAAATAGGTACATGAGAAAAATAGAAGAACATGTGAATGCAGTGTAATAAACCATAAATGTGAGTTACCACTTATAGCCTTAATGTTTGTCTCAAGTAATGGAAAATACACAGTGTTATGACTGAGAATATGCAAAAAAACAAGAAAATGAAACTGAAAATAAGATGCTGAAAGCCTTTAAAATTGTCAAGTCATTATAGAGAAGTAGTTTGTCTAAACAACTCCTGGGGTTTTTGTTTGTATACTTTTTTTTTTTTTTGGGTGGGTTTTGTTTGTTTTTTAATTTTCTTTTTAAAGCATCACCAGCTATCTCTGGTAAAAGCTAACCAAAATTGATGAGCTTACCAAAATGTATTTATAAGTGATATTTTCAGAATATTTTATTTGCAGATGACTGTTTGAAAAGCATTTTTAATAATCCCACTGAAAACTGTCTACCTATTCTAAATATTGTCAGGTCACAGCCTTCTATCATATGAGCAACAGGACTTTTTTACAGTTTCATGAACTTTTTGCATCCCTTTTGTAAAGTATAGTTTAGTTGTTGTCCAAAGAATATTTTCACAAAATAATCATGAATTCCACAACATGGCCTAGGAGATTTTCTCATCAAAGATCAATTGTCCTAAACTACTCAGTATGTATTTTTTTTTCTTTAGGACTCCACATTAATACTTGCCTTGCTCCTACTGCCCATCTTCACTTTGAATATGTAAGAGGAAATTTAAAACTAGGTATCTTTAAAGTCCCTTCCTGCTCAAGTCATTCCACGATTCTATATCAGAGAAGGAAGTTGCTAAGCCTGGATAAGGCAATAATATATATACTGCTATTGTTTGCCTTCTTAAAGCATTTCACACCATGGTCCCAGAGGCATCCCTCTTGTGCTGCACTATGCCTTCTCATGGACAGGGCTCTAGCCAAATTAGCACATTCTCATGTTTGCCTTCACACTATTGTCTCAGAGGGACCTCTGCTTATCTACAAGACCACAAACTCTGTGATGATAACCTTTTCCTCCTGCATATGTAAGCAAAATAAATTCAAGTATTTTTCCCAAACCAACCACTCAGTTCCTTGGTTTCATTCAGGGGATCCATAAAAGAACCATCCCTTCCACAAAAACAGATTGAGACAAAAACAGTTGAACTAATGCACTGCAGGAATAATATATTAAGTATAACATAAGAAAAACAGTAAGATAATGATGTGGGTTATGTCAACTGCAAAAAGAAGGGAAGAAGGAATGGTTATTTCTGATTAGTTTTAAGGAGTTGACTCCCCAGAGGATTGTTCTTATGATGAAGATGTGATGAACAAGGATGAACAGGCAATCACTTATATCCAGAATGAGAAATACTCAGCAAATGTATAACAAGCAGCCTGAAAAACTAGGGAGTTAAAGAACTGAATAACATCAACATCAGGGGATAAAGGGCTACTCACAAGACTACTAAACTTTTGGTGTGAGAAGGATCAGCATTGCAGGTATGAGAGGCTGAGTCAGCTGCTGTAGAAGTAAGCACCTTGTCCAAGTCACCTTGACACTCCATCAGGATGCTGTTAATTCCCCTGTACCATGGATGCATACGCTAAGGATTAAGTCAGCTGTCTTGTTAGCTTAAGAGTGTTTCGAGAGCCCAGGGGTTTGAGACTGAGAGTGCCTGTCACACTCATAACACTATCCTGCTAATATTGTAATGATAACATGATTATGAGTTTGGAGTAGTTATCCACTACTATTAACACAATCTATTTAATTGTTTTATAAGACTGCCATTCTCATAATTTTCTTATTGCCATGATTGTCAGGTGTTATTTGTTGTTTTGTCCCATAGCTGAATGTTGTTGAACTGTAGTTGTATTTGTTATTGCTATGCTTCAGTGCTAGAATTTACATAAGCTTTCAATCAACAAAAGCTATTAAATATCATATACACCTCCTCACATCATTAATCTCTTTCCTTGCTGGGTAAAGCCTCTGCATGCTGCTGAAGACTATCTGGCTAACAGCTTGCCCATTAAATTCCATTTCCTCTCCTCATGGTTCTTCATTCAGCCTGGCTCCCTTGTTGCATTCTGACCTTCGCTTGTGTCTTTCCATTAGTATTGAAACACTCTTCAATAAAAGCCTTAATTTCTGGGCTCTGTATCTAATCTCACTTCCTCTTTTCTGTTGTATTAACCTTTCTTTTTTTCATTGATTGCCTGAGGTCAGCAACAATGATAGGGGTTTGGTTTTTTTTACCAGATTATATCCATGAACATTTGTCTAATCTTTTCCAACACCTCTAATTTCCCTTAATTTCTAATTGCAGATTCCTGAAAAATTCTTCTGAAGTTATATATCTGAATGAAACTTACTTTTTTTTTTTTTTTTTTACATTCAGCAGTTCTCAGTTGACACTATGTTATGTGTTTTCCATTAAACTAAACCTCCTGTGCCCCTCCTTATCTCTATCTCTAGTCATGTAGCAACAAAGATACCATTCATCTTGACTGAAATAAAATAGGATGGTTTGCATTCTCATTTCTTCTATTCACTTTTGCTTGCTGCCTGGGTTCAAATATGGATTTGTTGACTGATTGTTCAAGAAGAGCAAACCTTTCAATATCTTCTATAATTCTTAGACATAGAGCTACCATGATCCATGAATATCGACTGAAATCTGTCAAGAACATGCTCAGTACAGACAGAATGTTGAGAGAATTAAGCTGTGGAATCTTGTTTTTCCGTTGACTATGTATGAAGGGTATACTTTTTTTTATCTAAACTTTGTGTTTTTTTCACAAGCCTGGCAAAACATTAATGCTTCCTGACAAACTTCATCTCCACAGTTCAAAGGATGAGGCACAAAGAGAAAGGGCACTTTTAAGAGATTTCTAGAGTAATTTAACATGAATACTGGACACACCATTACTTAAAAAGAAACTCTACAGGAAGTGGAGGGAAGGACAGCTAGAACAAGGGGTACATAAGGAAGCTGCCCGAGCAGCAGGAGACCTGGTTAGGAAAGCCAAAGCAGAGTTTGAATTGAATCTAACCAAGGAGGTTAAAGGGCACACTAAGAAATTCTACAGGTACATTAATGGGAAGAAGACTAGGGAAGGTGAAATGGTCACAAGTGATGAGGAAAAGGCTGAGGTACTCAACTTCTTTACCTCAGTCTTCACTGCAAGGGCCTCTAGCCACACTCCTGATGTTATGAAAGACAATGCCAGGGACGGGGAGGAAGAACTGCCCATTGTAAGTGAAGATCAGGTTCGTGATCACCTGAAGAACCTGAAAGCGTTCCAGCCCATGGGACCTGACGGGATACACCCACAGGTACTGAGAGAACTGGCAGATGAGGTTGCTAAACCCCTCTCTATTGTATTTCAAAAGTCATGGCAGTCTGGTGAAGTCCCCACGGACTGGAAAAGGGGAAACATTACCCCCATTTTCAAAAAAGGTAAGAAGGAGGAACCAGGGAACTACAGGCCAGTCAGTCTCACCTCTGTGCCCAGAATGATCATGGAGCAGATACTCCTGGAGGCACTACTGGCTCAGAAGAATAGTGAAGAGGTGATTGGGAACAGTCACCATGGCTTCGCCAAGCGCAAATCCTGCCTGACCAACCTGGTGGCCTTCTATGAGCAGGTGACAAAATTAATAGATGAGGGGTGAGCAACTGATGTCATTTACCTGGACCTGAGCAAAGCCTTTGACACTGTCCTGCACCACATCCTGGTCTCCAAACTGGTGACACATGGGTTTGATGGGTGGACCACTAGATGGATAAAGAACTGGCTTGATGGCCGCACCCAAAGAGTGGCTGTCAATGGATCCATGTCCCAGTGGAGGCCAGTGACAAGTGGAGTCCCTCAGGGATCAGTCCTGGGACCTGTCTTATTCAACATCTTTGTGGGGGACATGGACAGTGGCATTGAGTTCACCCTCAGCAAGTTTGCTGATGACACCAAGCTGTGTGGTGCAGCAGACACGCTGGAGGGAAGGGAGGCCATCCAGAGGGACCTTGACCGGCTGGAGAGGTGGGCACAAGCCAACCTCATGAGGTTCAATAAGAGCAAGTGCAGGGTCATGCATCTGGGTCGAGGCAATCCCAGGCACAAATACAGGCTGGGCAGTGACTGGCTAGAAAGCAGCCCTGAGGAGAGAGTCTTCGGGGTGCTGGTGGACAAAAAGCTCAACATGAGCTCTCAGTGTGCACTTGCAGCCCGCAAAGCCAATCAGATCCTGGGCTGCATCAAGAGAACTGTGGCCAGCAGGGCAAGGGAGGTGATTCTCCCCCTCTACTCAGCTCTGGTGAGACCGCACCTAGAGTACTGTGCCCAGTTCTGAAGCCCCTATTACAAGAGGGATGTGGACGTGCTGGAACATGTCCAGAGAAGGGCCACAAGGATGATCAGAGGGCTGGAGCACCTCTCCTTTGAGGACAGACTGAGAGACTTGGGGCTGTTCAGTCTGCAGAAGAGAAGGCTCCGAGGTGACCTAATTGTGGCCTTCCAGTATCTGAAGGGGGCCTACAGGAAGGTTGGGAGGGACGTCTCAGGATCTCAGGTAGTGATAGGACTAGGGGGAATGGAATGAAGCTGGAGGTGGGGAGATTCAGGCTGGATGTGAGGAGGAAGTTCTTCCCCATGAGAGTGGTGAAACCCTGGAATGGGTTGTCCAGGGAGGTGGCTGGGGCCCCGTCCCTGGGGGTGTGTAAGCCCAGGCTGGATGAGGCTCTGTCCAGCCTGATCTAGTGTGGGGTGTCCCTGCCCATGGCAGGGGGTTTGGAACTAGATGATCCTTGTGGTCCCTTCCAACCCTGACTGATACTATGATACTATGATAAACCCCCAGATATCCACCTTCAGCCTCTTTCAGTGAAATATCTAGTCCATCTGGACTTGATGCATTGTATTTTGTTTTATTTTTAAACTAGACAAGATGAGCTTCAGATTATTACAGTTTAGATAATTTTGGTTCAGTAGTAAGACAAGTAAAAAAGGGTGTTATTACCTGAATCAATAGAAAACTTTAATTCCCTTTAAATAAGTGGTACAACTTCTTTCTTGTCTCTTGTAACACCTTATTTAGTAGCATATAGGCCTTAATTTGATATGAATTTCTAAAGGGTATGCTGATATTTCCATATAATATAATTTGGCCATAAGGACTGGTCAAAACAGGATTTTAAATCAGAATCAGTTTCTTTGTAGAGAACTGTTCTATTCTTTAACACCAGACTGATTTGTCTTCATATTGCAAACACAGTGATTTGCTTCCCAGAAAGCAGCAGTATCATGTCTTACCAAGATGACAACTATGTTTGAGAAACAAAACAATATGAAGGTTGTGAGACTCTGGAATGGGCAACCCCGGGAGGCTATGGATGTCTCCTCTGTGGGGGTGTTTAAGGCCAGGTTAGGTGAGGCCTTGAACAGCTGAGTCTGGTTGAGAAGAGTCCCTGCCCCTGGGTGAGAGCTGGAGTAGACAATCTCTGTGATTGATATCAGTGCCCTGGCAGCTAACGTCTGTTAAGATATCCCAAGAAATTTTAATGAGGATAAGAGTATTTATCCCATTTTGCTGGTGAAAATCAACTCTGAGTAAACATTCTCTGTGAAACACTCCCGCACTTCTCTCTGAAGAGGTTATCAAACATTTCCCTTCTTAACAATACTCTTTTTTTTATCCTTAGGCTGATGGGGTGGGGAATGTGTGTATCTGCATTAGTTGTTAGTTTGTGGAGTTTTGTTACAGAGGTTTTGTTATAGAAAGTAGCTACTATGTTAGATCTGTGCCCTTCATGTAGCGAACGACCACTTCACACAACAAAAAGCTCTACTGACAGAATAAAAACTGAAAAGCAAAGAACATAATGAAAAACAAAGTTGCTTGCAGGAAAACTAATAAAATAAAGGGCCTTTACAGATACAGCAAACTTCTGTGCTATATACCTATAGAAAGACAAGATTTACTGGAACAAGAGCAATAGGCCATTTGAGAATTACATTTTATGGCAACTTCTTGGTACTTCTCAGCTAGTTTCGAAAAGTCATTTGCAGAAGTAATCGAACTGATGCTGGCTAGTGTTAGAATAGAATAGAATAGAATAGAATAGAATAGAATAGAATAGAATAGAATAGAATAGAATAGAATAGAATAGAATAGAATAGAATAGAATAGACCAGGTTGGAAGAGACCTTCAAGATCATCATGCCCAACACAACCCAACCAACTAAACCATGCAACCAAGCACCCAATCAAGTCTCCTCCTGAACACCTCCAGTGATGATGACTCCACCACCTCCTCGGGCAGCCATTCCAATGGGCAATCACTCTCTCTGTGTAAAAATTCATCCTAACATCCAACCTAAACCTCCCCTGGTGCAGCCTGAGACTGTGTCCTCTTGTTCTGGTACTGGCTGCCTGGGAGAAGAGACCAACCTCTGTCTGTCTACAACCTCCCTTCAGGTAGTTGTAGAGAGCAATAAGGTCACCCCTGAGTCTCCTCCTCTCCAGGCTAAGCAACCCCAGCTCCCTCAGTCTCTCCTCATAGGGCTTGTGTTCCAAACCCCTCACCAACTTTGTTACCCTTCTCTGGACATGCTCCAGCAAGTCAACATCCTTCCTAAAACTGAGGAGCCCAGAACTGGACACAGTACTCGAGGTGTGGCCTAACCAGTGCAGTGTACAGGGGCAGAATGACCTCCCTGCCTCTGCTGGCCACGCTGTTCCTGATGCAGGCCAGGATGCCATTGGCCCTCTTGGCTGCCTGGGCATACTGCAGGCTCATGTTCAGCCTACCATCGACCAGTACCCCCAGGTCCCTCTCTACCTGGCCACTCTCCAGCCACTCTGACCCCAGCCTGTAGCTCTGCATGGGGTTGTTGTGGCCAATGTGCAGAACCCGGCACTTGGATGTGTTAAATCTCATGCCGTTGGATTCTGCCCATCTGTCCAGCCTGTCGAGGTCCCTCTGCAAAGCCTCTCCAACCCTCTAGCAGATCAACTCCTGCCCCCAGCTTGGTGTCATCAGCAAATTTACTGATGATAGACTCAATGCCCTCATGCAGATCATCAATAAAGATGTTAAAGAGCACAGGGCCCAGCACTCATCCCTGGGGCACACCACTACTGACTGGCCGCCAGCTGGATGTGGCACCATTCACCACCACTCTCTGGGCTCGGCCATCCAGCCCGTTCCTAACCCAATGCAGTGTGCTCCCATCCAAGCCATGGGCTGACAGCTTGGCCAGCAGTTTGCTATGGGGATGGTGTCAAAGGCCATGCTGAGGTCCAGGTAGACTACATCCACAGGCCTCCCCACATCCACCAGGCGGGTCACCTGATCATAGAAGGAGATCAGGTTGGTCAGGCAGGACTTTGGCCTTCCTAAATCCATGCTGGCTAGGCCTGATCCCTTGGCCATCCTCTAAGTGCTGTGTGATTGCACTCAAGATGACCTGTTCCATGATCTTGCCTGGCACTGAGGTCAGGCTGACAGGCCTATAATTCCCTGGCTCATCCAACCAGCCCTTCTTGTGGATGGGCACCATGTTGGCCAGCTTCCAGTCTTCTGGGACCTCTCCAGTGAGCCAGGACTGCTGAAAAAGGATGGAGAGTGGCTTGGCCAGCTCATCTGCCAGCTCTCTCAGCACCCTAGGATGGATCCCATCTGGTCCCATTGACTTGTGGGTATCCAAGCAGCTGAGCAGATCTCCAACTACCTCATTCTGGAACAGGAAAACTGTGCAGCTCCCTGGCTCCTTCTGCTAGCTCTGCAGGCCAGCTGTCTGGAAGACGTTCTGTCCTGCTAGTAAAAATTGAGGCAAAGAAGGTGTTAAGTATGTCTGCCTTTTCCTCATCCTTTGTTACAACGTTCCCCTCTGTGTTCACCAAGGAGTGGAGGTTGTCCTTACCCTTCCTGTTGCTATTAATGTATTTATAGAAGGACTTTCTGTTGTCCTTCACAGCAGAGGCCAGTTTAAGCTCCACATGTGTTTTTGCCTCCTTAATTTTCTTCCTACAAGACCTAGCAACATCCTTAAACTTTTCATGGGTTGCCTCACCTTTCTTCCAAAGATGATACACCCTCTTTTTTTCCCTTAGTTCTTTTAGAAGTTCATTACCCATCCAGGCTGGCCGTCTGCCCCGGCAGCTCATCTTCCAGCACATTGGCACAGCCTGTTCCTGTGCCTTCAACAGTTCTTCCTTGAAGTAGGTCCAGCTCTTCTGGACACCTTTATTTTTAAGGGCTGTTTCCCAAGGAACCTTCTAAGTTAGTTCCTTGAGTAACCTGAAGTCCACCCTCCGGAAGTCCAGAGGTCTTCTTGCTGCCCCTCTTAGCTTGACCGAATACTGAAAATTCAATTATCTCGTGATCACTGGCCCCTAAACACCCTCCAACCACCACATCACCCACCAGCCCTTCCCTATTGGTGAAGAGAAGGTCAAGCATAGCCTTACCCCTGGTAGGCTCACGCAGCACCTGGGATAAGAAGCTGTCCTCCATGCACTCTAAGAACCTCCTAGATTGTCTCCTCTCTGCTGTGTTAAGATCCCAGAAGATATCAGGCAGGCTGAAGTTGCCCATGAGAACAAAGTCAGGTGATCCTGAGACAGTCCTAAGCTGCCTATAGAATGCTTCATCAACATCTTCCTCCTGGTTGAGTGGTCTATAACAGACTCCAACCAGGATGTCAGCCCTGTTGGCCTTCCCTCTAATTCTCACCCACAGGCACTCAACCTGATGGTCCCTGATCTCCAGCTCAATGTCATCTAGTGTCTCCCTGAGGTACAGGGCCACTCCTCCACCCCTTCTTCCTTGCCTGTCTCTCCTGAAGAGCCTGTAGCCGTCAACTGCAGCACTCCAGTCATGTGAGTCGTCCCACCACTTCTCTGTGATGGCAACTACATCATAACTTTCCTGATGCAGCAGGACAGTTAAGGGCAGTTATTATCTCTTCATTCTTCCATGAATGAAGTTTGTGTAGGAACATGTTTCATTCTATTACTAGGAAAAAAAGTACTTTGTGAGAACAGAACAAAATAAAGCATAACAATAACCAGGCCGTGCACATAGATGTTATCATTAATATTTGTCCTTTTTGTGTTTTTGCTTTGTTGTTGTTATCAGGGTTTCAATTACCAAAGAATTTCTGAAATTTACATGGGGGACTGGTGGGAAGAGGAATTAATGGGATCTACTTATACCTATGTATATGTATTAATTTGAATACATGAATCAAAGGAATATTACAAAGCAGATGCATAAATATATTTCATATGGAAATATTCCTAAATATCACAGAATGATAGGTGTTAGAAGTGACCTCTGGAGATCATCTAGTTCAACCCCTCTGCTAAAGCTGATACACCTAGATCAGGCCACAGAGGAATGTAACCAAGAGGGTTTTAAGAAGGAGATTCTACAACCTTTCTGGGCAGCCTGTTCCAGTGCTCCATCGCCCTCAAAGTAAAGAAGTTTTCATATACATAAAAAATTAGCACAGTCTCATTTGCACCTGACCCAATTCAGCATCACCTTTTACTCTGAAAAAGTTTTAAATAAATTCATTTGAAGTTGCATTCATTTGGCAGAACTGACTTTGCTATCTTACAACTTGTAATATTTTTCATGCTAAACTATTTTTTTTATGCTTGTATTTTAAAATAATTTATATGCCTTTTGGGGGTTGATGATTATTGTGATCATTATCTGAACTGTTAGCTGATAATGCCATGTAAGTGCTGCTGCTGTGTGCATACTCACTAATGGCAATCAGTGTTTCCTCCATTTATATCCATCAAGAATGTAAACTTTAATGTTGTTTCTAAGCAATGCATTGAGAATCCCTTAGTAGGTGTAAGAGTCTAAATCTTTTTTCTCTTGATGTTAATCAACAAAGATAAAATCACCTTTGCTCCTCAACCAGACAATAGCTGCCAAGGGAGGGGATGGTGAGCAGGCACCACTGGATAACAACTCTCCGGAATGTTCATAGACAAGATCATCTTCCCACCAGCTACCCCAGAAGGGGAGAATGGTGAAGAGGACAATTGATTCACAACCTGGACATATACCTAAAAAACCCTGTGGCAGAAAAACTGTATAAAAGACCTGAGCAATGCCTGCTCAGAAAAAGAAAAATGGAGAAGAAAATACAAGGAGAGAAAAGGACAAACAGGAGAAAAGAATCACCATGTAGCCTGGAAGCAGCAGACCAGGAGGAACTCTCCCTCTGTGTCCTAAGTTCCACCAGCTGCAACTCATGGAGCTGAAGAGGCTGCTCAGGGAAGGACTTAGACTTTGGGATCTCTCCCTCCCCTCTTCAAGCAGAGGACAGCACAGCCAACAAGGATGAAATCTCCTCCAAGCCAAAGCATCATCACCCTTCCTCCACAGACCCAAACCATCTTGGGAGGCGGGGTGCAGTAATATAATTCCTTTCTTCTTCTCTCTCCCGCTTCTCTCTCTCGATTTCTCTCTCTCTCTCTCTCGATTTCTCTCTCTCTCTCTCTTGATTTCTCTCTCTCTCTCTCTTGATTTCTCTCTCTCTCTCTTCTTCTTATCCATCCACTTTATTCTGTTAATAAATAGCCTTGCTATTGATATTTTGGCCTCGTTCATGCCTCTAATTTCATAACATGGGAATATTCAAAAGAACTGAGTCTCTTTCCCTCTCCCAACTGAGACAGTAACTAATACCTATAAAATATGACTATGACACAGAGCAATAACCCTCTGAAAATTAATAGTTTTTTAATTTATTAAGTAGAACCTCAGTTGGTTTAATGTAATTGAAGAACACAGAAATTTTAACATCTGAATTGTAAATTTAAACAGAAGCAGGAGCTGAATACAGTTAGCAGCAGAATAGATGTACTTGAAATTCAAAAACATACTTCGATAGAAGTAAAAATTTAACTTGAAAGAATGTTAACTTGGTGAAAAGGTAGGAGGAGAATGAGTAGAGGGGAATGATTTTCTCATATATGCTGTCTTGCTTTATGAGTTAACAAGCTGAAGGTTCCCAGTTGATGTGCACATGTAATTGGTGGAGAATTTCCATTAACTGACAAGTAATTTATATTTGTACTGACCGTGGCCTGTTTGAACACTAACCAGAAAATTATGAAAGTGAAGAAGTGGTTTTCAGTATTACCATACAGAAGGTGTTCTTGTCAGTTTTTCCCTCTGACCTTTGGTTCTGTCTAATCCAGAACCAACCATTGCTAGGTCTGCTCTTTGCTACCTACAATATCTCTATGTGCACTTTCTAGAGAAGCTCTATTGACAGAGAAGGAAGAGGCATTCACAAACAATCTTCCACTTTCAACTAAAAATTATGTACAGCATCATGGCAGGGATATCAATCTCCATTTTATTTGTGTGACCAACAAGCAAATCCCTACAGAGGAAGAAAGGTTAGAGAAGAGACATGTGACAGGTTAAGCTTGACTGCTGCCACATTAACTGTGTACGTTTATCTCTTATCCAGGACTAACTGATAGAAGTTGCTCTGTCACCTGATGACCTGTTTCCAGTCAAGAAGGGGGATCAGGAAACGGAGAGAAAAGCCGTGAATTGAAACAAGAACAGACAATGCAACAGCAAAACTTACATCAATGTGTCATGGATTGAATTTAAAACTGCTGCTGTTACTCAAATCCATCCTGCCTTATGCCAACTTCAAAATGAAGTGCTGGGTGAATCAAAGTATTATGGGGCTTGAAGTTCAGATTCTAATACGAGAAGCTTCTTGTTCCAGTTGCTGCTTTTGAGGGCATTTGGGTGTTGGCTTTTTTGGAGGGGATGGTGGCAGGATGTTTGGGATTTGGTTAGCTCTCTGTTTTCTGTTTTATGCTGCTGCTTTTCTGCATTTTGCAATGTTTCTTCTGCAATAGACTAAGGTAATTGTGCATTATGTTATCTCATTTATATTAAACTCTTTTTATCCCAACTCTTAATCTCAACCCAGATTTTTTTGGTGTGTGTTACTTTCCCTTACTTCTGTGTGGGAGGGAAACAGGCAGGTTAACCTGCTACAGCAGGTTAACTTGTTAACCAATGCCAATATGAAGTACAGAAAGTATATGCATTTGACCACAAATGTACAGTGGTCAAAATAGATGGGAGGCAGACCTCAAGAGCAGAAGGAGGAGGAGTAGCATCAAGAGGAGTCCAATCAGGGTGCAGGAACAAAAGCAGGAAGCCAAGTCTACCAAGCTGCTCTTTCACTCCATCTCCTCAGCAGGAAAGAGGAAGAAAATACATAGAATATATACATAGAATACATAGAATAAACCAGGTTGGAAGAGACCTTCGCGTCCAACCCATCAACCAATCCAACCCACCTAAACAACTAAACCATGACACCAAGCACCCCATCAAGTCTCCTCCTGAACACCTCCAATGATGGTGATTCCACCACCTCCTTGGGCAGCCCATTCCAATGGGCAATCACTCTCTCTGTATAGAACTTCTTCCTAACATCCAACCTAAACCTTTCCTGGTGCAGCCTGAGACTGTGTCCTCTTGTTCTGGTACTGCCTGCCTGGGAGAAGAGACCAACATCCGCCTGTGTACAACCTCCCTTCAGGTAGTCATAGAGAGTGATAAAGTTACCCCTGAGTCTCCTCTTCTCCAAGCTAAGCAATCCCAGCTGCCTCAGTCTTTCCTCATAGGGCTTGTGTTCCAAACCCCTCACCAACTTTGTTGCCCTTCTCTGGACTCGTTCCAGCAAGTCAACATCCTTCCTAAAACTGAGGAGCCCAGAACTGGACACAGTACTTGAGGTGCAGCCTAACCAGTGCAGTGTACAGGGGCAGAATGACCTCCCTGCTCCTGCTGGCCACACTGTTCTTGATGCAGGCCAGCATGCCATTGGCCGTCTTGGCTGCCTGGGCACACTGCATGTGATGGAACAGCTTGTGGGCTGAGATAATGACAGGGAGATCACTCAGCAATTACTATAATGAGCAAAGAAGACTCAGATTGAAGAAAGAAATTAAAAAAAAAATGCCAACAAAAATAGAGTAGGGTGGTGAGGAACAAGACAAAATTAAAAATACCTTTCCTCCTTTTCTCCTTCCCAGGCTCTATTTTATTCCTTCATTCCTGACTATTCTACATCCTCAGCCTGAGTGGTATGAGGAAATGGGGAATGAGGACTGAAATCAATTCATAACACTTCCTCTGCCACTCCATTTTCCTTACACTTTTCTCCTTGTCCAGAGTGGATTTCCTCTTGAGGGATGTAGTCCTTCATGAGCTGTTCCAACACAGGTCCTTCCTACAGGCTTCCTACAGGGTCCTTAAGTTGTGCTCCACCATGGCTCTTGTCCATGGAATACAGATCATCAGGAACACACTGCTTTAGCATAGGCAAGCCACAGACCCTAAAATAGTACTATTTTCTCCAGTCAGCCAGCCCTGCATGGGAAAGTGCATAAATTGCTTTCAAGATACTGGAAAAATACAACAGCTTGACCTGCTTTTATCTTACATATTACATATTATCTCATGTAACTACAGTGACCAGTAATAGGAATAATGTCTTTATTGTGATCAAACTGTACATTGCAATCTTATATAGTGTTTGCGTTGAAATGTAATTACATTGTTGAATTATTCTGCAAAATCAAAATCCTATGCAACATCAAATATTCACACATAAATAAATTTTATGTTTAATCTTCCTTGTCTGGAATGTCTAAAAAAACATGGCCAGAGAGTACTGGATTCTGACAATTTACAACAATTTATAAATACAAAAATGAAAGGCAATCAAGTTTAAAAAAAATCACAAATCTAAACCAGTATTTCTAACAATGACAACAGGGGAAAAAAACCCACAACAATAAAACCAACAAACAAAACCAAACTCACTCAATTATTATATCTGGAGTGATTGAAAGGTGGAAAAAGGGAGAATAATAGTTATAACTTCATCACTACTCTGGCTTGTCCTGTATAGTAAACATGATATAACTCTTTAAAGGTTGAATTTTAACTCAGTTTAGGGTGTAGCTAATTTCATTTATGTCCAAATACAATTTGATCAGCCTATGGAGTGTTACTAGGATGGTGCATGCCTTCAAATCTCTGAACTGTATTAATCACATCTGAATGTCATCTAGTTTTTCAGGAAACCAGTGACAAGAAAATATTTAGCAATTTCATATCTTACACTGTCTTTGTTACAGCTATTAGTGGTAGATTTTACAAAATATTCCTTCTAACATCTTTTAATACTTGTCTGAAAATGTTTAGGATACTGTTTATATTTCACAGTTTGCTTTCCACTTTATTTTCTGTCTTGCAGACTGGACTGGCAATCCCATACTAGAAAAAACAAGATGACATTGCTTGAAACCTTTATTTTGAAAGAGCATCTTCTACATCATTTAGTATTTAGCTTTGTTAAGCAATGTCATATTCCATTAAAAACAAGTATCAAAAAATGAATAGTGAAACCTCCATTCTGCCAAATAGCCAATATACAGTGTCAGTCACTATCAAAACAACCTGTGAATCTTGGATGTATCACTTCTAATGATAAAACAATTTGGTCTCAATCTTATGAGAACAAACCTTGCCTCCATACATACACAATATCCAATCCATAGATACTTCAAGGGTTTTAAACGGCTGATCGATTAACTCTCTTGCACTTGAAAAATCTTACGGAAAGGCTCCCTTGCTTCACATGGAGGTTTCATAGATACTCCCTTTGCTTTTTAGAAATTCAAGGAAAAGTCTGTCTTATTGTACCACTGCGGGAAGATGCATTTTTTTCTGAAAGGAAATCTAATTAGATCTGACATTTTAATTGAAGAATGATAAATGTCTTCTACCATACTTTGTAGAAACTGTTCACAGGTGGGTAGTTACATAATAAGTTTTCATCTCAGCAGATTCATGGTATGCTTTGAAACTTTTTGCTACAATTAAAAGAATGCAAAATACCTTTTTCTTAATATTTCCACATCTCACTCTGTTGTGAATGATGTATATTCTTTGGACTTATCTTCATTATTGATCAGACAGTTATTCCTAGTTCAACACCTATTTATTGCTATGTCTGTAAAGGATTATAAACTTCATATTTGGAATACATATCCAAGAAGTATACAAGAGTTAATAGGAAAAAGATAGAATAAACAATATATTTTATTTTTATTTTAACTCATTTATTTGTTCGCCGTGAATTCAATTCAAGACAGATGTCCTCTGCATAGTCCTACTACATCCATGTTATAAATACCTCAATGTCTGTTTGGCTAAATAAATAAATAAATATGCAGAGCACCTGATCAAAATGCCTTTGAGTCATTAAGTCTTATGTTCCCATAACTTCCATGTAGTCTCTACACATGGTGATAGGCTGAATATGAAAGTTCTAAAATTAGTAAACATCACTAACATCTATGCTATTAACTGAAGGAATGGCAAGGTATATCCCTACAGATCTAGTTATGGATAATTCATCTTGCATTAATTTCTCAGCTCGAATCTCCCTTTACAAAATTCATCAAAGTAGAAATAGCTTTTGCTAAGCATTAGAAGTACAACCACAATGTAAAGAAATCTATGCTCTATAAAATATTTTCCAGTTCTGATAAATGGTTAAATAGAATAACTGCCAAAAAAATAATAAAAAAAAAAAAAAATTCTTGAGACTGACAATGGTGATTATCCTGTTTAGCAGCAAAGTGAGGTGTGAGACACACTTTTGAAAGAGAAGAGTTTGTATGAGCAGTCACATGCATACCAATAGCTTTCCGAAATATAAAATGTTTGGGCACAGCACACAGTGACAGATACAATGTTTGAGGTAAATCATTTAGCTGCAGCTGACATCCTGCTTAAATTATAAATTATGGCAATGACAAAACTAGCTGACAAAGCCAGAAACAAACAAAATGCTCCTCAAGTGACATTATTGTATCTATAACTGCTATATCAAATGACACTTAAACTTATAGCAAAAAGGTGTAGTCATCACTTTTTTGTACCCTGTCTTCTTTCAGCTAATGGAAACGCAGTAGCAGAAGCCATTTAAAAACAAGCTAGAAACTCCTTGAGTCTATATTTCTTCCTTAACAGCCCAGAATAGAAATGCAGTAAAAATTGTTAGATTTAGATTCACAAGTATACTGAGGAATCAAAAAATACAATATAAAAAGTAACAACTGTGAACATCTAAGCCAAGGAGTGCAACTCTTCAGTCAGTTGAAAGCCTGTTGGTGACTGGCCTTCACCAGTAAAGCTTACTCAGGATCTCACTGTGTCTGATTTTAGGCTTTTAGTCTTGCCTGAGATCCCCACTTACATTCCTCTAGCTGTTTTGTGGAAATCCCAATGCATATGAATCTGTTAGCACTTCTTTGCAAAACTCAAGCCAATCCACATTTAAATTGCATCAAACCCACACTCAATAGTGGCATATCTGCCATAACTATTACCTTAAGAAAAAAAACATTGTGGCAAATGCTGCTTTCTCGCAATGCAACATCTTACTCCTATTATATTCCTAATAAGGGAGAGACCTTCACCTGGGAGGAATCAGAATTTTTCACCATAGTTTGTCTTGCAATGTCCTAATAAAGGAATACTTTCAAGAGATATGGAAACCTGTAGAGCTCACATGTATGAGAGAATAAAACCCACAAATAACCAAACCAACAAACAAAAAAACCAACCAAGCAAACAATCACCACCACCACCCAAAAAAAAAAAAGAAAAACAATGCCAAGAAAAGCCTATATAAAGCATAAGGGTGATTAACATCCCTATCACTTGGCTATTTTACGTAGTTCTACAAACAGAGTGAAATCAAATCAATCTAAATAAAGCAGATCGTTCCAATCAGCTGTAAAGTTCTCCTGCATATGTTTCAGAATTGTATATTAAAGCAAGATCAAAGTAATTGCTTGTGAGGCAGCAATAATCATACATTCAGAACTTTTGAGATTAAACTGATAGATATTTTCCTTAATTTCATGTGATGCGCATAGTCAGAAACATGCAGTAGTTTTTTAAATGTATCTCTAAGCCTATCATGAGAAACTGTCACCCTCTTAAGCTTTAATAGACCTCCTATATGGAATATGACCAATGTGCGCCAGAAAAGAAGTAAAGCTTCTAAGCACCAAGATCCACATCTGAACCAAGGAGCAAGTTTTCTTGTAAAAATTTAGGTGTTCAGAAAAATTATATTTAATGTCAGAAGCTTTTACTTCCTAAAAACATACCTTCAGTGCCAGTTTTTCATTAACAAAAACTTAATTCTGTCTTTTGTTCATGCTGAATTTCTTCGACTGTTTTCATGTCAGTCTCACTAGAGGTATTCCATCTAGTTCTACTCAAAGTGTGATAAAACTTTCTTCAGTTTGTAGGGGTTTTTGCCAGCACAATCTCTCACTATTATGTCTGTGGATTTTCCGTGCAGGAAGAAAAAGTATTGGAGAAAGCACTTAAGTTTCAATTTCAGATTAATTAGTTTTGGCTTTTCTGTATGTTTTGATATGCTATGATTATTTATCATCGAGTTTTCTAAGTGCTTCAGTTAGTTTTATGTAAGTCTTGTGTTAAATGTCGATTTCATAAATTTTTAAGAGAATAAAAACTATATTCTTGTCATCAGCTGACGCAAAAAGTAATTGAAAATTTCTGGGGTTATATTACAAATAGATTGGATCATAAGGAAAATAGAATTCGTATTCAGTCATTATAGTACAAAAGTATTCTCATCAAATTATATATTCTTCCCTTTTTATCTAAGCAAATTGCCTAATTAAGTAATAGAGGCAAAAAATTAAGTCCAGCTCCATCATACTCATAAAAGAAGAAAAATCCATTATACAAGCATTTTGTTTTGTTCTTCAAAAGCCTTTTGAAGAGAATAATAAATTATTTACTAGTTTGTATTGCATTATTTCATTAATCCAATGCTATCTACTCAATCTTAATGAGTAGCTCCAAATATTTGGTATAAATTTTCATACTAATGTTCAGTCTAAATTTATAGACTGACTCAAAGCTGCTATAGTGACATGTTTGAAATATTGACCTTTGAATAATAACAGCATGTCATGGTAAGAAAGTATTTTTTTATCATTCATATCACTGATATTACTGTAAATAGTACTGAGCTAGCTTTTCTACTCACTCCAAGGTTTTGAGTTAAAACCTTGCAGAAAAAATTATGATCGACCATAAGTGCATTTTTTTTGTCTAAAAAAAGTTTCTGTTCTCCTTTTTTACTTGAATATCTTCATACTGAGATTGCCAAATCTGATACAGAGCATGCAATAAATATAATTTACTTTCTGCTATGTAAATAATACCTGAAAAATTATGCTTTAAAAAGATGCTATTTCTGATTTCTACAATGCATTTATGAACTATAAGAAAGCAAAATATAGTTGAAAATTATCTGAAAGTGGTTATTAGGATATATAAAATTTCAGATATAAACTCTAGTCATATTCTTCTCTCCTTTGTGAATTAATTAATTAATTGTGAATTTGTCAGGTAAATACATAGTTACCTGACACTTAATTAAATAGACATAGCTCAACAAATAATTAATAAGATGTGTATTTTCTTTGGTCTTTCTTAACAGAAATAACAAATCCAAAATCTGTTTATGAATGCAATAACCCAGAATATAAATAACTTAGTTCAAATATTTTGGAAAATGTGATTATGATGTAATAAAGTACCTTGAAAATTATCTGCAAACTTCTCCCAGCGTGTTTTTTAAAACTGAAGTGTAGGATATGTTCTGTCATAAATGTTGTTCTTCCCAAAACTTGCAAATCCCATCAGAATTCAATGGAATACCAGATACTTGCTTGAAGGTTTCTGCATTTGCCCTGTCACTGGTTTCTAAGGCCTTCCAGCTTTAATAGTAAGCCGATAAATCTTAATAGTTCTAACAACAATTGCCATAATTTGAATTCTAGCAAAACCTAGCCAACTCTATTTGTTCATGTGATGCTGTCATGGACTTGTGGAACGAAAAAGCAGATGAAGGCAAAGAAAAGTAAAGTCTGCCTTCTGGGTTCCTCAAGTAATATAAACTTAAAACTTAGGCATTTTTCTTCTTGCATCAACTAAAGAAATACATTAATTTAATCAATCCTGTACATCATTTGTCTGTGTATCTTATATGCAACACTACACTTGCATTTGTTCTACAGTCATTAGAAAATTAGATGAAAAAAAAAAAAAATCCTAACTATTTGAGAAAATAAGTAATAAATCTTCTAGGAAATTGTGCCCAGTCATTTGAGATGCCACAGGGCAATATATACCAGTTTAAGGCTGCCAAAATACAACTTAAGACAATCATCCTTACCCTCCGCTTCAGCTAGAGTAGATTTTTTTTAGTTGAATAGTAAATAATATATGTCAGAATATATGCTACTAAAATGGTATATATGAACTTTTAACAGGAAATATTTAGCAATAATTTTTAAAGTGGTGAGGCTTCAGCAATTATCTTGAAGGGATATGAATCCTAAAATTCTTTGCTGCAATAGTAATAAATCCTAAAATTCTTTGTTGCAGTAGTATTTCAATAAGTTCTGTAATTATTATTTCTTATCTTCAAGATCTTGACCTCTGTGAATGCAACTTATCAGAATAATGTTTTGATTGTGGTAATTAATGCTTTCAGCCACAAACATAATTTCATCTAAAATATGGAATGAAATTGAACTTTCCACTCTAGAACACCATTACATCCTTGTTGTGGTAAATTCAGTGCTTTGAATCCATTAACTTTTCATTGTGTGCTGTTATCATCTACTGCTAAAGATTAGTTGCTGACACATTTATCAAAGGATGATAAATGAGCTGTCCTTTCAGATGTCTGATTATCTGACCTTTATTCAGTTAAAAGCACAAGGGGCTGACAGTGTTAAGTGCTTGCTAGTTTAGAATGAAATTGAATCTAGGAAATGAATGTTTGGTATTGTCTTCAATAATAGAAATTTAGTCCATCAATATATGTTTAAATTAAACAAAGCAAAATTTATTGTAGAGATCTGTAGAAACCTTACATTTCCATACAAGTTTTTTTTCACAAATTCCTTATCTCATGAAGAAACATTAATTCTGAGAGTTCCCTTTGAAAGGAGAGAACAGTTTTGTCAGTATCCACTAGCCTGTAGATAGTCTGCCAAAAGCACATAAGGTTGCAGAATGCTTTCCAATGTCTAACAAAAATGTGTTAATTTTTATCCATTTCCATGATGTTCCAATAGCTTCTGTCATCTGGATGACCACAATTCTAGAAATCCTCATATGAAAGTTCAAGTATTGAGTAAATGTATCAACTTCAGATAAATAATTTTAGATGTTCACTACTACTAACTTGCTCTTGCAAAAAAAAAAAAAAAAAATGTTTTATGGATATTTGCTTATGTAAAGTTTAGATGCAACTTACAGACTGCATAAAGTAAATACAGCAAAATAATCAGTGATAAATAAACAACCATAATATTGTTTTTGACATTCAACATGAAGTAAGCTGTGATTGAAATTAGAACTCTAAGCTTCCATTTTACAGAGAGATAAATATTGTCCAGATAAACCATGTTAAATGTTATAGCTGATGTGAACTTTAAGTATAGTACTGGGTTAGAAAATACCAATACAAATTCTTGCAGAAAGATTTTTATGCAGTCCAGCCATCTTTTTTTATGTTGACTGCTGCTTGTCATTGAGGGAAATAATGTCTAAAGTAAGTGATTATAATCTCCAAATTACGAGATTTATGAAGTTTCATCCTTGGTATGAAAAGCTTCAAATTACAAAGCAATATCCAGCAAGTGATCAGAATTCTTTGCTATACAGAGGGTGTAGCTGTATTTCCTTTCCTAGGAAAATATTGATAATTGTATCCTCTTTCCAAGGTGTCTGGACAAGGACTATCCTTAAACTAGTAGTCAAGATATTGGGTTGTTAACACCTGCAGGAGCCAATATATTTGCCATCACAACTTACTACGATGAAGGAATCACTTTGAGGTAAAGGCATGTTCATCTAGTTTCACCAGATGGAGCATACACAAAGATCATACCTTTTTTAAAATATCACAGTATCACAATATAACCAAGGTTGGAAGAGACCTCGAGGATCATCCAGTCCAACCTATCAACACAGACCCCATGACTAGACCATGGCACCAAGTGCCACGTCCAATCTCCTCTTGAACACCTCGAGGGATGGTGACTCCACAACCTCCCTGGGCAGCCCATTCCAATGACTAATGACTCTCTCGGTGAAGAACTTTCTCCTCACCTCAAGTCTAAACTTCCCCTGATGCAGCTTGAGACTGTGTCCCCTTGTTCTGGTGCTGGATGCCTGGGAGAAGAGACCAATCCCTTCCTGGCTACAACCACCCTTCAGGTAGTTGTAGAGGGCAATGAGGTCACCCCTGAGCCTCCTCTTCTCCAGGATAAACAATCCCAGCTCCCTCAGCCTCTCCTCATAGGGCTTGTGCTCAAGGCCTCTCACCAGCCTTGTTGCCCTTCTCTGGACACGTTCAAGTGTCTCGATGTCCTTCTTAAACTGAGGGGCCCAGAACTGGACACAGTACTCAAGGTGCGGCCTAACCAATGCAGAGTACAGGGGCACAATGACTTCCCTGCTCCTGTTGGCCACTCTATTCCTAATGCAGGCCAGGATGCCATTGGCCCTCTTGGCCATCTGGGCACACTGCTGGCTCATATTCAGGTGGCTGTCGATCAGCACCCCCAGGTCCCTCTCTGTTTGGCAGCTCTCCAGCCACTCCGACCCCAGCCTGTAACTCTACATGGGGTTGCCGTAGCCAAAGTGCAGCACTTGGCATTTGGACTTGTCGAATGCCATCCCATTGGATTCTGCCCATCTGTCGAGTCGGTCGAGGTCCCTCTGCAGAGCCTTTCAACCCTCTAACTGACTAACATCTGCTCCTAACTTGGTGTCATCTGCAAACTTGCTGATGACTGACTCAATAGGAGACTCCCTTCAGAAGGGAACAGAAGGCACTATAGGCAGACCAGACCCACTCAGGGAAATCTGCTGCCTCCCTGGCGCCTGGGTTGAAGATGTGAAAAGAAAGCTTCCTACCCTGCAGCAGACCTCAGGTTATTGTGCTGCCTTGTTTTTCTTTTTTTTTTTTTTTTTTTCTCCTCATGTAGGAAGCAAAGAAACTGTAATAAGAAGACCATGATTAACCAAGGGAGACTTCAGAGTATTGGGATGGCTGTTAAGGGATCAGGAACACAACAATCATTCTCTCGTATCCTTTCAGTTGCAGCAAATGACGAGGGGAAAAAACAGAAAGAGCCAGCAGATCAATGCCTGGCTCTATGACTGGTGTCATGGGTGTCACAGGCAGAATTTGGGGATTTTTGATAATAGTTGGTCTACACAACACTAGGCCTGCTGGTGACAGGGTGCATCTGTCTCAGAGAGGGCAAAGAATCTTTGCACAGGAATTATCAATGCTCACTGAAAGAACTTTAAACTAGATTTGAAAAAAGACAGGGATAAAATCAGGCTCACTAGAGATAATGCTGAGTGCAGCATGACAACGTTTGAGGGATGGTTTGCTAGAAAGATCTGTTAGTCTGCTCCAAAATGTGCTGAGTATGCTGGAGCACATTTGAAATATCTTTATAGTAATCCACTCAGAATGAGGAAAAAACAAGAAGGACAGGTAATATTGGTCACCACTGGGCAGTACTTCAAAGTATCACAGACATGTTTTCTGGTTTAGAAATGCTTTTAGAAGTGGAAAAACACTACTTTGTAAACATCCACCTGTCTCTTGGAATGAAACCTTTGGGAGAAATACAGCAATGGGATGGCATGTTCTTCCCTTTGATAGTAAATAAGGCAGTATTTATTCTCCTGTGACCGGAGTGTAGCCAAGTGTAGGAGTAAGTTTTCACTTCTCTGTGGTTGTGAGTAAAGGTTGTGCAAATCTCGCTGCGATGGATATGAAATACGTGTATTATCCTCCTAACACCTGTGCTACTCTGAGGCACTCAGAAATTATTTCATGTTTGTACCACTCACCTCCTGTGTACACAGGAACCTTTGCTTATACTTGTGCTAGGATGGACTTAACACTGAAGCTCAGAAGGTGCCATAAGCTCTGACTCTTCACCTTGTGAGGCTGTCCTTACAAACCTCTTGTGAAGAATAGGGGCCCGTCTGACCTTGAGGGCTGTTCCTGTTCCTGTAGAAATAACAGTGTCCGGGTCTGATCAATATGTTGGTGGTTCCTGAAAAAAATATTGTCATAGTAGAGATTGAATGACTAAAAAAACTAAGTTCTATCTATATTCTAACAGATTTTAGTCAAAGTTTTTCCAGGCCATTTTTTGCTGCTAAGCAATCTAAGCAATCAAACTTATTTAAGAATTTAATGCTTATTAATTGAGATATAACATTATGATAGGGTAGATTCTTTTATCATTACAGCTTCTACCAGATGAAATAAAGTGTTTTCCCCTCAATACATCATAATTATGTAGATGGGAACTACAGTAGAATTTATATGTAGTTAAAATTACAGGGGGAATTTAAGTAGTTCAGACATAATTGCTTGGGATGGAGTTTTGCCAGAATGAAGAATTTTGCTCTCACTGAAATGTCCTTTGGATCTCTAAAGATCACTTCTGCTCATGTATTTGGTTTTACACCTTACTGGACAGATGGTATAGTCAACACAGAAATATCCATATAATCAGTTTAATATCTAGTCAACAGGGAGGGATGTGGTTATGAAACGCTGTGGCTGGTTTACCATGGCAGATTGCCAAGTGCCCACCAAGCCACTCTCTCATTCCCCCTCCTCGGAGGGACAGGAGAGAAAATAAGATTTAAAACCTCATGGATTGTGATAAAGGCAGTTTAATAAAGAACAGCAAAGGCTGACCATGTAAACAGTGAGAACTGAAAAGATTTAGTCTCTGCTTTCCACAATCAGGTGAAGTCCAGCCACTTCCTTGGAAGTAAGTCCTCACTATGTATAGTGTTTTATTCATTTATTTATTCATTTTTTTAAAGACAAATACCTTAATAATGAATGCAGACCATGTCTTGCCCACATCCAGCCTATGGGACTTTGAGAGAGTAGGGGAACTGGACAGATGACGTTATGCATTGTGAACAATACTGAGCAGCATCCAAAACACTGATGTGTTATCAAAAATCTTCTATCTACCAATAAAATGTGCAACACTAAGAGGGCTGTCACGGGGAAAGCTAACTCAAACTCCATTGCTTCCAACTTAATACAAATTCCCAGGACTGATTTTATTTGAACATAGCACTCACCAAATAAATTAAAAAAATGTTCTAAAAATGTAATTTTCACAATGCTGTTACTCCTTTATTCCTATAACTTCGGTGCTAGTATTAGTCTTCATTTACACACTGCAACTCCCTGCCTAACAGGTTTGGTTAGAAAAAAAAAAGAATTCTGTGAAGTTCTTCCATCAAATTTCATTTAAAATGATATTGTGGAAACTGATAGAGACTGTTCTTACTAATCTCAGAGTTTAGTTAAATTATAGCATTTTTATATTAAGATACTGTCTTAATTTGAAACTAAGGATAAACAATCACTTTTAGTTAGTAAAGATAACAAATTAGCCGTAACTTTTCTCCTTTGCATTTGTGTGGGACCTTTCAATACAACTTATCTCTTTAGACTGTTGATGGCTGCTGATGCAAGTGATCTACTGGAGTTAATTAACAGAGATTTGCTCAATAATGTGTGACCTCAAATTTTGTCATTTAAGACTTCAGAAATCTCTGGAGAAACAGAAAACAAGCCTGTAAACCATGCAATGTGGTGCAGAAAGATAGTAAGTGCATCTGATGGTCTGAAATGTGATCAATTCTGGCCCATGCAGGTAGACACATAATATAATTGTATTTACAGTGCTAGAAGTAAAGAAAATCACACCAAAATAAACTTGGCCTTATATTTTTCCTCTTCAAAGCACAGCCTTCTTATGTACCTAAGACTCAATCCTGAATTAAATAAAATGTAGAATTTGGAAAATATTAGAGAAAATTCAGAAAATAAACTTTTGCAATCATACAGAGGACTACAAAAATCAGTAGCAGTCACAGAAAAATTAGGAAAATTCTTAGGACATATATTATTGGTAGAAGGTCTAAGCCATTAAGGATAGTGTGAGAACTACTGAACAATAGAGAAAACACAGTTCAGGGTTTGTTTTATTATTAGATATATCAGAGAACGAAACTAAAGTAAAACTTCTCAGTGATAATTCTATAATTATTCAATGTTATTTCCATTTATAATACTGGTGTAAGAGAGTATTTAAGTCTATTAGATAATAAATTAATTCAATAGCATAGAAACTAAACAAGATAGTATATTTTATTTAGAGAATGTGATGAAAAATTAGTACTTAGTATTGCACTAGTTAGTACACTGTCCTGTATAAGAATAACAGGATATCAGATGGCAGTGACTAGAGCAGAAAGGAGTATCTTCTTCATGTATGTTTGCTATACAAATGCAGTGTTGGAGCATATTTAGAGAGTTTTGTCATGTTTAGTGTCTATGGCCTGCTTAAAACTCTGCTAAAACTCACTAAACTGGCCAGGCAAAGTCAGGCTTCTTCCCTTCTTCCAGTTGAAAGCAGTAACATTGGAAGGAACAGGAGGATCCAGTCTACCAACACATAGCTCTGTGACTGGTGTCACCAACTCAGTTTTGGGTTTTTTCATAATGGGATGTCCTACATATCACCAGGAATGTTGGAATCAAATGGGCAACACCTTTCTCAAAGGGGAAGCAGGGTCTTTGCCCAAGAGATTGCAGGATTGATTAACAGGGCTTTAAACTAGATATGAAGGGGACAGGGGATAATAATATCAAGATTGTCTGTGACAAGTGGTGGGATGACATATCAGGGTTGGAAGGATAGCGAGATGACAAGAATCTTCAACCTGGTGCCTTGAGACATGCTCTGGATCTTACAGAGGTGAGCGAAGGGTTCCTTGAGGTAATAGGAGATGGTAGAATAGCATCCATGGGGTAATAGAGTAGCATACCTTGGGGTAATAATGGGTTGCCCCTCTTAGCAGGTGACACTGCCAGAGCCCACTTGATGTGTCTGTATACCAGTACACATATCATGGGCAACAAAGAGGAGTTGGAAGCCACTGGGCAGTATGTTTTTATGAATACATAAACAACAATAAGAAAGCCAAGGAGAATGCCCACCCTTTATTGGATATGATACATAAAAGGGATACATTGATCTGCATGTATCGCAGAGTGAAGATCAGCAGTCCATTTCTCTGAATATCAGATACATATGTCATTGAACTACTTTACTTCATTTAAGAAGTTCATTATTGGAAAGAGAGAGGTAAATAGGAAAACTAATTTTCAAGTATCTGAAGTAAGTATCAGCACATATACTGTGCAATTGAAATATTACGATTGATTTTATGTGAGCTATACCAGCTTTTCTCTATATCCCATCTGTATTTGGAATTCATTTGTCAAGGATCAATGAAGCAAAAGTTCCCTGATTAATGCAAAGAAAAGGTTAATTGAAATTAGTACTAGTTAAATCTGCCTGTGTCTGAAATTAGAGCATCCTAACCACTGAAAGCCATATTTGAACTTGTTTGGACCTCAGGCTGGCAGCAATAAAACTACATTGCTGCCCACTGACTACATAATTCTGGTGAGGTCTTACAATGTGACACATGAGAAAAACAGAATATTTACTGAGTTTTTTCAAGGGCCAGATCATAGCAGCACAGATTCTTTACATTTATGACTAAAGGGAAATTAGAATGATTTGACTGATATTTTACTTGCCTAAGGCAATCTCTTCTTGTCAGTATATAGCTGTACTGAACGTGATATGTTTGGGTTTAACACTAACAAACCAGGACTATTTTCCTGAAGCAGTTCATATTATAAAAGACAAGTCTATCTCTCTATAGTAACCCAGAAGTGGAAAATCATTATAGCTATATGGAAGATGCTGGATATTTGTTCCAATATTTAATTATGACCATAGTAAAATGTTATGTCTATAGTAAAATGGTGTCCCTAATTTTGAATTTGAAGTTTTATGGTGTAACTTTCAAGCCAACTAACTGACAGACGTTTCTGCCCTTTAGAAAGAGGTTGAAAGACCTGTTGAGACAATACAAAAAATATAGAAGTGAGTTTTAAGTAATTCTGTAGAAATACTTAGACTATAAAATATATTCAATTTAATGCAGCAAAATTTTAAATAAATACATGTACATATTATCAACTTAATGGAGAAAGTAAATATCTACATTCTCAATTTTTAGAAGAAATTCTATTAGTCAACCAGAATAGCAGGAAACTGGCCAATTTTCACTTTAATTCCTCAACTGCATCTACAAATAAGAATTTCAACATGAATGAAGTTCTGCTATAAAAGGGAAAACATCCCAAAGCAGGATTTTAGTTTATTATCAGTAGAATTTTCTCTCATCTCTAATATAAATGCATCAGTGCAAATATTTGAGGAATATTTTTTTCACGTCTTAGACCTAACTTTAGTCTAAACCTGTTGTCTTGTGATTTCTTGAATTATCCTGATTTTCTGTGCTGACTAGATCACTTAAAGAGTGTCAGCTTTTATAATTTTCATCATACTGCTGCCAGTGGCAACTTCTTCTGGTCTTTGATCTAATATACATACTCTACTCACACACTAAAAAATGTTCTATGGCTTATATTGCCACCTTATCTATTTTTCCCCACCCTCTAGTTAAGGCTACTCTACAACTCCTCACACAGTGAAGCATATGTTTTGGATTCTCCAGTGTCATAATGAATACACCTGTTAATAGATGCTGTTAGTAGATAACCTTACTCTACTGAGAATGCCCCGGAAATCCATGAGGAATTAGTTTGGGACCTGCTGAGCCACATGGACACTCACCAGTCCATGGGACCGGATGGGATCCATCCTAGGGTGCTGAGAGAGCTGGCAGATGAGCTGGCCAAGCCGCTCTCCATCATTTTCCTCCAGTCTTGGCTCACTGGAGAGGTCCCAGATGACTGGAAACTGGCCAATGTGGTCCTCATCCATAAGAAGGGTTGGATGGAGGAACCTGGAAACTACAGGCCGGTCAGCCTGACCTCAGTGCCAGGGAAAGTGATGGAGCAGATTATCCTGGCGGCAATAACTGCGCACCTGAAGGATGGCCAAGGGCTCAGGTCCAGTCAACATGGATTTAGGAGGGGCAGGTCCTGCCTCTTGCCTCTCCAACCTGATCTCCTTCTACGATCAGGTGACCTGTCTGGTGGACATGGGGAGGCCTGTGGATGTGGTCTACCTGGACTTCAGCAAGGCCTTTGACGCTGTCCCCCACAGCAAACTGCTGCCTAAGCTGTCAGCTCATGGCTTGGACCGCAACACTCTGTGCTGGGTTAGGAACTGGCTGGAGGCTGAGCCCAGAGAGTGGTGGTGAATGGTGCCACATCCAGCTGGCAGCCAGTCACCAGTGGTGTCCCTCAGGGATCAGTGCTGGGCCCCATCCTCTTTAACATCTTCATTGATGATCTGGATGAGGGGATTGAGTCAGTCATCAGCAAGTTTGCAGATGACACCAAGTTAGGAGCAGATGTTAGTCAGTTAGAGGGTTGAAAGGCTCTGCAGAGGGACCTTGACCGACTTGACAGATGGGCAGAATCCAATGGGATGGCATTCGACAAGTCCAAATGCCAAGTGCTGCACTTTGGCCATGACAACCCCATGTAGAGTTACAGGCTGGGGTCGGAGTGGCTGGAGAGCTGCCAAACAGAGAGGGACCTGGGGGTACTGATCGACAGCCACCTGAACATGAGCCAGCAGTGTGCCCAGGTGGCCAAGAGGGCCAATGGCATCCTGGCCTGCATTAGGAATAGAGTGGCCAACAGGAGCAGGGAAGTCATTGTGCCCCTGTATTCTGCATTGGTTAGGCTGCACCTTGAGTACTGTGTCCAGGTCTGGGCCCCTCAGTTTAAGAAGGAAATTGAGACACTTGAACATGTCCAGAGAAGGGCAACAAGGCTGGTGAGAGGCCTTGAGCACAAGCCCTATGAGGAGAGGCTGAGGGAGCTGGGATTGTTTAGCCTGGAGAAGAGGAGACTCAGGGGTGACCTCATTGCCCTGTACAACTACCTGAAGGGTGTTTGTAGCCAGGAAGGGGTTGGTCTCTTCTCCCAGACAACCAGCACCAGAACAAGGGGACACAGTCTCAAGCTGCACCAGGGGAGGTTTAGACTTGAGGTGAGGAGAAAGGTCATTTGTCATTGGAATGTGCTGCCCAGAGAGGTGGTGGAGTCCCCATCCCTGGAGGTGTTCAAGAGGAGATTGGACGTGGCACTTGGTGCCATGGTCTAGTCATGGGTCTGTGGTGACAGGTTAGACTCGATGATCCTTGAGGTCTCTTCTAACCTTGGCAATACTGTGATACTGTGAAATTGATTATTTGTTGGAAAGTGAATATTTGTTATATTGGAAAGTATCAACAAACTGTGATAGTGCTTTAGTATTCCTTTCCATTCACTCAGATCTAGTTGGTATACCCCTACACTTGACTCTATTGTATCATACAGATGTATTATAATTGCCTTGTTAAGCATAACTGAAGATCTTGGTGTAACTAAATTAAATTCTCTGACTTTACTTAAGAGCTTTGATATCTTTTCCCTTTCCTGTAACAAAGATCAGTAAAAGATGACTAAACACACATGAGGTAGTGAACCTGCTTTCTATAAAACCATTTTTGGGGAATAAATATCTGTATATAGACCATTATATCTCAATAGTTACTACTAACACATTCTAGAAACACAAGTCATGTTGAAGTTTGTCAATTACAATGGTTTGAAAGATGTTCTGAAAAACAAACAAACAAACAAAGAAACAAAAAACCAACCCAACAAACCAAATATAGAAAACCTCCAAATACACACATAAGAAAAAAAAAAAAGGTAAAATAAAACCCAACTGGCCTTTCAAGTATTACTCATTAGTCTTTTTGCTAGTTTTATTTGAGTATAATTTGATTTCTTTCTGAGGCTGGATTATTCTACCACTTGCCTATACTGGGGTTGTTGTGACCATGAAATTAAAAACAAACAAACAAACAAAAAACATAAATAACTATATCTCCCCTCCTATTAAAAGAATTATACTGCTTAAGAGCAGATGGCTATATTAACACTTAGTGAGAAGAAATATCTTTTAGAATTAATTTTGAATTCTGTCAGTAATCCTGAAGTGTAAAATTCCCAGCCATTGCTGCTTTTGCAGCACATTAAGCTTTTATGAAAGTAAAAGTTAATTACATATGATGACTAAGCTCCAGGGATCATAATTAGCTGAACTGAATGGCTGCACATCAGTAATTAAATGTCATTCCACTTCATTGTGCTGAGCCCCAAACCCAAGCCTTAAAATGCCATAGGTATTGGAGTCTGTTGTATCCATAGGACTATTTCTTCAGAAAACCTAAATGCAGAACACTATACAAAATACATGAAGTGGAAATGATAATTAGCTGTTAGTTACAGCACTTCTGCATTAAGTAGGTTAACTTTTTTCACAGATTATCTGTGGAAAAGAGGTTGTAACTTTGACAAATCCTCCTTCTATTACTTCATTTTCAGGGGTGTAGGGGAAGTGTTTAGCTTTCGCTTTTCTTTGTGCATGAATCTTTTTTCTCTCTCTTTTTGTTGTTTTTGTTGTTGGTTGGTCAGTTTTGTTTTCCTTGTCTGACAAGGTATGTGACTTCTCTGCACATTATTTCGATCATAGAACACAAACTGTGGTTAGAGTTTGTTTTGACTGATGGAAGATTTCATACAAAGGAAGTCCATTTACCTTAACTAAGTAGAATAAAGCTCCACCATAAAAAGATGCTCTTGGTCTGAATTGCTATGCAGAACCTGTCAACTTTATGGGATATGAGAGGCTGAACTGTTTCCCTGCAATTTTACTACAGTAGCTGTCCATTTCAATTGTTTTGAAATCCTGTATACAAAGAGTATTTTAAAGCACTAAGGAACTCAGCTGTAAATTAACTTAGGTGTTCTAAATGATCTTTTTGAGGTACCTTTGTTGACTGTCAAGGGGAACTTTTAATGCTATTTATTAGACCTGAGTTCATAAAATGAACTCGTAACATAAACACTTTCCTTGCTTCTCCAATTCAAAATGCATGTTAATATTTTTTTCCATTATTTTTAGCCTAAAGACATTTATCTAATTTCTACTATGTCCTTAAAATATGTTAAGTCACTAAAACCTTTAAAATGCCGTTCAGTATGTTCAGTGCATAAAAGATAAACTGTAATTGCTTTTATGTAGTACAATTTGTTTTTGCTCGGGTGGATTAAGCATCCCACTACCATATGTCACTATTTCTTCTCTTCCATTCACCACCTGAGACAATACTGGCCATTGCCAGTACCATAGGAATCCAGGTCCAGGACAAACAGATGGTCAAATTGTAGAAAAGCCAAAACTGGAGGACTTGTCAAAAGAGAATATATTTATTTATTTTTTTTACTTCATAGAAATGCTTTGACATTCAAAGGTCTAACCAAATTCAGTAAGAATCTTAAACAACTTAAAATCCTGACATGTATCTTATGGAAAAATCTAAATAGATACCTTTACATTGGCTATGTTTCTGTCTAAACTTCCTTGAAAAAGAGAAGAAATAAAATGTCACTATGCCTGTGTTTATAACAACCTCATTTCTTTCTGACATGGCAAATCCTAGTTATACTATCTCAATATGAGATAGGGCTATGATATTTGTACAATTATTATTGATAACCAGTTATCATTAGCAGTTGTAACACCTCTCTATACTTCCTTGGGCTTCTGTATACATCAGTTAAGAACCATTGCTAAATATCAAACAAAATGCTTACTGGTAAGCTGAAAAGTGCACATAAGGCAGATGAATTACCATTGATTTACTTGTTAAGCTACAGTAAAGTATTTGATTATTTTTCTGTTCTATATTTCCATTGCAAGAGTAATCTATTTCTATATACATGGTTGGACACGATAATCTCAAAGGTCTCTTCTGACCTGGTCTATTCTATTCTATTCTATTCTATTCTATTCTATTCTATTCTATTCTATTCTATTCTATTCTATTCTATTCTATCTATAGTAATGTAGATAGTTAACTATGTATTTTTTAGATATGGTGAAAAAAGAATTAAACAGAATAATATCTTTGACCAGGCTCTATTTGTCTGATTTTCTTTCCTCCCTTATAAAAGACAATGAACTCTGCCTAAGAGTCTAATGAAGATATTCCTGTTTTAAGGACATAACACAGATTGGGTCACATGCCAATTGCAACTGAGTCTCAGAGCTGGGGTACTTGTACCAGTAAAAGAAATGGAGGTACATATATTCTTCATCATATCAAAGTCATAGCTTAATATCAATACAGGATACCAGACTGATCAATTGTGCATATATCTTTCTGAAGAAAAGAGGCACATCTGCATTTATTTTGGATTTTTGTTGGCTTGTAAGCAATCTAAAGATTATTTCACCAATGTTATCAGTCACAGGTATCTGTGACAGACTGTGCTACAATTCTATGCATGTTTAAATTATGCCCTGAAATGGACCAAATCTATCTCTCAAAGTTGCATTTATTAGTAATTATTAATTTTGGATGTATATTTATACCTTTTGTGTGGTCTCTGAAATCACTGTACTTTGTGTTTCAAAGTATCTGCTAGACCTTTTACTATTGTCCAGTTTTTCTTCAAAGGTGTTGAAGATGTAGCTTCATGTTTATGGTGACACAACCAGTGTTTTACCAGTAAAATTGAGTCCTGCTTGTGTCCTTTTTCACTTTACAAAACCAGGAATCATTTAACAGAAAGAGATCACAAGAAAAGACTGAAGGATATGGCAGAAAGAAGACCTGCTGTAAAGTCTGTATTAGGTTTGGCTGAGATGGAGTTAGTTCTCCCCATAGCATATTTCATCATGCTGTGTTTTGTAGTGGATGTTGATAACACATCAGAGTTTTGGCTGCTGCTGAGTAGTGCTTGTACAACACCAAGGTTGTGTTTTTCCAACTTTCCCCACCTCCAACAGTAGGCTGAGTGGTGGACAAGATCTCGGGAAGAGAGAAAGCTGTCTGAGCTGACCAAACTGATCAAAAGGGTATTCCAGCCCTGATAAAAATCTAAGGGAAAGAAGGAAGTGTGGGAACATTCATTAGTGGCATTTGTCCTCTGGAACAACTGCTATGTATATTGAAGCCTCGCTTCCTGGGGAGTGTCCAGACATCATCTGCTGATGGGAAGCAGAGAATAATATATTTGTTGGCTCTTGCTTCCACATGTGTCTACTGCTTTTGCTTTGCCTTATTAAATTGCTTCTATCTTGACCCCTGGGCTCTTTTTGTATTTCCCTCTCCCTGTCCATCGAAGAAAGGGAGTGATAGAGGGGCTTTGGTGAGCCCCAGTCAGGACCAAAATAACAATGATGATGATCATGATTGATGATGATGATGATTTTTGTTATTGTTATTTCATTGGTAAAAAAAACATTTTCCAAGAAATAGCAACTTGGTCCTGGACTCTTAAACTCTTTGTATTCAACATGAGAAACTTAAAAAAAACCCATTTGCAGTTGTAAATCTTGTGCCTGACCCCTTAAGACCTGGATAATTACACAATTACAGGTTTGAAGAAACCAAAAGACTTTTGGAAGCAAGTATTCCTCCAAGGCCTGTAGTCACTGCAAATTAAGATGATCCAAAGATCCTTGACATTCATAATACAAGCAAAATGTAAACAAAGTAAAATTCAAGTGCTTTTCCCAACCAGCTACTCAGTTCCTTCTTGCTTTCATTTGGGAGATCCATAAAAGAACAATCTCTTCCGCAAGACAATATTGCATATGTATAACCCTAGGGCTTCTGGGAACCACTGTGAAAACCATAGAAAAATCAAAAGTTAGTGTATCTGTTACACTAAAAATACATGTAGGCAGAAGTTAGGCATGTATGACTGCGTGAGTAATCCTAGATGATCTCATTTATCCTATCTAATATCTCTGTATTAAACAGTTTTGGCTGAGCTGACATGGAAAATCAAACCTGCAATATTTATTTTATAAATATTAACTCATTCAAACCTAAAGTAGTCAATTCAAAATATATGTGGTGCAGTTCAAAACATCACTAACACATTTCCCTGATTTTGTGCCAAATTTGATTCTTACAATCTTATCCCAGAGATTTCTCACATGCTACCTACATTTTTGTTCTTGTTTTCCTATCATATTATGCCAGATCAAGATGTCAATGTCTTGCTTCCGGTAAAGGCAGAATCCTCAGCTATAATGCCCCCAGCCAATTGGTCTCAATCCTTTTAGATGCTGTTAAGTTTTTTTATCCTAGCACTTGAAAAGATTTCTCATATCTTGAGAATGGGGGAGGGGGGGAAGAATGAAACACAGAACAAATGAGAGAATCAACACCTTATATATATATATGTGTGTAGAAGAAGAATACTTATCTCTTTTACTCTGAATATACAGGCCAAATACTAAATTTAGAAAAAACAAATAGCTGAATTGTCTTTGACCGTTACTGAAGACTGAGGGGTTTTCTTCATCAACAAATAGAAACAAGTGAAATACAAAAATTAATAATCAAAGTTAAACAGGATGGATGGCCCTTTTAAGTGGTAATAAGATGGAGCATTACACCCCTAGGTTACTTCTTAATATTTGTGACAGATCAATAGTGACAGAAAGTTTTACCCCCCCGATAACTATTCAATGGCTTGTGTGAAATTATTTACTGGGTTTAGTCCCATTTTTAATAGACAAGAATCCACACTGCAATTCACATTAATTGGCATCCTTGGGTGGTAGTATAAGCAAGGAGGCCAATGCCTAAATGTTCCTGAAGATAAAGGAGAAGACATCTACCCTCTGGAGATGCTCAGTCATAGTCAAAGGTCTGTTGGCAGAATCTGATAGTCAGAGAGCTGTTTTTTTGGAGAGGCATGATATAATTACACCCCAATTACAAGTTTTCAGCATTCTTATACTTTCCCAAGTATCTGTCTATTTTCTTAGGTTTTTAATATGCTGCTTCAGTAGATGCAGCAGTCTCACCAGCAGTTTTTCTGCAAAATCCACCTCTTTACATCTGTCTTCATAATAGACATACATTTGATACCTTTTCTCCTTTTTTTGATCAAACCAGAAGACAGATATTCTGAATAAGCTTATTCTTATATGGAATATCTATTCAGCTTGATTGACATTTGGGATATCTATTCATCTATAAGTTTAATTTCAGTAAGCTTATTCTTTGGGGCAGATGATGCTAGGTTGATTTTTACAGAACAATCACTCAAATTTAGCTTGCACTTTACTTTCCTAATGTCTTGTTTGTGTGCCCTCAGCAATTCATAAACAAGGAGACATCCTTCACTTCAAACAGTATGCTAATGGTATTAACATAAAGCTTAACTAGTAGGCTAAATATTTTACTGTCAAAAGGTTAAAAACTTTATGCTATTATAAATAAACGTGTTTTCAAACACTGCAACTCTTTCTGTGTCTCTGTGTCTACTGCCAATAACCAGTGCTATTCAGACTTTATTTTGCTGTTGACTGGTCAGTCTGTATCCCAATATGTAGTCTAGCAGTTGTTAGAGCTAAATCAGGCACGTTTGACAGATGCCACCTTTGATTAGACTGTAATACAGTTAAACAGATTCCTCTGTGATGGCCCATTAGAAGCATGGTTGTGAAGAAATTATTGATCCATAAAGAACTGTCTGGAGCTAGCCACATTGGTCTTTTTATAATCACTTGTCCTTTTCAGTTGAGAGTTATTGTCTGTTTTTTTGTAATGAATGGATATTTAGCCTAAAAGTAGCTAAAATGTGTAAAAGCATTAAATTAAAGCATTTAATCTTTTATATTGCAGGAAACATTAGAAAACAGCTTCCAAACTAAAAAAAAATGAAAGTCTCTTAAAAACACCTTCAGAGTTACTGTTCTAACATTATAAAATAATCCAGTCAACAAACCCCACGAAGGAACATTCATGTTCGGTTAAATTTTATATCAGCGAAATAAATGAGACAGCTTTAATGTGTGTTGTCAGCACTAAGGTATTGACCAAAGAGTGGCAATGTTTCTTTTGGAGTACCTCTGGGAACCAGTAGAAAAATGCAGGACTAATTTTCCTTTTTTCCCCTCCATGTTTTTAAAGTGCTGGAAAACATGCTTTCTATTTGGACTGCTTCTTGACTTTTTTTCCCCCTGATTTTAGTTATGAAAGAAGAATTAATAGATGTCTAATTCAGGGTGGTTTAATGGATTTTTCTTCAGTCTTAGGCTTATTGTGCTGACACATCAGTTATTCACAAAGACTTTCTGTCATTTCCTTTTTTGCTGAAACTCAAAGTTTCTTGGCATATAAAATGTAACTTATTGTATCACATAGCAGCAGACATGCATGTAAATACTTAGGGAATGTGTGTATTTCTAAACTAATGAATATCAGACTGTTTAAGAGACTGTAGCTGAATATTAGAATATTCATTTGCTGTCTAAGGAAATGAAACAGAATTTAATATCCAGAGCATAAAATGTTGGCTAGAAATATTGTACAGTTTCTGATCAAGACCTAGACTCTATATGTTGGCTTTGCACTTCTTATTAAAATATCACTTACTGTGAAAGAAAAATGTATCTTTTTACACAGAGTTGCTCTGAATGTTTAGATACTGTGTGCAGTTTGGGACAGTGAGATGCAATGGAGCATGTAAAGCTGTGAAATCTGCTGACAGCAATGTGATTATTATGCTGGAAGAGAAGGATGATGAATAGGGAAAGCATTAAAAAGACACATTTTCACTATATTATAATACAGGCTCTAAATGACAAATATCCAGCAACTACTATGATAGACTTGCTTTAAATGTGAGGAATTACTGAGAACGTAATATTTAACATGATATTTAGTAAAGAGTTGGTATGTCTTAGCTGAATTCTCAGCCCGTCAGTTTGAATGTAGGCTGCTTTCTGACCAAAAAGTCTTAAATTACACTTTGTGTCTACATTTAAAGAAGATAGATACTTAGCTCTATTGGCAATATGAATTACACCATTTGAAGATTAGAATTTGGCACACAACAACAGAGTCATAGAATCACAGAAAGGTTTAAATTGGAAGGGACCTCTAAAAGTCATATAGCCCAACACCCTGCAGTGAGTAGGAGCATCCTCCATGAGATCAGGTTGCTCAGAGCCTTGTCAAGCTTGACCTTGAAGATCTCCAGGGATGGGCCCTCAACTACCATCCTGGGCAATCTGTTCCAGTGTTCTGATGCCTTCATGGTAACGGACTTGTTCCTACCATCCAATCCAAATCTACTTTTCTCTAATTTCAAACCATTCCCCCTTGTCCTATCACTACAGGCCTTTGTGAACGGTCTCCCTCCAACTTACTTTCATGTAGGCTCCCTGCAGGTACTAAAATGTTGCTGTTAGGTCTGCCTAGAACTTTCTTTTCTCCAGGCTGAACAGCCCCAGCTTCCTCACCCTGTTCTTGTAGTACAAGTATTCTACCATACCGATCATCTTCATGACCCTCCTCTGGACCTGCTCCATCAGGTCCATGTCCTTCCCATGTTGAGGATTCCAGAACTGGATGCAGTAATTCCAGGTGAGGTCTTACCGGAGCAAAGTGGTAGGATCACCTCTGTCAGTCTGTTGGCCATGCCTCTTTTGATGCAGCCCAGGATGTGATTTCCTTTTTGGGCTTCAAGTACACATTGTTGACTCATGTCCAGCTTCTCATCCACCAGAAATCCCAAGTCCCTTTCTGCAGGGCTGCTTTCTATCACCTCATCCCCCAGTCTGTATTAATAATTGAGACTGTTGCAGCCCAGCTGCAGGACCCTGCACTTGGTCTTGCTAAGCCTCAGGATGTTCACCTGGGCCCACCTTTCCAGCTTGTCCAGGTCCTTCTGGATGACATCTTGTCCCTCTAGCATATCAGCAGCACCAGGGAGTTTGATGTCATCTGCTGATGATACACTTGATCAAGCTGTCTCTATCATTGATAAAAATATTAAACAGTACTGGTCCCAGTACAGACTGCTGAGGGACAGATTTTTTTCACCAGTCTTCATTTGGACTATGAGTCAGTGACAACTACCATCTGGATGTGACTGTCCTGTCAATTCTTTTTGCACTGAACAGTCCACCTATCAAATCCCATCAAAACATGTAGTCCTAAGGAGTCAGCCGCATATTAAAGTGTATACAGTTAAAAAAATCAAACTGAAATCAGAAAAAAAAATGTAAATATAATTCTAATTTTTATATTGGAAAAAAAATGCTACTAAAGTCAAACTTTATTAAGTCATAATTTAAAAAGTCTAACTATTTTAATGGTTTCAAAGGTCAAATATCTATGGTAAGACTTTGTCCAGTTTCTGTTTTCATTTAATAGTCAATATGGAAAGTATTCAGAAAGCGGAAGGCTGTAAGCCATTGTTTTTCTTTGTGAGGTCCTAAACACAGCAGATATTTTTTAATTCATGTTGAATGGTGAGTGTGTGATACTGAATATTACAAATTCTCAGTTGAAATTCAGTATCATCCAATGGTAGCAACCATACCAAACTCACATTTAAACACACATTCCTACTGAAAAATGTAATAGAGGAATGAACTTTATGGAAGATGTATCATTATCAGCTATATTTCCCTCATGGTTCAAGCATGAAATGACACAATTTACATTTGCTCAAACATATGTAAAGACAAACACATATAAAATCATAGGATGGTCCAGGCCAGAAGGCACCTCCACAGGTCATCTAGTCCAACCTGCCTGCAGTCAGCAGGGACACCCTCAAATCTAGATATGTATATTATATGTAGAAAATATTTAGTGAGTATTAGTTAGGAGTTGAGTTCAGTCCTCCTTCAGATTGTTTTCATGATAGGAAACTCAAAGTTTATTACCATATAGTATCAAGGAACATTGTATGTTATGCCTAAATCCAAGAAACCCTACAAATGCACTTTATTGCCAAATATATTTTCATAAGAAAGAGAAAAAAAAAAGTTTTTAATTATTGTCTCAACGGAAATTTACAGGGATGAGCACCATGGTAAGACAGGAAAAAAATGTATTTTGGTTTTCACTCGGCTAGAATACAACTGGTTATGATGTGATATATAGTTTGTACAGAATAATAGCAAATATTAAGAGTATATTTTTTACAAAGATAATTTAGATAAATTCTAATTTTAATTATTATTAAAAGCATGAAGGTAATTGGTACAGCACTCATTTAGTGGCAGATTTTAGAAACTTATTGAAGCTTGCTCACACATAAGACTTTCTCATAAGTAATTTTGGATGCTGCTCAAATGTGAAAACATTCTTAAAGCTACTCAGAAGTCACAGGTTTGGCAAAAATAGGAATTCTCCCAGGCACCCAAGTCTGTATTTGCCTCTTGATCCCAGTGTTTCTCCAGCTTCTAGTGACCCTTTGAGAAGGCAGTTTAGAATACAGGATTCACACATGAAAAACCTCAAAAATTCATCCTCTTAAAACTCCTCTGAAAAATATGGGACGTGTCAGGAGATATTTTGATGTTACCAAGACAAAACACCAAGATCGATATCCTCTGAAAAAACAAACAAACAAAAAAACCCAAACAAACAAAATTGAAGGTAGTAAACTAGATCCTTTCAAAGTTTTTCTTTTGTCTTGTTTAGCCATAACTTAATAAATTTTCTTGATGTCTGTTTCTTATAAAACTATTTATAATGTATAAATATTAATATAACTATGCTTGTAAAAACGAGTTTGCATAGCTTTCTAAGAAGATATTATTTTGAGATCATTCTTTCATTTCCTTCATATGACCTGAATAATAAAAATAACTAGAAGTATTACGAGGGAGAGAATCAAATCTTATAATTTAAGTACAAATAAAATTAACAACTTTTTCTTTTTTGGGGTGCTTTTCAGGATTGATGCAAATATGGTATTTTAACTGTCATTCCATGCTGTGATCTTAGTTATTAAAACTGTTAGAGAAAATAAACAGTATTAAATCATTGATGGCTAATGTCCTGGGCTAAAACATTTATCAAACTGCTTTTGAATTATGAAGTATCATGCAATCTTATCAAGGAAACAAAGTGACTACATTTAAAAAATACGTTTTGACTTTTCAGAGTATTAGTTATCAATATGTTTCAAGAGATGCACTTTAAAACTTAATTTCTTTCATATTTGGAATGTTCAGCTGAAGATAGCAAGCGCTTTAAACCAGAAATTTCCTGATGCGTTCTTTTCATATTTGAACACTTTTGAAACTTTATGAAATCTACAGCTTTGAATTGGGGTGAAGAAGCAATTTGTGACCTGTCAGTTCTTGTTATATCAGTTACTTATCATTAGTTGGGAAGTATTTGGGCTTGCCTTTTTATTTTTTTTTCCTTCCAATGGAAACTCTCCTAGGAAAAGGAAAGCATTCTGTTCATAAATTCCGTTATCTTGGACAACTAACAAAATCCTTCCAAAACACCTGTGCTTAATTGTCTGTCCTAATTTATTGAAAAATTCCACATAGTGATATTCAAAATGCACTGGTTATTTAAGCACAGATTGAATTATCATTCTCAACATAGTGATATTAAAATGTCATCGTAGGAACGGAGCTCCACTAAGCTGAGTGCCAGAGCAATGAAAACCAAATTTGTTCCTTGCTGAGAAATGCAATTTTAATTTTTAAATTTTCTTTTCCATTGCCTGTGATATAAAAGGATCAGCTGTTCATATGCATTTTCCTCTTTCTTGTCAATGTTAAGCAAATGGACCCAATGCTCAGTTATGTCTTATTGGCTACTTTAAGCTCCACATCCTGTAACTAGAAAAATATCTATGTGGTGTCCAGAGAAATCTCTCTCCCTTTTTATTTTTTTTCCCTGCTCACATAAAGTTAAAATCTGTCATATTATTCAGCATACTTCCATATGGGAATGGGCTGCCCGGGGAGGCATTCAAAAAGGTTTTGGATGTGGCCCTTGAAGCCATTTTTCAGTTGTCATGAGGTGTTAGGTATTAGGTAATGGCTTGGACTTGATGATCTCTGAGGTCTTTTCCAACCTGGTTGATTCTGTGAGTCAGCAGTGTGCCCAAGTGGCCAAGAAAGCTCATGACACCCTGGCTTCTATTAGAAATATTTTTGCCAGGAGGAACAGAGAGGTGATTTTCTCCCTGTACTCAGCACTGGTGAGGCCACTCCTGGAGGATTGTGTTCAGTTCTGGGCCCCTTACTCCAGAAAGGACATTGAGGTGCCGGAACATGTCCAGAGAAGGGCAACAAGGCTCATGGAGTGCTTGGAACACATGGCTTGCAAGGAGCATCTGAGTGAACTGGGGTTGTTCAGTTTGGAGGAGTCTGAGGCATACCTCATTGCTCTCTACAACTACTTGAAGGGAGGTTGGAGCAAGAAGGGCACCAGCATCTTCTTGGTGTCAAGTGACAAGGTTATAGGAAATGGTTTCAGGCTGCGCTAGGGGAGTTTTTGGCTGGATATTAGGAAATATTTCTTCACTGAAAGGATTATCAAACATTGGAATGGACCTGAAACTTAGTGACATGGTTTAGTGTTGACCCTTCAGTGCTGAGTCAAGGGTTGTAGTGAATGTTCTTTGAGGTCTTTTCCAACCAGATGTATTCTCTGATTCCTTAGAAATAAACCACTTGTATTATCTGTACATCTACCATGGCACACAAAATGCATTTTAAGAATCATAGAAGACTCTATCTTATCTTTATTCCCATCACGGTGACAGAAGCATTTTAAGTTTTGCCTTTGGAATTTAATCCAGATTATTTGTTTCTAGGAAACTATTGTAAAGAATTAATTAGTAGCTCTTTAAGCTTTCAGGTTTACGTTTCCAAATTTTCGCTTCTGGTATTTATATAATGTAGCTATAGCTGTATTTAAAAAGTTTAATATTTCAGATTCTGCCTTCTGTTACACTCTCATCCAAGATATTCTCTTAGAATCCTAAATTTTAAGGTTTCAGTCTCGTGATGTTGTATATGAAGGCAGGTTATGGTGTACTGTCAGTACCTGGAGTCCTTCACCAAAAGGAGTATGATGTTCATGTTGACATTTTTTGATTCCTCTTTCAGAGATCTCTTCCACATAATTTTTGTTTGATACCACTCCTTTAAAGCTTTACTCTTTCTTCCTTGATATGAAGTTCCATTTTACATTCAAACTTTCTATAAATGGTGCTTTTTTGCATATACTACATACTATTTAACATTACCTTTTTATTGTTTATTGCTGTGGGGTCTCCAGTATCACTCCATGGGCACCATCTCTTATCATCCTCTGCCTGATCTCCCCCACTCTGCCCCACATACTCTGTGTGCCCTCCCACACTTATGCTGCCACACTAGGCTTTTGTAGCTGGTTTATCTCAATATACATAGAATAAATGCTTATTACTATTCATGTAAAGCCATGGTCATACTTAAGGGAAAACAAATTAGCCTTTGACATTTGATAACTAAATTGCTGTTATGATTAAACCAAGGAAAAAAAAACCACAAACCAAACCAAACAAACAACAAAAAAAATCAAATTAAGAATATTTTAGAGAGCACAAGCCTGACAATCTTTGATCCTTGAAAACTCAGTACAAATCCTGTGACCTGTTACTAGCAATGGTAATAGATATTTAAGATCTACATGGCTGCACATTAAAGATTTCAGGAAACGTCTTGCTCCTCTTCTTGTGCTTGTGGTGTAATCTTATAGCCTTGAAAAGTTGCCATTGCTAATACTGCGTTTGCATGGTCTCACATTTGCTCTTTCTGAACTTTACTTGACCTTCCTGTAGCCTTGTTTCAATCTGAGATTAAATCCAAGCAACAGATAGTACCTTCCAGAATGTTACTGATTTTAGGAGAAAGGTGCGATTACCAACAGTAGATCATTCCAATACATTTAAATAGAATGATTTTCCAAAGTAATTAAATTTATTCCTGACAACCCTTATTTATGCTGTTGCATTAAAACTATTCTGCTATTGATACAATGGCAGAGTGAAGTTCTGTAGGCAGGTATGCTAGCTATCAGTAATTTTGATCTAAGAAGCAGTGAGAACTGACTGAGATGCAAACAAGCAAAACAATAAATACAACAGAAAGAATGTTTCAACACAAAGGAAATTTAAATCTGACAATATGAAATCGGTTTGTGGTCTCACTTATCCAAATTAGTCAAAAATAGGTCTGTGGATAAAAGTCTTTGAAAGTTGAATATTTTTGAAAGATTCATTTTAAATCAGGTAAAATATATCCCTTTCTACAGACAAATGCAAACAAAATCAAATTCTACTCAGAATTACATGCTCAAAAATCAATTAATTTATAAGGAAGTGGCATAATCTGTCTTCTTGTAATGGCTCATATGCCACAGACAGGGCCAGAAGCTCACTGGTAATGCTTACACAGAGCAAAATGTGTGTTCATGCAAAGCAAGGTACAAGATTTATTCACTGATTGATTGATTTGATTGATTAAGATTCTGACAGAACAGACAGTTATAGATGAGTTGTAGGTACAGTAATGGAAAATTCAGAGGGCAATAGCTGTGTGAGAAAGAGCATATTTTTACAGCAGCTCCTAGTGATGACTTTAAAGAGTGACATACATTTTTTAAAAAAGAATGTTGTGGATCTCTACGGTAAGGTGCACACAAAAAAAATGAGACAACATTCTGTCTTGAACCTGTTCCATGCAGAATTGTAATTGATTACTATTTATCTTTCATAAGTGTAAAAATTTCAACCTTGAGTCTGTCCTCTTATATAGATGTCAGTCACAAGTTCCAGATCAGTAGCATATCCCAGAGCATGAAAGCCCCAAGAATTTGACAGTCTGTAATGAATGCAGCCAAAGCTCATGACACACTCAAAACCCATTAACAGAATTTTATATGTATAACAACAATGACCAGTTTCACTATAGTTGTAATTTGAGTATTTTTTTAACATGAGAAATGTTACTCAAGTCCTAGATGTAATCCAAAGTGAAAGCACTACCAACACAAGTAGCATGCCAAATTGGATTTATGTGTTAAGCTACACATAGAAAATGTGGGAACAAAATTCTTATGCCAGATTATTTATTTATTATAAATAATCTGGCATAGGAATTGTGTTCCCACAGTGAGCATTTTTCTGAAAGTCACTGCAATTATAAGGGTCTTAAAAAAAAAAAAAAAAAAAAAGATGGATGAAAGAGTCAGAAATGCCCATTTTTGATCAAGTCTTACTTCGTCATCTTGTACATCCCTCTCTTTAATACATCTAATAAAAGTATCATTAAGTCTTATACACATTATGTCTTGAACCCCAGAGATGCCTAACTTTGTAGAAATTGAGCTTCACTGAATACAATTCTCCTGAGCCAGATGCTTGCTGGCTGGATGCTTGCTGAGCTGTAATCACGCAGAAATATTCAGTGACACATCAAGACCCTTATCCTTTTTAAAACTGCTTTATCATCCATACGGTAAATCTGAAGAGAAAACCTGAAAAAATTATAGAGTCCCTAAACAGCCTGGGAGGAAGTCAAGGAAAGTAAGAAGCTCTTCTACAGAAACTGGGCTATTACACAACCAGAAATAAAAGCACTAGGAGACAAGAAAGAAAGTATTCATGTAATGATAAAACCTAATGCCTTGGCTGCTTCTATGGGGTATAGATTAATCCCTCCTTCCAAGAAAACTCCTCTAGAATGCAGCCTCCCAGCTGAGAGTTATCGGTCCTTATAGCTTTTTAGCAAAATACTAAGAGATTGAAATAACTCTTTTTTGAGCATCAGTGTTAACTCAGATTAATTTTAGAAGAAAACTAAGAGGATGAGATCCCCAACAGCAGTCCTTTGCATGCAGCACTGGCTTCTCATAGACTCAACACATTCAGACCTCTTTCTCAGTACATATGTGGCTTTAGGTGATTTGAGAAGGGTTGGATCAGCCTCCCATTCTTAAGCTGTGGCTGGAGATTGTAGTCCAGTGGGGCATGCTGCCTTTTAACTAAGAATTTTAGGTGTAAAATGGTAGAAAATTAATGTATAATTCATACTGAAGTTTCATTTTATTCTAGGCATCATCCATTTAGGAAACAGAGGAATACCACATGATCCATATGCCAAATAAATAGAAGTAACTTCATCTTCCAATGTTGAACACTCATAACAAACTGCCTGTGGATGAGGCACAGAATACAAATCATTTGTGGAAATTATTCACCAAATAAATTCAAATAAGGGATTCATTTGAGAACATAATAATCTGCTCACTGACAACTGGCAAACAGAAACAGAGACAAAATTTGTCAGATAAATAACACATTATGAATTATTCACTCAGTTTTGCAACATGTGGTTATAGCCTGTAATCAAATACTGTGCAACTGATTTAACCTGTGAGACTGAGGTCTGGGAAAGAAACATGGTTACACATCTCACTATTAAGACAGAGATGAAGGTAGTTTATAAAACAGCTGGCTCCACAGATTTAACTCTTCCAAACATTTGCTTCCCCAGGCTGTCTCATTTGTCATATAAGTCAGCCATGATCATCAAAAAGATAACTTTCTTTTCTTTTTTTTTTATCTAGTCTGTTTTTATCTTTGTTTATGTACCGTGCATTAGGGTTTATTTGGTATCACTTAACATGTTAAAGGAACTCTTAACAGGGGGCCTGTATTCTCACTTAAGATACACAAAAATAAGTTCCACACCTTTCTGGAGATAAATCTATTCAATGTTAACCATGAGATAGGCTAACTGTACATTAGGCATAAATTTTATTCTTCCAGTTCTAACTGAATGTCAGTATCATCATTCAGCCTTCAGAAAGATATGTAAGCACAGCTAAATAGAGAAATTACATATAGTAAGAGAAAAACAAGGAGCAGACACAGGGAGGAGGAGACAAAAAAACAAAGCTCCATAAATCTATCCAGAAAATATGACAGATGGGAGACACATACCCTGGTAAAATGACTTGAGTATCACCTCTGTCCCTGAATGACAATCAGAGTCACTCCAGGGCTAAAGGAGGAATACAAATAGACCATCAGACTGGTATAAGCTCTGCGGGATGACAAATAGCATGATCAAGTAGGAACTGAGAGAAGGTTGTGCTGCTTTTCAAATGTAGATCAAAACTTAAAAGGTCTGTAAAGAGGCTTTCTGCAAGTATAACAGCAGTTCACTCCCCATAGCAGAAATAAAAGAATTCCCAAATTAAAGTGTTTCACAGTGTGTTGAGCTAAGAGAAACATTAACTTAAAAAGCAAATGAGGGAGTCTTACCCTCTTTCTCTGACTTACACTAAAACAAGAGTCCATGATTATTCTGCAGTTCACCACTGAGAGACATCACATGAAATGCAATGCATACCTCTTCCTACACACTTTTAAGTCTGGTTTCCTACTATGTATCCTGAAGTCATCATTATTAAAACTCTTGCTGCCTTTCAATGTAGAATCACAGGTATTCTTATGCAGAGAGAAACTGGATATTTTAAAAAGTGAAGCACCTGCCTTTCCATAAATGTACTGCAATGTTTTTGACTATCTCAGTATGGCTATGTGTCCTGAGTCTCAAAAGTGCAAGAAAATAGACAAAATTTCAGTTGTTAAATTAACAGCAGCAATATGAACTATGAGGAGTGATATCAGTTTCTGTGTACTGTTATCCTCATGCAAAAAAAGTAGTTTTTGTTGTCAAAATTTTAACAAAAGCTCAATCTTAACAAGGGGCTGATTGTTCCCAGTTTCCACTGGGAGCAGAACCTGAGATGGACATACACATAAAGCATTCAGTATAGTGAGGGTTTTCAATCATCAAACAACAAATATAATAAAAAAATATGGCTTATACTCACTGAACTTTGTTGAAACACATCCTAAAATTATATAACAGCCTTGGCTGAAAAAAAGATCTTTCTGCTGAGAAACATCTTCCAAAGTTATCCAATCTGATAAGATTTGATTATTCACTCCCCTTAAAATATATGCAAATTGTACTTATATCTGTCTGAGGTCTGTTTCATGATAATGAATTCTTATATCTTACAATGTCCAGTGAACTTTCAGGCTAAAGAGAAGTACCCAGTAAATTAAAAATCCCAGGGGCTGAAGAAATTCTGAAAGCTAAATTGACCATTTCTGAATTGACCATTTCTTTGACCTCTTATCTCCCACAAAATGGATCCCATTCCATTATTGAATGGTGAGTTTGAGATTAATCTAATATCACAAGAAATATAAAGTAAAGAAGAAAAGATGGCTTGAGGTTATTAATGAATACTGCTTCTAGAGCCTGTAACAAGCAGAACACAATTGTTTGGACCAAAACCAAACTGTCATTGGATTAGAATTTCTGTTTAGTGAAGAGGTCTTGTTATGAGACAGAATAGCTGTTACCCATCAGTGACAGTGATGACATATTTAAGAAGCAGGGGAAAACACCTGTGCAACACCAGCAGCAGTCAGAAGGGAGGAGTGAGAATATATGAGAAAAACCATTCTGCAGACACCAAGGTTGGTGAAGAAGAGGAGGGAGGTGCTCCAGGCACTGGAGCAAGAGATTTCCCTGCAGCCTGTGCTGAGACAGTCTGTCCATCTGCAGCCCATGGAGGACTAATGTCAGAGAAGGTGGATGCCTGAAGGAGGCTGTGATCCCATGGGAAACCTGTATTGAAGTAGGCTTCCAGCAGAACATGTAACTCTATGGAGAATCCATGCTAGAGCAGTTTGTGCAGGACTGCCTCCTGTGAGAAGGACTCCACATTGGGGCAGGGGAACTGTGAGGTGGAAGGAGCAGTAGAAACAACAGCTGATGAACTGATTGCAAGCCCCATTTACTGTGCTGCTCTGAGTGGCAGATGACAGAGAACTTGGGAGTGAAGCTGAACCTGGGAAGAAGGGATTGAGTAGGGGGAAGGTGTTTCAAGATTTGAATTCTCATTAACCTACTCTGATTTTATTGGAAATACATTTCCCAAAATCAAGTACGTTTTGCCCCTGACAGTAAAAAGTGACTAGTATCTCTCTCCTGATCTTGACTTCTGCAACTCTCATATTTTATCTCTCCTGACCAGCTGAGGACAGGAGTTATAGAGGGGTTTGGTGGGCACCTGATGTGTACCCAGGATCAATCCACCACAGTACTGAAAAAGACGAATAACAAGGAGGAGAACATATAGAGGAAGCAGTGATGAGAAGTAGTGGTTTAAGTACCAGATTGTACTGAGGACATATATCCCTGCTCCTGACATTTTTGTTAGGAGATAATGATCACTCGGGAATACTCATCAGCATACTACCTATGGGGGTATGCTTTGGTGAAATAGACAAAAGGATGAAAGAATTGGATTGTGAGTCAAACAGTGCCTGTGAGTGAAGCACCCCAGACTGCCTGTTCTGGTGTTTGTCCCAGAACTGATAATGCTAAAGAGGAATAGGACTGCAAACATCGTGTCAATTAAATGGTTGCAAACAGAATTTGAGACAAAGGAGTAATTTGGAAAAGCAGCATTAGACAAACACGAAAGGGGAAGAGGGGGAGGATTAAGTGGGGAGTAGTGTGTGTCTCTGGGGGTGTGTGCATGTATGTGTTAGAAGAGTTAGGGTTTATTTAGAAAAGAAAATTTAAGGATTTGTAGATGGTCAGTCATTGCTGGTTGTTAGCAAATCAGTAAACTGCTTCAATCCTAGTTTGATTTAAATATGTGAACTGAGCAGTTTTTGCCTGAGACACTAGCTAAACAATTTTAGACAGACATATAAACATTCACTATATGTTGTAGCATCCAAGCTCTTAGGGAGAAGCAGGTGAAGGCTTCTGTAATATGCAGTGCTTCAAGTTGGTAAGGACAATGATTGAAGAGACTGTCAAAAATGCAAATCATCTGCAGAAGGCAAGCATTCCCAATGGTATGGAAAGTATGTAGTGAGCTTTGCAAAGGGTTCAGTACATTCAAGTCATGTGTCTGCTTACTTTATGCATATCTTAATGCATTTCCATTTTAAAAAGTCAATACTAAATTGTAATTTATTTTTTTTTACTTTACAAATACTTACAAAATTCACATAGCAAAAGGTTATAGTATTTTTTATTAGCATTAAATATTTCTTTGATAGACATTTTAAGTCTTATGCTATTTTCTGTGAACTAACAATCTTTCTCTTAGAGTACCTTTACATGCCACAGTAGGGATCAGAGACAAGACCTCCAGATATCAGAGATGTTGCAATTCTGACTATAATTGTTATACCATCTGAAATTGTGAAAGTAAATTTTCCACTGAGAGTAGCTGTTGGATGTTTGTAATATAATAATTTTTTCTAAAACTAAAAATAAACTTAGAAATGTAAATCACTTAAATGACAACATATTGTTTTACTAGATTCAGGTAAATAATAACAACTATTTATAAAGGAAATCCAAATGTAAGAATACCAATGATACTATCAGCATTCTACTGTTTTAATAATTATAATGCTAAATATTGAAAACAAGTCTAACAATGCCTAAATTGAAGAAAAAGATGTTGGTAATCACTTCTTCACTATTGGTAATATTTAGGATATGCTAAATTTATTTCTCTTAAATTAGAATTTGTTCCAGTAAAATTCTTATTTTAGATAAATACAATATTCTTTATTAAATTTTCAAAATTAACACAATTTAAGTCATAATTCCATTTTACTGTTTAATAAGGATTTAGAAGATAGTATTATTAAACTTATCTTTAGAAAAAAGTTCTTGGGTTTAGAGGAGACTGACATCATGTGAATAGAAACAGATCTTAGAAATCTAATTTTTTAACATCATTCATAAGCTATTCAACCATACACTTGAATATTTGTGTTTATTAACTCGGTCTTATTTTGTAAAGTTCAAAGTAATGAGGCATTTCTTTTTCATTCTGAAGTGGAAATAAATGATAAATATTTACTGCTTTATATATACCTGAAGATACAAACATCATGGAAACTAATACTCAGAGGACTTAAATGGGCAGTCCTTGTGCCTCTTTGTATTTGTTTGATAATAATGAAGACATTGGTCATACCCAGAAACCTTCAAAATTTGGAAGGCAGTTTTTCTGCTAAATATTAGTATATCAAATAAATATTTAATCCCCAAATTTTTGTGTTATACTGGGGACTTCTTTCCTGAAATATTTATGTTTAGTATATACTGGTTTAGCTTTCATATAGTGAGTTCATGAAATAAAAAATAAAATCAACCATTGCCTAAATTTAAACTTTAAAATTTGTTTTTCCATATGTTTTTAAAACACATTGTGGTTTTCTTCATCAACTATATTCCAGCAGTGATGATACTAAGATGGGCCATGGAAGGGGAGAATCTGTTTCATTCAGGAACAATGCTGAAAATATGTCGGCCAGCAGAAGCCAAAAAACTCCACAGCTTCATTTTGAAATTTCCAGAAAGAGTCCTTCAGGGAAAATTGATATAAGAGTCAATTTTATCAAAATTCCAATTACTTCTAGTGTGCTTTGGACCAGGAAATGTCGATTAACAACATGCTCATGTACAAATCCATGAGCAGCTCAAACATGATGTTCTTTAATTAATACTAATAACAATGAAATTAAATGTCTTTTTACCTGTATTCCAGACAGTGGAATATTCCTCAAAATGTAAGTTTTTATTTAACTTGTTTCCATTCCATGGTATAGAATCAGATAAGCATAGAATCATTTTAATCAGAAGATACCTTTAAGATTATTGAAACCAACTGTTAGCCTTACACTGCTAAATCCACCACTAAACTGTATCTCTTAGTGCCACATCTACACATCTTTTACATACCTCCAGGGATTCTGATTCAACCACTTCTCTGGGCAGCCTGTTGCAGCATTTTACAACTACTTCTGTGAAGATTTTTTTCCTAATGACAAATCTAAACTGCAGCTGGTACAACTTGAGACCTTTACTTGGAAGGACACACCAATTCCCACCTCACTGCAACCTCCTTTCAGGTATTTGTAGAGTGATAAGTTCTCCTCTCAGACTGCTTTTCTCCACACTAAACAACCCCAGCTCCCTCAGCTGCTCCTCCTAAGACTTGTCCTCTAGATCCTTCAGCGGCTTCACTCTTCTTTGGACACACTCCAATGCCTCAATGTCCTTCTTGCAGTGAGGGGTCCAAAACTGATCATTCAAGGTTTGGCCTCAATTGATATTGAGTACAAGGTGACAATCTCTTCCCTAGTCCTGTTGGCCATGCTGTTTCTGATACAGACCAAGAGGTTGGCCTTAGCCACCTCGGCACATTTCTGACTCATCGCCTGGTTGTTGTCCAACAAACCTGGTTTGTTTTCTGACGGGCAGCTTTCCAGCCACTTGTTCCTAAGCCTGGACCATTGCATGGGACTGTTGTGATCCAAGTGCAGGACCTGAAACTTGACCTTGACCTTGTTGGACTTCATATGAGTGGACTCAGCCCATTGACCAAACCTATCTAGATCTCTCTGTAGAGCTTTCTTATCCTTTCAGATCAACACTCCCATTCAGCTTGGTGTCATCTGCAAACTTACTGAGGGTGTACTTGATCTCCTCACTCAGATCATGGATAAAAATATTGAGCAAAAGTAGCCCCAGTGCAGAGTCCCTGGGGGGGCACCACTTGTGACCAGCCACCCACTGGATGTAAATCCACTCTTTAGGCCCAGTCATCCAGCTATCCTCAAGTAAATTATATTGAAATGTATTTAAGTTGCCAGCTGCACAACATCTACTTTTTTTCATTCTTCAGATCCAGTTCTATTGCAGCACACTGTTTACTAAGGTAGATATAATCAGTTACAGTTAGATATAATCAGTTACTGTTGAAAACCTTGATCTATTTACAGATTAGCCTAACGTTTTTCCTTAAGGATGTTGGAGTGTTCAATTAAAGGTTTTTATTTGAAAAATCGTATCAGAGCTTTACTAAATTTACAAGATAAAATACTATGAGAAACAAATCCTCATAAATAATTTCCTTTAGTCTGGGATCTTCAGTACAAAATCCCAGTATTTAAAATTTTGATGTATTTCTTGATGATATACTTAGAAGGAAAAATGTTCTATTTTAATTTTAAATGTATGTTTGAATAGGAAAAATGCAAGAAAGTTAACAGGAACAGAAATCTGAATATGCATCCAAGTGTATGAAAGAAATTTCATTCTATGAGGTTTATGGTAAGGACACCTATGTGAACTATGTGACCACATACACAACAGTGGCCCCTCAAGTTTTATTGCTCAAAAATCCTCACAATGGTTTGAAAAGAAGGTCTAGTTCAGTAATCATTCACGTATTAAAAGCAATAATAAAAAATAAAGTGTTAAAAGCTTTTAGTGAATGCAGGAGAGAATTAAATTTAAAATTTACAAAGTAATGCCAATTGTATATGATTTCTCTGTAATATTATTTAACACTAAAAATTCATATTTCCTTGATCCTGAGGTAAATCTATTCATTGTTACATGTCTCCCTAAGTTTTTTCAGACTGCCTCATTTTTAATTATGACTATATTTCAAAGGTTTTGTCACCTTTCCAAATTACTTTGTCCCTATATTATAGAACAAGACTGATACAGCCTTTTAATTTCCTTCACCATATATTGGCTATATCTTCCCCATACTGCTCCATAATTCTGAAAGTTTTTTGAAAGCTGTAGGGCAGGATCTCACAACAACCTCCAGATAATCCACTCTAACTGTTGCCTGAACTGAAGCAGTAAAAGCAAGGGAACTACAGGTGTTCTTCACTGTTAATCCTTCTGAATATTTTCTTTTCCTGGAGGCATGTAACTGCTAAATTACTCTAAGGAAAGCTGTCACAATCCCAATAAAACAAATCACCAATTAGTGCCATTTTCAGGATTTCTTATTGATCCCTTGATTTTTGTCCATTTAGCCTGTTAATTTCTAGAGGCATGGGTAATGTCTTTTATAGCTCACACTGCACTTCCACAAGATAGTACTTACCAGGCAATCATAAAAGAAAAAGAAAAAACTGTAATGTCCTCTCTTCTGATTAGCATATTGTAGTAGGCACAAAGGAAAAAAAAAAACTGTATGAACCCATTTCTACAGGATCTTTTGTTCCTTTTTGTGTACTATTGTGACATGCAGAAACTATTACTTATAATGTAAACAGTATTTTTACTGAATTATAACAAGTGACAATAGTGTGAATGGCTTAACCTGCCTGTTTTCCCCCAACACAGAAGTGAAAGAAAAGTAACACACACACAAACTCCGGGTTGAGATAAGATAAAAAGAGTTTAATACAAATGTGATAACATAATGCATAGTTACCTTAGATAACAATACAATGCACAATTAACTTATCTTAGCCTATTTGCAGGAAAAGCACAGTGAAATGCAGGGGGAAAAAAAGCAGTATAAACCAGAAAAATGGCGTGCTAATCAACTCACACCCTTATGATATGCAGCAAAAACTCCACAACTCGCAAGTTGTAAAGCAGGTATGTATTTATTCAGCACTGAGACACATGTGGATAACTCCTCCAAAGTATGCACAACTTCAGCAACATTATTTACCCTTTTTATTCCCTGAACCGTTATGTATGCAGTGAGTTTCACAATCCGCCTATACATATTCATTTCCTAACTCAGCCTAGTCTTGCTTCATATTATAACGAGCTTGAAGTCCCTTTGCGCTTGCGCAGCATTCTCTGGTGGTCTTTTTGGTGGTCTTCAGGATGAAGTCAGTGGTCTTTCTTGGGCTGATTTTGCAAGCAGTTTCTTCCTTATCACAGTAACCTTGTTTCCTGTCCTTCCTTTATCGCGATGATAGCCTTGCCTCCTCACTTTTGCAAGCAGTCATGCAATGAGGCCTTACATCTTGTATCCTTTAATCCTATTTTCACAAGCAATGAATGTCAAGCTATACCTAATCAATGATCCTTCCTTAATTCCTAATTCCCTGCATCACTTATTGTCATCATCCCTGTGGGGGGAAAAAAAAAGTCAACCCCCAAATCCCATAACCTGAAAGTAGCAACCAGAACATGAAGCCTCTCAGGTTACAATCTGAGCTTCACGCCCCATAACACTTTGGTCCAGCCAGCATTTTCATTTTGAAGCTGGCATGGAGCAGGACGGTTTTGAATAACAGCAGAAGATTCAGCTTAACCCATGACATAAAGCTATCCTGCGATCATTGTCTGTGGTTGATTTAGACTGTAGACTCATTTTGTTCTCTCCACTGCAGTAAGTTTAGTATATCACTAGGTAATTTTATTATTTCCAAGTACTTCAGGTACTGAAATGACCATTTTTTTCAGTATCCTATTGCTGTGAATCCAATTGCTTTTTCCATCTTTGAATGTTGATTGGGTGAGTATGTAACATTTCCTCTGCTGTAAATCGGTAGATCTTCCTTCTGACACTTTTATATGCGTAGTGTTTTGAGGGAAGAAAATAATTTTTTATTTTTTTTCCTTTAGTGCCTTCACACTAAATAAATGTCCTGAACTGTGGTGATTCCTGCTGGTGCCAACAGCTTTTGCCTGATGCCTTAAAGGGTCATTAACTTCACTCTAAATATTAATTGCAGAAAACATACTGTACTCATAAAGATCAACCCTAAGGACAGGAGATTTAAAATATTTTTTTTTAATATAGTGATATTAATTCTCCTTCATATTCTGAAGATGGGAACAAGGATAACAGTATGATATGAGAAATATTTTGTCACTTAAAGACTCTCCCCCCCCCCCTTACTATATCCTATAATTTCATACTATAAAAATTTACTTTAAGTTAGGCAGATGTGAGAAGTTTTTGGAACTCTGAAAAAAAATTGAGTAAGAAAGAGTTTCTGCAAATGGTAAGATGAAAAAAAAAAAATGGCCATCCCTAGAAAGACATTGTTAAATAGCAGTTTCCACTCTTAACTGTGCACTCATCTATTTAAATGACTTCGTGCCATTGGTATTTAATATGGCACTGTGTTTTTTCATTAGACTGCCTTTTACTGTCACATTTTTCTTTAAGATGAAATTGAAGTCAGTGGTTGTTTGCCTGTTTGCTTTAATCAGAGGAATACATAGGGCTCTTCTTTGGGTAAGAAAGGATCTTCACATTTAACAAACTGCTGATGTTTCTGCTCATGCTGATTTTCACAAGTCCATGATTCACATATCTGCATTTGTAATTTGTAATGCTTGTCCCTTACATCCTTCCCATCCTTCCTCAAGTGATAAAAGCAGACAACTCATTATTTTCTAACTTTATATGTAGTTATTTGCTATCTTATTCCTGTTGACTAAAAAACATTTCTCATCACTGACTTCAGCGACAGAATTGTCTATTATGTAGGTACCACTGTATTTTCCTAGCACTGAGAAAAAAGAAGTCATTATTTGCTTCATAAACACCTATCTTTCATTAAGTATATCATGTTGCTTAGTATTTCTGTACCACAGAGAAACCCTTCTTACTCCTACCATACTCATACCAAGACTTTCAATGGAATGTCTTCCTTCACTTTTTCATTCATAGTTTCTATAAAAAGACAGCAGTAGTGATCATAACATTCTAAAGTTAGAAACTAGGATAAGCATATTCTTTTCTGAATGACGTTCACATTTCACATTGCCACAAGTCAGCCTCTAAGTTAATAATTTCAAATAGAAATCATGATATTGTGCCACAGTTTACATTAATAGGTTATATTAAAATATCCTCATTATACAAATTCCACAAAAGTATGTCATTTCCTTGATTCTCAGTCAGATGAAACAACAGTGAAAATACAAACCTGGGTATTATGAAGACATCTCATTCTTTATTCATTATTTGAGAATTGGCCTAATTAGATGACTAACTAGGATCATTTTGCTTCTTACACTGACACAGTGAAAAATGCCATGAGTAAGGTAAGAAATTTACCTGTGGTGTTTTGTATTAAAAAAAAAAAAAAAAAAAAAAAGCATGCAAAAGACTTCATTCTAGTGCACATGTAGAGTATAAGACTTGACAACTGGGATGACAACCTAATTTCATTATTTAAAACATAGGTATTGTATTGATTGCTTTCACATACTAAGAGTCATTTCAAGATGCAGAAAAAGTATTGACATTTCCTTTATAGCTTTTTTGGGCCAAAATATTTAGAAATTAGGAATCTAATATAGCAATGAAGTCATGAGAAAAATCTTAGCAAGATAAAACCAGCATTATTTATAAAGACAGATTTGTTTCAGCAATACTTACAAAATGCTATATTATTAAAATGTTAAGTATATTAATTTAAGAAATCTCTTAAACCCATATAAAAATTGTTTATAGTAAAGCTTTTACCTGATAATATATATGTTATTCAATATTCAACAAAAGCTATTGTTTTAAAGAACACTTTCAAAAAAAATTCAGTAATTTCCCCAGATTTAAAAATGTGATCTTTATGATCTGTTTGTCCTTAAGTCATTACATTTTTTTTCTGGGTTTGAATATAATCTTTCCATTTTATCAGATTAGTATATTGAAATGACTTTCTCAAGATAGCCAGTTTCATCATGGCATGAGTTCTTCTACGTAGCTGATTTCATTTTATTCAAGAAAATATAATGAGACTTTGCAGTAATCCTGAATTATGACTGAAGAAGGGTTTTTTTCAGTTTCTCATTACTCACAGAAGTGTATCCTTTAAAAAAAAATAAAAATGGAGAAGTAAGATTCCCCTTTGATTATGCATGAATTAGTTTTATATTTAAGTCATTGATAATGCAATTTAAAAATCATTAATTATTCCAAATTATAGTTTAATTTAAAAAACTATAAATAGTTTTTGAAAACATTTCAAGTCTCTAATGAAAACTGTACTAATGCCATAGATTGGCATATTCTGACAGAATTATTTATTTGACAGTTCTTCAGCTTGGAAATTCTAAATGACAGGTTTTAGAAAATTATGGGAAAACAATTTATTAACACAGATCATACTACATTCTGGCTCTTCCATATCATTCACAATCCCTTCAAATATGATAGCTAAAATATTTATACAGCCACTTCAAATAGCTTTCCAGCTTCATGGGATGCCTTTCCCTTAGAATTTTTTTCCCAATCATTTGCATAATTTCAGTAGACAGTATCTTTAGAATTCTTACGAGAAGTATGATTCATCATTTTTCAGACACAGCTGGTTCTTGAAGAAAAAAAACAACCAAGCAACAAAAAAAAAAAAACACAAAACATCCAAACCCAAACAAACAAACAAAAAAAAAAACACACAGAAAACCCCCACAATCCAATGAACCAATCAAACCCCAAAAAACAGCAAAACAAAAACAACCAATCAAAGAAATTAATGACCCAAAGACAACTGCTGCTGTTCTTCTTATTTTTTTTTACCTTTTATTTTTTTCCCTCTGGGCACCTTTTTCTCACTGTTGTACACATCTCATTGAACTTTGTAGATCTATTTTGATAAGTCTTCTCCTTGATTCTTTTGTGATACTACATAATGAGTACATCTGAACTAGAAGGACATTTTTCTGGGCTTTTTGTTATTGTTGTTGGTGGTGTTGGTTTGTTTGTTTTTTTCCATATAATACCTTTTGAAAATTGAAACAATTTTTTTAAAAAAAAGGCCTCCATCAACCTGATGTAATGATAGAAATTCCTTTTATGGAACAATTATTCTGGGAATTCTCTTAGGACCAACAAGTTTTAATCAGAAAAGATCTATTATGTCATTTCAACCACAGAGGTTTGCTAAGATAAAAAATATCTCCTCTTTTCCTGTACATGAGCTCTTATATGAATTATCTTCTACTCTGAACTCTTTCTAGCATGAATACTATTCTTTTTATCACAAAGGATCATTTTACCTCATGAAAATGCACACAAAGTGTCTACTTTGATTCCCCTTCACAGTAACAGTCAGTCTCCTCTTGTTAGCTATTAGTCCATACTGTTTCTTCATGTCTGTGGATGAACTGAAGCCCATTTTATGGCGCAGTGTACAATTTGTATATTGTACTGTTTCTAGCTAGAAGGAAACAACACTTTGAATTTAAAAAAAAAATAAATTAATGAACTTGTTAAAAATACCTTGCTCTTTTGGCCGAATATGTACAAATAATGATGGAGAAATATTTCTTCTCAATCTTGTTTTTATTTATTTTAGTTTGCAGCACATTCTGATGTTTGTTTATATAGAAGTGTAATTATTTTTTTTTTTAATAAATAAGAACTGCAACATCTATACAAGTTAGAAGAGTTTCTCTTTGTCTGCTACCATGATGTATAATAATTGCTGAGAAAATTGGTTACATCTCCTTTCACTTTTAAACACTAATTTAGTCAAGACAACTGTTTGACTTATACTAAGTAACAAGCTTGTAATTAATCCCTGACTAATATTGATTTCTCCCTTGCCATCTATAATCAGATAAATAAAATAATAAACAACACTTGTTCTTATCATCAGTTCAACAGTACTGTTTCCTGGCAAATATCCCTGCAGAGCCTACCCTTTTTTGTTAATGGTAGTATCTAAATGGCATATGAGCTATCTTCTCATACCTCATACACCATTTCCTATAATAATAGAAAAGTAAAGCGAAGTGTATCTCTAATGAACATAAGACTGATTTGGGAGTCACATTTTGCTGTATTAGTCTTACTTTAAATCAACCTTTGCATTGTTTTCCGTTTTAATATCCTAATTTATTGGTAATAGAAGATGCTCTCTCAGAACTGGGCATGTATATAGTAATTTAGTCTTCTCTCACCTTCAAGGAATATTGTATTTTTTAGAGACTAGTTCTGAATTATTTCAGCATCTCTGGATATGACTCTGCTATCTTTGATTTCTGTTTCTCTTGGAAAGCAGGAAGCTTTGAACTATGACTCTGTCTTGTTGACATAGCACTGACACAGCTGACAAGGACTTTATACATGAACATATTACCAGGTCAACATTTTGAAAAGGTAGAGCTGAGATCAATATCAATCATGGAAATTTGTTTTAATATTTAGTCCTTTTCTGAATGTGAGCTGGCTTGAAAGAGATTTATATTAGCTATACACAATGACTCAGCTGGGGTAGCACCTTTTTTTTGGGTCTTTGTCACTTGAGGCAGGCTATTCCTCACTGAGTGAAAAAAGCTCTGTACTTGAGAAACAGAAAACGTACCTTAAATTTTGTACTTTAAATAAAATGTGAGAGAGGTGAAAATCTGGATGTATTCTCTTCACCTCAGACATTTAATTAAGGGGCTCACACTAGGAATAATAAGACATTTCTCCACAGTAATTTTAAAATGTCTTAAACAGCTCCTAGATATATTTCTTTTGTGATATTGAAGGCAAGTGATTTTTTTGGGGAGATATATATATACACACACACACTTTAAGATAAAAGATGTTGGAATTTCTATTATCTTTTAGATGGAACAAAAATAAATATCAAGCTCTAGATATTTTTCTCAGAAAAGAACAGACCATACTTTACACCCACCCCTAATTCCACATCTCTCAAATGAACTGATCTTTACCCTTGGGAACACAACTACTGGAAAAAATACTTGACTTGGAAGTGAGGTTGGTGGTGGAGTGGGACATGATGGTCAGTTCTGTCAAAATGTCCTGTACAATAGGATCTAGTACTGTTGCTACAGGGAGAAATAGTTTTTGAAAACATGATCATGTCTGTAAACTTCAGCATATTCCTACTATAAGTTCTGTGAAAATTGCCATGCCTATTATCCATGTAGACTACAACAGTAAAAGTAGAATGCAGTGAATGTAGTGATGATTTATATTAAAATTTACTTGTTTTATTTGGGGGGTGTGGGGGGTGGGGGTGGAAGAAATAGTTCCTGGTATTTTCCTGTTGAACTGTTATCTGAATATCATAGCCTTTCATTGTGCTGCTTACCAAAAATTCTTCGCAAGTTGCAAATGGCAATATCTCACATTACAATTCAGTGTAAAATTTTCAGGATCATTACCCTTTACAAGAATTTTCAGATATCCCTGGCTCCATCAGTTTCCCTAATACAGAAATTATCCACCTGGTCTGAACTACTGTTTCTGCTGTAATTGCTAAATTATTAACGTATGCCCCTGCAGGATGGCAGCATGACCCCTGTACTCATTAATGGGCCTCTGCTCTCCTTTTGCAGTTGATTTAACTAGATGTTTCATTGCAAATCTAAAACTGTTACAGAAGGAGGCATTTGTGTTACAATAACCTCTGTATCCCTCTGAAATCTTCTCCAACCTGGAACTCTGAACAAGGTTTAATGTTTTCAGATGAATGACTGTACCTTTCCATGAGTATAATATGTACTTATATGGATTTTTAATTAAGAGCTGCCCTAGATGTCCCTGAACATAGTAGCAAAATGTCATTAACTTTATGGGTTAGGATAGAGCCCATATTATATAAAAAGAGGAAAAGCTACATTGCTTTGCTCATTTGTGCAGCAGACAAATTCAGTTTACAAATGTAGCACACATGTATGAGAAATGTGTCTACTCTCTATTCATAATGTTAATAACCACTAGACCAATGGTAAAAGATTCTTTCCCTTTTCATATTCAGTCAAGAAACTGCTGCAGATTCCCTCAAATCAGTTGGGTCTTCATTTGGCATAAAATGGTCTTTTGAACTCTGCCTGCTCTGACAGTATCTCAAGCTCCTGAGTCACTGTGATTCATGTTCTAGTATTATCTGCCATGCTTTTATGTTGGAATCATTGGTACTGCTGTAGCACTGTAGCACTAAATATATGATACAGGTCAAATAGAATTTATGAGATCAATATAAAAATTACTGGATGATTTTTTGGCATTATGAATGGAGCAAAATTTGGCAGGTCATAAATTATCCTCCTTGGTCCTAAAATCTATGAAAAGATTGAGAATAGTTATATAGAATTTCATCCAATCACAGTCACTCCATCAAGGTTAAGATTATTCTGTCAAGGTGCACATAGACTACAGACCAGATTTTAAAAAGAAATTATCTTTTGCTCCAGCAATTAAAAATAATCTGGATTTTCATAAAACCCAAGAACTCAGATCACACAGTCTGTTTGCTAACATTATTATTTTTTTTAAGTGCTTTACAAGTACAGCTCTATTAAAGCTAATTGCAGTTTTTACAGATGTACAAACATGTTTTCTACCCTGTGAGAAATAGAAATCAATGGAGATATTCACCATGATGTTTACCTTTAGTGACTGACATCCACACTGGACTCTAAAGTCAAGAGATCAGAATAAGCATAATAAGGGTGCAATCCCCTGACCTATTTTGGCAAGTAGCACTGTTGAGGAATGTCTGGTTTAGGTTACTAACTTTACTGCAGCTCTATATGTCTGATCAAATAAATCCTAGTCTAATTGCCCCTGCACTAGGAATGTAGGAATTCAGGGAGGGTGTAAATTGGTGAAACAGAGAAAATACTTATTTCCTATACTATTTTATTACTAATAATCATAATAGGTGGTATTTTCTAAATAAAGTATTAGTTAATTGCCAGTGCTGCTAACTCCAAGGAGTCCTGCTGTGCTCACAGTTCCTGAGACTTGCAGACTAGGTTGTGTCTGCCTCTGCCCCTGATTTCCATCACCAAGCAAGTAAGTCTTCCCGTGCTTATGATTTTTGTTCATAATGTATAAAGTAACATTTTTACTTGGTTATTGTTGGAAAGAATATGTTTGTCTTTTGAGAGACTTGCTCGTGACAGAGATGGAGACAGTGTGGTATTGAAGCACATGTATTTTCTTTGCTATGGTGATGGTATTTTCTTTAGAAATCACCTCTCCTAGAAAGACTGTTACGCAGAAAGCATATTTGGAGTATGTAACTCTGTAAAATATATGTGTTCTATGTTTTCATTAAGTTCATTTAGTTCTATCTATAATTTTTTTCCACAGATCAGAATAGCAATATCCCTTTCTTTTGTCTTTGTAGCTAACTCACTAGCAGTTTTCATGTTTTCTGCTGCCTTCCAGAGTTTCACCTCATAGATTCTGAACTTACATCCCAGTAAGCTTGCTATGCTGATACTCTTACTAAGACTACCTACATATTTTTCCAAAACAGTAGTGTACATCAGTAAATATAGTGCATTTAAAGACTGTGTCAGGGCCTTGATGGACCAAAAGTCTTTGTGTCTCTGTCCTCTCTCTCTGTGCTTGGCTGCCTATGTTTGAAAAAATTTCTAACATTGCTTAGCTGTGTAACCTGAGACCAAAACATTCTGAAAACAGGTCAGCTGTGAGAAGGAGTTGCAGGGTCTCTGTTCCCTTTGCTTGGGAGCTTCATTTAAGCTTAGGTCTGTGCCCTTTGTTCTTGTGTGAGACTCATATGAGTCTTTTTTGAGCCAGCATATGGCTCAGTTGGTAGTGCATAAGACCCTTAATGGGAAGGCTGTGAGTTCAAGCCTGCAGTAGGCAGTAGTGTCCTCCCTACTCTAGTCATGAGGTCTGTGGTGACAGATTGGACTCGATGATCTTTGAGGTCTCTTCCAACCTTAGTGATACTGAATGTAAATACTGAATATCTCATTGCAGCTTTGGCTCTGCTCAGCACCACAACTTGCTGTCCCTGACCTGGCTTGCTGACTTGACTTCCTGGACTATTCTTAGACCTGCGTGGACATGGCTAGCAAGCAGAACACTGTTGGCTGATTACTGTCACTAAAACTTCTATTCTTCTTGTGTTCTTACTGTGGGATGGTGTTCCTCGTTGAGGGGGTTACTGCCCTGACAGCCTGGTCACTCCTGGTCCCTCTTCCCCTGCAGTGTAGCCAGTTCCTGCTGCTTCCTGAAATAACATGCTCTGTGGCCCACATCAGGAAGTGCAATGGCTAAGGCAAGACGCTATACATAATACTCTAAAATATACCTATTAACAGAGTCCACCACTATTTCTGAAATGTGGAAGGAGGTTGCAGGTAACCATTAATCTTTACTACAGGAAATTCATGGTACCAGCCTAATGTTTGAGTACAATGTAAGTATGAACAATGCGGTACTCTTAATAGAAGTGACATTATTTTTCTCTGGAGTTCTATGATATAGCTGTATCAATGTATTTTTGGAGAATAAATATTTTCTTCTTTCTCAGTTAAATATTTACTCCTTCAGTTGTACACTGAAGTTTGGGAAAAGGCCCTAAATAATAACAGTAATGACAAATTCTGCCTGCTACTGTGAAACACTGCTAGACCTGAAGCCAGAAAGTAACTATGTGAGATGATGCAGGAAAACATCTTCTGACATCTGACACCCGAAACCAGTTGTGCCTTGAGGCTCTAATATTGATAACTACATGGAGAAGTGCCTTGTTGCGTTTCCACAATGCCCTAACTAGGTTTCAAATGAGAACCCAGCGCGTGGCTGAAGAGAGAGGAAGCAGCTTGAGGAGCGCAGCTCTGGGAGTTTGGCTTTTGGCTTTACTTCCCTTGCTTTTCAGGCGGTAAGGGGTTGGTGGCTTGGGACTTCCCGAAGAGAGGAGGAGGGGCAGGGGGCTCGGATTGCATACCTGCCGGAGGGCAGTGACGTAGCTGGGGGAGGGGTTGCCGCGGAGACCACGCGCAAACCAAACAGAACCCAGAGCGTGGCTGAAGAGAGAGGAGGCAGCTTGAGGAGCGCAGCTCAGCTCAGCTCAGCTCAGCTCAGCTCAGCTCAGCTCAGCTCAGCCTTCTCACTGACAGGGGAAAAAAAAAAAAAAAAAAAAAAAAAAAAAAAGCCGTGTGGAGAGGGTGGTTACTGCAAGATGGTCACCACCAGAGCAAAGGCTAACAGAAGGACAGTGGGCACCCAAACAGAGACCACACACAAGCATGCAGATGTTCAGGTAGGTGGCTGCAGTGAGTGCTGGAGCCTGGCACTCGATATGGAGGCTGGAGGAAGCAGCTCCTGTTTCAGGTGTGAGCAGGTCAGTGATTTGATGAGCATGGTGGTCAAACTAAAAGAAGAGGTGGAAAGGCTAAGAGCTAGAAGAGATGGCGAGCAGAAAATTGACGATTCCCATAATGTAATCTCTTCTAAACCAGAACAGGGGGTAACACTTAGGGGAACAGGAAGTTTGATACCTTCCCAGCAGCAAGCCTCTCAACCTCCCTGTAGTAACCCACATGAGCAGGGCCAATGGGAACAGATCTCTGCCCGACGGAAGAAATGCAAACAAAGGAAGTCTGCTCCTGTGAGCAGCATGCTGCCTCCAGTGCAGTTACAGAACAGGTATGAGGCTCTGCAGGAGGAACAGGTCATTGGTAAGGCCGAGGACTCAAGAAGGTCAGAAGCTGCACCAATGACAGGTTGCCTCAGGCCAGCCATCAAAACTTACCCAGGAAAGAAACCTCGCAGGGTCATCGTCATAGGAGACTCCCTACTGAGGGGAACAGAGGGCCCAATATGCAGACCAAACCCATTTCATAGAGCGGTCAGCTGTCTCCCTGGTGCCCAAGTAAAAGACATTGTAGATAGAATTCCCAAATTCGTGAGTCCTTCAGACTACTACCCACTGCTGGTCTTTCAGGTGGGCAGTGACGATGTAACAATGAGAGGCTCACAATCTATTAAAAAAGACTTCAGAACCTTAAGGCAAATGCTAAAGGGATCAGGAGCTCAAGTTGTGTTCTCTGCCATCCCTCTAACGTCAGCAATGGATGAGGAAATACTGAGGAAGGGCCGACAGATCAATTCATGGCTCAGGGGCTGGTGCCATCGACAGGGCTTTGGGTTCCACAATCATGGATTGGTTTTCAAGGCACCTGAGCTGAAAACAACTCATGGGACACACTTGTCCCAGAGGGGGATAAGAATCCTGGGGCAGGAATTGGCAGGGCTCATTGATAGGGCTTTAAACTAGATTTGAAGGGGGAAGGGGTTAATAGTCTCCTGCTGGCTGGTGACAAACAGAGGGGCAGCTCACCAGCAGTAGAGAGAAGGAGAGCTGGTAAGGCCTCTCAACTTGCTGCCCTGAGGCAAGCCAGGAATGATCCACCAGGACGTTCTGTGGAAACCGAGGGGATTTGGCACAAGAGGAGGACAGGGCCAGCCCAGCTGAAGTGCTTCTATGCGAATGCGCGCAGCTTGGGCAACAAACAGGATGAGTTAAGGGTCACTGTGCTGCTGGGATGCCACGACATAGTGGCTGTTACTGAAACTTGGTGGGATGAATCCCATGACTGGAATGTAGGGATAGATGGGTATAAACTCTTTAGGAAGGATTGGCAGGGAAGGAGAGGAGGAGGTGTTGCCCTCTATGTCAATAGCCAGTTGGAATCAGTGGAGCTCCAACTGGGGAGGGATGATGAGCTAGTTGAGAGCGTATGGGTTAAAATTAAAGGCAGGACAGGGGAAGGAGATATTACTGTGGGGGTCTCCTACAGGCCACCTGACCAGCAGATCCAAGCAGATGAGGCCCTCCATAGGCAAATAGAAGCGGCTTCCAGGTCACAAGCCCTGGTCCTCATGGGTGATTTCAACCACCCGGACATCTGCTGGAGGGACAACACAGCAAGGCACCAGCAATCCAGGATGTTCCTGGACTGCATAGAAGACAACTTCCTCCTTGTCACGGTCCGGAGACATTAGATGTCTCAGTCCAGAGACACAGTTCTTTTAAATATTCCCGTGTTGTGAAATTAAAGGCACAAACGAGGCCAAAGTATCGACAGCTAGACTATTTAATAAATAAAGTGGACATAAGAAGGGAGAGGGAGAAAAGAGAGAGAGAGAGAGAGAGAGGGACGAGAGATAGAAGAGAGAGAGAAGAGGAAAGGAATTATATTACCACACCCCTCATCCCCCGCAAGACAGTTAAAGTCTGTGGAGGAAAGGTGCTCCAGGAGATGTTGAGTTTGTAGAGAAACCGTGGTGAGGCTTTTGCTGGAGAACAGCTGTGGTCCTCTGGGGAGATGTTGGGTTGATACAGGAACGGTGCTGAGGATTCGGCTGGAGCTGTGGTCCTCCGGGCAGCTTCTTTTCTCCGGAGCAGCATCGTCCCGGCTATCTCTTCTCAGCGGCCTGGCCCGTCTCCTGTGTTTTCCTTCATCTCCGTTTTTCTCCCCGTTTTTCTCCTCTGTTTCTCTCCTCTGTTTCTCTCTACAAACCAGTAGTTGCTCAAGTCTTTTATACAGTTTTTTTTAGTCCTCAGGCAGGTGTTTGTATGTCAGGTATTCCAGAGGCAAGGAAATAATCCAGGTATCTGTTCCCCCGGAAATCTGTGTATTGCTGTGTATGTGGGCAAGATTTTTGGATGGAGGCGAGGGGGGGAATCTCTGTCTACCCCATCTCCATCCAGACAAGTCCTCCCACATTCCTTTACACAGGTGGTGGAAACCATCGTATCACCCTGCCCAAGGTACTTGATGGGCGGAAACCATCCTGCCCAGAAAGCGTGATGGCTGGGTCCTTGGGTCCATTGTTGTAGTCTCGTGTTATCACGATGCAATCACAAGCTGATTTGCATCCAGGATTGGTGGACAGGATTCTTTCCACCTTCTTTCCAGTGGCTCTGCTATCACTTTATCTTTGTTGACTCACATAGAGAGAGACAAACTTATTAGACTCTCACACTCCTCCAAATGGTAGAGGAACCAACAAGAAATGGTGCTATGCTGGACCTTGTTCTCACCAACAGGGAAGGGCTGGTAAGCAATGTGAGGCTCAGAGACAGCCTTGGCTGCAGTGACCATGAAGCAGTTGAATTTAATATCCTCAGGGCAATCAGGAGGAAGTATTCCAAGCTCACGACCCTAGACTTTAGGCGTGCAGATTTTGATTGCTTCAGGGATCTGCTAGCCAAAGTGTCCTGGGACAAAGCCCTGGAGGGAAGAGGGACCCAAGACAGCTGGTCAGTATTCAAGGACCACCTCCTCTGTGTCCAGGAGCTCTGTATACCAACAAAGAGAAAAGCAGGTAAGAATGCTAGGAGGCCTGCCTGGATGAGCAAGGAGCTACTGGACACACTATTACTTAAAAGGAAACTCTACAGGAAGTGGAGGGAAGGACAGGTAGAACAGGGGGAATATAAGGAAGCTGCCCGAGCAGCAAGAGTCCTGGTTAGGAAATCCAAAGCAGAGTTTGAATTGAATCTAGGCAGGGAGATTAAAGGGAACACTAAGAACTTTTACAGGTATATTAATGGGAAGAAGAAGACTAGGGAAGGTGTGGGCCCCCTCAGAAAGGAAAATGGTGACATGGTCACAAGTGATGAGGAAAAGGCTGAGGTACTTAATAACTTCTTTACCTCAGTCTTCACTGCAAGGGCCTCTAGCCACACTCCTGATGTTATGGAAGACAATGCCAGGGACGGGGAGGAAGAACTGCCCATTGTAAGTGCAGATCAGGTTCGTGATCACCTGAAGAACCTGAAAGTGTTCAAGTCCATGGGACCTGACGGGATACACCCACGGGTACTGAGAGAACTGGCAGATGAAGTTGCTAAACCCCTCTCTATTATATTTCAAAAGTCATGGCAATCTGGTGAAGTCCCCACAGACTGGAAAAGGGGAAACATTGCCCCCATCTTAAAAAAGGGTAAGAAGGAGGAACCAGGGAACTACAGGCCAGTCAGGCTCACCTCTGTGCCCAGAAAGATCATGGAGCAGATCCTCCTGGAGTCACTACTCGCTCAAAAGAATAGTGAAGAGGTGATTGGGAGCAGTCAGCATGGCTTTGCCAAGGGCAAATCCTGCCTGACCAACCTGGTGGCCTTCTATGAGCAGGTGACAAAATTAATAGATGAGGGGCGAGCAACTGATGTTGTTTACCTGGACCTGAGCAAAGCCTTCGACACTGTCCCGCACCACATCCTGGTCTCCAAACTGGTGACACATGGGTTTGATGGGTGGACCACTAGATGGATAAGGAACTGGCTTGATGGCCGCACCCAAAGAGTGGCTGTCAATGGCTCCATGTCCCAGTGGAGGCCAGTGACAAGCGGAGTCCCTCAGGGGTCAGTCCTGGGACCTGTCTTATTCAACATCTTTGTCAGTGACGTGGACAGTGGCATTGAGTGCACCCTCAGCAAGTTTGCTGATGACACCAAGCTGTGTGGTGCAGCAGACACGCTGGAGGGAAGGGAGGCCATCCAGAGGGACCTTGACAGGCTGGAGAGGTGGGCACAAGCCAACCTCATGAAGTTCAATAAGAGCAAGTGCAGGGTCCTGCATCTGGGTCGAGGCAATCCCAGGCACAAATACAGGCTGGGCAGTGACTGGCTGGAAAGTAGCCCTGAGGAGAGAGACTTGGGGGTGCTGGTGGACAAAAGGCTCAACATGAGCTCTCAATGTGCACTTGCAGCCCGCAAAGCCAATCAGATCCTGGGCTGCATCAGGAGAAGTGTGGCTAGCAGGTCGAGGGAGGTGATCCTCCCCCTCTACTCAGCCCTGGTGAGACCCCACCTGGAGTACTGTGTCCAGTTCTGGAGCCCCTATTACAAGAGGGATGTGGAGGTGCTGGAACGTGTCCAGAGAAGGGCCACAAGGATGATCAGAGGGCTGGAGCACCTCTCCTATGAGGACAGACTGAAGGAGTTGGGGCTGTTCAGTCTGGAGAAGAGAAGGCTCCGAGGTGACCTCATTGTGGCCTTCCAGTATCTGAAGGGGGCCTACAGGAAGGCTGGGGAAGGACTTCTCAGGATCTCAGGTAGTGATAGGACTAGGGGGAATGGAATGAAGCTGGAGGTGGGGAGATTCAGGCTGGATGTGAGGAGGAGGTTCTTCACCATGAGAGTGGTGAAACCCTGGAATGTGTTGTCCAGGGAGGTGGTTGGGGTGCCGTCCCTGGGGGTGTTTAAGAGCAGGCTGGATGAGGCTGTGGCCAGGCTGATCTAGTGTGGGGTGTCCCTGCCCATGGCAGGGGGGTTTGGAACCAGATGATCCTTGTGGTCCCTTCCAACCCTGAATGAAACTATGAAACTATGAAAACAGCTAGTGCCAAATACAAAACTATCTGGTCTAAATCTGTTCTTGATCTGCTAAAAGAATTAACAACTGAAATACTTGTTCTTAAATTGAAATGTAAAGAAGCAGTACACATGTTTAGTAGTTCATACTGCAGAGGTTATTTGTGAGTTGCAGAAAACCTTGCTAGAGGAAGCAGTTTCAAGAATGTAAAACAGTATTTAGGCTTCTGGATCATAAGGGAATAAACTGGGCAAAAGATTTACAAGCAACTGACAAATCTTTAGGAACTGTGTTGAAAGTGGCTGCTTCAGACTTAGACCCTCTTTTGTATTTAATATAGTGAATATATTAAATACAGTGAAAAATCCTGATAATGAAAACCCCTTTCCTGTAGGTCATTTTACAGTAGAATAAGAATGTAAGATATTCTGTAAAGGAAGCAAGTTTTCTTCCCCCAGTCTCTCAGTTTGTCATCCCTCTTCCACTCGTATATAATCATAAAGGCTTATAAATCTCAGTTGAAACTTACAAATTCCTTACTAATCACAGAATGTTGGGGTTTGGAAAGGACCTCAAAAGCTCATCTAGTCCAACTCCCCTGCCAGAGCAGGATCACCTATTCCAGATCACACAGAAATGCATCCAGGTGGTTTTTGAATATCTCCAGAGAGGCAGAATCCACAACCCCCCTAGGCAGCCTGTTCCAGTGTTCCATCACACTCACAATAAAAAGTTTTTTCCTCATGATTCCATAGAACTAGAGTATGCCTCAATTTCCATCCATTGCCCCTTGTCCAGTCATTGGACATCACTGAGAAGAGCCTGACTCCATCTTCTTGGCATTCACTCTTTAAATATTTATAAACATTAATGAAGTCACCCCTTAGTCTCCTCAACAAACTAGGGAGCCCCAGCTCCCTCAGTCTCTTCTCATAAGGAAGGTGTTCAACTCCCTTAATAATTTTTGTGGTTCTGCACCAGACTCTTTCAAGCAGATCCCTGTCTTCCTTGAACTGAGGGACCCAGAACTGGACAAAATGTTTCAGATGTGGGCTTACAGGGCAGAGTAGGGGAGGAGGAGAACCTCTCTCAACCTACTAACCACACCCCTTCTAATACACCCCAGAATGGCATTGGCCTTCTTGGCCACAAAAGCACATTGATAGCTCATGGTCAACCTTCCATTCACTAGGACCCCCAGGTCCTTTTCCCCTTCACTGCTCTCCAGCAGGTCAGTCCCCAACCTATACTGGTACCAGGGGCTGTTCTTTCCCACATGCAAGACTCTACACTTACCATTGTTGAATTTAATTAAATTTCTCCCTGCCCAACCTCCCAGCCTGTCTAAGTCTCACTGAATGGCAGCAAGACCTCCATGTGTTTCAGCCACTCCACCCAGTTTGGTGGTGTCAGCAAGCTTGATGACAGTGCTCTCTGTTCCCTCATCCAGGTAATTGATGAATATATTGAATAGTACTGACTCCTGAGGGACTCCACTAGATACAGGTCTCCAACTATACTCCATCCCACCACAGGGCTTTGCTAACATAGCTATCGTCAAAAGCTTCTGTACTTCAGATGTCTTCCTGAACAGTATTTTATTAAGAGAGATCAAAAGTACTCCCCTTTTCTCTCTCTTCTCCAGGCCTGATGGTAGCTTTTAGATTCACTACTGAGACAATTTTTTGAGGAATGGCAGTTGTGAGTTTAGGTAGTGTAGCTATGGTGGAAGAGTATGAAAGCTTATAAAATGGAAGAATTCATAATCCAAAGTGTACAAGTTGGGGAAAGGCAACCACGAGCTATAGCAGTGAAATACTGTACCCTACAGAAAGCATAGAAGATATTGGTTTCTTTGTACATAAACAGCTATGTTAGATCCAGTAATTTATTTCTATAAAATTATAATGTATTTTGTAGTGATGTAATCTACTGTTTCTATATTTCACATCAAAAGCAGTACTATTATTTTATTGCCTGTTATGTTTCATTTGATCTTAGGAAGTGAGTTTCACAGAGTTCAAAAGACAGTAAAAGTTTGAAGGCAGAAATGTAAAACTTCAGAGTTCAAATACACTCTAAAGTCCACTGAATTCATAGATAAAAGAGGAAATGATGATGTGTCCTGAAGGAGCCATAGATGCTCAAGATCTTCTTATATACTTTGGATATCGATATAGGAAAAAGGTCAGAACCGATGCACCATGTCAAGGAAATTACCCCAGGTGCTGCATCAACTAGTTTCTTTCCTCAAGGAGATGAATTTATGGATTAAATAGTTCAGCTGAGCCCCAGCTCTGATAATTATTCATTCACTATTCATGAAGGGTTTAAATAAAGCTATGCTAGATAAATCACATTTGGACACTTTCTTTAAGAACAAGTTTAGACATATACAAATTATGTATGTGTTATTTAACTCAAACATATTCACATAGAACAATACCATGACCAAGATGGAAAATTAACAAGCAATAGGCATATGTATACTTTCATGTATCAATTAAAAATAAGTAGTTTATTGTCTTTTCTCTCTGTGGCTATGAATTAATTGCTAAATATAATACAGTGGAGTATGGGTGCACATGGAAACGAGTCTACAGTGCATTAGAAAATATGGTGCAATAATTAGTATTTTGTCTAATTTTGCATTGTAATTTGATTTTTTTTTTTTATTAGTGATTTCTTTCTTGGTACACTTGATGTTTTTCAATGTAAAAAAATATCCTGCATGAAATCTAACACTGTTTTTAAATTAATGCACTCAGTGATGGCAGCTAACCATGTGAACATATTTTGTTTATTGCCAACGTGAAATGAAATCCAGTGCTTTAGCACAATTTAGAACAGAGTTTTCTTCATTGTACTTTAAAATTATAGAATCATAGAAAAGTTTCAGATGGAAAAGACCTCTAAAATTATTGAATCCAACTGTCAACTAACACTGCCATGGCCATTATACTATGTCCCAAAGTGCCATGACTACACATTTCTTGAATACCTCCAGGAACAGTGACTCTACCACATTCCTGGGCAATCTATTCCAGTACTTGACCACAGTAAAGACATTTTTCCTAATATACAATCTTGCACAATTTTATGCCATTTACTCTCATTCTATATAGGGAGAAGAGACCAACAACCCTCACTACAACCTCCTTTCAGGGAATTGTATAGAGCAAGGAGGTCTTCCTTCAGCCTTCTCTTCTGACATCTAAACCATCCCGGTTTTCTCAGTAGATCCTCATAAAACTTGTTCTCCAGACCCTTCACCACCTTTTCTTTGGACATGCTTCAGCAACTCAGTGTCTTTCTTGTAGTGAGAGGTCCAAAGCTGAACACAGTACTCAAGGTACAGCTTCACCTGCGCCAAGTAGAGGCGTGGGATCACTTCCTTAATCCTGCTGGCCAACTATTCCTGACGCAGGCTACAATGCTCTTGGCCTTCTTGGCCACCTGAGCACATTGTTGGCTCATGTTCAGATGGCTGTCATCCAGCACCCAGAGATCCTTTTCAGCTGGGCAGTTTTTCAGCCACTCTGCCCCAAGCATTGCATTGGGTTGTGACCAAAGTCCATCAGAAGGCTTGTCAAAACAGACAGCTTAACATACAAATGTAATTACTTACGTCACTGAATCTTAACAGAAATCAACATACTTCTGAAGCAGACTGACAAGAATAGTAAATTATGGTTAATTTTCCAGCTTCACACATTTTAAGATATTATTAAAGCTTTCTGGACAACTCTTAAGTTTTCTGACTAAACTATGAGCAGAATATATAGCAACAAAAGGAGTAACAATAATAATGAAGCCCAATAGAGACAAGTATAAGGAAGAGGAAAAATAGTCAATAATAAAGAACGTATAGAAAATTACAGTCAGAAGAAGTCAGACTAGAAATAGGTAAATATGACACAATAATTTTTTTTAAAAAATTGCAAAAAGACAATGTAAACAGAAAGAAATAAAGACTGAAAGGAAACCATCAAATTTAAGTGTCTGATGAATGGTAAGGTTAAGGAAGATGGATATATGTATAAGAGAAAAACTGGAAACAACTGAATTCATGTCAGCCAAAAAAAAAATAAAATAGGGAACTCAAGTAGTTTCAGTATGTATTTCTCAAAAAAGCAAGAATGAAGGGGGAAATTATTTATTCATCTAATCAACAATAGAATAAAATATACATGTATAAGCCAATGAATGCCTCTTGAAGTACTAATTTTATGCCATTCATTTATTCTGACAGGTGGAAAAGCAGTGCATGTTTTCTTACTTTCTTACAGCTGCTGTTTTCTGAGATGGAATGGAAGAAAACTAGAAGATTGTGCTGACTACAGAAGTGATGAGACAAAGAATATCAATGGAATGTCTGCTGCCTGTAGTAAAACCTGGAGGTGTTTAACTCGAGATGATGGCTTTCAACCTGGGATGAAAATTTGCAGTGCTGATGCAGGTATTACCTGTATCACTCTTAATGAAGATTATCATAATTTCAGAAAACTTTAAGTCCATTAGTAAAAAAGATCTGCAAGGTCAGCTAGAAGGTGTCTACATGATGACCGTCTCTGTTTGATTAATGCTGTCAACTTAGACTATTGAGATGTAAAATGAAGCAGTTTGTATACATTCTGCTTTACCCAGAGGCTATCATTTTCAAATTCATTTCTGGCACCTAATACAACACAGAAATTGAAAAAGTTGGAGTCAACAATCTTTCATTTTGAAATCTTTCATTTTGAAATGTCTTTTTTAAAGTCGGAAGATGCATATTTAATGGTTCACCTGAAGCTAGAGACTTCTGTTTGATGTTGCAACAGTAACTAATTTATAGCAACATTTTGGATTTAGGATACAAGACAATACTTCTGGTTGGTATGAAAACTTTTCAACTTGATGTAGTCTTGTGATAAATTGCATTCTCTTGTCTAATTAAGGCTTAAAATTTCAGTATATTTAAGTTGATGTGAAGTATTTTATGTACTTTGTTAAGGGCTATAATAAGTGTCATATCCACATTTAGTATTTGTGATTGTGTTCTTTTGACTGAAATTTATTGAAAGATCTCAACAAAATTTAATTTAAAATTAGATGTAAAAGAAAAATTAGGGGTTATTTTCTTTTTTTTTTTTTATCTTTAGGAATTAGAGATAGTAAATAATGAATACTGAAGTATGTCTAAAGGTCACAAGCCTCTGCAGTAGTGTTAATGTGACATGGAAAAGCCAAAGTATAAAATAGTACATTTACCATTGTATTTGTCATTGCATCAGTAACTACCTTCTGTGGTGGAGAAGACTGGCTTATTACTAGGGAGTGTCAGAAGGCTATCATTGTCTGCGGTTTTGCAGCTATGAAATTCTTTGTCAAATTTCAGAAATTAAAGATCCATTAGGTCACTTCAGCCATTAACTGCAAGAAAAAGGCTACATACTGAAAGTGCACTGTAGCAGTATTTTTTTTTCCTACACTCTTATCTAGCTGTTTCCTTGAACAGAGTCCTTTCGATTTCATTTACTACAAAGTGGAAATAAAAATGAAGTTTAAGTTGGACAGAAGAATACCATGTGGACAAAAATGAGGCAACTCAAATATTCCTCATTCAAGACTACTGCTCTTTAGAATAACAAGAAAAACATTTTTATATTAAACATTTTTGTCATACCATCAAAGCTTTCTGCCTACAACTCAAACAATGATTTAGTCCAATTTAGTCACATTTTAGTATTTAGTGTAGTTTCTGTAGAGCCGGGGTAAATTTATGCAAAATGAATACAAAGTTTATAAAAAATATAAGCAGATGCACTTAAACATATATAAATAACAGTATGGAAATAAATTGGTAATGTAATGTGCCATGTAGGTCACACACCATCAGAGATTACCTTGAGAATTACCTGCTTAATATTTACATCTATTATGAATTATTCCAATAAGGTATCCTAACAGCATATTAAAAAGGTTACATACATTACTCCAGATAAAGGTTATTATTTAGGGGAAATGAAAATACAGCAACACAGACTAAGAAAATAGATTTCTGATGATTAAATTGCCAAGGCTAGGGGAATACTATACATTTCTGCTACAGGCAAAGCACTGAAAGAAAGTGTATGTCAGTTTGAGTAATATTTGAAGTTTGAGGAAGGCAACAAACCTGTAAATTTAGTAAACAAACAGAAACAAATTATTTCATTCCAAGACTTGATCTCAATGTAAACAATTACAAAATTATAATTTGAATTAATTAAAAAACCCTGGAGTTACATTCTGCAGGCTACCTTCAGGAGATATGATGCAAGACCTGGTATGCTGAATAGCTGCACATGAAAAATTAATTTCTAGCCTATTTCTATACTAGCAGTCTTTACTAAATACACACTAAAATGTCTGCTTGCCTCATTACATGCTGAGGTAGATACAGAATTAAATTTCTAGAAAAGTAAAATTCCTAGAATTTCAGATGCCAATCACACGACTTGCTCTCAGAAAAATTCAGCCTCATTACACTTTTATGGAAATCAAGTACTGAGGGATGGAGGGGAGGGGTGCATATGTGTGGATGCATAGAAATCAAGGCTTCTCAGCATGTCAGAAGAACCTTCACTAACTAACAGTGTTTCTGGAGTTTTATTTTCATGGTTTTCTTCTTAATATTTTGTTACTTCCCGCCCCCCCCCCCCCCCAATGCAGTGGTCACTGTATGTATTGTAGAAGTGAAGAAATTAGTGTCAGTTTGTGGGGTCATTTACCCTCTATCTTTCCACCATAGCACATTTACCTGTTATAATGGTTTTAGGATAGGATAGGATAGGATAGGATAGGATAGGATAGGATAGGATAGGATAGGATAGGATAGGATAGGATAGGATAGGATAGGATAGGATAGGATAGGATAGGATAGGATAGGATAAACCAGGTTGGAAGAGACCTTCAAGATCATCGAGTCCAACCCACCATCCAACACCATCTAATCAACTAAACCATGGCACCAAGCACCCCATCAAGACTCCTCCTAAACACTTCCAGTGATGGTGACTCCACCACCTCCCTGGACAGCCCATTCCAATGGACAATCACTCTGTCTATGAAGAATTTCTTCCTAACCTCCAGCCTAAACCTCCCCTGGTGCAGCTTGAGACTGTGTCCTCTTGTTCTGGTGTTGGCTGCCTAGGAGAAGAGATCAGCCCCCGCCAACCTCCCTTCAGGTAGTTGTAGATGGCCTCCTTTTCTCCAGGCTAAGCAACCCCAGCTCCCTCAGCCTCTCCTCATAGAGCATGGGCTCCAAACCCCTCACCAGCTTTGTTGCCCTTCTTTGGACATGTTCCAGCAACTCAACATCTTTGCTAAACTGAGGGGCCCAGAACTAGAGCCTTTGCCTACTTGGGACTGCTTTTTCTCAGGCTAGCAGAGCTGACAACTGGAGGATGCTCAAGCTAACCAAGTGCCAAAAGCAATGTTTACGAGCAGTGAAGGATTGTTCTGGGCATGGCCACTGACTGATCCTCATGGTGACAATGAGAAAAAGTTCTTGCACTCATCTCTTTCTCAGGAGACTATTTGATATGTTCTTTGGAATATTTAATGCTAATTTTGTGCTTTCACAAATAGCACTGATAATAACATATTTGGGATTCTACTTAATGATCCAGGAATCTAAATAATGTCTTTTGTAGACTTGACCGCTTGAGCATTCAAAGTATTTTTTTGTACCCAGCCATACTGTTGTATTAGAATATTTTTTTCTGAAGCATCTAAGATGCCTTAATATCCTTAATAATGCTAACAACTAGACACATTTTCAGTTTCAGAGATGATATTTCTGATCAATTTCATTCATGATAGTATTGTTTCTTTCAAACTTAAATTGCAATAATTAAGTGCTGTTCTAGGAACACATTATTTTCTTAAGAGGTGACTTTTGCAGTTATTTGTATTATCCCTTTATTCTTTGAGACGTATAACACAGGAGTATGGAGGGAGAAAAATATAAACTATTTCCCAAGGAAATAATAATTCAAGTCTTTCCTGCAATTACAGAAAGAAGTTGTTAGTTTGTGAAGTATATTACAATTTATTGGCCGACACAGGAAAATAACCACACATTTTATTCACGTTCACTGAAGAAAATACGCGAAAATGCCTACTCATACTAGCTGTTACGATTTATGAATCTCCAGGTTTTGATCAGAAATCACAGTTTAATATCCATTACAGTCAAAGGAGTACCAGACATATAGGCAGCTTTACCAGAGAGTGATTGTGCTCACCCCAATGTATCACCTACAAAATTTTTCATTTTTCTATGGGTGGGCATCTGGTGTTATTTAGATGTCATAGAGGAAACTTGTTTATTCCAGCTGCTTTCCCAGAAGGGTTTTGTACACTTACAGATCCTCTGACATGTCTGCCAATCCTAGAGACACCATAGGATGACACTAGAGTGTTTGATGTATTTGACTTAACCAAAAGAATCTACTTCTTCAGAGAATTGCTAAGTTCATCCTCTGATTTCAAACAAAAATAAACATCGTGTAGAAAAAGCATGAATCTCCTGCTTCTGCAATTTATTTATAGAAAATTAATATCTAGCTGTTCTTCACCTCTAAGCAGTCCCTGTATATTAAAATTATTCGTAAATTATCTTCCACACTTCTATATCCAAATAATTGTCATTTATTATATTTTTTCCAAATGCTTTACCATGGATATTTTCCCATGAAATTTTCATTGATCGTCTAAATCTGCCATATCTACAGTAGAATTGCCAATGCTGCTTAATAACAACTGACTTGTATTCCAAATCACCTTTTTATAAGGATCTCTGAAATTCTGGCTATAGGGGAAAAAAAAGAAGAACCAACTACCCAGATAAACACACTCTTGGAGATTTTGAAAAATTCCTAGTAATAGAATGTCTGGATAACCTAAAAACAGTGGATGAAAGACAGGCTAAGGCCTGAATGTTAATGCATGTCACTTGCATTGAAAGCTGTATGGATACAAAGATGTATGGCAGATGGTAAGTTTTTAATTGGATCTTGTTCAGGAAATATAAACACTGAGCATCTGTGGTCAAGTTACTAGTTATATAACTGACAGTGAACCAGACACCTAAAATAAAACTGGAAGTTTCTTCCAAACAAACACTGGCAGCTTCAGTATCAAAAATTACTTTAATTTTGTCAAAATAGACTAATCTAGAAACTGTGCTTCCTGACATTAAATTTTGACTTAATAATGTATGCCTCCTTTATGTATGTTGTGGTTTAATGCCAGTCTGGGTCTCAGCACTACACAGCCTCTCACTCACTCTATGCGCAATGAGGTCGGGGGACAGAATTGAAAGGGTGAAAGTGAGAAAACTTGTGGGTTGAGACAAAGACAATGTAATAGGTAAAGCAAAATCCATAAGTACAAGTTCAAGAGTACAAGCACAAGAATTCTTTCACTGTTTCCCATTGTCAGGTAGGTGTTCAGCCATCTCCAGGAAAGCAGGGCTCCATCTCATGTAAGGGTCATTTCAGAAGACAGGCGACATGGCTATGAATATTTCCTATTTCTCTTTCTTCCCCCAGCTTTTGCTGGTTTCTTCCAGCTTTTATTGCTGAGCATGACGTCATACAGGACAGAATATGCCCTTGGTCATTTGGAGTCAGATGTTCAAGCTGTATCTCCTCCCAACTTCTTGTGCACCTCAAGACTACTCACTGCTGGGGTGGTAGGAGAAACAAAGGCCCTGATGCAGTGTGAAAACTGCTCACCAATAGCTGGAATATCTCTGTATCATCAACAGTTTTCAGCACAGATCCAGGGAACAGACCCATGCATACTACAATGAGGAAAATTAATTCTATCCCAGTGTCAAGGTTTAGGGATGGGATGGCCACTAAACTACCGGCAGACACTGTCCTGTATCCTCTCTCCCTTTCCAAAGAGGGGAGGGAGGTGAAAGGAATAAAGGAGAGAGATTTATGAATTGTGAAAGAAAGTTACTACAATGAAAATAATACAATTAAATATGTTCAAATATTTAGAAAATCCCCTCTGATATCAGCACTAATGCTGCGGTCCTAGAAGTCCCAGACTGGACTGAGTGTTACACTGAAATCAAATTCAGGAGCTGCATTCTGGGATTGGAATCAGGAATACATGGGCTGGGATTAAGGTAGAAGGGACAGAGTCATCCTTGGATGCTAGCCGTTGAAGAAAAGATCCTAACCCGCATGATCTCTCAGCTTTATACTAAATATGATGTATATGGAATGAAACACCTAACTCTTCATTTTAGTGTTCTGTCTGCTCCTCCCTGCAGACGCGGATTATTTCTCCGCTCCCCCAACATAGTACACAAAAATAAGCAGTGACCTTGGTTTGCATACCAATCCTTGGTACTAGCTAGAAACTGGGCATTATCACTACTAGAAGCAGACACTGTCTGTGAAAACATGTCAGTTTCAGAAAGTACAGTTGCTTAGAAGAGGCTGAGCTGAAAAGTAAAATCACTTAACAGAGTTAATTCTGTTTCAATTCACACCACAACACCAGGCAAAAATCAGAACACATAAAAATATTGTCTTGGTAAAGATGAAATCATGCAACATTATGGATTAGCATTTCCTTCAATAAATTGGAAATAAATTGGTTTTAAAATGCAGATTCCTTTTAAAGATACCTCAAATACCTGACCTAGACAGCAGATCAGATGTTATCACTTCAAATTTCCTAGGAAACTGCAAAAATAATTTTCCTATGAAAACTATATATTCAATATGTCACTTCATGAGACAGAGACAATTTTAATATTCAGTTTATCCTGCAGTTACATTTCAGGGAAAAATACAAAAATCAATGCCTGCATAGCATGATTTAGACTGTATTTTTTTATAACAAAAATAAACAAATATGTATGAACTTACAATTTTACAAATTGCCTCAAAGACTCACTTTCTTATTTTCTCAAAATGTACTGACACTTTTTAAACTAGCATCTTGAGACACAAAACTTTTATTAAAACATTAATAATTTCACTGTTAGGTAGTAGTGGGATCCTGCAAGGTGAATGCCCTGCAAGGTGGTTGAGCCAAGTGCTGTGAGTGATCTCAGTCCTATCTGTGCCCTCATCAGCAGATCCTACCCCACAGATTCTCAGTAGTCTGTGAGGCTGTCATGTTGAAGATGACATTTCAGCAGTAGAGGAGGGGCTGGACTAGGGTACAAGGGAAAAAAGGAAAATAGAGATAAGGAAAACTTCAAATGAGCCAAAAGAAGTCTATCCTTAAATTAATACCAGTGTCAAGCAACGGAGATTGTCGGAGATTATTACAATGGAAACTTGTCTGTTGTCATTAATAAAGTGTTGAAAACTACATATTTCCTAGAAATGCAGATACACACAGGACATTAGAAGTAATATCCTTAAATGTGAAGCTTTTCAAAATAATGCTTTCCTTTCTTCTGGTAAATTGTGGTTTGTTGTCTAAGAAATTACGTAGCAGGATTCAGCCACCAGTTTGGACTCATGGCTTTTATATAATTCTTGAATTGTAGAAACTATGCAAATGATCACTAATTGCTGTCTGGAGAGCAGTATGCCCTCTTTTTGATCTATGTATTTATCCTACTATTTCTTCTGAGAGTAGAGAAACGTTAGAGGAATTGGAGTATGCAGTATGAACAAAGGTTTTGAAAGACAAGAGGCTTAAGAATTTAAAATCTATCATAAATTTGAATTTTTCAGTTTTTTATGCATGGATATATAGTGCAACTTGAGGAAAGGTTATGTGATGTTTTTAGCTGCATAATTCAACATTTGTTTTTGATTAAACATTTTTTATTCACACTGACAAAATATTTGCTAGCCATTATTTCTCAATTGGTATAGTTGGTAGAATATAATGTGTATATTCTGAATTTTAAGTCTGTTACTAGCATTTTCAACAATGGATTATGCTTCAGTTATTCTCTAAACCATTCCAAAGACTGAAAGCCACAGGCAATAAACAATAATTTACACAAATCACTCTAAACATTAGAACTCTATTTGGTAACCTCAGAGTATAAAATAAGTTTAGCTTTTCATCATGTGTCCCCTCAGTGCTGCTCCCATGCTAAAACTACTGTTATGACCCCTGGTTCACTAAGGAAATAGGTGAGGCAGCAAACTAAATCTCTGAATCTACATAAAATTACTGGCCTTTCTTTCTGTTCCTTCTGCCTGTCTATCCAAAAGATGTATTCATTTGCTTTTCTTTTCTTCTGCAGCAATATACAAAATCTCCTGTGCTATATTCTGTTGCCCAAAGTGTAGGCAGTCCTCCCATGATGATCAGTAAAACAATTGAAAATAGATTATTTTGCTCCTGTAGACACAAAGATATCAACCAAATTAATGATTTTAACATGTTTTTGTCTTTCATTTAAAGATTAAGAAATTCCCATACAAAGCTGTTAAACTTTAAAATATATGCAGCTGCATAGTTGCTAGTGTAAATTAGTTATGAAAATACCATTACCCTAAAGCAAAATGATGATGACCTAGCACATGATCATGTAATTAAATTAAGCCCCTCAGCTTCAATATCATACTAAAAATACATACATCCATAGTAAGAAACACTCTGGGATTGAACAAGTCTAGAAATTAGAATAAAATATACTCTCTTAAAGAGCATAGGAATAATGCTAGTGTACAAGAAGAAAATGGAACTCTGAAGCAGCATTGAACTTACTGAATTTGTAACATTGTCAATTAATATAACATTGAATAGATCCTCAACTGGTGTAAACTGGCATAATCTCATTAAGGACAATGGAAATGTACCAATTTGTATGTGCCTAGAATCTATCCTTAGGGTTTTTTTCTCTTGTACTCATCTATTCACAGAGTTCTAAATACCACTTTGTTAATAATAACAAGGAATATATTTCACCAACAATTTCAGTCATCTACAGCTTTTAAAGGTCATGTCCAAAACCTGTTCTGTAAGACAGAAACATAGCTTCTATCAACATTTTCCTAATTGGGCCATTCCTTTAGGAAATTCCAGGAAAATAAATGGTATGACCTTCTTTATGCCTCACAAGCAAGAGAAAAATGTCCATCAAGAAGTTATCTTACAAGTATGTATTTCATCTGACTGTTTCCTTTTTTAACCATGATAACACTTCAGTTGTGATTCAATTCAAGACCCAGTTCTGGACAAAGAATTAACTGGAAGCATCACGACATCTGCTATGGCATGTGCGTCCCTATACCTCCACTTTAAATATAAAAACTGTCGAGCGGATGGGAAGCTATTTTGATTTTGTTTGTGTGTGTGTATATTTTTCCAGATTTAAGATAGTTTGTTTTCTCTGGCATTTCAAAATTCAGTTTTTATCAATCTACATCAGAAAATGACAGATGTCTTTGCTCTGGCTCAATGAATATCCTAGATCTTCAGTGGGTCAAGTACCTTCAATCAGTATGTCAAGTGGTTGACATAGCCTATTAAAATAGAACTAGCTGAAAGACATTGATATGTCTTTCATTGATATGAAATTTGTCTTCCAATGATTTAATGAAATATCAAATAAATGTTCTCAAATTCAACTTTTCACTGATGATTGTGAAGATGTTCATATCTAGGAACTGTTCAAAGGAGTAAATATGTTGTTTGCCTTTAGATACAAGCATTTTCCTTCTCATTTTCATCTTAGAGCTTTTTCCTCACTTTTCTAAATATGTGTTTATAAGACTTTCTTCCTTCCATAGGCTTGTGTCAAACCATATGGATTGAATCCTATATTAGAAACTGTAGATTTCCATGCATAAAAGTTGTCAATCTGTCAGCCCTTGGCTTGAACAGCAGCACTCTATGCTGGGTTAGAAACTGGCTGGAGGGCCAAGGCCAGAGAGTGGTGGTGAATGGTGCCACATCCAGCTGGAGGCCAGTCACTAGTGGTGTCCCCCAGGGATCAGTTCTGGGCCCCATCCTGTTCAATATCTTCATTGATGATCTGGATGAGGGGATTGAGTCTGTCATCAGTAAATTTGCAGACAACACCAAGTTGGGAACAGATGTTGATCTGTCAGAGGTTAGAAAGGCTCTCCAGAGAGGTCTTGCCCAGGACAGATGGGCAGAGTCCAACATGATGGCATTCAACAAGTCTAAGTGCTGGGTGCTGCACTTTGGTCACAAGGACCCCATGCAGTGCTACAGGCTGGGGTCACAGTGGCTGGAGAGCAGCCAGGCAGAAAGGGACCTCGGGGTACTGATTGACAGCCAGATCAACATGAGCCAGCAGTCAGCTCAACATGAGCCAGCAGTGTGCCCAGGTGGCCAAGAAGGCCAGTGGCATAGTGTGGAAATAGTGTGGCCACCAGGAGCAGGAAAGTCATTGTGCCCCTGTACTCAGCACAGGCCATACCTTGAGTACTATGTCCAGTTCTGGGCTCCTCAATTTAAGAAGAACATTGAGACTCTTGAACTTGTCCAGAGAAGGGCAACGAGGCTGGTGAGAGGCCTCAAGCACAAGCCCTATGAGAAGAGGCTGAGTGAGCTGGGGCTGTTTAGCCTGGAGAAGAGAAGGCTCAAGGGAGACTTTATTGCTCTCTACCACTACCAGAAGGGAGGTTGTAGACAGGTGGGGGTTGGTCTCTTCTCCCAGGCAGTCAGCACCAGAACAAGAGGACACAGTCTCAAACTGCACCATAGTAAGTTTAGGCTTGAGGTGAGGAGAAAGTTCTTCACAGAAAGAGTTGTTAGCCATTGGCTGCCCAGGGAGGTGGTGGAGTCACTGTCCCTGGAGGTGTTCAAGAGGGGATTGGACGTGGCACTTGGTGCCATGGTCTAGTCATGAGGTGTTGGGTGACAGGTTGGACTCGATGATCCTCGAGGTCTCTTCCAACCTTATTGATTCTATGATTCTATGATGCTGTGATTCTAGATTGCAATAAACTCCAAACAAAATGTATATCTATTAATCCTGATGAGTCTGATAGCACAACAAAGGGATTGATCAATGCACTTTACTTATAAATAAGGAAAGAGGAAAATAAACCCCTCTAACAAAGAACTCTTGCAGGAGCTGTGCTGAAAGTGCAGAAATTACTGCAGACTCATTCACCTTGAAAGATTTATTGAAATGCAGTCTCTTCCTCAGTAACCTTTTTTGTTTCGCAACCAAAGTGTGCCAGGTTTACATTCCTTCCAGCTGGTGGTGTAAATCCAGGAATGTCATTTCATGTTAGCACATCACTGCTTGCCAATGCAGCTTCCCTTCTCTCCCAGCACACTTAATGCAATAATCACATGCAGACTGTTTATGGATTGGCATCAGATTTCCTGCACTGTGTTAGGTACAGGTTTGAAGGATTGGGGTGCAGTGAAAAATATACATATGTACACTATTATTTTTAAATTATTTTTAAAATAATTTATTACCTACTAAAATAGCAAAACCAATTTTGTTATTTTTTTCTAAACATTTAGTGTAGCAAAAGCATAACACACATCATCAATGCCATTAGGTACATTATCACACAGTTGAGCAGCATAATCCAGATTTCAAGATGGCAAGGCACCAATACTTAGTGAACATCCATGACAGCAATGTTGACCAAAATTGGTTACTGCACTGTGTTGCAGGTCTGGATTAATTATATACCCTCTGCACCCTGTCCCACACAGGCTCACATGTGCCTGGAGATGGGCAAAGCATGCCCTCAATGAGGTAATGCAAAAAACACCACCAAGCTTGCTCCGTAACAGAAAAGCTAGTTGTCTTGTACCCTTTGAGGGTTGTTACTACATTCCCCCTCCTCTTCATCGCTTATACAATAACTTTCTTCACTTACACAGTGACTTTCTCCCCCCACCCTCCAAAGTTCCAATGGCACACAGCCTAGTCAACATGGGTAGGGATTCATTTCACTACTTGTTTAGCCTTCAGTTACTACATTGACTTGTCCCACAGTCACGTGCACAGATAGTTATGAGTTCCTGTCCATCGGTTACAGCTACAGATCATAGATAGTTTTCCCATTGCTCACACATGCATGTTCTACAGATTTTCCCATCACTAGCACACACTGTGAAGAACCTGGCAGACACTGTCAAAGAACAATTTTAGGTAGAACAGACACAGATAAGTATATGTAATTGCTAGAGGTGAGGAAGGAAATAATTCACAAAGAAGGAATTTGGAAGGAAGGAAGGAAGGAATTAGGAAGGAAGGAAGGAAGGAAGGAAGGAAGGAAGGAAGGAAGGAAGGAAGGAAGGAAGGAAGGAAGGAAGGAAGGAAGGAAGGAAGGAAGGAAGGAAGGAAGGAAGGAAGGAAGGAAGGAATTAGGAAGGAAGGAAGGAAGGAAGGAAGGAAGGAAGGAAGGAAGGAAGGAAGGAAGGAAGGAAGGAAGGAAGGAAGGAAGGAAGGAAGGAAGGAAGGAAGGAAGGAAGGAAGGAAGGGAGGGAGGGAGGGAGGGAGGAAGGGAAGGAAGGAAGGGAGGGAGGGAAGGAGGGAAAGAGGGAGGGAGGGGAAAAAACATGCTTCATTATGAAAGATGCTAAAAAATAAATAAGAAATCAGGAAAATATTTGAAATATTGATAAGATCATTAAGAATTTCAAATATTTTTCCAACAAGTAGAGCTTGACAAACATTTACTTAAAGACTCAAATTTACCTCGGAGGGTTTTATTAATAGATAGATAGGTAGGTAGGTAGGTAGGTAGGTAGGTAGATAGATAGATAGATAGATAGATAGATAGATAGATAGATAGAATGATAGATTGATAGATAGATAAACAGGTAACAGAGGAAAAGTCCTTTAACATACACACACACACATACAATTAAAAAGAAAACAAACAAACCAAACAAAAACACCAAACCCCAAAACCACATATGTGAAACAAGTTAACTATTTAAATGCCAGGGAAATTTGAACTCTGAACTTCATCTGTTTGGGAAACTGATAAGAAACAGGAAGTATTCAATAAGGTATGCTGCACACAGTTTGGGCTGAATCATTCAGCACTTGACAACAAAGTGGAAGGTAACATTTTACATTCTATGTTTAACAAGCTAATCGTAGCAAAATATTTTATTATTGGCTACCAAAACAGAAAAGGTAAATATGAGAACAAACTTGTATTTTGCTTAAGGAAAGCACTGTAAAACTCATGTACACTTTGGTTCCAGGTAATTTCTGCAGTGCTCAAGAGTGACTAATAAGTCATTTATCCATAATCAACAATCTAATTTTCATGTGATCATCACCATTTTGCTGACTGGTATTCCAAATATTTTGTGGTTATTAACATAGAAAATATTAATAGAAATGAAAACTTAGAATTATCAATTTCTGTTTAATTTCTAATAGGTAGAAATGATGCACAAGTTTTCCTCAGACTTCTGAAGAACTTATATTATGAATAACTTTTCCAGAAAGCCATTAAATGTTAAGATGAAGTTCAGTTATATACATTCATTTAAATTGATATTTCCACATTTCAAAACCTCAACAAAATATTGATGAAGTATAAGCTTTGAAGCTAATGCTCCATTTCATGAGGCATTATTATGATTAAAATATTCCACCAAACAGTATTTTGTTTCATGAAGAAAGTTTCCTTCTGCTAAATATTTATGTAAATATGAATTAAAATACCTGTCTTAATGTAGAACCTGATTTTACACCTTAGGCATCACCCCTTCATTAAAAAATATTATCTGTATTCCCAAGTACAATTTTTTTGGGTTTTATTTGATCATTAATATCCTAAAAGAGATAATGGAATCAAGACAAATGTGTGCTGTATTATAAAAATTGTAAGATAGTATTAACTAATTTCCTTCCTTAACAATTAAGAAGAGGAATTCTATTTTAAAATAAAATATTTATATTTGCTTCAATATATTCAATGAGTTTTGGGGAAATCCAGGGAACTCATTAAAGGCCATGACCCTGAATAAATATTATTTAGCCTGGAAGCAGTCAAGCACTGGAATAGGTTGCCCACGAATATGGTGGACTCACTGTTCCTGGATGTGTTCAAGAAATGTGTGGACATGGCACTTTAGGTCATCGTACAATGGCCATGGTGGTGTTAGGTTGGTGGTTGGACTCAATCTCAGAAGTTTTTTCCAAGCAAAATAATTTTATGATTCTATGACACTGTTTTGTTTGGTTGAAAACAGTTTTTTTTTATGCAGTGACTGCCATTTACACACTCATGAAGTCAACAAAGTATAAAAGAACAAAGTAATGAAAATGAAAGCTTTAGGAAGATCTAGATGAGCTTAAGGAACGATTTCTAGGTAAATTGCCAACATACAGTTGAAGAGCTAAAAAAGAAAAAAAAAAAAAAAAGGAAACAGCAAAACTCAGAAGGCAACAGATCTATATAGTCACCCCATTCAGTATTTTATAAAGCCCTGTAGCAAGTAGCTAGAATCTCTTTTATCTTGTATTTGATCTTTATTTTAGCAGTTTGTCACACAGAACATTTATTGCAAATAATGAATTTTCAAGCTATCATTTTTCTTATGGACTTTTCTATTCTTTTAAGAAATACAGTTGGAGAGTGAGAGGAATTATTCCTATGGTAACAGATAAGAACTAGTTAGTTTGAATACTCTGTTATTAAAATCTGCTGTTCTATAGAATCACTCAATTATATCATAACTAAATCATTGTGTTCCTGGCTGTGAAAGTAGAGTGGCTGAAGTATTTTTAAAGGAGAACAGCAAAGAGCAGACACTAAGTAATTCAGATGCAAATAACAGAGATATTTTTCTGTTATTCTGATGTTGCTTATTTTCCTGCCTTTCTGGTTGCTTTCTTTAAGAAGGTCTCTAAAATTAGAACTGGTAAAAGGTAACAAACTCATATCCAACACATTGCTAATACATCAGTGTGAGAGACTAAAAGTTTGTCTCTCTTGGTGTGAGTCAACAAAGATAAAATCACTTGCTGCTTGCGCAGACAATAGCTGACAGAGCCACTGGAACGACTCTTGGAAGGTTCAAAGATAACATTGCTCACTGGGCCACAGCTGGCCTACGACAATGACCCAGCCATTCACGCCTTCAGGACAAGATAATCTCCACCCATCAAGTACCCTGGAAAGGGTAGACAATGATGTGTAATGAGTGTGGGGGGTTTGTCTGGATGGAGGCCAAGTAGGCGGAGGGCCCCCCTCCACCCCCCATCCAGATCTCTTGCCCAAACACAGAGAAATGCACAGAAAGGTCTCCGGGGGAACGATACCTGGATATTTACCTAAGGATTATTTCCTGCCCCTGGAATTCCTGAGAGACAATACTTGGACACATACCTAAGGACTAAAAACTGTATAAAAGACTGGAGCCACTACTGGCTTGTTAGAAGAAAAACACAGAAGGAAAACACAGGAGACGGACCATGCCGCTGAGAAGGGAAAGCCGGGACAATGACCACAGCTCTTCTCCAGCCAGAGCCTCAGCACCGTTCCTGTACCAACCCAACATCTCCCCAGAGGACCACAGCTCTTCTCCAGCAAAAGCCTCAGAATCGTTCCTGTACCAATCCAACATCTCCTGCAGCACCTTTCCTCCACAGACTCAAACTGTCTTGGGGGGGATGAGGGGTGTGGTAATATAATTCCTTTCCTCTTCTCTCTCTCTTCTCTCTCTCCCTCTCCATTTTCTCCCTCTCCCCTTCTTATGTCCACTTTATTTATGTAATAAATAGTCAAGCTGCTGATATTTTGGCCTCGTTTGTGCCTCTAATTTCACAACACGGGAATATTTAAAAGAACTGTGTCTCCGGACCGAGACAATCAGTTTGGACACTTCATTACTATATAAAAGCTTTTTCTATATCTATGCTAGGTGAAGCCCAGCCCAGGAAGGGTGGGCTGAAAAAAACTTAGACCCAGGTGGCCAAAGAAAGCTGGCCCCCTCTTAGGAGAAGGGGTCCCCAGGTCAAAGTTTATTCCATTCCCACTTCCTGTCCACAACCCTATTTAAGAGGGGGTGATGGCCTGCCTTGCTCTCTCCTGCCCTCAGCTCTGTGACACTCTGCTGCTGTTGCTGTGAGCTGTTAACCATGTGGTCAGGTCTGTTCTACAGAGTCCCAGACACATAAGGGAACTGCATCCGAAGAGAATCCATCTTACATCCAGAGAATCCTTTGCCAGCTGTGTCTGATTTTGTATATATTTTTATTTATCCCTCCTCCTTGTACCATTGTAACCTTTCTTAAAAGTCTTTTGTTAAACTTACCTTTTTACTTCCAAATCAATGCAAGGCTGTTCTTTCTTTGGTTTACCTCTCTCTTCTCCTTCTGCCTAATTTTCTTTCCCCTACCAAGAAAAGGGGAAAGGGGAGGCAACATAAATCTGTTCCATTGGGCTTTTGGGATCCGGGGAAAATATTAAACCACAACAATATCAAAAATTATATTTTCATACTTACTAATAATTTAATATATGACCAGTATCTTAGGTCTCTTTCTCTACTTTATGTATCTATTCTATACTAATTTTCAACAGCGTGTCTTTGACTGCCTTTTTATATCACCCAAGAAAAGGCAGACCTTGACCACAGCAGCTGTCCTGGGCTCTGCTAGGATAGGGTTGATTTTTCGCAAGAAACTGGGAGGGGCCGCACCCAGGATAACCAAACAAAGTAGCCAATGGGATATTCAATGCCATATTGAGGTCATGTCCACTATAAAAGGGAAGGGCTGGCTAAGAGCAGGTCAATGACTTTTTTGGGCCTGGTGATGACAGTCAGGGCTAGGCATCCAGTGAGAGCACCTAAATTGCTAGCCCTTGTTATTGTGGGGAACTTCAATGTAATGGATATCAGCTGGAAATACAGCAGACAGGAAGCAGTTCCAGAGGCTCTTGGAGTGCATGGAAGATAACTTCCTTACAAAGCTGGTGACTGAGCCAACAAGAAAAGGCTCTCTACTAGATCTGCTGCTTATATACAAAGAAGGACTAGTAGGAGATGTAAGAGCTGGTGGCTGTCTTGGGATGTGACCTCAAGATGGTGGAGTTTTCAGTTCTTAGTACAGTTAGGAAGAGAGTCAATAGAACTACATCCTTGAACTTCCAGAGGGCAGACATTGACTTGTTTGGGAGACTGGCTGATGGCATTCCCTGGGAGGTAGTCCTGAAGGACAAAGGAATCCAGAAGGCTGGGAAATCTTCAAGGCACAGGAACAAGCTGTCCCTGTGCATTGAAAAAAGAACTGGTGGGCAGAAGCTGGCCTGGTTAAGTAAAGAGCTCCAAGAAGAACTTGGGAAGAAAAGGAAAGTCTACTGTATGGAAGAAGGGGCAGGCAACTCAAGAAGAGTACAAGGTGCTTCCAAGGATCTGTAGGGAGAAATTAGAAAGACCAAAGTTCAACTCAAACTCAATCTGGCCAGTTAACAGTAAAAGAAGAACTAGAGATAAAGTCTATCCATGACTGGATGTAGGATGAAACCTAGTGACCAAATACAAGGAAAAGGTTGAGCTGCCAAATGGCTACTTTGCCTCAGTATTTGTCAGTGACACCAGTTGTTCCTCAAGGGTTCAGCTTCTGGAACTGGAAGACAGGGATGGGGAGCAGAAAGCAGCCCCCAGAGTCCAGGAGGAAATGGTCAATGACCTATTGTGACGCTTAGATGTGCACAAGTCTATAGAACCAGGTAGGATCCACTCAGGCAAACTAAAGGAGCTGGCAGATATGCTCACCAAACTGCTCACTATTATTTGTCAACACTTATGGCTAACTGGGGAGGTCCCAGTTGACTGGAGGCTATCAAATGTAACACCCATCTACAAGAAGGTCCAAAAGGGTGATCCAGGGAACTATAGGCCTGTCAATCTGATGACAGGACCAGGAAATATTATGAAGCAGGTCATCCTTCATCCTGAGTGCCATCACACAGCATGTATAATTATGACAACCATGTGATCAGGCCCAGTCAGCATGGGTGTAATGGGTTGGGGCAAACCCCCCTCCCCACCACACACAGAAATAATGACTCAAACAAACAGATTGCAAAAGTGATGGAAAGTTTAAATAGAGAACAGTGAGTATGTGCACAAAGCTAGGAACACAGTGACAAGAGGAACCCCAAAACAGACCCAGAAATATCCCATCCCCACCTGAGGGTGCACCCAAAACCCCCAGGGCTCTTCCTTCCCCTCTGCCCCCCCACTGCTAGGCTAGTCTCAGCTGGCCACATCTGAGACTGCCCATCCCCCTGTGGCCTTGGGCCTAACCAGGCCCATGGCCAGGAGATCTCTCCCCCAGTTACTGGGTGTCGGAGAGGAAAGGAACGAGGAAGTGCCAGACTCCACCGTAAAATTTATAGTGGTGCAAGGGATTATAGTGGAAATACATAATTTCCTGTGTCCACCCACTGGGCTGGACTTCTGGACACAGGAAACACCCCTGTAGCAGAGGGCACCCAGCCCAAACTACGACAATGGGTTTGTGAAAGGTCCTTCCTGACTAATCTGAACTCCTTCTATAATAAGGTAACTCTCCTAGTGTATGAGGGAAGGCCTGTGGACATTTTCTACCTGGAATTTAGTCAAGCTTTTGACATTGTCTCTTACAGCATTCTAATTCAGAAACTCATGGCACAATACTTGGATACGTGCACTCTTCATTGGATAAAAAACTGCATGTATGGCTGGGCCCAAAGTGTGGTGGTGAATGGAGTTAAATTTGTCTGCTGCCCAGTTACTAGTGGTGTTCCCCAGGGTTTAGTACTGGGGCCTGTCCTCATTGATATCTTTATAAACAATCTGCATGAGGGGATTAAGTGCCCTCTCAATATGTTTGCAGATGACACTAAGTTGGGTGGATGTGCTAATCTGTTAGAGGGTAGGGAAGCTTTAAACCAGAATTTGGACAGGTTAGACTGATGGGCTAAGCTTAACTATATGAAGTTAATGAGGTCAAGTACCAGGTCGTGCACTTGGGTCACAACAATCCCATGGTAAGTTGGGATGTGTGGTTGGAAGGCTGCAACTTGAAGATTGACCTGGGGGTACTGGTTAACAATATCACAGGATAGTCAAGGTTGGAAGAGACCTCGAGGATCATCCAGTCCAACCTGTAACCACAGACCTCATGACTAGACCATGGCATCAAGTGCCATGTCCAATCCCCTCTTGAACACCTCAAGGGATGGGGACTCCACCACCTCCCTGGGCAGCCCATTCCAATGACTCTCTCAGTGAAGAACTTTCTCCTCACCTCGAGCCTAAACTTCCCCTGGCACAGCTTGAGACTGTGTCCCCTTGTTCTGGTGCTGGTTGCCTGGGAGAAGAGACCAAACCCTTCCTGGCTACAACCACCCTTCAGGGAGTTGTAGAGGGCAATGAGGTCACCCCTGAGCCTCCTCTTCTCCAGGCTAAACAATCCCAGCTCCCTCAGCCTCTCCTCATAGGGCTTGTGCTCAAGGCCTCTCACCAGCCTTATTGCCCTTCTCTGGATGCGTTCAAGTGTCTCAATGTCCTTCCTAAACTGAGGGGCCCAGAACTGGACACAGTACTCAAGGTGCGGCCTAACCAAAGCAGAGTACAGGGGCACAGTGACTTCCCTGCTCCTGCTGGCCACACTATTCCTAATGCAGGCCAGGATGCCATTGGCCCTCTTGGCCACCTGGGCACACTGCTGGCTCATGTTTAGACAGCTGTCAATCAGCACCCCCAGGTCCCTCTCCATTTGGCCGCTCTCCAGCCAATCTGACCCCAGCCTGTAGCTCTGCATGGGGTTGCCGTGGCCAAAGTGCAGCACCCAGCACTTGGACTTGTTGAATGCCATCCTATTGGACTCCGCCCATCTGTCCAGTCAGTCGAGGTCCCTCTGCAGAGCCCTTCTGCCCTCTAACTGACTAACATCTGCTCCTAACTTGGTGTCATCTGCAAATTTGCTGATGACTGACTCAATCCCCTCATCCAGATCATCAATGAAGATGTTAAAGAGGATGGGGCCCAGCACTGATCCCTGAGGGACGCCACTGGTGACTGGCTGCCAGCTGGATGTGGCACCATTCACCACCACTCTCTGGGCCCGGCCCTCCAGCCAATTCTTAACCCAGCACAGAATGTTGCAGTCCAAGCCACGAGCTGACAGCTTAGCCAGCAGTTTGCTGTGGGGGATGGTATCAAAGGCCTTGCTGAAGTCCAGGTAGACCACACACACAGGCAACTGAACATGAGTCAACAGTGTGCCCAGGTGGCCCAGAAATCAAATGGTATCCTGGCTTATATTAGAAACACTGTGGCCAGCAGGAATAGGGAGGTGATCATCCCCCTATACTCAGCACCGGTGAGGCAACACCTGAAGGATTCTCTGCAGTTTTGTCCTGTCACTATAGGAAGGATACCAAGGTGCTGGAGCATGTTCAGAGAAGGGCAATGAGGCTTGTGAAGTGCCTGGAGCACATGTCCTACAAGGAGAATTTGAGGGAGCTGGGGTTGTTCAGTCTATAGAAGAGGAGGATGAGGGGAGACCTTATCACTCTCTACAACTACCTGAAGAGAGGTTGGAGCAAGGAGGAAGCGATACTCTTCTCCTTGATGACAGGCAACAGGACTACAGGAAATGTTTACATGATGTGTTGGGGAAGGTTTAGTCTGGATATATGAGGAAATGCTTCTTCATTGAAAGGGTTCTCAAACACTGAAGTGGTCTGCTCAGGGCAGCAGTGGAGTCACCATTCTTGGGGGTGTTCAAGCAGCATATGGACATGGTTGAGTGTTGACTAGTCAGTGCTGGTTCATGGTTGGAATTGATCATCTTTGAGGTCTCTTCCAACCAGATATATTCTGTGACTATACTGCAAAATGCTTGGTATCAAACATTTCTGAACTTTTGAGACAATTTACATATTTATAAGCAGTTTCATATGTCATGCCTATATTTACTGACTAGATTTATGGACAGTTATTAACTGTCACAACTGCAAGGCACTGAAACAGCTGATTGATGACACACCTGAATGACTCTCTGATAGCAAGTACCATGCATTTTTTTTGCATATTCTCAAGGATACTTGTGAGAGAAGATAAGAAATCCTAAAACTATTTTTACATCAAGAAAACTATTTTTCCATCATAAGGAAGACCTGTTTTATTTTGTAAACCCACAATATTATTCACTTAATTCTTGCAGAGAAGGCTATATTTATTGTGCACCTCACTTTTTTCTTAATATAACTTTGGTAATTTCCTTACAGATATTCCTGATAAACATATCTGACAGGAGTTACCCATACGTTCTCAAGCATAATATGTAATTATCTGTAGTAAGAGGAAGAAAGTAATATGAACATTCAACATCTATCTGAGAATGCGATGGACCAGATAGTGTACTTGACAGCTATGGTGATGACAGATCTTCAAGATAATGGTGAAAACAGCTCTATTATCTTCCTTCAGCTAAAGTGTCTCTGAATGCTTCTAATATACTGAATACATATAGACTTTATGATAATGTAGTAAAAAAATAAAAATTTAACTGTTTTCCTAGGTCTGGCTCTGCTTCCTCGAGTCATATGGCTCCTAACTTACATAAGCTCTGTAAAAAGCCTGCTGCTGTAGCTAGCTCTTTGCACTCTTGGCAATTCAGAGGAGTTTCAGTGCAGTCTTAACTTTAGTTTTAAATATCAGTCTTCAGAAAATTAATTTATACCTGTAAAAACATATAACTGAATTAATAGTTCAATTACCATTACTTTTTTTAATGGATTTCTAATTATAAAGGTCTCATAGAGGACTATTGTCATTAATTGTCACATATTTCTTTTTCAGATCAGTTTAAGATAAACTTTCATTTCTTTAAGGGACTTGTACTGACTTATGCCTCCCATTTTATTCCATAAGGTTTTAACAGGTTTGCAGGATGTGGCAATTTTCTACAGCACCTTTTATTACTGTAATTTACATATCCTTTTTTACTGAACTGTGAAATCGGCATTACAATTTCAAGTAAGGTACAGTTTCCAGACATGAAAAATAATTATGAGACATAGATAAGATCAGGCATCAGATCACCTTTCTTGGATCTCCTTTTATTACTGTGAACATTGCTCTAACCTGAAACTAGGTTTTTGGCAATCTCTGCTTTTTTATATATATAAAATAATTTTTAGAATTCCAGTGCATGGCGTCAGATATGGCATGATATAGCTAATGCACAGCTAATGGCAGAAAGGCTTCAAAACATGATATATCAGAGCTTTTACATAGCAGCTGGGAAAGATCACTATTGTATGTGGCTGGTTAAAAACTGTGTGAAACTGTACATTGTCTAGAGAGTTAACTCTTTAAACTCTTCTTAGGCCATCAGATCTAGGATCGAGAAGCATTTTTTCTCACATAACAGACTATCATCTGTATTATCATAGAATTATGGAATAAGTCAAGTTGTAATGAACAGAGTCTCCTAGTCCAAATTTCTGATTAATTCTCAGTTATGAGGTTGGACCTGACTGCAAAAGGCTTTAGTCTTGAAAACTTCCAAGGGTGGACAGAATGGATAAATTCTGTTCCAGGGCAGGTGTATCCTAATGACTGTATTGAGTTACCTTGGCTGACTGCTAGGGGCCGTCCCAGAAACTCCCTCATCCTTGTTGCTCAAAAAGCAGGGGAAAGAAATTGAAATAGCTCATGGGTGAAGATTAGGATAGGAGAATTTGCTTACCAACCTCTTTACATGCAAAACAGACTGAACTTGGGTAAAACTAGTTTATTGCCAGTTAAAACAGACTTGACTAGCAAGAAACAATCAAACAAACAAAAATAAAAATTATAACAGTGCTTTCTCCTTCTTCTTCCTTCCACCCCCCCGCCCCCAACAGAGTCAACTTCACGCCTTCATTCCCAAATCCTCACCTATCCCCACAAGAATGTAGGGAACATGTGTTGTGGTAAGTCCAGAACAGCTCTATGCTGCTCCTTCCTCTTCAAGCTTTTCCCCTGCTCCTGCTCCAGAGTGGGTCCTCCCATGGGCTGAACACCTTCATGATAATTCTTTTCTAGCACAAGTTTCCCATAGGTAGAATTATTTCAGGGAATACATACCTATTCTTGGTGGATTTATTTTACACAGGCTGCAGTGAAATATCTGCTCCAATGTGATCTCTTCCAGGGGCTGCAGACAATCCTTGCTCTGATGTCTAGAGCACCTCATTTATTGCATTATTTCTGACCTTGATGCTTGCAAGTTTTGTTTTCCCACACTTTCTTTTTTTTCTTTTCTTCCTTTTTTTTTTTTTTTTTTTTTTTTTTTTTTCCCCTCACTCCTCACTGTCACACCACACTTTCTCTCTTAATTCTGCTTCACATAGGCACGACCATCTTGGCTAGTGGATTGGCTGGAGCCCTGGCTGTGTCGAGCCTGGGACAGCCCCAGTCTCTAATCTCCTGGTAGCTCTACTGCTACTGAAACCTGAAAATGTAAACGCAATACAATAGCAAGGACGATGTGCACTTCAGGCTTGGAAAAGGACAGAGCAAGTGTCCTGAATGTGTGTGTCTGGGAGCGTCTCTGTAATATGTGCCTGTGGCCGTTTGAGCTGGGTGCCCCCCTGCAATGTTTGCTTCCTGTGTCCAGAAGTCCAGCCCAGAGGGGTGGACACAGGAAATTATGTAGTATTTCCTACCACAATCCTTTACACCACTATAAGATGCAGTGTGGAGTCTAGCACGCTCTCTTTTCTTCCTCCCCCATCAGCCGGTAACTGGGGGAGATGCCTCCTGGCTTTGGGCCTGGCTAGGCCCAAGGCCATGGGGGGATGGGCAGTCTCAGATCTGGCCAGCAGAGACTAGCCTAGCAGTGGGAGGGGGAAGAAGGAGCCCTGGGGATTTTGGGTGTACCCTCAGGTGGGGATGGGATCTCTGGGTCTATTTTGGGATCTTTCTTTGTCACTGTGCTTTTGGTTCTCTGTAAATGTTCACTGCTTTCTATTTAAACTTTCCATCACTTTTGCAATCCGTTTGTCTGAGTGTTTATTGTTGCCAGTGGTGGGGAAGGGGGCTGCCTCAACCCAGCACAGTGCCGAGCTTCACTTCTGGTTGTACCTGCAAACATGAAAGCAGCGATGATGTTCCTAAGCCTGGGTAGAGACTCCAGGTCCCTAGGCTGGGCTTCAGCAGCTGGGCAGGAGGAAGGCCCAGAACTTCTGGAGTAGAAGGCTGTTTTTAACTTCGCTATTTAAAATCACTATTTAATTCATGGCTACATCAGAGTCTATAATGGAATCCTACAGAATTTATTTTATTTTTTCTTGTGAAAATAATGAGCACAGTATGATTTTAGCTCCACACTTAGGAGAAGAAAGAATGGCAACAATACATAACAAATGTAGGTCAGCACCTATATAACTTTAAAATATCTTACCCTCTTTTCCCAATACACTTGTCTATCCTTAACAGCAAGAGCTTCCCCTCTGATTAAGGGGTTTTGAATAATTAGGTTCAGCTGAATGTAATTAGCTTCCAGCTGGCAGTGCTTATCTAAGTGGCACTGAATAGTGCTGAATTCTGTAGGGAAAATAAAAATTTAAAAAAAAAAAAAGGAAGACACAAACCCACCTTCTTTTCAAGTTGTTTATTGTCAGTGGCATTTTGCTCATTGCCTCTTGACTTGGTCACTTGGTACAATTAGACGCATTTCAATACCGTTCAGGATCAGTTGAATGTGTTGACTCATACTGGTAGCATGCTGTTTCAGTTTTACACCAAAGCTTAGTGAGTGTCTGCATGTTCATTGTTTTCCTCTCAATTATGTAAAACTCAATAGTACCCCTAAGAGTTGTTCTAACTGATTTCCTTGCAGGTAAAGATTTCATGATAAAATGTAAGCAGTCTATACTGGATTAGAGGAAAGTATCAGTAGACATAGAACTGTCAAATGGTTCATTTCAGAGCGCTATCTGGGGAGTCCTGATGCACCCTTTACAAATTCATGTTCTTGTGAGCATGACTAAATTTCATTTATTTTAAGAACTGCGTGTAATGGTAACTAATTACTTAACTGAGGGAACATTCTTGATGTACCTGCAGGCATACTCTTGCTTTTTTTATCTTTTTCTTTTTTTCTTTACCTCAGTTGTGTTTATCTCAGTCATGTTTTTCTCTTTTTTTTATCCACCAAATGATATATCTCTTCTGCTGCTGACATTCAGAAGCTCTGATTTATTTTGTGTTTTCTGCTTACTCTCTCTAATTCTACCTTTCAGGTTTAATACTTATCTACTGAGGGGAAATTCCCAAGTATTCAGTTACTCTAATTCTGTATGTCTACCTCTACAAAATCCTTCTATTATCTCCCTTTTGAATAACTTAAATGTACAGCTAGAATAATAAAGTACCTACAATAAATTCTACCTATGGACTTGAATTTTGCCTGGATTTTCCTCATTTCCTTGTAGTTCTAGTTTTTATTCTTTTAGCTGTCCTGGATTTTATGTGCTTGTGTTTTAGGATAAACAAAGCTATATTCCTCATTATCTTTTTTTTATGCAAAGTACACACCTACATCCAGAAATACAGAATTAAGAAAACATACAAACAAACCAACACAAAGGAAAAAAAAAAAAAAAAACAAAAAAAAAACCAACACACACACACAAAAACCCCAACAAATTAATGATCTTGTGAAGGGGAAGCTGGCAATTCTTGTCATCTAGATTTTTTCCTGTTTAAGGCTTACATGTATCTGGTGCACTCTGTGAACAGCCTGAAGCACACAGTAGTTCTATCCTTCTCTCTTCGTCTCTCGTTCTGCATTTTTAGCCTAGGCAAAATAGTAGATCTAGTGTACAGGATTTGGGATTTCCCATCAGAGTGAGCATATCAGTTCCAGAGGTGTAGGCACTGGTATGAAAGCAACTGTTAGAAAAATTACATCATATACATGGGTGTTGTACCTCTTTCCAATGGGACAGTGTTCACTGCCATTTTCGTTTTTTGCAGAAATAAATTCTGCAGTGTAAGTCTATCTCCTATAAAAGTTTCCTCTTCAAAATTTGCTCTGTCTTGTTAAATGTTTTATAACTGTGTTGTGTAACCACTGTGAAAGACCCTTTTTACCATCTTTAAAAGGAAAGAAGTAACTCCTTAAGCTATCAAGAATAAGTGCAACATAAACCAGAATGGTTTTTTTTTAATGTTACCCTCCTGAGTGAGAAGATAGTGACACCAGCAATAATCTAACAGCTTTGTAAATACTTTTTCCTAGGGAAAGATTCGTGTCTAAATATATGTCATAGGAACATAATTTAACATAACTTGAATCCTGAATCAGTCCTTTGTCTTCAAATTTGTAGATACAGGAATCATGAAGGACCTACTCTTCCATTTTCCTCCTTTCACTTTAAACATCTGTAATAGCTTTTTATTATAAATCATGAAATTATAAATTCTGAGAAGTTTAAAATTCTTATATATAGGCTTGCGTATACTTTTGGGGCCAGTTTGCTTATCACAGAAATTGCTGAGGAGGTATTTAATCTGTATTACTTTACATCCACATTCCTTTTAATGAAAGAGAAAAAGGCCAAAGCATTTACAGTGATCATTGTAAACAAAACAATGACTGTGTGACATATTGTAGAAAACATTCAAATATATGTAAAATCTAATAGTCAAGTTGTCTCACTTCCTTCATGCTGTGGCAGAACAAAGGTTTGGCACCCTGAATGGAAAAAGTGTAAAGAGAAGAACTACGGTGCAAACACTTGGTTCATTACTAGCATGTAACAAAAAGCCAAACATGTTTAGAATTCATTTATTCCCTCCATTCTGAACCCAATCCTATCTTTTTCTCTTGGTCAGTGTGGACAATAGTAGAAACCTATCTAGTACCAAAGCATCATCTTGAACCTTTCTTTATTGAAACTTTATGTAAACACTGTTTTTCTTTTTCTGTAACCTCATTAACACAGTTTGCATTAATACAATGTTTTTGTAACCTTGCACAGAAAAGCATCTATGCTGTCAAGACACTTGTATTTGGAATCATGAAACATTTTCCCTAACCCTGAAAAAAGCATTGTTTTTTTTTAATGCAGCTATTCAGAATACTGCAGAAATATCATTTTCCTAATGCATCACTTAGAGATTTTCTTAACCACTTTTATGATCATTTTTTGTCTTACTAATCAGCATTGCCATTGCTAGTCTAGTACTCTGTTGACTTCCTGCATTCCTGCATCTCTCTCCTGTCTTGGTATGTGAATTCTCTTGGGAAAGAATAATTTTGTTGTGTCTGTGGTGGGTTGAGAGAAGGCCTAGCTCTCCCTCAGGTGGAGAAGCAAAAGGATATGCTATATTTACAAGCAAAATGAAATCAAGGTTATATATATACACAATATACAGTATTTACAATATATATACAGAAATACACAACAAAGAAAAATAATCAGAACAAAACTTCCTCCTCTGGACAGAGGAGGGTTCCCCCTCTGTACCCCCTCTCTCCCCCTACCTCCCTTTTTTCCCAAAAAGGGCTAGAGAGAGAGAAAAGGTAATTAATGAGGATGAAATTTTGTTAGGCCTCAAAGCTCATGCCACTTGCTCAGAAGCAGACAGGCTGGAAAGGCAGAACAGAGTGGAACTGAGAAAGAATTCCAACTGAACTAAAACTTAAAGTTGCATTCTACCAATCTACCAATGAAATTCGTTTAGAATATCATGTTTTCATTTCGATACCAAAACATTCAGCCAGAGAGTGTTCCAGCACTGTCCCTTTCTTAAAGGTACAGCCTCAAACAGTCACAGTGTCTTTGAGTCATATTAATTCAGCAGGTCCCAAATACATGCTTACAACTGGTTAATGTTATAGCAAGAAAAAAAAATATCAAAAGTATTTCTCAATAGTCAATGCTATAAAACAAGTGAGGACTAGAGATTACAAAGACAGAGCAAAGAAGAAAAGTTCTTTGCTACCACACACTATTAAAAATCAAAGAAACTCCTGTCTCCAGTTGCCAGACATTTTTCATTGTACTTCAAAAGTATCTAATTGCAAGTGAATTTGTTTACTGTTTTGCAGTGAAAATCTTGTTTACAGGCAAAAAGAAATGGTCATATGGATAGACAGAAATATTTGTATAGGCACATAAAACAAAAAAATATATGTATAAAAAGCTGTATAGATACATAGATGTGTAAAAGCAAGAAATCATTGTTGATATACGTGAAATGTTAAAATTATTAGCAGTCCAGATCATAATACTTCAGAAAAAGAAAGAACAGTGCTCATTAAATTGTATATTGTCATAGGCTGAGTTTCAGTCTGCTGCTATTCCTACCATCCTGCTTCATGCCAGCTTCAAAAGTCAAAGTGCTGGCTGGAGCAAAGCATTATGGGGCTTCAAGTTCTGACTGTAACATGGGAGGCTTCCTCTTTCATTTGTTGCTTCTGCGTTCTGGGGTTTTCTGGGTGTTGGCTCTCTTCTGCTGTCATGGCAGAGACACAGGGAGGGATAGTGGGATGGTTTTTTGGCTTGGGCTTTTAGCTTGCTTGCTTCTTCTTGTTGCTGTTTTCACATTTGTTTTTTTTCTGCAAATAGGCTAAGGTAATTATGCAGTTTGTACTATGATTATCTGCTTTGCTCAGTAAACTCTTATCTCGTTCTCTTTGTCTCAACATGTGTGTTCCTTTTTCCTCAGTTCTTTGCTGGAGAAAACAGACAGGTTAGCCTGTATGGGCTTTGCTAAAATATTCTACTTTGGCTGTGCTTTCTGGTGCTGTTCTTCAGAGGAATATATAATCAATTCTAAGCAGTCTTTTAGACAAAGAAAATCATACTGGGTAAATAGAACACGTAATTGAGCTTAGTGAATAAGAATTCAAGCATATTCTTGTCTTCCTTTTAAAATTACTAATATTCCCTAGGAACCATCTTGCTGTGAATGACATCCTGTTTCTTTTTCTCTTATTGTTTGTCTTCATTCATTACAGCTGTTGTAATTACACAGCAAAATGATTTTGAGTTTGGATTATCAAAATATCTATTGTGCAGAAGACATCAGGGTTTATAATAACCCAAAACTGATTAGACTGATTAGACTTTAGGGTGTGAGTATGTCAAATGACTGTTTTCTACACTGCATCTACATCATCTCTCTAGGAAGAAAAAAATAATGAAAAAAGAATTTGGAGAGATATTGGCTTATTATTTTTGTCTTGCTTATCCTAGTGTTCTGATTGCCGGATGGATTCATGAACAAACTGAGGTTTTCATGGCACTTGCTGCATATAATTATCAGAATTAGTATGTGTTTAGCAAGAATTTTTCCTTTTCTAGAGTAATAGAAAATTACAATGACAGTTATTGCTGAAACTGAAAAATACAACCAAATAGAAAAAAAACAACAACAAAAAGTAACCAACCAAAGCAACACAAAACAGAAAGGAGAGAGGGGAAAAGAAACAGACAAACAAAAATAACACCTTTTGGATATATTTATCCTGAGAATAAATACCTGTTGATTATAATCTTTTCATTATTTATGTCAAAAATATATTCTTGTGAAAATATGATTGTATTAAACTGCTAGTCAATAGTATTCTGATATGTAGAAAGTTTCTGGATACAGCCAAAGCAAAGATGATGATCACAGATCTCCTATAAAGGAAGGATTAAAGTTACTGTTGTGATAATGAAAAGTTTCCAGTTTTGTTGTTTCAAAAGAAGTGCAGGCAATAGTTAACTTATGTGGGCAAAAGATTTTTCTGTGAGACAAGAAAGATTATATCTTGACAAAGATTCATGAGACACATTTTCAACAGGAAATTCCCACCAGCAAGAGAGTCTTGTAGTTAGTTTCATATATTTAATCTTGAGTCCTACATCTTACCTCCACAGGTAGCTTCTGATCACTACTTGAAACAGGAATACTAGAATACTTCTGGTGAGTAAATATTTGATATATTGCAGTAAAAGTTTTACCTTCATGTCATCAGTCTTATTTCATCATGTAACAGCAACCATAAGGTCTTTCAATCATGTGTAACCCAGCTCCAATTTATGCGTCCCATATATTTTCATAATAATATTCTTTTTCCTGGCTTGAATATAATCCTCCATTTAAGTTCACTTTCACAGAATGCGGAAGAAATATCTTTATTCTACATGTAACTTTATTCCAAAGGAAAAGAGAAGGCAGCATTTTACATCTCAGTTATCTGCATGTACTGTATGATAACATAATTCATAACAGCCCATTTTCCTTTCCTAGTTCATGCACAAGATGTGATAAAAATATGAGATACATATTTTGCTGTATAACTACATATTTCCAAGGTTATACATGTTTGATCACCACTTCCTGTTTTCTTTCAGTCCTTCAACATTGCCAATATTTATTTTTGTATCTATTCTCTCTTCTCTTAATCAAGTAATTACCTAATGTTAAGGAATTCATACAAAGCACTTTAGTTATAGCTAGAAGAATATTTTCTCCTCTTTTATGCAACTTTTCTCATGAGAAGTGAGAAAAAAACAGGAAGAAAACTGGACTCTGGAAGGACATGTGCTTACTTACATGTGGAAAGATTCCAAATTATGATCAAAATGATGATTTATGTTTGTTGGCCCCATTCCTGAATATAATTGTTAAATTTTGTGAAAGTTTTATGGAATTCCTGGAAGCCTTTTGTTATGCTTCCTCATATACAGCACTCCACTTAAAACGTTTGCAGCCATGCAAAGTATAGCAAGTTATGTATTCACTCCTTCAGCTGACGGATAGATATGCCGCAGAGGGATTTTTCTAAACCTTACAACTATACAGTGCGTTGTGAGCATGTCATGTTTCCTTAAGGTATTGGAAGGAATCTATGAGGTCCTTCTGAGTCTTCTTTTCTCCAGACTGAACAATCCAGCTTCCTCAGCTTATCCTCATAGCAGAGGTGCTCCAGCTGTAAAAATACTGTTTTCTAAGAACTAATGCAGTCTTTCAATGGAAAAAAAATTGAATTACCAAAAGGGTGGTTAACCAAGATGAGAATGGAAAACTGTGTTCAGTTCAGATTTGCAGTTTAGGATAGATGATCATAAATATAAGGGCTTTCAAAGAAAATTCATTGGAACAGTGTAAATTACAATGCTTGTGCTTGAGAAATATATAGAGAAAATAATTTATTTGTATATGTAATATTTTATATATAAATGTTAAAAAGAACTGTAATCATTCTGAAGTTATACATGTTTCTACTTAAAATGTAAAGTTGCGTTCCTAATTACCTTTGTTTTGGTTGTGTTTTTTCCTTTTGTATAGAAATATTATTATGGTTTTATTTGTAAGGCATTACTTTTTATGGTGAACAACTCTTAGCAAATTGAGTCCCTTTTAAAAAGCCTTTAAGATCTGAAGTCTCAGTAAAAACTGATCTTTACTTGAGTGTCTACTCACCTGTCTATTTGGGAGTTATACAGTAAATGACAGGTAGATGTTAAAACCGTACACATATGCACATAAGGTGGTTTCATTATAATACATTTCTCTTTCATGCAGTCAGCAAATGGAAAAGGAAACCGTATAATACTTGCTTTATTTTGTTGTTAGCAAAACAATTTGGTAGGTTTAACAGAATAAAATAACATTTCTATATATCACAAGAAACTCTCTAAGGAAAAATATACATGGCGCAGCAGCTGTTATGCTGCCTAAAATATGCCCTTATTTTGGATTGCTCTTGTTTGATTGAACAAATTAGTTTGGCAGAACAAAGTCTATTCATGAATGTATAATGACAAATTAAACACTGTGACTTGTTTAAAAAACAAAACAAAACAAAACAAACAAAAAAAACCCAACCAAAAACCCAACCGATTTTCTCTGAACACCTTTGGAAAATTAATCCATAAAAATTATGCCCATTTTAATTAATGAATTTCACATTGTATCAAGTTCAGAATCTTGAAATATGAAACCAGTTTTACCCATATACATATAATACATCATTCTGAAGTGAAAATGAACACAGATGAAGATATATTTCATCATTACAGCTGCACTTTTACTTCTAAGTGAATTCCAAACCAGGGGATTAGACAGCCCTAGAAAAGTACAGGGAAAAGAAGTAGTCATGCCAAAGAGAGATGTGTTGCAAAATTAAAACCTGGAGTTTTTGTTTGGTTTTTGGGGGTGGGTTTTGTTCGTTTGTCAGAACTATGTAACAGCTCAGAGTGCTTATCTTTATCTGTCTTCTGAAAGTATCTTGAGCACATGGAAGTGTTTTGTTTTCCCCATATTTTTATTAGCAATTTTATGTATGTTGCTGCATGTTCTTCCTATAACCATAAGCTACTTTTGAGTGCAATACTGTAGTCTACAGGAAACTATTTAAGATGTTATACATAAATAAAACTTTTTGATTACACCCTCAAATGAAGGATAACAGTGTTTTGTGACTTTTGCAGCTTCAAAGCACTAGCCTCCAAGTATTTTCTGAAGTTGCTAAATCTTGTATTCATAGAAGTGTTTAACTGGTTTCTGTGGACGACGGAGACAGGAGTCAATACGGCTGATCAATATGATCTAGTATTGTTCCTTTATTGCTTCAGCATTGTTCCGTTATAAGGCAAGCATAGTACAGAGCAGACAGTAGAGCTGACAGGCTAGTAAGAAGTGCGCAGAAGTGCGTGTTAAGAAAAACTTTACAACTTATATAAGCTCGGGGGGCATTGCTGGCATGGCTTCATTGGCCCCTCATGAGTGACCACACACTGTACTACTATGGATTATTGGTTAACACACGGGATTGTTGATATACATGTGCGTCCTGTTATTCCAAGATAACTCTCTATGTTTATGGCTACCAGTGCCCTGCTTTGGTTACACAGTGCGGGCACAGCACTATTCTCCTATACTGCTAGCCACTTCCGCACTCATGCTGGCCACGGCCTACCACCATGTCAGGCTCTAGGCCTACACTGCCAGATTGCTCACACTGCTTATTACAACCATTACCACAGGTTTCTATGTTAAATTCCAACATGAATGGAATTGCCTGATGAAGTAATTGATGTTGTGCTTAGATTCTGTGAATGTGGATTCAAATCTCAGGACCAGCGTTCAGAATGATGCTTTGTCCTACAATATCTTTTCCTAAGGCTTTTTAGCCTTAGGAATTAAAATAGTTTTACTTTAAAGATAGTAACACAGTAAAAGAATATAACAAAAAGCTAAGCTTCAAAGCTATCATGATAACTCTTGGAACGCCAGTCGAATATCAGAGTATAGTGAAAAAAATGCATAGCTTAAATTTTTTAATATAACAGTAAATTAATTTTTAGTATCCCCTTAGGTTTACACCCAGAAGTACAGGAACAAGTTTGTTTACTCTTTCAATTTGAAAAAAAAATATTTATTTCCTTTAGAAGCTCATCCTTGTTGACTGAGGATTAGTCCATTTATTTCACATTCCAGTCAACATATATCTTTATAAAATACATTGTATTTTTCTTTTGGCAAAGAGCTGTATTTATTTTTCAGTTACTCACATCACCTTCAACTTAAATAGATAACATACAGTAGATTTTCCCCCCTTTGAAGCATAAGTGTAGTAATGCCTGGACCTATCTTAATACCATCTGAACTTGAATTGAGGGAACGATTGGCTTATTCTTTCACAAAAGGTGTGCTACGTTCCCTGACCATCCATTTCTAAATCTGTGATATGCTTTCAGTATTTCTACTACTTCTGTATGTGATGAACTAGACTGGGATTTGCTCTGGCTTAAAATTTAATCAGATAAGCCATAAGTAAACACTGCCCATCCCCCATCTTAAATACAGGCAAATTGTTCTGTCTGGGTCATCATATGGCTCCAGAAGAATCAACTCATATTGCTGATGGGGCTGCTAAGGAATGAAAGGAAGCTGTGGGTAAAAAGCTACCTAAACCAGTCCCCTTTAGACTATTCAGGACACTGGCTGAGAGTTTCCCTTGGTAGACAGTCCTGAATGGAAAAGGGGTCCGGAATAGCTGGACATTCTTCAAGAAGGAAGTCTTAGAGGTACAGGGGCAAACTGTCCCCATGTGTTGTAAAATGTGTTGCAAAAGAAATTGTAGGAGAAGACAACTGGCCTGCAGGGGGCCAGGAGAAAGAAGAGTTTTATCACATTTGGAAAGAGAAGCAGGAAGAGTACAGAGATCTAGTTAGGTCATGCAGAGAGAATATCAGAAAGACAAAAGCCCAGCTAGAACTCAAACTGGCCACTGCCATGAGGAATAACAAAAAAGGTTTTTACTAATGAGTTAACAACAAAAAGAAACCCAGGGAGCATGATCACCCTTTATTGCATGCAGGGGAGAATATTGTTATAAAGGATGAAGAAAAGGCTGATGTAATTAATGATGTCTTTGCCTCAGTCTTTAGTAGTCAGACCCAACCTTGATTATTGCAAACAAAACTGTGAGCAAAGATGAGCATCCCAAACCATCACTTTGATATTTTGACCACACTGTTCTCTGCATCTTCTTTGTTGTTATTGCTGTTCATCTATAATTTTCCATTTGTATTACAGATTCCTGTTTCCTATCATGAAATACTATTTTACCAATAATGAATCATACATTTAAAAAAAAAAAAAAAAAAGAAAAAAAAAATCTTGCCAGTGTTATGCTTTTATGTATGAGACAGATGTAAGAAGTGGTGGGATATTCTCCCCTGCTATTAGATAAATAAAGGTATTGCACAGTAGAGATCCACAGCAGATGGAACATCTCTTGCCCAGGAAATGTTGCTCAGACCTTCCTACCTGTAATGGCAGCAGGAAACAGATGGAATCTGCAGATCATTTCTCTGTCAAAATTTAGCAAGGCTTGAATATATTCTATAAAATCAGACTTTTCTAAGCTTTTATCACTTAGCCAAATGCTTGTTCTTTTGTTCCCCCATGCTATCTTCCATGCTACCCTAATGAAAATTTTTCCACACATCACCAAATCATATATTTTACTTACTGTGACACTTTCTGGTAAAGTCTAACTGGAAATATTTCCAGGTTTCCAAATTGTGTAGAAGTCTCCATGATAATTAAATACATTTTCAATGAATAGAAACTGTAGAAAGATGTAGTCCTCATCTGATGCATTTAGTGATAACACACACAGTACAGAGGGTTGTAAAATGTCATGTTTTTAAAAGCAGCACTGCATTCATTTCTTACTGACATCCTGTAATGCCATAGCAGATAAAGATCTTTTGCAGTGTTCATTGCCACTAGGATATGCTTCTTCATATTACTATGTTTAAGATAACTATTTTCCAGTGTCTACTGCCCTTATTGCTGTGTCATTTTGGATACTACAAGGTGAAACAATCAAAACAAAACAAAACCAAAACAAAACTAAAAATAATCGATCAGATTTCATGCCTGTATATTCCATAAATGATAGTTCCTTCCTTACAGAAAGCTTTTTTCAATATCTGTGATAGTTAAAAGCACTATAAAAAGTATTCAAAAAATACAAATTTCCTCCAAATACTTCCCATGTCTAAATTATTTATATTTTAAAAGTAAAATGTCAGTAGAATTCTTCAAAAAAATTTTAAACAAAGAGCGAACAATTACTGATGATAGTTGTATTCCATATTAGGAGACCTTTTCCTCATTGTGATGTAGACATTTCCTCAAGATTCAATTATTTTAAGATCTAAAATGCTAGAAATATGTTAACTTTAATTATATCGTCTAAAATCAGAGTCTACATTCACTAATCAATAATCTACAATGCAAACTACACTAATGAATAATCTACAAAGATCACTTTGTAGATTTTCCTAGTTGAACCCTGAATTTTATGGGGTTGGCTTACATTTGAAACTCTCATGAATGAGAGAAAACAGCATATTACGTATTGTTAGCCTAGTAAAAAAGTTTAAAATCAAGTTGAAATGCAACAGTCCAACAAAAATTATAGTAACAGTCATGGTATAAATTAGTACAAGAAAAGCTATATAATATTAATACTCTTTGGAAATCTTATGCAAAAAAAAAAAAAACAAAACAAAAAAAAAACACAACAAAAAACCCACAAAAAACCAACCCTTTTTTAATATCTATCCCTTTTTACTGGTGGTTTACTTATCCTTCTAGTGTCCTGCCAGCTCATGAGCCAAGGGAGTCACCCGACCCTAGCCAAGAGGTGCTGGGCTGTCACAGCAAGTCTTAGACACCCTGAGTTCCTTCCTGAGAGAAATATAGTGCTACTGGCAGAAGTTCCCTCATCTGCAGTAGTGGAATCTAATTGGATTTAATTTTGTTTTCTCACCCTGGACTGTTGCCTTCTGGCTACTCCCAGATGAGTATGAGGGCAGCCCCACAGCCCCCTCTAGGCTCAGCCCCACTACAGTCTCTTGTATGTTGGGCAGTGACCCCTGGGTTTACTAGACCTTTCCCACAGAGGCACTGGCAGAACTCGGAATCAGGCAGGGGACACAACAAACACTTGGTCCCGAGGCAGGAACTGAAACAAGCTCACCACAGTTCCAGTCAATGTAAGCCCAGGCCAGCCTTGAGATCTATGCTCTGTAGAGTCCTATATTAGGAATGACAAAAGTCAAAGTCACTGGGCTGCAGATGGACTTTTGAAACTGTTAATAAATAAATCTACCTGTTTCCAGACATTCTTAACGTACACTGCCTATGAACCCAGCACAACCAAGTTGCAAATACATTCTCTTGATTTTTTTTTAATATAAGCAGTTACTGCACTGCTTTTCTGTTTACTTTTCTTTTTTCCAACCGAAAAAGTAGCTTTTTCAATGAAGTGAAAATTGTCATATAACCTGTCTTCTTTCCTCAAAAGTGATTGATTTGTCAGTAAAAATCCAGAACCTAAAGCTGAAAACCAGTGAGAACAGATGCTGACTTCAGAAAAGTTATTTTAAGGTGAAAAGAAATGGCAACAGAGACAGCGCTCACACACACACACACACACACACCAAAAATAACCAAAAGAGATTTTATTTCAAGAAAAAAAAAATTACTACACTTTTAGAGAAAACTCACCAGCTTGCTCCAACAATTACTCTTGTAACTAAAGCAATTATATTGAAACTATTTAAAAAAAAAAATTCTTAATTAAGTTTCATGCACTGTCTTGCTACTAAAATCAATGTCTGCTTTTTGCAAAAAAAATATTTGTAAGAGCATGATTTCATGTATTTAGTTAATATTCAGGGGTTTTTTATGTTTTCAATTTTAAAACTTCATCTCCAGCGCTATTTCTCCAACACTGGTTCTTCAGCAGATACTTAAAATAAACCCTATTAAAATATAATTTTTAAGAAGTCCTGAGCAGATAACACTTTCAGTCCATACTCTTTACTGGTAAATCATCAATACAAAGCTATTATTTCTTATTGTTGAAATCATTACAATGGAAAGGTTGTGTCTTAATCTCTAAAAGGACAAACAGGGACTGATTTAGGAAGTTTGGGAGTCTATGAAATAAAAAGTTATTAAATATATTAAATAGAAATGTCTTGATGGTTGTACTTACCTAAGATGAGACTTTGCTTCAGTCTTTACTGTGAGTAGAAGCAAGATATTAAAGACAGTAAAGCCTATCTCAGCTATGAGCACTCAGTAATTTGTTACAGTGGTCTCTCAAGAATTATATTCTAGAGTTAAAATGCCCTTACCATTACATTTTTTCTTTTGGTAAAAATTCTTACTGGTTCTACTTCCAACTTACCTTCATCTTTTCCTGATTATAGACATACTTGAAATAATTGCTACAAACACATTAACTTTGAAAGTCAGACTTCTGATCTATCAAAATCTAGCAACAGAAAGAATAACATTGTGCTATATCACATGGAATCTTCCATCTCTTTAGAAGTCAGTGAAACATGCTGAGGGAGATCTCAGAATGGGATTTAGGGAATATTTTGCTGAAGCCTATCATACTATTATAACATCAATTAAACTGCAGAATTCAATTGCCACAGGATGAAAGTAAAAAATATAAATGAAATAAAAAAGCAATTAGAGATATCTACATCTGTAATATCCTTCCAGACCACTTAAAGAAGATATAAATAGACATTTTAACTCAGAATATGCCAATAATGCAAACTGTTGGAAGAAGAGAGTATATTGGGGAGAAGATAAGTCTATATAAAGCTCATTTTCATAATCATCATTTAAACATCTACCACTTGCCGCAGTAAGTGCAGAGCATTTTATTAGATTGATATTTGTTCTTATTTCATATAATCACTTCTAAAAGTTACATTTAAATTCTCAAAGAATTTATTATGCCCCAAGCAGTGAAAAAAATTGACATATATTGTGACCGTTTTAGGCTGTGCCTTTAAGAAAGGGACAGTTACTGGAACACTCTGGCTGAATATTTTGGTATTAAAATGAAAACAAGAGATAAGTCTAAACTAATTTCATTGGTAGATTGGTAGAATGCAACTTTAAATTTTAGTTCAGTTTGAATCTCAGTCAGTTCAGTCTGTCTTTTTCAGTCTGTCTGTTTCAGTCTGTCTCTTTCAGTCTCTCTGAGCAACAGCTGTGCTGGATGGAGTTGACCTTGAATTAACTGAGCTAACCAGATAAGAAACTAATTCTTGCATAAGCTTTGAGCTAACAGAATTTCCTCCTTAATAATTACCTTTTCTCTCTCTAACCCCTTTTTGGGAAAAAAAGGGAGGTAGGGTGAGAGAGGAGGATACAGTTGGGGGGACCCTCCTGGCTGGAGGAGGGGAAGTTTTCTTTTCCTGTGTTACGTTCTTTGCTGTATATTTCTGTATATATTGTAAATACTGTATATTGTGTATATAATCATCTGCACTTCATCCTGCTTGTAAATACAGCTCTTACTAATTTCCGCTTTTCCGACTGAGTTAGCCATGGTTTCTGTGTGTGGGGGGAGAACTGAACTTTCACCACCACATATATTCAATAAAATTAGCAATATCAGAAGCAGCCTCTGCTTGTGTCCTGGTTTGAGGCCAGGTAGATCCTCTCTTGCCCCTGAGAGGGGCAAAAAAATGACACTCACACATATGGATTGCAGAAGTGATGGAAAGTTTAAATGGGAAAGCAATTAGTGTTTTACAGAAAGCTACAAATGCAGTGACAAAAGAAACACAAAGCATACAGAGTACCCTACAGCACACCCAAAAGCCTCCCAAACACTTCCCTTCTCCCCACCTGAGGGTATACTCAAAACCCCCAGGGCTCTTTCTTTCTCCCACACTGCTAGGCTAGTCTGAGGCTGGCCAAGGTGTGAGACTGCCTTTCCCCTTCTCCTCCTGGCATTAGGACTAGCCAGGCCTAAGAGGCCTTGAGATACCTCCCCCACCATTACTTGATAGGGAGCATCTCCCATGGGAGCAGAGAGGGAAGAAAGATAAAGACTTTGTAGATGGATTTATAGGGTACAGGATGTTATAGGTATGAAATACATTGTTTCCTGTGTCCACCAAGTGGGCTGGACCCTCCAGACACTGGAGGTATAGCTTGTGTAGCAGGAGCAGGAAGCACCCAGCCTAAACTGACACTGCTTGCTACTTATGTGTTCATATCATTGAGTCAATTGTTTCAGGCATGCTTTGTTCAAGTATGAAAAGCTTGACTTAGATGCCTAAAAGAAGACAAAAGAGAGAATAACCTAATGAAGTTCAACAAGAGCATTAAGATCCTGCACCCAGGGAAAGCATACACCAGTACAGGTTAAAGGTTGATCTCCTGGAAAGTAGCTCAGCTCAGAAGGACTTGGAGTCCTGGTGGACAAAGAGTTAACCACTAGCTAGCCATGTTCCCTTGTGGCCAAGAAAGCCAATGGTGCACTAAGAAAAGTGTGGTCAGCAGGCCAAGGAATGTTCTTCTCTCTCTTCTCTCACTATTCTCTGCCCTAGTGAGGCCACACTGGAGTGTTGTGTCCAGTTCTGGGGCCCCCATCTTAAGAGAGACAAGGAAGGAGTCCAGGGAAGAGCTACAAAGATGATTAGGAGACCAGTGCATCTATCTTAAGAAGAGAGGCTGAGACCTGTGTATGTTTAGCCTGGAGAAGACTGAGAGGAGATGTGGTGGGTGGAAGGGTAAGGCCAAGAAGCCTCCTCCCTTCCCCCTTGTAAAGTAAAAGGGAAAAAAAAATTGAAGGGAAAGGAAAAAAAAACCTCACAAGCTGAATTAGCAAAGCAGTGGAGCTATATTTACAAAGCAACGTAGGGAATGCAGGGGAATATTTACAAATTTACAATATCTACAATATATACAAAGATATACAACAGAGTAACACAGAAATGAGAGTGCCCCCCTCGGCAGAGAGGGGTTCTCCACCTCCGCTCTCCCCTCTCTCCCCCCTTTCCCCAGAATGGGATAGAAAGAGAAAGAAAAGAGAGGGAAAAAAGTTAGAAGCAGCTCGTGTTAATTGGAAGGGAGTTAATATACCGGCCTTTATCTATCTTCAAGGCCGAGGCCTTGGCAGAAAGCCCAGCACAGAGATAGAGAGCGGCCGCACCGTGGAAAGGCGGAAGCAAGACTGAAAATAAAATGCCGGAGTGCCCAGGATATCTTTCCTACACTCCCAGTTCAGAGGGTGCTTCCTCCCACTTTACCAATGAAATAGTTTAGATTATTCCTTCCGTTTACCAACTTCCGTCCACCATATTCCCTTTCTTAAGGGGGCAACGTCAACCGGCCACAGGAGATCTTACCGATGCTTATAAATATCTAAAGAGCAGATATCAAGAGGATAGGGTCAATCTTTCAGCGGTGCCTAGTGACAGGACAAGGGGCATCAGGACCAAACTGGATCACAGGAAGTGTCATCTAGACATGAGGAAAAACTGGATTTTGAGGTGACAGAGCTCTGGAAGAGGCTGCACGTATAGCTTGTGGAGTCTCCTTCACTGAAGAGATTCCAGACCTGCTTGGATATGGGCCTTGGCAACCTACTTAAGGTGAAACTTCTTTAGCAGAAGGGTTGGACTAGAGAATTTCCAGAGGTCTGTTCCAACAGCTACCATTCTGCAAATCTGTGAATTTGTGAAAAAGAAGTGAGGGAAGTTATTTATGGTTTAGCTAGGATTTTTGAAACTTAATCTGCTTGAATGCTACAACTGAAATCATTCTTAGAAACTCTGATCAATAGTATGGAGTAACCAATAAAGTAAGGAGACTGAAGGCTAGTTGACCCAAGCTATTTGCAGAAGGCAATTTGAAATTCAATCATCTAGATAATTTAACAACCTATGCAGTGCTTGTCCTTTAGGTTCATATTAAATCCAAACCACACAAACCCCAAAACTTTAAAAGCAGTCTCCTATAAATTTTGCTCTGAAATGTCAGTGGGGGGAAAAAAATAAAAAAGTTGCATGAATTAACCATGGAACTCCAAAGTCTAAAGCTAGCTGGTAACAACACTGGAACCATAAAGGAAGAATAAAGGTCTATGATGGACTGAAAAGATAGGCAGTAACACAGATGGAAAATGTATCTGGCTATAGGAAGAATTATGTTTGCAGTAACATTGCTGACTAGCCAAGAGAGAATTGTATTTGCCTGGGAGCTATGTTTAAAGTACATGAGAGATTATATGGACATCACTGTGATTGATTCTTATAGCATGCTGGATCAGTTAAAGGTTCATACCTCTGATAGTTGTGATTTGTATACAAGGAAAATGGATTTCTATCCTCCTATATGAGCTTAAGCATCAATACAAAATATTGCACATTAACAGAAAGTGCAATTCTACCCAGCAAACAATGTTAAACATTATTCTATAGGAAATGTTAAACAACTTTTCGTGACATAAGTCTTTTATGTACTTCAATGTACAGCTACTATTTCTGCCGGTGTGAACTACATAATAATTTTGCAGCAGATGCTATTACAGTCATGAAAGAATGGAGACAGTTGTAATGTTTAATGATCTCTAAATTCCCATGCTAATGTGTTTACATATTTGCTTCAGCAATATATATGACAAGTTTCCAATTCAGATGTAAAAAAAAAACAACAACCCAACCAAAACAACAAAAAAGCTATTTGCCTGTCCATACCTAATCCACTCTAGTAAACTTCTCTGTCTTCATTTAAGAGTACAGTCACTATTTTCTAAATCTCCCAAACTGATAAAAACTTAAATGAAATAAGACTTAATAGGTTTTTCTAGGAAATTTGGTAAGTGAAGCATTAATTATCACCATATAGTTCAAGCCAGTATAAGGGATCTGTACGTCTTGATCTGACTATTTTAAGATTAAGTTAGCTCTGCAGAAAGTATTTTTATTCCAGTAATATTGCATGTTTATATTAATTTTACATATGTGCATCTGTATTTCTGTTATATATGTATATATTAAACACATAAACCAGTGCCTATGAATTAGCATCAGTTCACATAACATGTATTTCTTTTTTTTCATGAATGTCTGCATACATTTTTCTCATAAGGTTTTCATACTTTCTAATTACTGCAGGTACTTGGCCTGAAGGGACAAGACCCAAAACATGCCCTAACCCTGACACTGGGCTAAGCACACGTGAATGTGCAAACCTGGACACTTCCTGGGGTCCAGATGGTCCAGGCAAATGTGTAGCACGTGTGATTAACCTTGTAACACACCTCTGAACTGTGTGTCCCCCTGACCATGTTTAGCTGTGCCCCATCCTACAGGTTCAGCTATCAGGTTTCTCTGTTACCAAAAGGCATTAAATGTCTTTGGACAGTATTTAAACCGACTGAGATGGTAGGCAGTTTGCCTTGTTCTCATCCAGAAAGCAACAAGAGCCAAATGGTGCCAGGTTTGCATCTCAAGAGCTTGTCCTAACAGGCAAATCACACCTGGGCTTTGCACCCGGAACAAGGCAACCAACACTCCAAGAGTCCTGTGCTGGAAGTAGAAGGGGAAAAAGCCCCAAGAGAACTAAATCCCAGAAGAGCCAGGCTACAGCCTGGCAACAGAGCACACAAGAGAGAGAGGCCCCTTAGCCCCCTCTGAGCCAAGGAAAAGCTCCAGACCGTGAATTGGGCATGAGAAGACGGAAGCCACTTAGCCCTCTCTAAGCCAAGAGCCACTTGAATTATAGTTGCAGCATCTGGGAAAGTACCAGACAAAGGAGCAAGCCATGAGTTCCCAGCTAATCTGCTACAGATTGTGGCACCTTCATTTCTAATCTAAATCGCTGTATTGGAAATTTTCATATTTGTGCTTAAATTGCTTAACTGTCTTCATATATGGAATATATTACTCACAACTGAATAACAGAAACTGTAAATATATTTTGTAAATAAGTTATGGTGGTGTCTGAAGATAGCACCACCCAAAATATAAAATATATAAATATATATATTTTATTACAGTACTCTTTCACTTATTGTAGAGTCATTGAATGATATAGATTGGAAAGGACCTTAAAGATCACCTACTTTCCACTTCATGTCATAAGCAGGGTCACACTCCAGTTGATCAGGTTGTTCAAAGCCCCATTTAGCGTGTCTTTGAATGCTTCCAGGGAGGGAGCCATACACAGGTAGGTTCAGTCCTATTTTGCAGACTGATCTGCAATTTTGGATTGAACTTGAAGCTAACTTTTCACCTTGCCTTGTTCTGTCTAATGATTGTCAGACTGTCACTAGAACTTGTCAGTCCAGCCCTGTTTGGGTACGCTGAACTGCACTCTGTCAGTGAAGCCTATGTCCTTGTCTACCAGCTGGTCTTTCCTCATGTAACAGCTCAGACCTCTGGCCTGACAGCCTGAGTAGACACTGCAATTAAAAGCTATGGTTAAAAGGACACTGAATAACTCTGCATTTTCTATATTCTTTTCCATTAGTTCACCACCTCTTTTGGCAGCAGGACAAGAGTTTTTTCTTGGACTTCATTTTTACAAATTGACAAACACCTCGATGTCCTTCTTTTTGTCCTTCAGACCCTCTATTAATTTCAACTCCCATAAAGTTTTCTGTATGGCTATGTGACATTTCTCTGTTACTCTTTGGCAGGCTGCAAGAGAGGAGACTCTACACAGGCTCTGTGATGAAGGAAAAATGTCCTTCTCCTGACATATATAGACACAGATCAAGAAGCAAGCTACAATTTGAAAGATTCCATTATTCCACTAGGAAATCTGCTTGAAACAAGGACTGTTCTCTTTGAGATTTGCATATGCATTAAACGCATCTCCTTACAGGACCAAGTAACTTCTAGTAAATTTCTGAATAACCAAAAAAATATTAGACTCATGACTTGGGTACTTTGTGGCTTATTTTTTTTTTCTTGCTTTCTTATATTTTTTTTTAAAGTTTTATAATAAAATACTCAAGTGCAGACATAATATTTATGAGAAAATATGTGGATTATAAAGATTAACAAAACTAAATGATGGAACTTTAAATCTGTGTTTTATGAAGTTATTTAGATTTTGAAAGAATGAATTAGAATTACTAATGTAAACTGTGGCCTAATATTTTTCTTGTACAGAAATAATGGACTGTTTTTCTGTTCCACGGGAGAGGTGTTCTGATGTTTCAAGAACTTCTCACCTCAGTAGGGAAGAAAAGAAGAGCTAGCATTATCTACTAATAATTGTGAGCGTTCTAGTTTTTTGAGAAGTAAGTCTTGTGAAAATAATTGCAGACAGTATGAGCTTTCACTGCTATTAATGTCAAACTCTACTTCTATCAAAAACCTGAACGCTGGGGTTTAGTCTAAATTTAACTCGTCTGTTTGCTACAAATCTCTGACTTAGCAAATAATTATTTTTTTACCTATTATATGAGCAAATGATGCCTGCTAATGCCAGTCATATTTATCACATCGAGCTTTATTAATGACATAAAATTGTTTATAACTCTTTAAATTTAGATCCAGGTAGTCATCAATATTTTGCTCAAACATGCAATGCTGAGTATTTTTAAAGTTATCTAGAATGAGGTAATTTTTTTCAAGGGCAGTGTAAAAAAACAAAGCTGAAAAATAATTGTGACATGACAAATGGAGTGTTACAGTGATTAAGCATTAAATTATAATCATGGTATATTATAGAAACATATGTCATGCTGCAATGCTGTAACTTTGGAGCTCATCTTTTGTTGTGTTTGCAATATTGAATTGTACTGACAGTATCTCAGTATATTGCAGAAATGTAATTTCTTGGTTATTCTAGTTTGATGGTGGAAGATACAGAGATAGTGATTCAGCAATATCTTCCAAGTTTTCTCACTCTCCTCAAACATCCTAGAGGTGACATTTATGGTCTTAAAAGAGAAGACACACTTTTTACTGCACTAAAGTATACAATGAGTCATACTGTTAAAGTGACCTTTTTTCTCCTCTGGTCCTTGTAGATACTGAAAAGGATTAATGACATTTTGGGCTGAATGTGTGTCTCTATGTATGTGCTGGGGCACATAAATAGGCAAGACAGAAACGTAGAAGTAGTTCCTTAAGGACAAACAAGGATTCTGATTCTTCTTCCAAATATTTTTCTTTTCATACAGCTAAGACAAAATATGAAATGCCTACAAATTTAGCTGGAGTTAAACTGAAGTCTTAGCACCAGACAGATGAGAGGTTTATTTCTAAAAATATAATCTTAAAAAACCCCAACATTTTAAGAACTTTTTGTTTGCTGCCCTTCTGAAACAAAATCCTTGCTTGAGTGGCTACACTGTGTTCCTGAAGAGAATGTACTGATCAAAGATACCTGTTTTGCCCTTTGCTTGTGACTTGGTGGTTGTTTTTAGTTCCTTTTTTTTCTTTGTTCTTTTTAATTGTTTTTGTGGTGTTTTGGGGTTTTTTGGTTGGTGGGGTTTTTGTGATTTTTTTTCAGTATTTGGTGTTTATTGGCTTTTTGTGATTTTTTTTTTTGTTGTTGTTGTTGTTATTTGGTCTGTGGAAAATGTGCATTTAGTTACTCAAACTAAGAAAATTCCAGGACATTTCATGGGATCCCATTATTAGATTATTATGCAAGAAATAGGTTACAGCTACAGTGTAATTTGTACAGGGGCGGGTCAAGAAATTTACATCCCTATAGGGTCCACAGCAATCTTAAGTAAACTCTCCCTCTATTCAGAAGTTTGTTTTTCTGTCTATAGGCTTTCTGGGGAAAGTAAATGTTTAAGTTAGACATCCTCTCAAACCCTTTCAGAGACTTTAGATTATTAAAATTTGAGTTAGTGATAAAGTTAACGTCTAAAATGTAATATTCAGCATATTTAATTAACTAATGTTAGACACCAGAAAAATACCAAGATAAACAAACAATGCCTAGAAAGACAGAGATACAAAGTAGTCAGATGAGAATGCTTTTCAGGTAAGTTAGCATGAAAGGGAATGGCCTTGCAATGTGATTACTAGAACGAACTATGACCTGTGTGCTAGAAGACTGTCTTCCCTTTTTCATATTTCCTTTTTATTCCCTCTGTTATACAGGTACAGACAAGTAGCACTTGGTAGAGTCCTAGCCTGCTAACTAAAGGCAATATTTATTTTTCTAAAATGGTCTCTGGTATGTATTACATATTATGCTTATTTTCAGAATTTTATATATTACTAGCTGCTTTGTAATTGTCAGGTGTTACATAGTACATGACACTATTATACAATAGTAGTAAAGTGAGACATTTTAGAATCACAGTGGTTCATTTTCTGGCTTGTTTCTATATGGCGGGATAGTACGGAACTGGGTTGTTTAGAACAAAACAAAACAAAACCTTCCTAATCAGTCATATGGGATTTGACTAATATCAAACCCCAAGCATTTCACTGATCATCAGAGACTGATGTTTCTTCCTGAAAAAAATATTTCAGAAACCAAAAAGTTAGATCTGAGTTTCAAATAGCAAGTAATTTGATTGTAATGCTGGGAAACATACTGTGAAGAAACAAATGAAAACTTAAAAATTACTCCTCTTGTTTGTCAAGGTAGCTGGAAAATAAGTTACTATTATAATCAACACTTGTTATAAATAAAAATTCCCATACAGCTACAAACTACACACAATGCTCCCCAATCTGGTACATCTACAGTCACACCTACAAATATATCATGAAGCATTTGAGGTTGAGCCTTGGTGCAATCATGGTAAAATGGGATTGTTAAAATATCTGCAACTATGTGGGAACTGATAAGTGGAATTTATACTCAAGAATGTAATGAGAGTTGACACCTATTTGTGACAGGACTGTATCACAGATTGCCTGTAGCGTGATAGCATCACCATTTCTAGCAGGCAAAGATGTATTTGCTGAAGGTGAAAATGTCATTTAAACAGTTGATACCTTTCAAATAGTCTAAGCCAGATGCTTTGTGCAGTTCTTGCGTTTTCAGAATAAATATACACAACTTAAAATTCTGGGTAAAGAAATAATGCCTCTGTGATTATTAAGTCATCCAGGTTATATATTTGCAATAACATATATGACTATCTGTAATGGCAAAGATTCATAAGCAAATATTACTGCAAGTCTGAGTATAATAATTTGATGTCCTGATAGCGTATAAATAGAATAGAATAGAATAGAATAGAATAGAATAGAATAGAATAGAATAGAATAGAATAGAATAGAATAGAATAGAATTAACCAGGTTGGAAAAGACTTTTGAGATCATCACATCCAACCTACCACCAATGGCCAGTCTTATCTTGTATATCTTACAAATCAAAGCCATAGTGCTGCTTTTAAAAAAAACATCATTTCAGTTAGATGGATCTAACACAATTGTATCATCTTACACAACAGAGAAAAACAAAAGGGAAATTACTAACTTGCTCACGTATGAGAAGTAAAGAAATGCATGTTCACAACTGATAACAAAAAAAAAAAGTTTGAACACAAATTAAAATACACACCAATGTAAATTCAAATATTAGGTTTGTTTATGTGATAAATTATATTTTGGGGTACATAAAGCTGATGTTCCACTCCCTTAATCATCTTTGTGGCCCTGTGCTGAGCTCTTTCAAGCAGTTTCCTGTCCTCCTTGAATTGAGGGGCCCAGAATTGGACACAATATTTCACATGTCACCTCTCCAGGGCAAAGTAGAGGGAGAGGAGAGCCTCTCTTGACCTACTAGCCACACCCAGGATGCCACTGTCCTTCTTGGCACAACAACATCTCATGGTCATCCTGTTATCCACCAGGACTTCCAGGTCATTTTGCCCAGAGCTGCTCTCCAACAGATCAGCCCCCAAGCTATACGGGTATATGAGGTTGTTCTTTCACAGACACAAGACACTACATTTCTCCTTGCCCAACTCTCCAGCCTGTCCAGGTATCACTGAATGGCAGCACAGTCTTGAGGTGTGTCAGCTGCCTCTCAGTGTTGTGTCATCAGCAAACTCGCTGACGTTGCACTCTGCTTGTGTCTTTATAGTGGTCCTTCTTGACCATCTGGGCACACTGCTGACTCATGTTTAGTGTGTTATCAACCAATACCCCCAGGTCCCTCTCCAAGTTGCAGCTTTCCAACCACACATCCCCAAGTCTGTAGCTTACCATGGGGTTGTTGTGACCCTAGTGGTTGTGGCCTTGTTGAGCCTCATATAATTAACTTTGGCCTATCAATCTAACCTGTCTAGATCCTGCTGCAAAATTTCTCTAGTACGTTTGCACAGCCACCCAGCTTGGTGACATCTCTGAACCTATTGAGGGTGCACTCAATCCCCTCATCCAGATAATTGATAAAGATACTAAAGATAACAGACTACAGTACTGAGCCCTGGGAAACATTGTTTATGACCAGATATCAGCCAGATTTAATTCCATTCACCACCACTCTTTGGGCCCAGCCATACAGGCAGTTTTTAATCTAGTGCAGAATGTATTTATCCAAGCCTTGTGCCATGAGTTTCTGAAGGAGAATGCTTGGGGGAAAAGTGTCAAAGGCTTTACTAAAGTCCAAGAAAACAATGTCTACAGCCCTTTCCTCACCCTCTAAGTAAATGGTAGAAGTGTATGCATGGGTAATGCAGAAGTGATGCCTCCATTAAGACATAGAAGCATGGAATTGTTGGATTGGAAGGGACCTGAAGGATCATCCAGTTGCAAACCCTGCCATGGGCTGCCCAGGGAGATGGTGGAGTCACCATCCCTAGAAGTGTTTAAAAAGAGACCTGATGAGGCATTTAGTGCCATGGTTTAGCTGATTAGATGATGCTGGATGATAGGTTGGACTTGGTCTCAAAGGTCTTTTCCAACCTGGTTAATTCTGTATTCTGTAAATCCAAAAAGTATTGATATTTTTAAGAAATATTTTTTTTCTTAACTATTTTTTGTGGACTTTTATACACCTGCCCTTCACTCCTTTTTGATTTTATCTGGGCAGATTCAGCTGTGGAAAATAAGAGTTTTAAGAGTGCAACAAATGTGATACAGAGTCTTGTGGCACAAGGCCTTTCTTATCTGAAACCATGACCACTTCTATCTAGTCAATGGATTTCTTATTTCTCTTCCTCAAATCCGTTTCACGTTTACGTTCTCCTCTGGCCTCATTCAGTCTGCTCCTGCCTCCCAAATACATTTCTCACTCTCTTTTGCACTTCTTTCTCAGTCATACCGCAGTTAGAGTAACTTACATAGAAATATGAACTCTTGAAAGTTTCGTTTTTTTTCTTTCTAAAGGTTAACTCTTCCTGTACATATGATAAATGTTTGTACCTTCAAGCCCCGAACAGATATACCCTTGAAATTCAAATAGTCATGTGTTATTTACATACCGCATTGAATTCCAATATACTCAATCTATTTTTTATTTACAAGTTTGAAGAGTATAACCTGTAATGATTTCAGTTCTATTCTTAGCACTCTTTTCTCTACTTTTGTCTTTGCTACTTCTCTTGTCAGCAGAAAAAACAAGGGGGAATAATTTGTTAATGGCTTAAGCCCTTCTGAAGAGTATTTATTGACTTTTTTTTTTTGTGTTGCCCTCAATGTCAGATTGTCATTCACACCAGTAAAAGCAAATATGATCAGATAAACATTAGAGAACGGACAAAAGGAATAATAGTTAAATGAGCAAACTCATTTGAGTGTGGTTATGATTTTGAGGCCGAGTGCCTTTAAGAAACCTTAGAGAGGACCTCCTGGAGGTCCAGAGGGTGCAGGAGGTGGGCTGGAAAGTATAATCTGTCATATTTCATTCTCTATAAAATTAAGCATTTTGGCCCTTTTCCCTTCCCTCTCTGCTGCTGGGAGGACATGCAGGCTGTTAGCTCCTTGTGGGGAAGTGAAGCCTGGTTTGGCCTTGGCAATGCTGCCAATTGGGTCCTGGAGCAGCCTAATTGAGGCCTGGAGCTGCCAATCTGAATTTTAGCTGCTCACATAAGTTTGGTAATGGGGAATGCAGAGAGACATGTTAATGGGGGTGCATCTGAGGACTGGAGTTTTGACCTAAGTGGGGGAGGTTTTGGTAGGGGGGTTGGCTTAAAGAGTCTGTTGTAAGCCCAGGTCAAAGGACTGGGCTAAGGCTGAATGTGAATTTGGGTATTTTGTACTTTTTCAGTATATATTTTTGAATAGCACATTTTACTTCTGATTCTTTCCAATCCCATCTGAAAGCATCTTCATTTTACTTTGCTTTGGGGGTTAAAATAGCATTTCTGTCTGCTCTATATAGTACAAGTGTAAGATTACCTTTGTGTATATTTTCTAAATTAGCTTCATCCTCTAGTTGGGGATAACACTGCTGGCTGCGAGGAGGTTGGACTAGATGACCTTTGGAGATTCCTTCTGTCCCAGACCATTCTGCGATTCTATGATTCTAATAGTACAAATACTAAACAGTAAAAAGATGTTTCATGTAGATGTAACCAATGAATAGGATGCAAATTACATAAGTGATAATACTAACACTTATCTGGAATAAAAGAAAAATGAGCAGTGTGTGAGTATGGTGGAAATTTTTGCAATGATGGAGAGTTAGCTGATTGAAAAAGACAGAAATGATAAAGAGAATTTCAGAACTGCTATAAAAATATCATTATGCATTTTCTAATGTTCATTTTTATTTATCTTATCAAAAGTCCACAGTGATCCTATTTGCTATCAAAACACATGAAAGCAGTCCAAATATAAAAATAGCACCTCTATCACAATGTTATTGTTATTACTCTCAAAGGTCCTATAGGACCAACAGAGATTTATTTTCCCTATGTTGCTGTAATCACCTGGGATTTACAGAGGTCACAGGAAAAGCTGGTCTAGAATTTCTTCTGCCTTAACTAATTCTTAGAGAGCATAGTTCATGATTTATAGAAGAAAGGGAAGACATTATAGCCACAAAGACCTCCTGAAGAACCACACATTTTCCCACAACACGCTACCTAAGAATGATTAGCAACTAATTGCTGTGTAGTCCCAAACTCTAAGGTTGAGGTTGCTTATGCCCTGTTTTGGATTCCAGTTTGGAGTTGCAAACAAGTGTAGGGTTTACTCATTGACAGGCCTTTCAAATTGTCAAATTTAATAACACAGACTATGTCAGCCAAATTGTTACCCTGAGTTCCATGCAAAGAAAAAATAAGCAGCAGTTTTTAAAAATGTTGTTCACGAGGGAATGATTTCTGCTTGGAAATTGAAGTAACAGATTTTATTTCCATTCTTATTCTTGCAAGTGACCCAAATAGTGATGCCTACAATTTGTCTGACACTTTTCCCTTGTGAAACTCTGTTTTCAATTGCTTATGGTTTTGCCAGGCTTCAAGTATATGAGCTGCCTCAGGCTACTTTTTTATTTATTTAATTTTTACTTTGTAAGATTCAAGAAAAGCAGGCATCTTCCTGCACCTGGCATGTAGCCACCTGGAAACTTATCCAGGAATGTGCAGTAATGGAGGCTGTTCTCACACTGGTTGAGAATTCCACATGATTTGCACACGTTCTGTGAACTCACAATGGGAAGTAGTAGTGATGAGTAGTCTGGTGTGAGTACATGAATTTCTATAAGGTATAAGTACGCTGAGAATTCTGGTCTCCAAGAAGTACTGCAAAAACCACACATGTGTTTGCCAATAAATAAGAACTGCACTGGATATAATGTCTTGGTGATAAAACTCTGAATAATGGTAACAAAAACAAAAAAAATTGAATAAGTAGCTTTTCCCTGTGTCATTCAAAGGGCTGGTGTGACATGCATCTGCAAGGAAGAGAGATTTTAGAAATATGGAAATGAAAGTCTGATCTCAGATCTGTGATGGAGGAGAGAGGGAATGACACTTGACAATCACATAGATATGTTCCATCACATGACAAGTAACATGCATTTGCCAGTTGTTTCTAACAGAGTTTCAGTTTCCCTGAATCTCCCTCCTCACTACATGCAAACAGGGTACAGCGCAGAGCTTTTTAGGTGAGGTTTGGAGCTTTAATTTTTTTTTTATTTTTGAAGGACTGGATTTTAAATTTTACATTTCTTTCCTTTTTTTTAAAAAAAAAAAAAAAGTGTGACTTCAGTTTATCAAATGTTTTGCTTTTTTAGTAAATCAAATTTGCTTATGCTTTTTTATTTTTTTTTAATTTATGTACCATTGAATCCCACCAGCTGCTATCTGTCACTTCTAAAAAGCATAAAAACCTGAAAAGATTGACAAATTATAGATGATTTTTAAAAACAAAAGCCAATGTGAACAGGGTAGTGATAAGCATGCTTCTTCCCAATTGTATGACTGTACAACTATGACTATTCTAATATCCATGAATGTGGGAAGAGGTTGTTTTCAGATAGCTGTAGAAGAGTATAGGGAAGATTTGCCTTTGCTCAAGTTAGAGAAAGTTATGCTTTGTCTTTGACTCTGAGAGTAATGTAAACACCTTGCAACTGGAGGAGAGAAGCTTGGCAGAATTTGGTTGGATGTGTTAAAATACTGTTTTGTTATTTTGACCTATTGTATGCCTTAATTACACATATGCCAGTAGAACATGACCAATTGAGATGTAACATATATGCCTTCTGATAGACTATATAACTTTGCTGTGTAACGCAATCAACGTCTTCGCCTGCTTACATCTGGTCCTGAAAGCATTGTACGAGGCAAACCCAACATCTATAAACCATCTGTACTTTTACACATGAATACTACTTTGAGAGATTGTTTTGCTGTATAATACTGCTTTGCGATAGTATGTTCAAAGTAGAGATTATTCACGCTCTACAGTGGAGCTGCAATAGTAAAGTCTCAAAGAAACATCTTTGACTGGGGTTTCTCTTTCGCTTGAACTGAAAAAGCCTGATTTTACAGGAATAGCCTCCTGCTTTCCCCTAGTGAAATTTCAGTTAATTACAACATAAATTCTTGAGCTGCAATAATTTTAAGTTATTGTATTTGATATATACAGTGCTCAGAAGTAAACTCTTTTCCCCCACATTATGTAGAGATGTGTTAAGTAAGAACACCTACATTTTAGTGTGAATTCTTATTTTATTCTTGTTATAGACACTATCAATCAGAAGTTATAGCCAAAAGCAAGTAGTAAAATCCAACAAAGTTTTAAAGTATTTTTTGTATTTTCCTCAACACAACAATTGCTGTGATATTTTCAGGAACAAAGACAGATGATCAACATTTTAAAACAGACAATGAATGTTACAAGTCTAGTTCCTATCATTTTAGCTGAAGTGGAGCTTTATGCTAGTTGAGTATTTTTCCTTCCATGTTCAAGGTTATAAGTTTACGATAGGAAATATCTCTGATACTAAAGATATTCTCCCAATGTTGCTGCCTTTGGGTCAGAATAAAATTAGGTTTCATGCCAACCTCTTAATTCCTACCCATAATTTCTACTATTTGAGACATTTTCATCCTTTCCTCTTGCTTAAAGGAAAACAACTCACACACAAAGACATAAAAAATGAAAAAAATCCAACCCCAGTCAACAGATATTTCTTGAATGAGTTATTCTTTTTATATTTTTGTCACTCCTCACTTCATCTCTGGATCTAGCTCACACTGAATTTTAAGGAAATCTTTGGACCACAAACAATTTTAAGTGACCATTCCAATCCTTTGTTCAAAATTGAAAATGCTTTCTATCTTACAAGCTTTATAGGGATGTCTGTTCATTTAACAGAGTAAAAAGAAATAATAACATATGTCATCACTTCCCTTCGGAAAGCTATCTCTTGATGCCTTCTCAAGCTAGCTGGCATACATTAGTTAGTAATATATTATTGCTAATTTCTTAGCAATACAGAAGGCCACGTGAGAAGGGGTCTTCTATTAAAAAACAAACAAGTGAAACCAACAAAAAAGAAAAAAGGCAAAACGTGGGATTTCTTTTTCTCTATAATTATGCTTAAAATAATAAATCTATATCACTTATAGCAGATATGCTATCTATTATATCCCCACACTTTATTTGCTTTATATGCAGTTGTTCCAAAGGGACAGCTAAAATTAGATCAGACCAAACCTTATTCTTCTTTCTGTCAGAACATACTCTTTTTCTCATTTCACTACACTTGTGGAAACAGAATGGATGAAGCTGTCTTTAGGGCAGGAATGTATCATGTGTTCTAAGCTGTTATGTTCATATTTTATTGCCTCATTTCCAACTCATCTCCTACTTTCTGCATAAAATCCTGCCCAAAGCTTATCTTGGAGCAAAATTTTAAAGCAGAGGGGTGGCAGTAAAGAAAGAAGAGGGAGTATAATAAAGAAAAATCAATCTAACTTTTTTCCAGTTTAATAAAAGAAATGTAGCTTGCTAGTGAAGCAGATCATTACTTTATTATCTGCAGGTAATTAATTCTGGCAACTATTTTACTGCTTGTACAGTCTTACTGCTCTGAAAATACATCTTCATCAAATGCAGTGGGTAGTAGCATACAATTTCAAACAAAACTTGTTTTTGAAGATGTATAACTGTTGCAGCTCCATATCTAAACATGTCATTTTCTTTTGGAGCCTGAATGCATTTTTATTCTCCTGCCCACCTTAGAAAATGGAATCTTGATGGGTCTGTGTCATCCACGCTACCTTTCTGCATCTGTCTATTGCAAAAGGCATGAAATGGAATGCTCTGCTCTATCATTGATTTGTTGCCAGCATAATCTGCTTTACTCAAGTCACAGTCCAACTGTTTCTCCACCACCACATTATTTTGCAATTTCTCTTCCCCAAAGCTGACCATGCATTATGAACAAGTCAAATGTGTACACTCTGCTTTGATTTTTATACCTCTTTTAAATCAATACCTCAATGATTGATCTTCTAAAATTTAAGAGGCAGTGGACTGTATAAGTGAAATGGCAAAGAGGGCAGGTGGAAGATTTTCATTCTTGATTGAAATGAACACCAGGTGCTATATTGTGATCTTAATGATTCACAAAAACAAATTAAATGCGCGAGAGTATAATTTGTTACTGTACCTCCTCTCTTTATGTGAATAATGCATTGGGCCATTCTTACTTTTCAGTCAGATTAGGGACTAGCAGGCAACAAAGCATATAAACAATTATTTCAGCTGTCTTTTAACAGGCATTTCATTTTAGTTAGAAAAATGGCAATCCTTCATCTAAGCTTTTTTCTTTAGTTGATTCCTTGTGTATTTTAGCCACTGTTACCTAAACATATAGGTGCCTACAGCAGAACAAACCAATATTCTACTAGTCTGATATTCTGTCTAGCAACAGTTAGCACTGGATGCTGCAGAGAGAGATTAAATTATTCCAGCTGAGAAGTAGTATAATATGAGGGAAATAGGGAATTCTTAACCTTGAAAATTTGTAGTTAACTTCTTGCGCATTACTAATCTGTGTGGATTTCTTGAGTGGCGACACAAATTCAAACATAATTTCATTCCTATTGGATGTGTTACTTAGCTTATTTGAAGTTAGTGGAAAAATTTTTGTCACTCTATGATCCAAAATAAATGATTTATATGTCTATGTTTTTGTTACGGCTAGATGCAATTCTAATCCTCCTCTATCTTATCTATAGCCACAATAATTTTTCTTACTCTTTATAAAGTGAAATCTTTATTCTATACTATTTAAAATAACACTGTACAAATCCATCAAGAAGAAAAATTCTACAAGCCTAATGCACTAATCATTACAGTGTGCTGGAAGGCATATAGACATATTCTATTTTGAACATGCTATCTTTAGCTGAATTTATAAAGGTGAATTAAATAAATGAAGTGTGAGGCTTTTTATTATATTATTTTACATTATTATTCTTTCTTAGTATATTTTTTATTTTATTATTTAATTTTCAGCCCAATCTCTATCCCAGAGTTTTAGGGTGAAATACAATTTATGCAGTGTTGATTACAGAAGTTTAGATATTTTTCCTTAACTTTTCATCTGGTTTACTTTTTCAAAGATCAGTTGAGAGAATTGACATTTAGAGATTGATTCATTTTGTTCAATGGTAATGAACTAATTATCAATAAAGGGTAATTATATTAAACAAAACCACCTTGTAGATACAATGAAATTGAGGTATGTGAATGAAAGCTTAATGTCTGCTAACAGATTAATGGACTTGATGATTGGTTTATGACGAACAAATCAATCTTCAAAACGACTATGCTAATTTTAAACCAAGTGAAGAAAACCCCAGATTAACAGTAACATATGGAATAACACACTTCTGTATTATATATCATAGAGTATTCCATTTGCTATAATCTCTAACTGGGATGAAGAGAATAAAATCAACAGCCATAGTACAATGTTAATTCATATTACTTTAATAGTTTTATTTGTGGGCCAGATGTATCCTCTTCAAATTCTTTATTCCAGGCTACTCATTTACAATAGTTTGCACACAAGGTCACAAAAGCTTTAACATGATTGACATTATTCTCTCCAGTGAGAAAGCTGTGGTTAAGGAAGAGAGAGGGATGACTAGACACAAACAGAACAGAAGAATTCTGAAGTGTTAATTAAATCTGGTTTGATAAGAAACAAAACAGTTTATTCGCTTCCAGTAAATTGATTCAAAGTGGGAAGCTGCATTAGTAAAAGAATATACATGCTCCATTTCCCTCAGACAGCTGGAAAGGTTTAGGTTGGATGTTAGGAAGTAGTTCTTCATAGAAAGAGTAATTGGTCATTGGAATGGGCTGTCCAGGGAAGTGGTGAAGTCACCATCACTGGAGATGTTTAAGAAGAGACTGGATGAGGCACTTGGTGCCATGGTTTAGTGCTGGGTGATGTGTTGGACTTGATCTTGAAGGTCTTTTCCAAATTGGTTAATTCTATTCTGTTCTAAAGACATTGAAAGGAAAACACAACCATAACTTTATCTTCATGTAATAGCCTAACTGTTCGGGGGTGGTGCTGGTTTTAAATTAGGTAGAGCATGAGATGACATCTTTTCAGCTATTCCTCTGGGCCTGCAAGTATCATATTTAGGAGCCAGTTTCATAAATGTCCCTGAACAGTGAATGACTAGATGGAGGTAATGATTTAGAAGTTTATAGTAATTCAGGTGTTCTGAGTTTTCATCTGAAAAATGTCTCTTGTTTGTTTGTTTGTTTGTTTTTTTTCTAAATAGGGCCTCCTAATTTCTAATATTACTTGGTACAAATGGGCATGTTGATTTTCACAGATCATGACTATAAATTTTGGAGAGAAAAAAAGTTAAAATATCATTGAAAGAAATGTCATTTTTGATTGTTTGGAGAGCAGCAGAGCAGGCACTCTGCAAATCTGTCAGCAAATTGGATTAACTAATATCTGATAAAAAGCAGACGAAAAAGGTAAAACAATTTGTAGGTCACCATGACTTTTTCTATAGTTTTTACTGTTTTGTGTCAATAGCTGAAATATGAAGGAAATGTGACTATGATAAAAACAGATAGCTTTTCTTGAATGCCAGTAATGGAAATTACATTGGAGATTGTGTACCCCTGCTGGAAAATCTCACAGGGAGAAAAAGCTGTGATAAAACATATATTCAAGTCCTGATATTAAGGCTAAAACTTCTACTAAAGGATACAATTGAATAGTACACCAAGGAGTAGTATAATGTCTCTTTTACACAGGGGTATAAAAAGTTCAGCCATGTTAAGTGCTAAATCACATTACTAATTGCAAATTTTGTAGTTGGAGCCCTTAAAATATTTTTAAAGATGTAAAACTGTTTGTCCTAGGTCAATGGGTATGAATTAACAGAATTCCTATATATTTTCCTAGAAATACAACCATACTATACACATTGAGAACTGAGAGTTCCTCCTTTGCCTCTTAACATATTTCATTTATGTTTGCTCTCTTCAGAGGGTATGTTAGACTTGGGAACACTATTGAGACACTTGCATAAAGTAATTTGCCTTCTAACACCTAAATACTAGACTCTTCTACCCTGATGGGATAGACTCATACAGTGGAAGGTATATTGCAGCCTGTACTGTGCCTACAAGCTAAGATGCAATTTATTACTCAACAGTAGCATTTTTTTATTCTGCAGTGGAAAATTGGTATCTTGATAAAATTATGAGAACTGAAATTCACATCCAGTTATGGCACAATGACAAAATTCACAATATCCACTAGTTTTACCCACTAGCTTTATTTGGCGACCAAGTGTTCATAGCAACACCACTTTTTGATGCTTCTGTGACTTCATCACAGTAGTTGTAGATTGAAAAATTAATTAATTTTATATGACATATGAGAGTAGAGAATGGTAAAAATTATTTTCATATCATAACCAAAGCTTCTTTACTGATTTGCATTTGTTAGAAGTATTCTTATTGTCATGGGTTCAGTTGAATCTGCTGGTAAGTATTTGATACCATGCTGCAGTCATGCCAGCTTTATAATGAAAGTATTGGCAGGAGCAAAGGATCATGGGGCTTGTAGTTTGGGATGTAACATAAAAAGCTGTCTGTTCTGGGTTTTTACTGGCTTTGTTCTGGTTCCAGTTTGGGGTATTGGCCTCTTCCACTTTACTGATTGCTGACTTGGATGCTGCCCTTTTCCTTTTGCTGACTTGTTTGCTTATTGCTTTTCTGCTGGCTTAGCTTGTTTTCTCCTTTGTACAGTGTTGTACATTGCATTATTACTCCACCTCAACTCACAGGGCTTTTTCTTTATTTCTTTTTTGATTTTTTTTTTTTTAATGTGTTTTCTCTCCCTCTCAGTCATGGGAGTGAATCTTATTAGAACAGACTGTCATAAACCAAAACACTCATGAACTATTTTGTTTATATAGGTGACAACAGAAAAGATAATAAGGACATTTGAAAGGCAAAATTAACTTTTTTTTTTTTTAGGGAATATAAATATAAGCTAGCAAGAACTGAACACTTACTTCCTATTTGTATGTTCCAAAACAGTCACTTAGAATAAACCAGGTTGGAAGAGACCTTTGAGATCATCGAGTCCAACCCATCACCCAACACCATCTAATTAACTAAACCATGGCACCAAGCACCCCATCCAGTCTCCTCCTAAACACCTCCAGTGATGGTGACTCCGCCACCTCCTGGGCAGCCCATTCCAATGGGCAATCACTCTATGAAGAATTTCTTCCTAACATCCAGCCTAAACCTTCCCTGGTGCAGCTTGAGACTGTGTCCTCTTGTTCTAGTGCTGGCTGCCCGGGAGAAGAGACCAGCCACTGCCTGTCTACAACCTCCCTTCAGGTAGTTGTAGAGCGCAACAAGGTCTTCCCTGAGCCTCCTCTTCTCCAGGCTAAGCAACCCCAGCTCCCTCAGTCTCTCCTCATAGGGCTTGTGCTCCAAACCTCTCACCAGCTTTGTTGCCCTTCTCTGGACATGTTCCAGCAAGTCAACATCTGTCCTAAACTGAGGGACCCAGAACTGGACACAGTTGAAACACTTTCTTCAAATAACCCTTTATTCCTCTTGAAATTTTATTTTTCCTTCAGTCAATTATTTTATTAAATAACACTTTAAAAAACAAAATCAATTTTTTATTGGTTTTACATGTTGTGATTTATAAATCTTGGAAGAAAAGAAAACCAGACGTCCTCCTCAGCTGAAGACCTTGTTAGCAGGTATCCTGCAGTTTCTACTTAGTCCATTTAACTGCTCTACTGCAAGAATAATTTGTTGATTACCAGGTGCTGGCAAAAGTTGCTGTATCTGATAATGTGATGAATATTGCATTCAAAAGGCTTGATTCATCACTGTGTATTTCAAGTGCCATCTGGATGTCTTGCCTCTGCAAAACCTGCTGAAAGAAAGCCATGTTTTAAAAGTTCTTAAACTTCCTGTATTTATCCCAGTGAAACACTCTATGAATCAGAATTTCTTTGTAATTTGAGAGAGCTTTCTACACACCTATTTTCACGTCTGTATAACTTCCGTTAGATGTTTCCATTAACATTTGGCAACATAAGATTTTTTACAGAATTTTCAAATATTTTAGTATGGTGGTTTGATCTAAACATAAAGATGGGAGGACGAACATGTACTTATTTGTCCAATTCTTTCCCTGTACAGCTTTCTAATATATAGAATTCCTAACAACCTGTTCATTGTGCTTTATGCCACAGAAATTTCTGTGTATTGCAAACTAGAGAATAGTTGGAATATGTAAATAGCTCCTAGAAAACAATACAATCACTGTTTTATTTATAACACATGTAGATTCTGAATCTTTGTTGTCACTGCTGAAAAAGAAATGCATTATATCACTGCATCATCTGACAGCACAACGAAAATGCTTATATGTCAATAAAATAAAACCTGTTCTTTGACTAAATGGGAAATATAGCAGTGTTCTCCTCAGTCACCTGAGCCAGCCACTCAGCATGTGGATTGCTTCTCAGTAACAGATACTGTTCACCAAGTATAAAACAGATGTACTGAGGTAGCCTATATCAGCATTTCCTAACATTTTAGACACACTAGATTTCCTGTGGTGTCTAGGTAAGTCATAAATATGTTTCATCATATACAGGGATGAATGCAATAATGCACATAGTTTTGTGGAGGTTAGATATGAGACAGGGTAGAAGCTGACCTTGTAATTTTAATTCAAGAAAACAATCCATTAGTGGGTTCAAGCATGAAATTGAGAGGTGTGAGTTCATGAGCAAAGCAAAGATTTTTGAAAGTACCGTGGTATTTTGAAAGCCTGTTCAGAAATACAGAATTATCTTATTAGCAGAAGAGTTATTGACAGCCAGGCACAACTGAGTTCTTATGAGGTGGTAGCACTAATAATAGGGTTTAAGTAAATACCACCCATAATTTTCATAAGACACTTCCTTTTCTCTGGCAATGTTTCTGAGCTTCAGAATTACCTCTGCATTTGTGGAAATTTTATGCAAAGAAGATAAAATGCCTAGCTCTGCCTGTAAAATGATGTTTTGATTTTGGCTGGAAGACAGCATAACATCTCGTATGATGCTATGTTTTGGATCTGTAATCACAATACAGTCTATCATTGGATTTAGACTGTTTGCCATTTAAGAAGCTAGTGATTGTCAATATTATACTGTGATGATAAGCTTTCCCAATGCTTTGAACAGTGAAATTTATACGGCCTCTCTAGTGTTGTAGCACTACTCTTTCTAAGCATCTGTAGGTCTACCTATAGCCTTTTATCAGTTTAACTCCCGGTTCCACCCAAGAAAAGCTGTAGATGGTTTGGATTATTTTCCCCCCAGTTTTGTTTTTCGGTGAACAAAAGATTTAAAAATATTAGCACTGAGTGTGTGTAAATAATGAGACCTACTCTCTTGATAATGACTAAAAGAAGGGAAAAATGGGGTGAGGGAGGAACCAAAACAAAACCCCACACAACCATAATCAGAACTCCATAATCATAGAACCACATATAATTTTTACAAAAAGAACATTCAATTTGGAATCCAGATAAAACTATTCTACCTTGCAACATTACTCAATACTACTGTAGTCAAAAGGAGTAAAGGAACTGCACATTCTCAAGAGCTGTGAAAGACTAGCAGGAATAATGAAGCCCACATTGACTTTAGAACAGATTTTCTGGGGTATAGGCAGGTGCCTAAAGAATCGGAACAATGACATGCTTTAAGCAAAAATTCCTAAGCATGTTACATGGCTTATTCACATTAAAAAAAATTGCAATACAATTAAGAGTGCTACTATGCACTTAATTTTCTTTATATGTACCTATTATTTATATTGAATACTGTTTGCCTTTCCCCCAATTTTTCCTTTTTTCTTTCTTTGTCTTTCCCCCCCACCCCCCACCCCACCCCCAAATAATTATTTAACCTATGCAAAATTATTTTCTTAGGAAAGATTTCAAAACATTGGCTTTCCACAAGCATTTCTGCAGTATGGAGGTCACAAGTCAGGTTTGTTACCACAGGAGGTATCATCAGATGCATCATCATAAGGGGAACTAACATCAAAATATTAGATTAAGATGTCCATTTCATACTGAAGGAAAACAAAATAGTTCTGTTGGCATGAGAGCACATAAGACATATGTGAACCTGAACCTACTGTCTATGAAATAATAACACTGTCTTTTCTTATTTGTGTCTAACCCTGTGTGAGGTAAGAATATATTTGTGTTTCCTGTCTGGCATCTTAATCAAAGTCATGGTGTCTTGTGCTACAAACATTGGTTGATTTTCCTCTTAAGAGTTTAATTCTGCAGTGAAGGAACTGAACAGGGAATAGAATAGAGCAATAAAATCCTCATATCAATAAGGTGCAGAACGAAGTGCAAAATGTATTTCTTCCCTGTCTATAAATGAAGCTGGCTGCTCTGTTTCTATATTTCTCTGAAATCCCCATAATTAAATGGTGGGAGAGTTGTTTGAGGACAGGTTTCCTGTGATACAATGAAAAGCATCACTGCAACAAGTTCATAAAATTAACTCAAAAAAAGTATGATCAAGAAAGCACTCAAGGAAAAAATTAAGGTTGTTGCAATTTTGGGGGAGTTTTTTAATGCTTTGAATACAAGAAATATGTCTGTAATCTATTTATTATTTTCCATTCTCCTAAAATTTTCCTGTATATCTGACTGACCCGTTCACCTGAAATCAGCAGGTGCAGTTCAGTTGAGACAGATTTTTGTTTTCTGATTTCTCTGATTGTGATTCTCCAAGTAACTAGACTTGCAGTTACAAATACAACATCACTAAAAGAAATACATTGTCTATACTATCTCCAGTTAACACTTCCTCTACAGTTCTACTAAAGGATTTCCTACTTTTAAAATGACCCTAGTCAATTCCATAGCCAAAGACACATTCACTTTGCCTTGCTTACAGATTGTGATTTAGGTGGGTGATGGGGATGAAGGCTGGTGATGGTGTGGGTTTTTTGTTTGCTTATGTAGTTTTTTCCCCCTTTCATTTATTTATTTTCTCTTTTAAGTTTAAGAATATTGAAATAATGTTTCCACTGCCAAAATTAATTGCTGCAACTTCTCTCTTGGCTATGTAGGAGATGATGTTTAGAAAATCTCAAAAGCAGGTGGTCTGAATTGCTCACAGTTCTCTTGAATGCAAATACTGTGACTGCCAAGTTAAATAGTCTGACTATGATGCTTAACTGTTATTATTCTGTACCTCATTAGTCATGTTGAATTGCTCAAGAACAGCTGAGAAATCACTGTACCAGCCTTGTCCCAGTGGCAGACCAGGAGATTGGCAGTTTTTTGGTGTGCAGGTAAATCATTCATAGGTGAGAAGCGAAGTAAAGCAAGGCCCCCATCTGGTTCCGGTTTCTCTTGCAAGGGGGATGGGGAGACATGTGGGCAGAGCTGCAGCCACTGAATGCTGTTTAAACAACACAGCATCAAGCAAGGTCAATCAACAAGCAATGTGAGTCATCTGAACATGTCCTGGCAACCTGTGTAGTCAGCCAGTTTTAGCAATCCAGCCACTGTTACCACCAGGTTGTCATTAGAGCTGTGGGTGTCCAGGCTCCTGGCTGTGGAGAGTGCAGGAGCCTGACACGTGCAGTGGAGGCTGGGGGAGATGACACCACTATTAGATGTAAACAGATGAACAATCTGAAGGAAGAAGTTGAAAGCCAAAGAATATAGAACACAGAATTTACCAGGCTGGAAAAGACCTTTGAGATCATCAAGTCCAACCTATCACTCAACACCATCTAATCAACTAAACCACAGTACTAAGTGCTTCATCCAGGAATGTGAAGCATAGATAGACTTGTGGAGCTGGGCTCTGCCATCTCTGAGAGAGTGACAGCAGGTTTGGGTGGCACAAGAAGCAGAGTATCATATGTCTTCTTGTCACCTGCAAAAAGAAGGAGACATAAGAGATGGGGGAGAATGGAGGCATTCAAACCCCCTCCCAATCCTCCCAGTCTCCCCAGTTGCCCACACACAACAGGTATAAGGGCTCTTGAAAAAGAAAGCCAGATGAATAAGGATGGAGATGAATGTCGATGCACTCTGTTACCCAGGACTTGTCAGCCAGTCCCATAACTTAGGACTAGTGCAAACAAGAAAAAAGAAAGCTGGTGGTAGTAGGGGACTTGCTTCTCAGGGGAACTGAGGGCCCAATTTGCAGGCATGATCCATCCCATAAGGAGGTCTGCTGCCTGCCTGGGACATGGGTTAGGGACATTTCTAAGAGACTCCCCGATCAGGTATGGCCATCAGACTATTACCCACTGCAGATTGAGAGTGGTGAGGAAATAGATAGGAGTACAAAAGCAATCAAAAAAGACTTCAGGGCTTTGGGGAGATTACTTGAGGGCTTGGGAGAACAAGTAGTGTTCTCCTAAATCTCTCTAGTGACAGGAAGAGATATTGAATGAAAGAAAAAAATCCACGTGTTTAACACATGACTTACATGTTGGTGCCACCAATAGAACTTTGGGGTTTTTGACTATGGGGAAGTTTTATTGGCACCAGGTCTACTGGTGACAGATGGAGTTCATCTGTAGCATAAGGGGAAAAGAATCCTTGTACATGAGTTGACTGGGCTCATTGATGAGTCTTTAAACTAGGGGATGTAGCTGGCATTGCCACTGAGAATCCTGGGTGTGGTAGCCCAATACTTGTTGATGATAGGGTTGAGTCCTTATGGGTAAGAATCAGGAGTAAGGCCAGCAAGAGTCATATTGTGGTGGGAATCTGTTACAGACCATCCAACCAGGATGGAGTGGTAGTTGATATTTTTATAAGCAGTTGAGAGAGGGTTCACAATCACTACCTCTTGTTCTCATGGGAGACTTCAACTTCCCAGGTGTCTCCTGGAAATGCAATACAGCAGGAAGAGAACAATCCTGGAGGTTCCTGAAATGCGTGGAGGATAACTTCCTGACACAACTGGTGAGGGAGCCAACCAGGGAAGGTACCCTCCTGGACCTGCTTGTGAAAAGGGAAGAACTTGTTGGGGATGTAAAGGTTGGAGAACATCTAGGGCTCAGCGATCATGAGATGACTGAGTTCACTATCCTTGGGGAAACAAGGAGAAGGGTGAGTAAAACTGCCACCTTGAACTTCCTGAGGGCAAACTTTGGCCTATTCAGGACACTGACTGACAAAGTCCTTTGGGAGGCTGCCTTCTTCATAATCCTCTCCTAGCATGGGAATCTACATTACTCTGATACTTACATGCAGTAAATGAACTGTATTTGTGTATGGTCTTTTTTTTTTTTTTTGCTCATCTTAACAGCTTCCCTTTATGCCAGACTTCTGAGGATGAGTGGAGACCAGGGAATATAACAAATCTCTTCTACCATTGTAATATTTTAAAAAATATAACAACAATTCAATTCAAACTTGTGAAGTGAAAGTCTAAGTGACATTTAGAATTTCCCCCAGAATATGATTTTAAACATTTTTTGAGATCTGAACAGAATATCAATGAATATATTTGGACCAGAGTAGACAGACTACAAAAGTTGACAGGACCAACATGTGGACAGCTGCCTCAAAACTACAGGTGGCAACATAAACGAAACTCTGTTCAAGGTATCTGCAGAGTAATGTGTGCTTAGCTTCAAGGAGTGCTGTTGGATTTTTTTCCTGTTTAAATTCTTCAGGGGAAATACTGTGTTTACTGTTCTGGGATTTAAAGTTGCAAAAATTATTACTAAGCATGGCTCTACTCATAAAGGTAAGAAATAGAAAGATTTTCACCTATTGTCAGTATGCATGAAATCCCTTGAGGATCTGTCATCCAGCTGATGTTTGTCAGAGGTGAAATGATAGTGTCTTTCAGAAAAGTGGTGCATCATTTACTTATATTTCTGTAATTTCTGACACTCACAGCTTCAAGAATAAACTCCCTGTGGTGGAAGTACTAAATTCTAATCTAGTAGATGCCAGACTCCCTTGTCTTCTGTACCTAGGTTTCTTTATATGTCAGTCACTGCTGTGAACTTTATTGGCAGAGCTGAATGCCATAGCCTGGGCTTTGTAATTCTCAGCATCACAAGCTTGAAGGATCTCTTTTGGATTCCTGCCACTAAAACTTATCATGAGCATAGGAAACTTGCTGAGTCTTACTACATGGGTGGCATACACAATTGGCCTTGACTCATGTTCTTTCACAGCTATCTCATATAATGTGGCTTTTACCTTGTTCTGTGAATTGAAACTTATTATCATCTTTCACTACAGATCAAGACATGGAATAAGAGAGAGACTACAGTGCTCTGTGTGTGCCAGCTGGCAGGGCTTGGTCTTCAAAGAACTTACAATGTAGCTGAAAGTCGCCTCCATAACCAGCTTGCTTCCCAAAACATGACATATCAAAGCCTATTTCTGACCTCTTGCCATATTCTGAGTGAGTTACAAAACAGAGTGTCTCATGACTTTGTACCAGAGCTGGTATTTTATTCTGGTTCAAAGGAAAGGAGGAACAAATGACTCATGGTCTGAACTTCTTCAGAAATACTACCTGTCTTTAGCTTTTGTTTTTTTCAGACTTTGGAGCCTCATGAATAAAGTATTTTTACTATGTTACAGCAAAAGTAAAGTAAAAAACAAAGTACAAAAAAAAATGCCGTAAAAAAAGAACAAAAGAGTGTACCTCTTGTCAAATATCATCTTGTATTTCTTTTTTCCCTGAGTCATGGTAATGAATGTTTCAATTGAAATTAAAATTTCATTTGAAAAGTGATAATAAAAACTCCCTCAATTTTGTAAAGGCATAGTGATACAGTAGTTACATGACTCACCTCTTTTGGGTTTGGTTTTTTTTTTAACATTTCACTTTTTCCTCAATCAATACATAAAATGAATGCTGCTTTCTTCAGAGGTCACTACCAATCAATGTCCCTTTTAATCCTCTTAATAAAATTCTTGCCTTACTTACAGCACAAATCTTAAGCCCTTCACCTTACTCTGAGAGTCATTATCATATCACAGAGATAATAGATTTTTTTTAATTCATGTGCCTCATGAAGACATGCAGACTAGGTATCATCTTTTGCAGGTGGAAAATTAAAGAATGCAAAATAAGTCCCAAACTGTCAAAGGTCTGCATTGATCTTCCATTTCCAAGTGTTCCTACCATTTATACCTAGATGTATTTAGTTCTTAAGGGCATTTGTAGTTTTGTAACTTATATTAACACTCCAGTTAGAGAGATGAGGTTTTAGCAGTCACCATGTATCACAGAACGTGTAGAGGGAAAGATGAGAGCATTGTCGTTACTGTCAACAAAAAGTTTGACATACCTTTCATACATATGAAAAATCGATACATTTTTCTAGCATTACAGACAAATCGAATTGCCATTTCTTCAATCAAATTGTGTGACGGGTTATGCCCATCCTGGAAGGGGGAGTGGGGGGAAGGATAGGGCTTGTGAGAGGGAGTTTCCCCTGGGAAACTCAGTCTGTTCTACTCCCACTCCCTGTCCAGCAAGCCTATAAAAAGGAAGACACTGTAGCCGTTTGCTCTCTTTTACTTCTGCCTCAGGGGGACAAAAGGACTAAGACAGTTGCTGCTGCTTCTCTGCCATATGGCCAGGCCTGTTTTTTTCTCCCTGCTGCATCTCCAACGGACTATTGGTTTTGTGTATACATGCTCCCTATCTATCCTTCTTCCTTACCTTTGTGAATCCTTCCTGTTATTGTTATACATATATATATATATACATATGATTAAATAAAATTTTTACCTCTCTACTTCTAAACTGATTCCAAATTATTTCTCCGTAGATTTGCCTCCTCTTTTTGTTTCTTATCCCCCCTTTTTCTTTAGAGGAGGGGAACAGGAAAGCGGGGAAGGGATTCTCAGTCTTCCTCCCCCATCTGAGCTTTTAAATGCCAGTTTTTGAGAAAAGGAATGAAGAAAGCTATTGACAATCATCACAGAAGCACAGAATCACCAAGGTTGGAAGAGACCTCAAAGATCATCAAGTCCAACCTGTCACCACAGACCTCATGACTAAACCATGGCACCAAGTAGTGACTCCACCACCTCCCTGGGCAGCCCATTCAAATGGCTAACATTGAAGAACTTTCTCCTCACCTCAAGCCTAAACTTCCCCTGGTGCAGCTTGAGACTGTGTCCGCTTGTTCTGGTGCTGGTTGCCTGGGAGAAAAGACCAATCCCCTCCTGGCTACAACCACCATTGATAAAGATGGAAGTAAATGGAAATGTTGCAACTGAATTTTCATTTTGGTTTGGTTTTTTATTTGTTTGTTTTATTTTTAACATGGCAACATCCTTTAATATTTTGTCTTTTGTTGTTGCTTTTGGAATCACTTGCAGATATATTAAGACCCATTAGAAAAATCCCAAGTTTGTATTCCACAGCAAACAGACATCAAAGTGTTAATAAAGAAATCAGCCTCTTGTCCTATAGTTTAGTAAAAGTATAGAAGGCTAGATTTCTTTGTATATTTATGGAGCAATAGCTAGTATAGGATACAGATTATATAGTGGTCATTTTAATATTAATCTAAAACCTGCAGAGATTCTGAGGAAATCTGCATAACAGATCTCAATGAAGCAAAGATCTCAATGAAGCAGCAAATAAAATGTCAGGTCCATACTAGGTTTTTATTGGAGAAGTTTCACACAGAGAATTTATTTCTTTAAGGAATAATGAATTAAACTTAACTCAGAAAGGAGGGATTTTAAGCATAAGCAAATATCAGAGGAAAAGAAACATAATTTATGTTTTTTTACATCTCATCTCAAAAGGCTGTCTTCTGAATAAAAATTTAATATGCATTTGAAGCTACTTTTAGAAAATAGCATTTTCTGAAGTAATAGTGACATCTTTACATCAAAAGCAGAAGAAGCTGTGTATTAATTTGGTTTCTGGGGAGATGGTACATTTCTTCTTAGAAGCATATCGTGTGCAAAGGAAGATGACAGGTGGAGAGAGTGAGGCAGAGCCTTAAAGGATCATCCTAACTATATCGGCAGCTGTCAGGTAATTTCATGGGCCTAAACTATCTCCAGGAGATATATGTGGAGGGGTGACATGCTGTGCATTGAGCTCCCTCTGCAGAATCCTTCTCCTTCCTGGCTAGCATCAAGGGCTTGGCTGATTTCTCAGCTCAGCTGAGAACAAAAATTCTATCCAGTGGTCCACATTGCCCTGGGCTCTGTGCAGCACAGTTAGAGAATCTGACTCCTCTCTGAAAGAAACATCTGTTCCTATGTACTGAGCAGCAGCAAGGAAAGGAGTCGGACAATATGGGGTTTTGGAGTTGGTTTGTTTTGTGGGTTTTTTTTAATATCAATTTCTCAAATCACTAATGAGAACAGCGTCTGCTATTACTCAAAATGGTCTAGGGAAGAATATCCTCAGCGTATTTCCATTCATTTATCTCACAACAAGAAAATAATCTAGCCCCAGAAGTAATCTCTGACCATTCAGAAACCAGGGCAGTGTTTACAAGTTGATTATATAATAACGATAATTACAGAAAAATGCCCATATGGCCATTAGTAGATCAATTTTGCTGCTAGTAATTATGGTAACTCCTGCAACAAACCTACCTTGTGTAGTCATATAAACTAATTAAAATGCAATTTCCAAATCTGCAAATGTTTTTTGCCAATGGCTAAATTCAAATGCAGTTTCTGAGTGCACTACAAGGAGTCCTAAAGCTTGGATAACTCACTGCTTTAATATCCATGTTGTGCTTCAGGCCCTTCTACCACCTCTGCATGCCTTTCAGCAAGTAACTACCACCATGCCTGTATACCCATCTAGAAGAAAAAGATCCTGTATTGCATGTTTGTAAAAGGATAAGGAAAGTGATCAAGGCTTAACAAATCTTGGTCAACAATAGACAATGTTTTCAAGCGTCAGTGCGTCAAATTTAGGGGCTTTAAATATTAAAAGGTCTGTTTCTCATTAACTCACAGCTTGTTTCTCAGTAACTAACAGATAAAATTTATTTATTACAAGTGCCAGAATATTGTGTTTCAAGGAATATTTGTTCACTGGCTATGGATTAGCTGGAGCTCAGCATTAATTCTGGAAAATCTGTACTGCAAAGCAAACCAGGCGTGATGCAGTAGGCCAACACAGACACTGCCACTGCAGTCACGGACAAAGACTGGACAGCAGGATCAGGATTTTGAGAGTTCTAATGCAAATGAATATTTTGCAGGGTTCCAACTACACATACCACATATTCAGCTGCAACAAGAACAACAAAATTATATCCTTCAGACCAAAATTAGAGTTAATATAGCTAAGTGAATGAAACCAGGACCTTGACTGAATAGCCAAGATTCACAATAAATATGTATACTAGATAACACTGATACTCCTGTTTTCACTGTTGTTTTATATAGACTAACAGGATTAAAGGCCTATTATATCATTCCACAACAGAATGAATAATAAGAGACAAGGACATGGGAAAATGTGCTGGTTTGTTTTTTGTTAGTGGTTGGTTGTTATTTTTATTCCTGAAACTAAAAAGCAAAATAATCCAGCTACAGAAACTACTAATGAATATATTTTCAAATTCTTAGAAGACTTCCAATTAGAGGCACTACCTGAGTGCAAAATGAAAAAGAATATTTTAATCATCACCTGGCATTTCTGAAAGGTGCTCAACATGAGAATCAGAAGTGTAGTTTGTATATAAACACTACATAGAAGCTAAATGTTTTCCTGAGGAAAAATGGGATAGAAAAAATAAAAATGGTCATCTTCTCCACTCTTAATATTCCTGCACTGCAAGAATGTGGGGAAAAAAGTATACACATTGAATGATGAATATTCTCTTCCTGTATTGGTTTTAGTTGGTCTCACAAGGAGGGATGTCAGGTGGGGACTTCTTCCTCCACTGCAGTGGCACCACAGAAGCTGAGACTGGTGCTGCTGAATAAGCTGGGGCACAGCCAAGATGCATTGTCATGCAGACATCATGTCAACCATAATAGGAAGGGTCTGACTGGGGCAAAGGGGATTTATGGGACTTATGGAGTTCAGCCTGTGCCTTGTAAAGTTTCCTGTTCTGTCTTATTGTTGGCTTTCCCAAGCTTTCTGGCTGGGGTGCTTCACTTTTTCTCTTGTTCACTTGTATCATTTGGGTTTAGTCTGATCTATGGACATAAAAATAGTAGTTTTACAAGTTTTGTTTTTCAAGTTCCCTGTTCTGATTGAATGTTTTGCCCTAATTTTCCTTCTGATGTTCAGTGAATGAACACTCCTGAAGAACATTTAGGTACAATTCATATTTTGTTTGGGTTTTTTTGTGGGTCTTTGGTTTGGTTTGTTTGCCTTTAAAAAAGCAAGCAGACACTAGTTTCACTGAATTAAAGCTATGATCTTCTTTCTCACAGTGATACATGAACTCACAGCCTCATCTCAGCAATACTAGATCCCATTTATCTGCAGTCCTGGTGTGTTGAACAATGACCAGGTGGGGAAAAGAGGGTGGATGTGATAATTAGGGGATTCACTGTTCATTTGCTTCAAACACAATTTCTTCTTTCCAGAAGAAAAAAAATTCTGAAAGTGTAACTGCTTTATGTCAGCTACCTGGTGCATTAATATGGGCAGGGCAAAAGGAGTTGAGGTTGTGCAAGGAACTTCTGAGGATAAGGTAAACTGGGTTGTTCTCTATATTTGCCTGCATTTTAGAGTACAGGTTATGTAATGTGGAACAAGTGAAATCTCTCACTGAAATCACTCACTATAATCTCTTCTTATATTTCTAGGCTTTGAGATTTTCCCATTTCCATGTGCTGTGAAGTATCCCTACATACAACTTCATTCCTACCTTCATAATCAGGAAGCAGAGTAAATTGATGCTGTAAATCCCTTAGAACCTTATAATCCTACAGATGTTAGCCTGAAGGAGAACTGAACCATGTATGAAACAGTTAAATATGTCTAATGAGTATGATGTCCTGTCTTAGAAAAAATGTACAGATTCAAACAAGACTAGTATATTCTTCTCAAATGTTTTCTTCCTAAAATTACAGCAGAAAAAAAAACAAACAAAAAAAACTGTTAAAGGTCATATCTGATTACTGCAGCTATGCTGCTGCATCTCATTAACCTTAGGGAAACCACAGCGTTGGAAATGCACTATCTGAGCATTAAAAATGATGTCCATCTTAGAAAAGTATGGGAGGAAATGGCTTTATTACCAACTCTAAGCTCATATCTCTTCACTTTTGATTTCTTTAATATAAGAAACCATATGTTAAACTTGATAGGCTGTACAACAGTTGCAAGACACCAGAATTACATACTATGTTGGTTCTAAAATATCCTGGAATATACCATCTGTTCTAGCTAATTAATTTGTGTCTCTGCATGTCTTTAGTAATTTTTGTATTGTATTGGTCTACTTAATCTGTTATTTATATTAAAAAAATTTTAAAATGGAGGAAGAGGGAATGGTTTCAGATTTCAATGTTAAGCTTCCTGATGTTAAAAAATTATATCAAAACAGGTAGGTAACTGAACAACATCTATGTAAAACATTTTGCTTCTTGAATGAAAGTGCACATTTAAAGAGTTTGCCTTCAAGGTTCTTTATCCATTAGTGTTTGCTATATTTAAGTAAGTTTAACAAGTCTCCTGATTAGCACAAAGTTAGGATTTCTTACTTAGACTGGTTGCATGAACATGGTTGTACTAATTTCTCTCTCCTACATAGGCTCCCTGTGTCTTGAATTATATAATATTCTACTGAGATCCAATTTAGTTTGGTTATGTCAGTCAGAGTTCTTTTCAAACACACATCAGAATGGTAGTGTAACATTTGGATAGTGCTATTTTTAGTCGATTAATAAAAACATTTACAAATAATGTTCCCTGAAGCTTTCCATTATAACTATATGGTTTATTTTACTTTTGATTTTGATTAAATACTTGGTCTGACATTCACACATTTTATTTTTGTCAACAGCATGACTTATCTTTGCAAATCTGAGTACAAATTATGTTGATATTTCTATCTGCAAGTAATAGATATGTGACCTTTTTCAGCTACACTTTGCCCATTAATTTTATCATTCCAGAAACAGTTTCTAAAATAGGAAACCTCTGAGCAGTTTCAATACACCTTATGAAAAATCAGTTTAGTAAAAACATTGCATTATTTTTACATATAATATTTATTAAAAATAGGAATCACAAAATTGTAAATATTTTGTATGACAATTAGATGTTTAGCCATATCACATGTGACATGAAAGTTAATTATCACTAATGAATAAACACTTCCTGACGTTACACACAAAGTAACATATATATATATGCATATACAAGTATACAAAAAATTCCTGTAACAGTGATCCTCCAAAACAGAAGAGAGTAACAGAAGTTTCCCCAATCTTTTAAATAAGTAAATGCAGAAAGGTAATCTCAAAGAAATCCATAGTAGAGACAGAAAATGACTTTGAATCTCCTGAAGCTTAACTCATAATCTTAATTTTATATTAAACCATCCTTACATCATTTTTTTTCAAGTGATATAAATGTGCTCCTGTTTATAATCCATGAAGACTAGAAGTTTTGTCTTGGGTGATCCAAAACTGGCATGACCTGATACTAGATGTGGGATATTCAGAGCAGTCTGAATGTTTTACTGCTTAGATTCTCCACAGTTTGAAGCACAAGAACTGTCACCCTTTCCTGACACAAGCCAATATTCAGAGTATCCTGCAGTTGTAATGACCAGGACAGCAATATTTAGGGTCTTTCCAGTTCACTTCCTTCTAATTCACATTTACCTCAGAAAGCCCGTATAGATAACATTTATGGCATTCTCACTTTCAAAACGTATTTCTGTAAATTTGCTGTTTCTTAAGTTGCTTTAGTTTGACTTTCCTTCATGTCCCTCATATGGCATTTGCAACAGTGCTGACAAAGCCATTCAAAAACATTGTCTAATTCACTTTGGGGAATTTTTACATAGAATAAGGGCTTGAGCAGCGTATGTCTATTTACTGTATAAGATCCTGATCATAACTTCCCTGATAACTTGGGCAAACTGACATCCTACTAGAATACATTACAAGTTTCTTTACTTTCAAGATCATAAAGATCTCTCTCATGATTTCAGAGCACCACTCAGTAGTAAATATTCCACCTAGAGTTAAAACAAAATAAGGACAGGTGAAGGCCTAGAGATGATCATAATGTTTCCTTTGAAAATAAGTAAATATAAAAAATCACAATTTTCAAACTTAAATTGTGCGTCCACAATAAACTCTGTATTTTTGCAGGCTTTTGCTTCAACATGGTAGATAAGGTCTATACCAAATACCTGTAAGTGCCATAGATCACAGCATTTAATTCAGAGTATCTCTACAGTAAACCTTTATCTTTGCCTTTTGTTGACAGAAATATCTTTAGAGTTGACAGAAATGGACAAACTGAAGATAGGAAATAGAAAATAATCTGCAGCTATCAATGTTGAAAAACACTTTGAAAACTTTTTCTAAACTGTGAATTTCTTATGGCATTTAGAGTTGCTTTTTTTCTTTTTGTCATCCTAGAAAACAGAGAGGACAGACAAAGCAGGGAAAATATTCACGGGACAGCTGGCACAGACCACAAATGAAATGCATACATTACTTGTAGTCTTCATGTGTGTATAATGGGCAAATATAAACATTGTTGTAAAGAATTAAATATTTGTGGGGTTTTTTTTTTGTTTGTTTTTTTGTTTTGGTTTTTAACTTGTGTTCTGAAACACTACCTGCCTTAGAAAAGTCTGCTTACCTGAAAGTGCATTTTTGGTATAGAATAGAATAGAATTAACCAGGTTGGAAGAGATCTTTGAGATCATCGAGTCCAAACTATCATCCAACTCTATCAAATCAATTAAACCATGGCACCAAGCACCCCATCCAGTCTCTTCCTAAACACCTCCAGTGATGGTGACTCCACCACCTCCCTGGGCAGCCAATGGCCAATAACTCTTTCTATGAAGAATTTCTTCCTAACATCCAGCCTAAACCTCCCCTGGCACAGCTTGAGACTGTGTCCCAGAACACCACTAGCCGGAGGATGGAAGAAACCCCTGCAAACAGAAAGCATCTCAGGTTACAGTCTGAACTCCTATCCCCATCATCCTTTGTCCCAGCTAATGCTGTCATTATAAAGATGGCATGATGTCAGCATGGTATTGAATGAGTCATTAGCAGATTCAAATGGCTGAATCCATGACATTAAAATAATAGAAAAATTTGGAAAAGGAATCTCACATTACTTCAAAAATTTATAGGAAAATATAGAAGTCATTTTGATAGGTTAGCACACATCTGATTACTTTTATGCAGATTTTATATGGTAAATAATTAAATTTATTTTGCAGTTAGAATAAACAGAAACAACCCAAATACACAAACAGAAAAAAAATGTCTAACTGAATGTTGCAATTGTACTTAAAAATACATCAATAAATGAATGAATAGATAAATAAATACATACATCACAAGCAAACAAACAAAAGCAATAAACAAACAAGGCTAAAGGATCAAATGAAACCCCTCCAAACATTGTGAAATGAGACAAAAATATAAGTACAAGTAAAAGACTTAAGTAGCAACAGAAAAACATTCCCACTTTTCTATTGTTAATTTGAGGACTTGCAAGAAACAGAGTGGGCAGCCAGGCAGTGTTCATACAGGAAAAGCTTGGGTTTCTTTATTAATTATAATTATCACTGACAATTTTGAACCATTTTCATAAAATACTGAAAGCACTGGGGAACTTTTCAAAGCCAAAAAGTTTTTGGTTTTTGTGATGGTTTGGTGGATTTTTTTGAAGGGAGGATTAGTGAGTCAGGGTGTTAGACATCTCACCTCTGCCTATGTTATATTTAAGGTGCCAAAGTCTTTTAGTCCTGTCCTCTTTAGATTAATATTGGAACAAGCAATGCTGTACACTGATCAGTGGTAAAGAGCTTGTGTGTTACAAAATGGTTACTCCTTGTAAACAGAAAAAACCTCTAATGTATTAGATACTACTCAAGGAGGATGCTAAACAGGGATTTATACCTACTACAAGATTTTTTGATAACCATTCAAAAATTCAGCTGTGACTTGAATACCTTTGTGATGAGAATGGAAATAAATTGGAAATGTGATAATTAAGAAACTGCTTAAAAATAGTAACAGGAAAAGTAGCATATGCTTTTTCCTCTAAATTATACATTGCATATGAAAAGTACTTAAAGAAAATGCCTCCTGGGGAAAAGTGTGATTTTATTTATTGCTTAAAAGCAATAACCGGCATTCGGTAAAGAGCTGCAAGATTATGTATCTATCTGGAATTAGGTTTTGTTAACTTTTACACCTTTAAGAACTGCTGGTGGTGCTACAGTCTTTTGTTCTCCTTTGGATCCCATACTTAACAGCAATCAATAAGTGAAACTTGAATTTCTGGTACTGTGCTGATTTAAATCAGACACCGATCTGATAGAAGCTCTATCATGGACTACATGCATTTGGAAGGAGACAGTTCTACCACCCTCTTATCTATAACTGTTCACCTACTGCTCACCCAGTCTGATCTTGCATATTTTTAAACTGAAATTTTGCAGTTTCCATCTTCTGTAGCATCCACAGTCAACCCTAACTGTCTCATCTGATTTCTTTTATTCAAAAGCAAGACAGAGTCATAACTTCCATGTGATCACACAGAATCTCATAGCAGACTGACACAATTCCAGCAGGGAAGCAATGAGGAGTTGATTTCATCAGAAGAGTAGGGCCCGATAAGGTCATCAGCAACTGTAGTCAGTGAAGCTTACAAAAAAAACTTCCAGTGGAACTGAATGTTAATCACAGATGTCTTTTTAGACCCTGTCAGATACTTTGTATGATTTCATAAAATCCATGGATGTATTTTAGGATTTTGGTTTCACAGTAATCTTTGCAAATGTTTTCCCTTGATCTAACAGACAAAAGGAATTACACCATGACAACCAGATACTGTCAAGACTGAGAAAGGTCATGGAAATGTAAGAGAGAATGCATCTTGCCATGCAAAACAAAGTTCTGTCTGACTAAAGTTTATTATTAAAATGAAATGTAAGTGCAAACTTGATCCAAAATCTCATATTGAAAATCTGTGATTGATGATGAAATCTGGACTCTTCTATGCAGGCTTTTTGCATGGCTTTGCTTCTACCATAACATTTCTGAATTTATTTTTAAAGAAAACAATAGACAACCAAAGTTTCAAGTCAGATTGTTCCTTTTTTCTTTGTTTAAAAACTATTTAAACTCATCAGTGTAATATAATTATTTCAGAGTTTCAGATTTTAATATCTCCAGAGATGTATATTCAGACATTTATCTATATAAACACATGCATATTATATCCAGTGATAAAAATCCATATATAGTTAATTATGTCAAAAATACTCTTCTGTTATTTTTTTGCACTGAATTTGGAATCTAAGTTAGCTTGATTCATTCACAATGCGGAGTGTGCAAGTAGTGTACTTAAAATCTTGTCGCAATTTCTCAAACATATCAAGCTTTAAAAGCAGTCATGTAATCTGACTACCAAGAGTCCTCCACTTTAGCAAATTTGGTCCTTTAATATTGTCATGCTAAATGCAAAGAATTATGAAGCTGTTTTATACTGTTTTTACAAGAACTAGTTTTTTTTAAAAACTTTTGTGTCAGAATAGAATAGAAATAGAAATAGAAATAGAAATAGAAATAGAAATAGAAATAGAAATAGAAATAGAATAGAACAGAATAGAATAGAATAGAATAGAATAGAATAGAATAGAATAGAATAGAATAGAATAGAATAGAATAGAATAGAATAGAATAGATCAGTTTGGAAGAGACCTTTCAAGATCAACGTGTCCAACCTATCATCCAACACCACCTAATCAATTAAACCATGCAACCAAGCACCCCATCAAGTCTCCTCCTAAACACCTCCAGTGATGGCGACTCCACCACCTCCTTGGGCAGCCCATTCCAATGGGCAATCACTCTCTCTGTGTAAAACTTCCTTCTAACTTCCAACCTAAACATCCCCTGGTGCAGCCTGAGACTGTGACCTCTTGTTCTGGTGCTGGTTGCCTGGGAGAGGTGCTGGTTGCCTGGGAGAAGAGACCAACCTCTGTCTGTCTACAACCTCCCTTCAGGTAGTTGTAGAGAGCAATAAGGTCACCCTTGAGTCTCCTCTTCTCCAGGCTAAGCAACCTGAGCTCCCTCAGTCTCTCCTCATAGGGCTTGTGTTCCAAGCCCCTCACCAACCTCGTTGCCCTTCTCTGGACATACTCCAGCAAGTCAATTTATGGATGTCCAGAACTTGTGTCTTTCTTACAAGTTGCAGTCCAGCCTACAGCCTTTCAGAAAGATGAGGCATCACAGCCATTTATTCCTGCTTTGTGACTAGAATTACACAATATTGTGGTGTAGAGCACAGAGATTTCTGACCTAACCACACTAGACTGGCACGTATGCAGTGCAGTGCTAAGAAGCCCTGGCTCATCTTCCTAAAGAATCAGAGCTGTGTAAACAAGCTGCCACCTGATGTGATGTGCATTGCCTGTAACCTGGTTTTCACTGACCAGTTATCACAGCAATCACTGGGCCATGCTACACTGCACAACGAAGCACAACATCCTCCCATACCTATAGTCTGTGTGAACTTTGTGATACATGCTGGATTACCATCCCTTACACAGTCCCTGGTCTCTCAACATCCCTTTTGAAGCCATCTCATTTCTGTTACTTAGAAAACCCCTGTGGAGGTGGCACAAGAAAAAAATTCTTCCAGATGCACTCAGTTGATTGCATTGTTGGTTTGTGTTGGATTGATTGCATGCTTAATATTATTCCAGCTTCTCTTCCTTTTCATCTTCCTTTATGCTTAGCGGTTGGCCAATAAGACTCAGTCTAAATTATCATCATCACTTTTAGAGTCATATTGTTTTAACACAGAACATAGAGTTTTATTTGAATAAAATAAATTTCTACTTCTTTCTCTTGAGTTTAGGCAACCAGTGGGATTCATCTGAAAAAAAAAAATAAAATACAGGCATCCATAATGTAGATTCACGCTTCTGAAAAAACTGTCTAGATTTCCTTTACAGCTGATAGGAAGGAGCAAAATCATCTCAGAAGAAATCTATCTTATCCTAAAATAGACATATAAAATAAGACAGATGAATTGCATCTTAAGAGTACTTCTTTATCTCCACTAACAGCTCCAAAGCAGTCATTCATGTTGCAGAAGCCTAGTCAGAAAAGGCCAATCACATCCTTTCTGTCTGCAACTTTTCTATGTCTTTATTGCCAGTCTTCCTTCTTCAAAGGAGCATTGCACTTTCCCTTAATGTGGTATTATGACCCAGTAAACAAACAGGAATGACAAACACGAGAACCAATTTATAGCAAAAAATATCGGGAAATCTTCTAAGTAGATATTTGCAGTTCCCAATTTAATTTATAGTCTTCACAGTGGATTTGATAATCAACATATTCCCTAAGCACCACACAGATGTCAGTGGGAGAACTGAGGTCAGCATCAGACCCACAAGTTCCATCACTTTTTTTTTTTTTCAGACTGTCACAATAACTACAGCTGCATTGCAATGTTAGATTCCTTTCAAAGAGCTCTCTTTATGGATGTGCTCGGCTTACAGACAGCACAGTTTGTGTTATTATTATTCAAAGGCAGAAAAACTTCCTTTTCTATTTTAATGGAGTAGGAGCTAATCATTTTTACTTCCATGTTAAATAAATAATGAAATTCACAACCAGATTTTAAAGAGGTCTTAGGAAAATTGTGCACGTAAGTATCTGGACTATGTGGACAGAATTTCAAAAGAGCAACATCGAGGAAATCATGGAGTTTCATGAAGTTTTGCTAGAGGCTTGGAAATATTGGGTTTTTTCTTTTAATTATTGTATTAATACATTTTCTGATGGATGTTTAAATTTATTCCATATTTACTAATATTGCCTGTAATAGTTACCTGAATTACAATATACAGTAGATATTAGAAGTGGAAGGACTTTTCCTCCGTAGTCAATGTTGGATATTTTTAGATTAATGTCTATAAAACCTGAAGAATCTATGTGATACTCCACCTGACTGAAAAAAATAGATCCACCAGAAAAAACAGTCTCTTTAAGGAATCAGTGCTCTTTTATTTGATCAGTTTTATAAGGCCAAAACTAATCAAACAGCTTGCAAAAAAATATTTCCAAGACTGTAGCAGCTCTGTTTGTGTATGTGTAAGATATACCCCAAAAAATCAGTATGAGAAATCGTTGTAGCTGGAACTTTCAAAGAGACAGAAAGAAAACAAGATATAGATCCCTCTGACATTTTCAAAGCACGTTAAGAGTGATAAACACTTAGATGTGTGATTTGTGTTGCAGTGCTTTCAAAGCAAACGTTTAGAATTTGAGTGCTAAAGATACTGCATTGGCCTCTGTCATGTATAATACTGATTAAAGACAGTACAAAATAGACTCTGTATCTAACAACAAGAAACCTATTGACATTTTCTAATACAGACAGCAGCCCTGTCTGCTCTGTCTGTTATTTCTCACGAACTGAGGAGAGGTCAGTTCCAGTGGGTGTCTCACCTTCATCAGTAGTGGTGGAAGTGATTCAGCAGCTGATGTTTCAGCACGACTCAGCCCTCACACAGCACATCCCTAACTTACCTGTGCGGAGTGGCAGTTATAGATGCAAAGCTGTATTCATTATAGTTATTTTCAAATCATGCAGCACTTTCCAGAAGTATTTTAGAGAGGTGGAGTGAACAGTTAAACCACAGAGCAGCATGTGCATGATCTGTTCTAGAGGAACATCCAGGACAGTGAAACATACACCTTTAGAGCTGTCACAGCATCTCTTTTTACCTATATTCTTACCCTGAGGAGTTGAAATACTTTGTGGCTTCTCATGCAAATTCCCTTTAGGTTAGATGTCATTTTGACAAGAGCAGAAGAACACAGCATGTCAACAATTCCTGTCCATGGATGTGAGAAGACAGACTTTGTGATTATTCCATAAGGGAATCTTCTTACCATCTGTACTCATACACAATGAGGAATACGAAATACTAATGTAAAGCTACATCATAAATCCCTCATTGACATTACTGGTAATTGTCCACACATATTCAGTTCTAACAGTAACAGTTTGCTTGCACTACTCTTGCAGTTATTACAGTAAAACACAAACTATAAAAGAGTAATGGTTCTTAGACTTTCTAACTTCATAAACACATTATTTGCAGGGTTAAAACTGATTGGATTTGGTCTCAGTCTCAACATGACTGTATTTCTGAATGCAAGAAAAATTAATTTGGCTACTTTGAACTTAGAAGACAGTAAAAAAAGAGAAATGTTTAGCAATTTCTAACACAACAGGTGTACCTGATGCTTATACCCAAAAAATAATGTGCATTTGTTTTTGTGTGTGTACAACTAAACTTTCTCTTTTTTTTTTGCTTTTGTGGGAAGAGTAAATCTGTATTTGACCTCAGACCTTTCTGAAAATTGAGCTGACCTGGAATCATAGGTAGGTAAAGCACAGTAATAACAGAAGTTGAAAATCAATACGCTGCTTTACAGGGTCATGCTGAAGTCATTTTAGTTTTGATGATAAAATGGTATTTGGATTTTGTAAGATTTCTTTCCATTGCCAATTAACTTCACAGCATCCCTCTGTTGAAACTGAAAATGTTCTTGACAGTGACTTTGTTTCATCTAAGCTTTTCAATTTTGTGACAGCTTACAAATAACCCTTTACTACTAAAATATTCTACATTGCAAAGTAATTGTTTCAGTACCTATTACATATGAAATTTGCTGCAGTAATAGCACATTGAGAGTGAAAAACCAGAGTTAGGAGTATTGTATGTAATAGAATAGATTCTGGGTTTTTTGTTGTTGTTTCTGTTGTTTTTTTTTAAGTCTCTTGCTGATTTCTGTGTGTGGGTCTCTTAGAATAGCCTGCCAAAGAGAACATTTGGAAAGCAAAACATTCTTAGCTCAAACCACAGTAAGTTCAAAATGTCCCTGAAACACGGAATATGATCTGCACTGTGTGCCATGTCTGAGTAAACAAGGAAACATGCAGAGGGTGGCAACTCTTAAATACTTATCAGATAGGACCCTTATCAAACACCTTCACGGGTGCAATTTTCATGCTTGCAATTTTCAAGCGTGAAACAAACTCCTAGGATTCACAGTCAATCTGCAAAGCTGCTGGACTTTGCAACACATCCAACCACATTTTCACTTTTTCAGACAGAAATGCTCTGGTGCCTTGTGAACTGTAAAGGCATTTTATCTTCTTGTGACAACAGCCTGCTGTTGTACATACTGCAATTCTCCCCTTGGTTTTTTCCCCCTTCTGGATTTTTGAAGTTCACAGTGAGTTAGATTTTCTCAGTCATTCAGTATAGGACTAAATTTATATTTAGTTCGTTTGCAAATCTAGATTAGCGCTTGTTTCAGTGCTCTGCCAATAGTGAAGGCTTTAGGTAAATCCTGCCCTCAATTGTTCAATTTTTGACAATAAGATTATTTTAGTGATTCATTGTGTTTACCTCATATTGCTGGGAAATGATAGCCAAATGAAAGCACATCTTTTGGCTATTTTAGTCTTAAGCAACTCATATGTGCAATTGCAAAATAAGAATGAAAAGACTGAATGAAAATGGTATCAGCATCCAGATAAGCATTGTTCACAGGTGTTTTATATAAAATTTTAATACTGACATAATTCATGCCTTCATTAATCATCCTGCTTCATTAAGCATAACAGACAATTTTAAGCCAACAGATTTTGTCCTATTTTTGACCACCATTAATTAACTGTGGTTAGAACTGATGACAGAATTCTACCTGATGATGAAAAGGAAGATTTCACATTTTGTCTATCACAACAACTTGAAAATATGTCCTTTTTTAAAAATTTTGGCTTTGCAGGAAAATCTGCTACCTTCGAATGTATTTTTTTTTTTTCCTACAGTAATAACAAATTTAGACCTTGTTTAAGTCAGAAAAAAATAAATGAAGATTCTACATTCTAATTTTTTATTCCAATTACATGCTTTATCCTGGTAGCAGTGAGAATTCAAACAAGTTGGAATAAACCTCAGGAATGGAGGGACATGAACAGAAGGCATGTAGAAAGTGTTTTGCTTTTGGCAAGATGTTTAAGGATCTTGGGATGTATTTATTTTTTGCTTGTTTGTTTGCTTAAGTTTTTTGTGTTTGTGGGTTTCAGTGGCCTGTTTTGGGATCATTTTTTAGATGTAGGGGGTTTTTTTTGTGTGGTTGTTGTTGGGTTTTTTAGATAAGAGTCAAACTTTGTGTAATTTCTAGACTTTAACACAGGCTGAGTAAGCTATACTCATTAGTACTCGGTGTGCCTAATTTTGAAAGGATCCAGTGGTTCTTCATTGCTTAAACAGTGGACTTCAATAAAACTGATCTGCATGGCTCCACCAATATTATGAATATTTCACTAACATATGAGAGCTGAAATTAGTTTCATAAAAGCCATCAAAAACCTAGTGTGGGTTTTTAATTCCCTTTGATCATTCTTGATATTTTATTTTGTGACTTCTAATGGTCCTATTTCCCTCTCTTCCCCACCCCCCTTACCTTTTTTGGAGGGATGATTAACAATTGTTCCCTGCATTGTGATCCAGCAAGGCTGGGTTATGGTTTCACAAATTGCCTGCACGCAGGGCATGTTTAGTGGTAGCTGTTTTAAGTGGTGTTTGTTATAAGTTGTATTTTCAGTTTAGTGTTACATATATTTCTATTTCACTCGACAAAAATGAGTAAATCCATTATTTTGACATTTAAATTATCAAACAAAAATTGAGTCTATTGTCTGTGGTTTGGAAATATAACTTAATATGTCTTGTGTTTATTTGTTGTCATAGAATTGATTTATTTAATCAAGACCTTATAAGTATCACACTCTATAATGATTTATATTATTCTGTAATTTATGGTCAATATGAACTCCATATCTCAAGTCTATGAACTTGAAGAGGCAATCAGTTACAAAAGCAATTATTCCTCATATTCTAATTTAAATGGGGGGGGGGGGGGGGGAAATGAAAATTATTTCCTTATCTTGGAAACTGAATTTTCTGTGTATATACAATTATCCACAATTCTGGAGTATTTTATGATACTACATTTTTCTTCGTCCTTAAATTCAGTTTCATAAAGGTAGCACCTTGTAGTTTATAACTTGCATTCATTCTTTAAACTGCTCATGTTAATAGTAAAAACGCATGAGTTCATTTTATCCCTCGCGTTCAGATCCTATAAAATATGAATAACATTTTTCAATACAGTACTTATCTCAGGTCATCACAGCATATTAATATTTCTGTCATTACTTCAGAACAAACAGTTAAGAACAATTGATCATTTTTCTTACTCCAACAGAATTGTTTATTTAGCAAGGATATGTGCTTCATAAGTGTCAGGATAGGGAAAACATGAAAGCTTGGAAATTGCATCACAAAGAAAATTTGAGCTGTGTTGTTAAAAGTATAAGAACAGGAAGCGTATTGGTTTCACTCTCAAACCATACCCAAACTGATGGAATAGGCATTAGTGAAGTAAAGTATCATTTTACTTCTAAAAGGGCTAGTTTTGATGTGGATGATGCTTAGGTAGAGTAAAAATGGAAAGAGTTCTGATACTTGAACAACTACTACCTCAAAGCAAACCTGTAGTCTGACAGCTGATCTTGAGATCATTTACCCAATTTCTCTTCATCTGATGTGAAGACTTTATGTAAATATGTTTACAGAAGGAAAAGAAAACTCGCTTAGATTCTGGACCTATCTCTGCCACTTTCAAAGAGGTAGTAGAGCTGTTATAACACTTTTAAAAAATGTCAAAATATTTATCCAGAGATTGCCTTTTCAAATGCATGCATTCAAAATAGCACTGATTCATCTTCAAATAATGGGAGCATTTTTCACCTCTTACACTAGTTCCAAGTGAATACATGGAATTTTCATGAGCAGAAAAAAACCCTGAGATATATGTAGCTTTTCAAAATACATAAATAAAATACCACGGCATTTCAAATGTAACTTTGGTATAGACTGGACATGTCAGTAAGTCCTGGAGGATTAGAACTATTACTCCAACTACATAGTAGTGTCTCATATTGGCCTTCTCACATTGAAAAAAAAAAAACCAAAAAACAAAAAACAAACCACCAAAAACCACATAATAATCTGTGGCAAGTGCAGCTACAGAGTGTGTATGAAAATAAGGAATTTCTCTGTATAAGTCTAACCCATCACATAAAATCTGTTTAAGAGAAATCAGGAAAAGATGGCATCTATAATGAATTATTATTTACATTTACTAGCAGATAAAAAGGTTATAGAAATCTATTCTGTCTGAAGCAAAATGATGATTCATTTTTTCAGTGAGTGAAAGCCATTTTTTACATTACTACAAAATTCTGTAATAATCAAACAACTCTCCATTTTCCTTTAGCTATTGCCATAAATGCACATGAATTTTCTTCTAAAGTGAATGAGACATTGCTATTTAGTTTTTCCACCATGGATAGTAGAAGAAGGATGCACATTTTTTATTTACTTTTCAACTTACAAATATCCAGAGGTTGGTTTGTTGACTCTTTTTTTTTTTTTTTCCCAGATTGTGTAAAAAAACAAAAACTTTATGTAGTGTAAAAATATCCATGTATCATAACACAATTATGTCATTGATGACAAGAGGAAAATGTCACCTTTACATTAACTCAAATTACCAAAAATTGATTTTTAAAAATGGAAATCATAGTATCTTACTTGTTTGTTTCGAGTGAAAATTAACCTTGCCTCTACAAACCATTAACACAAAACATCATAGTCTTCCACAACTCTCAACACTTTTTTCTTCATATTGAAACTATCCAGTACATTTTTCTCTCTTGTTTTCCCCCTAACTGCTATTGATGAAAACCATTTTATTCCCTTATTCTTTTCACACTGAGTGCTATTAAAACAAAATGTGAAGAGTATTTTGTGAAACTGGATGAAGGATGATCAACCTTCAAGCTGTCAACTTGAACAAAGGGAAGTGAAAGCTTGAGCAATGTGAGGGCTCCAAAGAAAGCAGTGGAAATTATGCAATCTGGCTGAATGACAAAGTCAGAATCATAAGGGCAGGAGTGGATTTATTAATATTATGTATTTATTTATTTATTAATTTTCAACAAGAATTAGCTGAAAATAGAGAGAAAATATAAATAAACTGGTCAGTGCTGAGGCAAAGTGCTGGACAAGTGTCACACCTTTTGTGCAGAAGCTTTAGACATTACCCATTTGCTCATAGCCATTGTACCATACTTTTTTGTAATGATGTGTAATTACGTATAATGCCTTATGTGTTATTTTTTAATTATATTTGAAAACTACCTGCAGAACTGTTGTCAAGAAAATAAAACTGAGTAGGCAAATGCAACAGAATATTGATTCTTTACCAGCTGGCAAAACAAGTTTAAAGACAATGAAGAAGTTAAATTTAGATTGAAACTAGGAACATATGACCAAAGATACATTGTCTTCATAACTCCTTTTATTTAAAGGGAAATACAGGTACAGTAGAATCATTTCCATACCTGCATATATTTTGTGGCTTATTGTTGATTGTGTACCTCTTCTCTTTATTTTAAAAAATGCTGGTTATATTTTTATCAATGACAGCTACCAACCACTGCTATGAAAAACAAGTATTACTGACACATCTGAAACACAATCATAGAATGGTTTGAGTCAGAAGAGACCTCCAGAGGTCATCTAGTCCAACCCCTGTGCAGTGAGCAGGAATAACCTCCATTAGATCAGGTTGCCCAGAACCTAGTTAAGCTTGACCTTGAATATCTCCGAGGATGGGCCTCAGCCACCTCCCTAGGCTATCTGTTCCACTACCTTCATAAAGGTAAAGGACTTCCTCCTAACATCCAACCTAAATCTAGTCTAATTTAAAATCATTGCCTCTTGTCCTATCAATACAGGTCTTTGCCCTTTCCAGCCTTCTTGTAGGCCCTCATCAGGTACTGAAAGGTCTCCTTGGGGTCTTCTCCTCTCCAGACTGAACAACCACAACTGCCTCAGTCTATTCTCTTAGGACAAGTGTTCCAGCACCCTGATAATTTTCATGGCCCATCTCTGGACCTGCTCCATGAGGTCCATGTCCTTCTTGTTTTGAAGGCACCAGAGATAGATGCAGCACTCAATGTCAGGTCCTACTGGCACAGAGTAAAGTGACAGAACCACCTCTCGATCTGCTGGCCATTCTTCTTTTGATGTAGCCCAGGATGGGATTTGCCTTGTGGCTCAAAGTGAACATGAGGTGGAATTAAATTATTTGGAAGTATCACAGACTAACCAATACTAACAGCATGAGTCTTTATTTGGAGTTTCTCATTATTCACTAACTGAGAATTCTTTTATTTGTCTTCACAAAGTGAAATGATGTAGAAAGACACAAGTATTTTCATCACAAAGACCCTTGATATAGAAGCAAGTTTCAAGCTGTTATGTTGTCACACAGATTGTGTCTAGTGCAACTTCACTGTAGTTTGTACTAGCAAGTTTTTCCCATTAATATCATACATACAAATGCTTATTGGAGTATTTAATTTTCTTATTTGTCTGGAGAGAAGGAGACAAGTCTTTCCAGAGATTTACATTTTACTCAGCCATCTGAAGGTACAGCTGCATATGGAGACTAGACTGGATCTAATCATCAAATAGCCTCTAAAAATGCAGGTAGGAGAGACTAGCTAGCAACAGGTTCAAGCATATACTGCAGACTCTAGTTGTCAATATCTCTGTTTAGAATTCTGAATTCTCCTTGCACACAAAGATGAGAAGGGATACATCACAAAGCCCTGTGATGAAATAGAAGATTCTACTCAGTTCAGAAAATGGCTTTGAGATTCTTCCAGAATCCTCATGTTAGACATCACGGCATATCTTATCAATTTCATAGCATTCAAATGTTCTGTATGATGTAAAGATTCTAGTCTTGGTGCTTTTGGGGGATTTTTGTTAGGTTTAGGGTTTTTTGTTTGTTTCATTGTTTTGGTTGGGTTTGTGTATGTGTGTGTTTTGTTGTTTTTTGTTTTTTCTTTGAATTCCGTTAATTCAATCACATTTTGCAAAGTGGATGAACATACAATTTAATCATTCCTATTCTCAGAAGGTTACAAGAAAAAGATAATCAAGTATTCTGGTTTAGTTCATCTTTGTTCACAAAGACTTCAGGGATTCTGGAGCAACACTGGGTTGTTTTTGTTGTTGTTTGGGTTTTTTTCCCCAAAAAAGTAGCAAATTATACTTTTTTACAAGCATGTTCTTGTTATGAGATATAGCTCTATCTGTTAGAATTTGTCAAGATTTGCTGCTATAGTAATTTATGACATAACATAACTCAGAACATGACATGGGGATAGATGTGGAAGCTTTCGTGAAATAAGGCATCCATTCAGATCATTTATCAGGGAATTTATAGATGTTTTGTTTTGTTTGCAAAGCAAGTAACAGAATAATAAATGGTGAACAGCAAAAGTTATTCCACCTTCCTTGAACCTTGCTCAATAAAAAGGCATTGTGCATTCCATAGGCACTTTCCCACTCCATTTCAAAACAACACTGTATCAGACAACATGAGTTTATTTAATCTACCATGGCTGTAAATTTAACATATATAAGAAAGTACAGGGCCTTTGTATGACAGAGAAATTGCCTATTATGTCACTTTACTCCATAATTTTGCTAGCACAGTGATGAACAGCTCACTCTTAGATGGAAGACTACCATGGACTTCTAAATATCCTTTATTTATCCTTTGTTTTATTCCCTCACTGGGGAAGGAATATTTGATTATTACTTGACTCAGTCTGCCAAGTCACTGAAATGTCTTTTACTCAAGTACCTAGTACTAAGGTACAAATCTTAGCACTTTGAATTATTTTTTTTTAAAAATATTACCTGAGTCCTGCACAGCCATGTACCTCTATAATAAGTGTTTATGTTTCTAATAGGTTTGGCTAGTAGCAGCTATTGTTTTGACTGCTTTTTTTTCTTGCAAGCAGCCAAACCTTGTAACATTCATCTTTCAGGGCAATAATGGTTGTGAGATCAGGTTCAGGGCAATAATGGTTGATGAGATCAGATAATACACATTTTTATCAGTTTTTATAAAACAGGCAAAATGTGAAGCAGAAATTGCATTATGAAGAGGTTTTTTTTCAGCCCAGAATTTACTCAAGTTGTTGTTTTTCCAAGATTTTAATTATTAAAAAATACTGTAAAAGAGCTGAAAGTAGCAAGTATGGACCATAAAATCTCTATAAGATGGAGACGTGAAGATTTTTACTGAAGGCACATAAAATATTTCTAGAAAGAATATAATAGCTAGGTTTCATATATTGCAATCAATGTTTAGCCTTTGATAAAGTCTGATTCTGTGAGTTGGATGGGGCTTTTAAATGTCATATAATTGAACTGCCTTGCAATGAAGAGGGACATCTTCAACTACATGTGGTTTCTCAGTGTTCTGTCCCGTATGAGTTGATGTTACAACTGGTGGGACATCTACTACCTCTCTGGGAAACTTGAGTCAGTGTTTCCCCAGCCTCGTGGTAAAAAAATTGCTTCCTTATGTCTAGTCCAGATCTACCTTTTTTTAATGTAAAGTTACTAACCCTTATCCTATAGAGAGAAAGAGTGTGGCTGAGAGAGAGATTGAGTGACCTGGTTGCAAGAAACCTCAAAGATCACCCAGTCCAACCTTCAACCCAGTACTGAAGGGTCACCACTATACCATGTCCCAAAGTGCCAGGTGCACACAGCACTTCAACACCCCCAGGGTTGGTTACTCCACAACTGCCCTGGGAGATCACTCAAATGTTTGATAACATAAGAAGCATGTCCTAACATCTAACCTGAACCTCCCCTGGCTGTCACAGCTTGCAACGATATCCTCTAGTCCTGTCACTTGTCATCAGGGAGAAAAAGCTGGTCCCCTCCTAGCTCCAAGCTTCCTTTAGGTAGTTGTTGAGAACAGTAAGATCTCCCCTCAGCCTCCTCTTCTCTAGACTGGACAACCACAGCTCCCTCAAATGCTCCTCTTAAGTCATGTACTCCATGCCCTTTATGAGCCTTATTGCCTTCTCTGGACACGCTCCAGCACCTCAACATCCTTCCTGTTGTGACAGGCCCAGAAGTGAATACAATAATTGATGTGTGGCCTCACTAGTGCTGAGTACATGGGGAAGAACATATGCCTGTTCCTGCTGGCTACAGTCTTTCTAACAGAAGTCAGGATGCCATTGGATTTATCAGCCACCTGGGCATACTGCAGACTCAAGGACTCCTAGAGTGGCTCAGTTGGTAGTGCATCAGACCCTTATTGGGAAGGTCATGAGTTCAAGCCTGCAGTGAGCAGGAGTAGGCAGACCTCCCTACTCTAGTCATGAGGTCTGTGGTGACAGGTTGGACTCAATGATCTTTGAGGTCTCTTCCAACCTTAGGAATATGGAATGATACTGAATGATTATCAACTAATACCTCCAGGTCCCTCTCCAAGTTGCAGCTTTCCAAATACACATTCCCAGATCTGTGATTTACCATGGGGCTTTTGTGACCCAAGTGCAGGACCTGGCACTTGGTCTTGAACTTCATTGAATTAGCCCTGGCCCATTGGGCTAACCTGTTCAAAATCCCACTGTAAAGCTTCTGTACCCTCTAGCAGATCAACACAGCTACCCAGTTTGGTGTAATCTGCAAACTTAGTGAAGGTACACTCAATCCCCTCATCCAGTCTTAATAAAGATATTAAAGAAGACAGGCAACTGTACTGAACCCTGGGCAATGCACACTAGTGATTCAGACACCAAATTTAAATCCTTTCACCATCACTCTTTCGGCCCAGCCATACAGGCAGTGTTTTATCCAGTGCAGACTGTAGTTATCCAAGCCTTGAGCCATGAGTTTCTGAAGGAGAATTCTGTGAGAGACAGTGTCAAAGACTTTGCTGAAGTGCAGGTAGACAATGCCCATGGCCCTTCCCTCACCCACTAGGTGGGTCACTTTGTTGTAGAACAAGGTCAAATTAGTCAGGCAGGACCTGCCTTTCATAAATCCCTGATGAATGGGCCTGATTGCCTGGTCATCCTGTATGAGCCATGTGATGACACTGAGGATGACCTGTGCCATAACTTTTCCTGGCACCAAGGTTGAACTGACAGGCCTGTAGTTCCCTAGATCACCCTGTTGGCCCTTCTTGTAGATGTGTGTCACATTTGCTAGCTTCTAGTCCACTTGGACCTCACCAGTTAGCCAGGTGTATTGACAAATAATGGTGAAGAGCTTGGTGAGCATATCTGCCAGCTCCTTAAGTAGCCTTGGAGGGATCCTATGGAGTTCCATATACTTATGCAGTGGTAATTGACCATTTCCCCCCGGACTGTGAGGGCTGCTTTCTGCTCCCCATTCCTGTTTTCCAGTTCCAGAAGCTAAACCCTTGAGGAGCAACTGGTGTCACTGACAAATACTGAGACAAAGCAGCCATTTAGCAGCTCAAGCTTTTCCTTGTCTTTGTTCATCAGGTTCCCTCCTACACCCACTCATCAGTAGACATTATCTTTAATTCTTCTTTTACTGTTCACATATTTATAAATGCACATTTTATTATCTTTAATGACACCGGTCAGATTGAGTTGTAGTTGAACTTTAGCCTAATTTTCTCCCTACATATTCTTGGAAGAGCCTTGTACTCTTCCTGAATTGCCTGCTTCTTCTTCCGTAAACAGTAGAAAAGAAAGAAAAACAAAAAAAAGGAAAAAAATGAGAGCCAATTCTGCAGCATGAAGGATCATTGCTTTCACTAATTGGGGGAAGATTCCTCCAGGATAGAACTGTACGCTGTTGTTTTCACTAATTAGAATTTTAAGAGAGTACAGGGCTCTAATCTATTTCAGGCACTCTATTCAGTCTGAGCACAAACATTTTAACTTGGATTTTAATTACCCTTTTCCTCACAAAAATTGTGTTTGTTTGAGTGATGTTGCTCTGCTACTGAAAGTGGTCTACAGCAAACATATTATTTCTGCTGGGATTAACATCTCTTAAAATTGTTTCTGGTTTACTCCGTGTTCACACACTACAGGACACAATCACATATACCTCTTTGATTGAGTTCAGGACAAATGGCCACTCTTAGCAGCTTCTTTGTCTCTTAAGCCAATTTAACAGAAAAATTTGTTGGGATTTAGTGGATTTGTCAGCAAATTTGTAAGCTACAGCTCTAAGATTTATGAATTTCATTTAATTCTCTACTGTTTTTAAACCACTGGCAATGCATAAACTCTTACAAGGAAAAGAAGACATTGGTTTTACCTGTAGGACTGATACATACTTCAGAAGGTTGCCTATTTCATCTCCTGTCTGTAGTGTAAATTGGTCACTACTCATAGAAGATTTTCTTATGTCTTACAGAATAATAAAGACCCATAACTGCACAGGCCATCTCTTCCAGCACTTCATTGTCTTTGACAGCATTAGAAGTTTTGCCTACAGTTGAACATAAATCAGGTTTATTGCAATTTAAGGTCAGTGCTATTTGCCTTGTCTTTTTTTGTGGCTAGAAAATAGAGTAGGACTTTCCTCTCTCTGGTACTGTTTGTGTGTTTGATAGTTATCACCATGTTTACTTTGCATTTCTTCCCTTTGTCTCCTCAGGCTACATATCTATTTTTATATTTTCTGAACTTTTAATCATTCATGTAATTTTTTATGTTGGATTTGTTTTTTTTTCCCCATTATCATCAGGTATTCTACACCTTAATTAAGTAGAACACAGAGCAGGAAACAGTGCTTGAACTGAAAGCTTGCCAGTAACTAATGAAGAAATACTTCTTGTCTTGGAAGTACTTCAACTACTTTCATTTTCTTTTTCACAGTCATGTTCAGTTTGCAATCAATTATTACACTGAAATAACTTTATATACCAAGTTCCATTCCGGTTTTCAAAGTTACAAGTGAACCCAGAGAGGCTGAAAGACCAGTGGGGTATTTAAAAGCTCTTCATCCAACTAGAGTGTTGCTGAATATATCAAACCACTTTTAAAATCCTAAGTGAGTGTCAGATATTTGCAGGCATTTCAGTGCCTAAGGATGCAGTAGATGACTGGCCATATGTTCTAGAGCCCCTAAGCAGGCAGTGCTGATTCAGATCTTTGGGATTCTTTGAGGATCTGGACACAGCTGACTGATTCTCTGGCTATCTGAATATTTTGACATCAAAATGTCAACAAAACACCATCTTAGTCTATAATCTGAGAGAGTTCCAATCCACTCAGATCTTGATTCTGAAAGTTTCCATATCATTACTTAAATATACCATAGAAAGTAATTCTAGTCAAGAAAATAGAATCACAACATTAAATCCAGTGTTTGTACGGAGCCAGGTTTTGGCCACACTCCAGCATGTGACTCCTACAGGAACTGCAGTAAAAGAAAGGGAACATCACTCTTATTCCAGCTTTTAATGTGTGTATAAGCAGGAAATAAAATTCAGAGGTCAGAATAAAGAGCACTTTTCCTGCAGCCCCTCAAAGACATAATTTTAATCACAATCACTGTAATAGTAAAATAGCTCAGCTATCAGAAGAGGAAATGAACTAGTGCCTTCACTGACAAGTCAAAATGCAATTGAAGGTTCACATGCTGGAAGTCCATGGTTAGCATATACTATATATGCCTGAGAAGCACAGAATATATACAAAGCTTTGAGTTTACCTTTAGTAAGCAAATTCTAGCATGTGTCATGACTTCAGCATAGTAATATAAATAACATTTCTGACCACGTCAGAACTTTCCTAGATCCTTAGACTTTTCCAGGGAGTTATAAACACATGCAAAACTGTTGCTAGAGAAATTGAGTAGGTGACTTAAAAAATAAGTTTAGAATTAATTTCTAAATTTACTTTAAAAGTCTATAAAATGAATTTAAAAACAGACCTACAAGTACTGAAGAGTTTAAACAACTCTGTGGAAAGCACTTCAGAATCTCAAATTCAAAGTCTTACATGTGTCCTAACTACCATGGCTAAATATTAAATGAAATACATTTTAAACTCCAAAGAAGCCATAGCTTGATGGGAAGGGGACCCTAAACAGTAGAAACTGGAGTCATCAGTAGTTTCTTAAAGATATATACCATAATTTATAGTCTTAATTGTTTGCTGCTCTTTTACAAATTGGGCAAGTTTTATTTTCATTTCAGAATATGACATTTGTTAAATTGAACCACACCACATAATTCAACGTGTATGAAACAGCTTTTGTATAACAGTGTAAATTTTTCATATCATTCTGAAGACCTAGAAGAAAAGTATCATACATGATGATGAACGGGAAGAAATTCTAAGCTGTTATTGGTTGCCCAAAATTACATATATGCTATTAAAAATGAGAGGAAGGTTTAAAAGCCTAGTCAAGTAGCTAAGGTCACTGGAAATTGGGAAAAAGAAGACATGCTAAGTAAGGCAAGAAAATGGACTAGAAGTTACCTGCCTCCAAGATAATCTAAGATCCCAATATATTCATCATGAATGTCCCTGAAGACTTAGCATTTCTTTTGAGTGAAGAAAATACAATTTTAGAAAATGGATCAAGCTATTCAACCCAAAGATTTCTACAAGTTTTACCACTGTGATGATTTAATGACTCCTCTGAGACTGCTGTTCTAACTTGCAGTACTTGCTCTACTTTATAACCTTTGGTAGTTACAGACAATTTGAGAAACACATAACTCTCCTTTGAAACAAAAGGATAAAAGACTCCCTTGTCATCTTTTTCTCTATTATTTCCCTTCCTACTTTTCCCAAACGATATCACTCAAAAAGTCTCACATAGACAAATCAATTTATCTCACCTTGTGATCCTCTCTAGTGCATTTCTTCAGATCATCCAAATAATGGGAAAAATGTCTCATTGCTATTTCTCCAAAACTCTCTAGCAGAAGAATACAGATGGTGTGAGATTAAACTAGTACATAGAGAGATGGCTTCTTGTGCCCCTATTCAGTACATAAAATCCCAAGACAAATTCACCACTGATAGTCTTCACATTAACTCTTTGAACTCTCACCACTCTAGGAAGGTGGAAATCATATATCCACATCCTTACCAATAGAATGCAGTAAGAGCATATACCAACATTCACATAAATCTTGCACAAGGCTACACCTTTCTGTCAGAGTAATGCCCTGCCTTCTGCAATGCAGCCCCTGAGCTACCACCTACAAGCCTTTAGTGAAATATGTGAAAAGCTAGGAGACTGAAACACCTATTTTCTCTTAGAGTCTTCACTGAGCTTAAGCAGCTCCTGTACTGATAAACTTGTACATTCTTTCAAACGAAGAGAAAGATGGTTTTGCTTCGTTCTGCTGCTGATTTTTCTTGTTTTTCCTTTTTAAAAAGATTTTTCTTACAAATAATTTTAACAATATCAAACCAGGATAACTGATTAAAGATATGGAATGCAGAACTTGCAAATAAGACCATGATAACCAAGTTGTCCCACAAGAACAGCACAGAGCCACATGGAGTCTGTATCTTTATTATTCCTGTTCAGTTTAAATGTGAGTACCTAAAGTACCTTAATATTTAAATATATAAGAAAAAAAAAAGCATTCTCATTAATGTAATAAAGTATTCAAAGAAGTTGTCTAAATATTTATCCACTTAGAAATCAATTTTTTCTACAAAACTTATAAACTATAGCTGCAAAAGAGTAAACAAAATACTTGGGTCTTCCTGATCCATTTGCTGCAAGATCATTATCTCATTCTAAAAATACTTCAAGATACTGGTGTTTCCTCACATTAGTTTGAAATACCAGTATGTGAAAGCATCTATACCAGTTTATAGACTCTATCTACATATAAATATTTAGACACATTTTAAATCTGGCAATAATGCAGTATTTTTTATTGTCCACCAGATACCACTACTATTCTTAAAATACTAAAGGTGTTTAATCTGAACATAAAAACTCTTGAAAAGTGAAACTCCTCTTTGGTGAACATTTTCTTATTAGTAACATTGCAATGGGGCTGCCTTCCTGATATTTTCTGCAAGTTTTAGATTCATCATTTCACTAAAATTGATGGATTACAAACTGACAGATTGCATTGGGTTGGAAACCAACCCTCAAAAGCCATTTTGTCCTCCCTCTCTGCAGTCAGCAGGGACACCACTGACTAGATCAGGCTGCTCAGGGCCAATTCAAGACTGATCTGGAATGTCTCCAGGGACAAGGCCTCAATCACAACCTTGGCCAATCAGTATTTTCCAACACTCGTTAAGAACTTTCACCTTAATATTATCCAGGCCTGAATATTTATTCACACAGAACAAGAATCTTACTATGATGGTCAAAGGATATGACTGAAACTGAACAATTCTACACAGAGAGAGTGATTGCCCATTGGAATGGGCTGCCCAGGGAGGTGGTGGAGTCACCATCATTGGGGGTGTTCAGGAGGAGACTTGCTTGGTTGCATGATTTAGTTGATTAGGTGGTGTTGGATGATGGGTTGGATGTAATAATCTCAAAGGTCTCTTCCAACCTGGTTTATTCTATTCTATGTATTGGCAACTGTGTCACTAACATTCAAGTTGAATGAATTTCAGTAACATCTCAGAATTTCCTGCAATGTGAAGAGAGAGGGTTTTAGTAGCACAGGGTAATCTTATAGCAATAATTTTGTCATCCATGTAACTGTCCATGCATGAAACTCCATTTTAAAACTTAATCTTTCCATTTATAAATGAGTCCAAATATCACTGTGCTTATCTTTTGTTATTGATGGCACTCTCACAAGGATTGTTAATTCAAAGACTGACCCTGAAGCAAGTAAGAGAAACTGAATAAAATGTTGAAAAAAATATGTAAACCACTTCAAAGTCCATACAAGATCTTCACAATATTGAAATATCTTACATATACCAATATGCCTATGACAACACAGAATTCTTTGGGGATGTAATAGTTGCACATACTTACTCTGCATAGGTATATAACCATCTATTGAAGTAGTGAGTGAATGCATTTTTTGTAGTTGGAATGTATTAGGAGGGCATTGAGACACTGGAACAGGTTGCCAAGGGAGGTGGTAGAAGCCCCTTTCTGGAGGTTTTTTAAGGACCAGGCTAGATGTGGCTCTGAGCAACCTGATCTACTGCAACCAATGCAAACTATTAACAAATGCCTGCCTCAGAATCAGGGAGGGGTAGGGGCTGGAAAGGACCTCTGAAGGTCTCCTAAAGTATCCTTCCTACCTGTTTTCTGAATTAAAATTTGAGACAGACTGCAAAATTAGGCATGGATTATGGAATTCTCTTTCTAGAATGACATCATTTGATACATTGGTAAAACAATTTGTCTTTGAGTTATTAATTTACTTCAGTGTTTCCACTACCTACACTCCAGACAAAGATGAACTTTTGCTGAGCAATAGGATTGAAAAAGCCAAACCCTTTCCACAAATGCAGGGGGATTTTAAAGGGTGTTTATGCTAATAGTTTTTTAATCACCCCTGAATTTCATGTCATCATTTAACTTTTTAGGTCAATATACAGAAGACCTCATTTTCAAAATAAGACATCTTCAAACCCAAAATCCATCATTTCATCATGGCTACCATAATACTTTCTAATTTCTATGGACAGTGGAAAAAAATAATATACCCTTAAAGATGCTGACTTGGTCTAGTGGAAGGTGTCCCTGCCCATGGCAAGCTGGTTGGAACTAGATCATAGAGTCATAAAGGTCATCTAGTTTAACCTCCCTGCCTCCCCCCCACCCCCCCCCCCATCTTTCCAAAATAGCTCCTGCTCCCTCTACATCATCCTCTACCCTGCCTAAATAGCTCCTATTCCACCAACAACATTTTTGCACCCACCCCAGAGACAGTCCCTCAACCAGCCAAGACACCACACAGAAGAGTTCAGTCGCAGGAAGAAAACCCAAACATCACCCATGGATGATATTGGTGTAGCCATCAATCCTCTTCCTATCTAACCGGGGGGCCACCAGGCCCCCCGGCCTTTGTCGTCACCACCACCATCACCCAGTGTGCACCATAGAGACTCACCGGTGATGAGAGGAGGATCCCTCAGCCCAGACGGGCTCAGCTTGGGGCTTCTGCCTTTCCTGGGGCTGATTAAAAAGGAGAGTGGGTGGGGAGGGAAAAGTGGCCACACTTGGGTTGGGAGGAGACTCCAATAGAGCCCAGGTGCTCTGGGATTTGAGGGGGAAAAGGGGGAAAATGGGCAGATATGGTGGGAAAGGGGAGGTGGTAGTGAAAGAAGAAATTTTAAAATAACTTTCTTTTCCATTAATCTTTCATAATGTGCAACTGCAGTTCATGGTTTGCTTTGCCACCATGCAAAAAGAACAAACTCATCCACACTTCATAAAATAAAACACAATGGTGGCTATTACAATGAAATCTTTCTAGCATTATCATTTTGCTTGGTGGGAAAATCTGTGCTTTTCAGATAAAAATAACAAGTTGTAACAAAACAAACAAAAAAAAAAGCTGGTGAGAGAGTTTTTAGGGTGTCAGGTAATGATAGAACTAGGGGGAATGGAAAAAAAAAACCAAAAACATGGAAATGGGTAGATTCAGATTGGATGTTAGGAAGATGTTCTTCACCATGAGGGTGGTGAGACACTGGAACAGGTTGCCAGGGAGGTGGTGGAAGCCTCATCCCTGGAGGTTTTTAAGGTCATGCTGGATGTGGCTCTGAGCAACCTGATCTAGTGTGAGGTATCCCTTGAGGTCCCTTCCAACCTTAACAATTCTGTGATTCTATGGAAAATGTTACAGATTCAATATTTTTTTTTCATCACACTGGTAAATCACATCAATTTAGTACACATGTAAATGACTGAGGGAAGACAAGGGCTTTCCAACTTTACAATTTTGAAGGAATTTGAATTACAAAAACTTTGAATGTAATCAATGTCTTCGTCTACCAGTGGGCTTTCCTTAGGCTCCTCTTCAAAAATTCATTTATTCCAGAATTTTTGGCTGAAGAACCACTCTTGTGTTTCACCTATTTGACTGGATTGAATAAATCATTGCTGCCACAGCACCTGGGCATTAGTTAAGAAATGTCAAGATAAACAGCGAGATACAATTTTGATCTAGATATATCATTAGAGCAGTCTTGCCACTCCCTGAATACACAGATTAAACAAGATTAAAAACTAATTTAGTCCACAAAGCTCAAACTTTTTTCATCAAGTTACATAGATATTCAAGTTTGTCTGTATAAACATATGGGGGCATGGAACCATCTTCTTACCATTAGTAATTCCTGCTCATTTCACAACTCTACTGGACAGAGAGAAATCCTCATTGTGAGTTGCATATATCTTAATCAGACCAAAAAGACCAAATGGGAGTAAAGATACTAGTTCTTATTTTTCATGCATGAGTCATAAGGCAACACAATTAACTGATTTCTCCCCTTCTTTAAATCATATGGATAGTGAATAATTTGTTCAGAAATGTCTATGGATGCCTGTCTGGACCTCTGAAACACAGGCAGAGCTTGGGCTTTCTTGAAGCTCTTAGTCCTCTGTCTGAAAACTGTGTTTCAACGAACTCACAAACTAATTGAAAAAATTCTATAGAGTTGATTTTTTTTTTTTTTATCTTTACTATTATTTTTATTCCTGGGGAAAAAGAAACTTTTCATATTTTTCCTTTCCAGGATTTCCTACTCCATCAGCTAGGTTATAAATAATTTCTGGAGAAATCTATTTTTAATTCATTCTATCAGGACTGAAATGCAGATCCTTTGCAACAGGATATTCTTGAGAGAGCAGAAGAGTGTGAGGAGAGATGAGGAATCTCCAATGGGAGCCTTTGCCAGATCTGTGATGGAAGAGAAGTCTGACGGTGAGAGCAAGTCAGAAAAGCAGAAGGCTATTTGAAAAAGTGAAGCAAGTAAAAGCTTGAAAGATGCATGTCCCCGGGAACTTACAGAGTGCTGTACACCAGGAAACTTCCACAAAAAGAGAGAATGTAGAGTAGGAAATTAAAAGAAAAGAGAAAGAAAGAAAAGAAAAAAAAAAAAAAAAAAAAAAAAAAAAAAAACACCAACCCCCCAAAAAAACAAACACAAAAACAAACCAACCAAAAAACCCAGCACCAAAACCCAAGCAAACACCAGCAACAAAAAACCCCACAATCATTGATGGGTGCAGAGAGCACAGTCTTCCTCCTCCAAGTAGCCACCATCATGCCTTCAGTAACACTGAAGCACCTTGTTTCCTGTCCACACACCCTGATCATGCCAACTACTGACCTGTATGTAATTCACATATGAAGTTGAACTTGTGCATCCCAGAAGAGAGAACAATCATATGAAATGGCATAACTTGTGCCCAGAGAACTTAAAGACCCCATACCTGTCCCTGGCTCATCTGCTTCCTAGTGTGCGGTGATATGACCTCAAGCATTATCCCTGGATATTCTCAGTCTTAGCAACCCTAAGAGCTCGCTTTCAAAAAAGCAGCACACACTACACATAAGGTGGGAAGTTAGGAACAAAATGTACAAGAAAAATCTTAGATCACATGTTGATTTTCTAGTAACCCTAACACAATATTTAGTGGTGGACACTGATAGACCCTTGGACATGATATCTCTGCTCATGCAGCTGAATCATGGATACATCCCAACAGCTGTTCTAGCTGCTTGGGTAAAATTGCTGCAATTCTCTATCCATATCAAGTACACCCATTAATCTGGTAACATCATTGGTATTTGTTCCTGGAGTGTGTGAAATCAGAGGAAGACAGGTATTTTATTGTTCTCCATTGATTTATCCTACAAATCTTCTGAAATTCCCAGATCTCATAGCTTGCCTATTTGCAATACTAATTTCTCTCTGAAGATGTGTGTCAACATACATTTCCTGATACCCTTTTCCTCTTTCTGACTCCGCTAATTCTATTCTAATACATGTCCTGTATTTAACTGTCTTTGAAATTCATTTTGAGTATGATGGGATCTGTATCATTGAGCTACCTTCAGTATGCCCAGTCATGTTAAAACCTCATTCAAAAGAAGATGGCATATACTAGCTTTGATTCTGCCTACTATGTTTCCTGCTTGCAGTGGGAAGAACCAACACAAAATTCACAACAGCAAGAACTGACACAGAAACAATTGAAACCACACTCCTCCATTTCATGTGTATTTCTCAGGAGGAAAATAAGATCTGCTGTCACTGAGAGAAGATTACTGAATCATTAATATAAATAACAAAATACAGTCACTGATGAAATCAGTAGAAGATGGGGCATTTTTATCATGTGATCATTTGATATATTCTTTGCATTACAGTGCAGTCATTATTGCTGTATAAGAGAGAGGTGAGTTAAAAGTTTGCAGTATGCTTATAATCTCTCTTGTTTAGGTCTATCAGTAATTAAAATTAAACAAAGATGAAGAGTAAGTGATTGACAATTTACAGCATTTCTAGGATTTTGGTAATGAGAAGGAATAATGGCAGCTAAAAAATAACTACCAGGGGAAAAAACGCACTACACCAAATTATTCTGTTTAAATGGAATGTGCAGCTTATTTATTAGGCTATCAGGAGTCCGTAAGGAAGCATTATAAACTGAAGTTACAGCCCATTGCATAGCTTCCATCAGATGTGATCCTTGCAGCCAAGCATACTATCGTGCTTACCGTTGCTTATTCATCTCTGCATTACACATATTTTTTTTCATGCTTTAAAGCATCCTGCCTGAACTGCTGTAAAATGAACCAGCAAGTATCGTACAGAATACTGTATTGTCTGATACATTAGGTTGATCTGTGGGTATTAACTATGACAGATAGATAAAATTTGTTCTAATGTACTCTTATGAAGGGAATGTTAAACACAGAACAGTGATCTGGAAGGTTTTGATACTTTCTCTACTTGGATGAGGGCATTGAGTCTATCATCAGTAAATTTGCTGATGACACCAAGCTGGGGACAGGAGTTGATCTGCTAGAGGGTTGGAGAGGCTTTGCAGAGAGACCTCGACAGGCTGGACAGATGGGCAGAGTCCAACGGCATGAGATTTAATGCATCCAAGTGCTGGGTTCTGCACATTGGCCACAACAACCCCATGCAGTGCTACAGGCTGGGGTCAGAGTGGCTGGAGAGCAGCCAGGCAGAGAGGGACCTGGGGGTACTTGTTGACAGTAAGCTGAACATGAGCCAGCAGTGTGTCCAGGCAGCCAAGAGGGCAAATGGCATCCTGGCCTGCATTAAGAACAGTGTGGCCAGCAGGAGCAGGGAGGTCATTCTGCCCCAGTACACTGCACTGGTTAGGCCACACCTCGAGTACTGTGTCCAGTTCTGGGCCCCTCAGTTTAGGAAGGATGTTGGCTTGCTGGAACGAGTCCAGAGAAGGGCAACGAAGTTAGTGAGGGGCTTGGAACACAAGCCCTATGAGGAGAGGCTGAGGGAGCCGGGGCTGCTTAGCCTGGAGAGGAGGAGACTCAGGGGTGACCTTATTGCTCTCTACAACTACCTGAAGGGGGGTTGTAAACAGGCAGAGGTTGGTCTCTTCTCCCAGGCAGCCAGCACCAGAACAGGAGGACACAGTCTCAGGCTGCACCAGGGGAAGTTCAGGCTGGAGGTCAGGAGGAAGTTTTACACGGAGAGAGTGATTGCCCATTGGAATGGACTGCCCGGGGAGGTGGTGGAGTCGCCGTCACTGGAAGTGTTCAGGAGGAGACTTGACAGGGTATTTGGTTACATGGGTTAGTTGATTAGGTGGTGTTGGGTGATAGGTTGGACGTGATGATCTTGAAGGTCTCTTCCAACCTGGTTTATTCTATTCTATCCTATTCTTGTAGCAGACAAATTCAGACCCAAGATTTTGCATATGAGTAGACTTTGTTCACCAGAAGCTAAAGTTTCAATATAAAATTAGTGCAATGTCTTACACCCTCCCCTAACATTTCAGAAACAGGTATATTTAAAGAACAAAATGCAAAATGCAAATTCCAACTTTAGACATTTTTTTCCAGAATAACCAATTTAATTTTCTGGCAAACAATGATGCTCTACATACCTTGGAAATGTCAGGAATGTTTTCTTTTCAGTGTTTGTGTGGATGAAATTGCCAGACTGCTTCAAGTTCTGAATAGTTCTTTACTCAGTCAGTGACTGTCACACCAGCGTAAAAAGGATTCTAAATGCGTGTTTGAAACTTTAAAAATATTTTTTTCTATGTTGATGACTAAGAAAACTAGACAGTAGGATAGGATCTAGTAAAACACTCTGATGAATATGTCAGAAAGAAGTTTGCTTCAATTGGTGCTGAGCTACAGAAGTGATGGATCCATGAGAAGCACATAGATAATTAGTAAGCAGTGTTGTGGGATGTTACCTTTCAATATGAGCAAAGTCCATTTAATATCTATTCAAGCACAAAAAGTTGTAAAACCTCTGTATGCAGGCAGAGAGGATCCCATATCATGATATGTTTCCTAATACCAAAACAGCATTTCAGTGCTGTCAGCAGTATTTTCAATGAATGAAAGAAGGAAGAGCATCTCCTCTTTTGTGGAAGCAAGGATCTTCATCTGTCCCTTCAACAGTGGTGGATGTGTTTTGTTTCTATTGTCTGTTTTCAGGTTATTTTGTAATATGTGTATATAGGCAATTAATTGTGTGCACAGTGTTGCAAACAGGAGGCTTATAGACAGTAGTTCCATTTTATGAATTTTAATGGATCCAAAATGCTGAACAGAAATATATAAGCACTTAAGCTAGGTGTAATTCACCTCATCTCCCCCACCCTGGGAATCTAGCTATGATTTTAACTCATGAACTAAGACATTTTCCTTATAATTTTCAGTAGGAAGATTTATTAATCTACATTACCTTGTAACCAATACAATCCTTTACATTTTAGATAAATATTGAATGTAATATTTTGATTGTTCAAGAAAACAATATAATCAAATTAATACAGTAATCAAAGTAGTAAAATATCCTAATTTACAATAGTAAAGTACAGCAGTACTTAAAGTGTAGTTGCATAAACACATATTTGCATCACAGTCCAATATCTTATCTAGAAAACACTTTAAACACTGGAGATTCTTCTCACTTGTTTTACCTGTCTTTGAATAACATCCAAAATAACTAAACATGATTAAATTTATATAGTGCAGATGTTTAAGTAAATTATAAGCCAATTTAATATGTTTTTTGTCTTTCCATTCCTCTTTTTGAGCTCTCCTGTTTCAGATTTCCTAAGGCCTGAACTCACGAGATTGAAAAAAGGTTTTGTGTAAAGACTACTGTATGATCAATTACAGTTTTACTATCTTGAATGTTGTTATATTACAATATAAAGCATCACCATCTAATTTGTATTGCAAAAAGTGTAATCTCTTTTGTCTAAGTGATATGGCTACAGTGATTATGAAGAAATTACTTTTGACTACAGCAAGATAAAGCTTTGTACTTTAATATGCAACAAAGTGACACATTAACAACTTTTAATATGTTTCTTATATGGCAAAAGGACTTTTATTCTACTTCAACGTGTGATTAGTTGTTTGCATGTTCAAGAATCTGATTATTTTGGAGAAAAAGGAAAATCTTTTTTAGAAAGTTTTGTGTATACTCAGTCTGTTCAGTTAGATATAATAAAAAACACTAAATAGCTAGTAACCAAGAATAGTGGACTCATGCTAACTGCTGTTTAAATTTTGTGCAGTTTCCTGGCAACACCCTCCCAGCCTATCTTCCCAAGCAGGCACTCTGGAGGATAACTCCCACTGGGCCTGCTTGTCCCTTGGGGTCCTTTCACCTTCATAAAGCCCCTAAAGCACCCCAGAAGACCTTCAAGCACCCAAATTAAAGCACAGCTTCAGCTAGCTGTTACCGAGGCTTTCCCACAGCTGCTGTCTTTCAGCAAACTTCTCATTGTTCCATGTATTGCTTCAATATTTTAACAGTATCATCACTTTATACATACCACCTGGAAGCTCTTTTTTTTTTTTTTTTTTTTTTTTTTTTTCTTTTCCCTAATTTAGTACAACAGGAAAAAAACAGATTCTAATCTGAAATCTCTAACTTTCTGAACCTGCTCTGTGCTGTCGTATTTCTTTAGTGATTGGACAGTAATAGCCTATGCACCAGTTTCTGAAGCAACTTTTTCATGTATATGTATTTCCAAGTCATGATGACATCCATGACCTTGCAGTTCTGTAACTCAGTATTTATTTGCCAACCAAAGGCATTGCCAATTAACCTCTCAGATCACAAAGCCTCAGGAAAAAATTGGTTGTGATTTCTTTATATATTTTCATAGAGGTACGGCACAAGACAGTGTACCCTGTTTGCCAGGTCCCATCATGGACTGATTTTGAAGCAGCTACTACTGAAAACATTATTGCCTAGCTGATTATTGAATCTAAAGTTCATAACATTTCTCTCAAGTGTAATGTGGTTTTTTATGACTTTCATGATATCTGATGCTTTCCCCTGAAAGCCAAAGATCAATATGTCTGTATCAGCTTTTTTTCAGAAGCATAAGGTATGAGCATCCATAATTTCAGAGGAAAGACAGAAGACCTGGTTCTAGTCCCATGTTTTAAATATTTGAAGACCAACAGATGCCTAGGTAATGTTACAGTATGTTCTTGTCAAAGCCAGTATATTTGGAGCATTAAGAAGAAACCAAAATCTTGAGTTACTACAGTTTGTCAAGTCATTATTCTCCTGTTGAACTGTTAACTGAGAGCAACCCCTTGGTCCTCTCCCAGCTGTTGAATCAAATTAAAACATATTGATTTTTAGATATGCTCATGGTTTTCTTGGTTGACAATAAAGATTCTGGATTATTTAAACTATGTTAACTTGCTTCATAATTGGGAAAGGGGAGTGGAAAGATAAGAACCATTTATGTGTGCTAATTCGTTGACCTGCTGGACTACTTTGGAATTCATATTCTTTGTATTCCTGATCTTACTGAATTATTTTCTCCAAAGCAAGACAAAATTAATGAATCATTTTATTATTGTTTGGGTATATTTTGCTTTGTTTTGTTTTTTAAGTCTGAGATATATATCTGAGGATCACAGTATCACAGTATCACAGTATCACTTAGGTTGGAAAGGACCTCGAGGATCATCGAGTCCAACCTGACACCGCAGACCCCATGACTAGACCATGGCACCAAGTGCCACGTCCAATCTCCCCTTGAACGCCTCCAGGGTCGATGACTCAACCACCTCCCTGGGCAACCCATTCCAATGCCGAATGACTCGCTCGGTGAAGAACTTCCTCCTCACCTCGAGTCTGAACCTCCCCTGGCGCAGCTTGAGACTGTGTCCCCTTGTTCTGGTGCTGGTTGCCTGGGAGAAGAGGCCAACTCCCTCCTGGCTACAACCACCCTTCAGGTAGTTGTAGAGGGCAATAAGGTCACCCCTGAGCCTCCTCTTCTCCAGGCTAAACAATCCCAGCTCCCTCAGCCTCTCCTCATAGGGCTTGTGTTCAAGGCCTCTCACCAGCCTTGTTGCCCTTCTCTGGACACGCTCTATATAACTATGTAAGGTTTCATGGATAGAGGAGTGGACATAAAAGAATACAGTATGAAGGGAATGAAGTACCTCTGCATCTGTACATGTAAAGTAAGTACATTACAGCTGGACTTTCAGCATAAAGTAAAATGTCAGATTGATGGACTGTGAAAGAATTTGTGTGAATAGGGAATCAATGAAGTTATTGAGAGAAAAAAAAAAAAAAGATGGAGTGATGCTCAAGGAATAGATTTAGATAGAAAAAGTGAAGTGGTGAACTGGTAACATGGTTTTATGAAAATAAGAATCAACCAACTGAAAAACTTGTTTATGAAAGATCACATACCTAAGTATCTGGAAGCCATAATGGTAGATTGTGAATGTCATAAAAGTTTATGTACAATGAAACAGAATATCAGCTGAGGTGGAAAGAAAGAAAAATGGGACCTGATACCAGCTCCTTTTAATGATTATTTTTAGGCCTGAAAAAAAAAAACTTATGTAATCTACAGATATGTTGTTCATAATTGTGATCTCTCTTCCTTAACAATGCACTTTAAAGATCCAGCTATAAAATATGAACCACTTCAACTTTTTAAAGATCCTCTCATTCTTTATTGAATAATGTAATCTTTGGCACAAGGGATACCCAGACTGCACTATTTCTTATATTGGGCTTATTTCGACATCTCCATCTACAGGTCTCTGGCTGCTGTGAACTGAGTTTTTATGTACCTTCCTTTTTCCATTTGGTTTAAAAGAAATATAAATAGGAAATTGAATTTTACTATTTATGGTCCTTACCCAGAATATCTTCCTACCTATTCCTTTCTTTTAGGCTCAGCCTTTCAGTTGAAAGTTACTAATGTTGTCAACGAGTGACCTTTCAGATCACAGTATCATATTATCAGTCAGGGTTGGAAGGGACCACAAGGATCATCTAGTTCCAACCACCCTGCCATGGGCAGGGACACCCCACACTAGATCAGGCTGGCCAGAGCCTCATAATGCATGTAATAGTTCTAACAGATGCAATTTAATTTAAATTATTTTACTGTCATTTAGAAAATCTTATCTCTTTCTCTGTATATGTATATATTGTACATATATTTTTATATATATTTGTTGTGGGACTATAAATACAATAAATATTTTAAAAATACATGTATACCTGCTTTTAATGACATGCTTCAGTTGCTTGGAAAACATTAGAAGAGAAAGAATGTCCATATCTATTTAATTTTGCTTGCACTACTGTAAATTCTTTACAAATTGTATTTTCTCTTTCTATTGAGTCTTCATTCTTTTTCTATAGTTTTTATTTTATCCTGTTATTGTGCAATAAAATAAAACTCAGTCATTTTCCAGTTGGTTTTCATCTTGATTACTGTTTTCATTTATCTTGATGGAAATTTATTTACTCTTATACAGACTCCACTGCTTCCACTGTATTTAAAAGTTCTTAAATACTCAGACATTAGATTGTGAGCAAAGTCTACACTACGTAAGTTCCTATGTTCATTCTTATCATTGCTGTATCTGAGCATTCTTAAGAAGATTTAAAAACTTATCTATGTATCTGACATGCTCTCATTCTCTTCCCAAGAAACTACTTGAAAGGACGTTCTTCTTTGTGATGCCCAATGACAGGACAAGGGGAAATGGGTGGATGTTGAGGCATAGGAAGTTCCATAGAAATATGAGGAAACATTTTTTCACTGTAAGGGTAACAGAACACTGGAACAGGCTGTCGAGGGTAGTTGTGGAGTCTCTTACCCTGGAGATATCCAAAACTTGCCTGAATATTTACTTGTGTGATCTGATATAGGTGATCCTGCTCTGGCAGGGGGGTTGGACTAGACAATCTTTCAAAGTCCTTCCAACTCCTAACATACTGTGATTCTGTGATTAAATAGAAAAAAAAAAAAAAAAAACAAAAAAAAACACAGTAGATTTAGAATATCTTTCATCTGCTTGCTTATACTGTCCCTTACTCAAACTCGTTAAGCTAAGTTAGTCAATAATTTTGGAAGGTCCTATTCAAGACACATTTAATTGATCCTTTGCAGAGAGAACTGTGGGTTTTGGAAGTCTGGAAACTCGCATGCTTCCAAATGGGCCCCAGCATATAGCACAATCAAAATCACTAGTCCCACTCTCCATATCTTGGTTAGAGGTGGATAGACCTCATTAGGAGCATGTTTATTATTCAGAAGTTGACACCTTGTTGCAACAGGCAATGTGAGCCCAACAGGTTTTTTCAGTAGTGCAGGCTATACTCAGAACAGCAGCAGCAGTAAAGCACTCTGCCCTTGGTGACTACATCTTACAAAGTCATGGCAGAGGAAAACTAGCAAAATGAATTCATGTCTGATGGGCTGTTTTTGCCACAACAGCTGTGCTTTGGAGGTGGGCAAGCCAAGGAAGTTAAGTTTGGCTCATGTAAGAGTGTTTGGCTCTGAATCAACTCTGTGCCCATACATGTGAATGAGCCAAGCCTGTAGGAATATTTTGGCACTACCTTCTGGCTGTCACAGTGACCTTATATATCACTTCACACATTCTCCCTTTTGTATGTGTGTAATCAGTTCCAGTGGATCAACTAATGTTTTGGCATGGACTTGCTTTGGCTCTGTTTTTAAATTTTTTGGCCTGTTACACAAGTTACATCCAGAGTATCTGTGAAATTAATTAACAAATATTTAAGAATAACTAATGTACATTTTTATGATCTAGAAAATGGGACAGACCTGGGGAGAAAATAAAGCAATTAAATTTACATTATAATAACATCAGCTGCTTTTTGTACATCAAAGAAGGTCAATGTAATACTTAAAATTCTTCTGCTTGCTTAGCTTACATGTCATACAAGTTAAATATATAGGGCTAGGTATGCATACATATACATATACTTAAAAGGAGGGGTTTTATATGACTGTTTATGAAAGGACTATGTAACAATGAGGGAGGAAAATCATTGTCACTAAGTTCTCATCATGGAGATAGTGACATATAATAGCTTTTGTTACCAGCACTAGAGAACACTTCAGTGTAGTATCATTTGTTATAAAGTTGTTTACTCAGAAAACATAGTTTTGGAGCACATTCAATTATATAAATAATATATTTTGACAGAGTAATGTTATCAATAACATATCCTAGTGTTTAATTACTCTGGTAAACAATAATTATGACATTAGATATACATTCAACATTGATTAGACAATGTGTAGTAGAAAGGAGATCTTGGTGATCTCCAAGATTTATCACTGTGCTGTTATAGTTACTAGGATGAGTGTTATTATTCATGTGTGTCATAAATTGATAAATATTCCTAATTACTTTTAAATCTGTGGAACTACTGTTAACAGAGATTGCTGTTTTATCAACTTTTTTGGACACAAGATTTGAGTTGACAGAACACATCAAGGACAAACCATTATAAAGTGTAGTTGTCTTAATTGTATGATTTCAGTATATCTATGGTATGAACATTGTTTTTTTTCTTTGCATTGTAGAAGCAGTTATTAACCACAGTGAAGAAATGCACTTCATTGTGTTAAGCCTAATACATAAATATTTTTTTTAAATTGTTTTAAAGAATTGCGTCTAAATAATTAATATACATCCATTATTCCTCAGGAAGTTGTGTATTCACTAGATTTGATATTTCACCTGAGGGTTTATTCAGAGAAGAATATGAAAAAAAAAAATCCACTAAATGTGAAAACTCATGAAGAACCATCACTCTTAAAAATTTCTTCATCTATTAAAACATATAAAATATGTTTCATGTTGATGACAGGAAAGTAACACTCCCTACCCAAAGAATATAATGAAAAGGAAGTTTCTTTTTGTTATTGTGCAGTATTTTTTAACTGAGGTTTGGAGGAAACATCTTGAGTTCTATTTCTGTGTCCATGTAGTGTCTTCTCACTCTGCTGAATTGTGATGAGGACGTACACAGAAGGGGTTAGACTGCGATCATCAATTGATTTCATTTAGAGTGATTCACTGTCAAGTAGTGGTAACATTTACTGTGACCTTAAGATGGACTGAAACCAGCAAGCTGATGGCTATTGAAAAAAAAAGACCCAAAGTATTTGTCCTTTCTCATTTTATTGAGTGTAAAAGAATGAAAATAACCTGAAAGTTTAAAATCTCTTTTTTTTTTTTTTTTTTTTAAGAACTTCAAATTCTGAGAATGAGCTTTCATTGTTTCATTATGGTAGGTCATTGGCTGCTTTGACTCAGGTTATTTGTGCCATGCGTACCACTCAACTTGGCAGAAAGCCCTGTAGTGGAAGGCAGACCATAGATAGCTAAGCTAGTTGCTGAAAGTTTGACAATAGAACTCAAGGTTCAAATGAATTTAGTATGTGTTGCTAAAAAAGAATTCAAATAAACTATTTATAATATGGTTCTCTTTCAGACCTGTGACTTCCATTGAGTTTATTTATTTAACTCAGTTCATGAGACACTCATTATGTTTATTCTATTCACTGGACATCTTTCCATTGTCCACATGGAATATAATTTGTTGTACAACTGGAAAAAAATAAAAAGCTTCTTGTTTTTAAAACCTCTATCCCATTGAAAAGAAAAAGGAGAGATGCCTGAGGATTAGAGGAAAAGTGTAGTCATTCATCTTCAAAGTGGGCAAGATGAAGAACCTGGGAACCTACAGGCCAGTCACACTCACTTCCATCCCTTGAAAGACAATGGATCAGCACATTCTGAAAGTCATGTCTACCCATGTGGAGAAAAAGAAGGCTGTTGAGAGCGGTCAACCAAGGGAAAATGATTAACCAAGGAAAGAAACGTCATGTATTTATCACAACCCAGAGGTGTTTTTCTTTTCTGTTACTTTCCCTCCCATCTGTGTGGGGAGAGAGGGGGGACTTATGGAGTGGGCTGTGTTAACCCAGGACAATTGGATGGTGTAGAACTTGAGCATGATGAAAATTACATGGCATAAAGCTTGGAGACTGTACAAGATTTGGCTGAGATTAAGTCACTTTTCTTCATAGCAGCCTGTATGATGCTTTGGTTTTGAGTTATGACTAAACCAGTGTTGATAACACACCTGTGTGTGGGGGACACAGCTGGTAAAGTTGACCCAACCTGACCAAAGAAGTGCTTCATATCCTGTGATGTTATGCTCAACAGTAAAACCTTGGGAGGTCAGGCTGGAGGACATGAATCACGATAAGGCTCAGTTCCTCTAAAAGATGTAGACCCTACTTAATTTGATATCAGTGAAGTTAGGCAAGTACCTGAATACTTTGAAGGATTCATGTTGAAGCCATTTTTTTGTTTCCTAGGTTAAAAATGTTTTTACCCAAGATTCATGTCTTCAGTCAACATACAGACCTGCTTTAAGTGCAAATACATGTGGCTTCACAAGAGCAAACACTTAAGCAGCTTTGAATGTTTTCTTCACTTCTGTATAGCACCTAGAATTTCAATCTTTCAAAACTATAGATCTGAGTTAACATGAAGTAAATTTTGGTGATTTTCTATAAACTTTGTCTTTCAAACAACCTTTACCTTTCACTCCCAAAAACCCCACAAGGGTTCATGTAATTTTAGTGTAATATTCTTATCCCTTGGACATTAAATCTAAAGCTGCTCAATCAATTACAATGTGGCAAGCTCTAAGAAGCAACACACTTAATGCAAAAAATGTTTAATGGATTGAGCAGTAGAAGATTAAGCTACATAGATTAACTACTCAAGCTGGAACAAAGTGCTGTTGGAAATTCAGTGAGAATGAATGAGTATCCAAATTGGTTGGTAGAGAGAGCATTAAGAATTACTTTCCTCCTAAAAAATTAAGGATGCAGAAAGAATGCCAAATCATAGTCTCTCTGAACTCACCAGGAAAGGTTACTCTTCCTCATGTTAATGAGACAGAATTTTACCACTACATGAAAATGAGATGTGACTTATTTAGTGCTGTAAATTTTATATCAGTAAATTGATGTTACTGCATGCAATTTGGTGATGATTAGAAATTAATGAGTGGAAGAGATCGGGTTTAGCAGGAAAAAGAAATCTAGCAAAAGATGTATAAAAGGGTACAACAAGCTTTCTAGATGCTTTTGAGATGTTCTAAATAAATTAAATTTGTAGGATATACACAAAGAACTGACCAAGTGTTTCCATAGAGGTTATATGAAATATCAAAACACTAGGTAAGGACAGACTATTTTTGAGTGAAAAGAATAAATGGAAATTATCAACTAGTCAAATCTATTTAATTTGCCACATTACTCAAACTATTTCTAAAGGAAAGATCTTATGGAAACCTACAGAGAAATAGTACTCAGTATCAATTTTCTGGGAATAATAATGTCAGATTAATCTAACTCTTCTTTAAAATGGTCAACAGTGAGGAAGAAAGAAACCACAAAAGAAATCAGACATGTATCTTGACCTAGGAAGACTTCCTTTGCTTTGAGGATAAATTTGTCATAATGATTTTTTAATGTAGAGATGGATATTTTCAAATACATGCTGTGACAATAGGAAGGAATGTACTGCATTTCTTATGCCCAGCCACTAAGCTTAGAATTAATTGAACAAATACTAAGGAGAACTTTTTGATGGTAAAAGGAAATGAAAATTTTAAGGAGTTGTTGTCCACTGATGTTTTTATCAATTTGTCTTTTCCTTAGGAAAAGTATGGTTATATTTTTTTCCCTATTGGAAATTGTATCCTACTGGATACATGTATATTAGTAAACTAACAAAAAGGACAAAGATAGTCAAGACCACAGCCTTACCGTTCTGTGAGATGCACTTTTCTGTCAGGTACACGGATAGAACATACTAATTTTATTTGTCTGTCTAAACAGATCTATTGTGTAGGATATTATGACTGTGAAAATAGCAGATGAAAGAAGACTTAAACAAGCAACTATATCAACTTTATCAGGAGTGTTTCTCCATTTGACTAATCCTATAAATCAAGAATTAATAAATCATGGAAAGGAAAGTTAAAATGGAAAACTAATTTTTACCTAGTGTACAGAGATATTTGAAATGTACAGTGTATTTTCATAGAAGCATAGAATCACTTAATTGAAAGAGACCTTAAGACCATAATCCTGTCGTCTCCCTGTAGATAACTGTTAGAGGATTCCGACATCCAGCATAGAGACAGGTACAAGCTAACTTGTAAACCTCTTTTTAATTATGACATGATTACTATTATGCCTCTGATTTGAAACCTTTGGCTGTAATTGGATAATTAATTTCTCACTGTTACGCTGCAGTAAAATATTAGAATCATAGAATGGTTTGGGTTTAAAGAGACATCTAAAGGTCACCTAGTCCAACCCCTTCTGCAGTAAGCAGGGACATCCTTGACTAGATCAGGTTGCCCAGAGCCCTCTTGAGCCTGACTCTGAGTATCTCCAGGGACAGAGCCTCAACCACCTTCCTGGTCAACCCTGGCTAAAGCCAACACAAAGGTAAGTGCTGGGTTCTGCACTTGGGTCACAAGAACCCCATACTACAACACAGGCTTGGGGAAGAAAGGCTGGAAAGTTGCCTGGCAGAGAAGGGCTTGGGGGTGTTGGTTAACAAATGGTGGAAAGTGAGCCAACACTGCGCCCAGGGGGCAAATAAAGACAAGAAGACAAATACCATCTGGGTTATATCAGAAATATTGTGGCCAGCAGGTCCAGAGAAGTACTGTACTCAGCACCAGTAAGGCTGCACCTTCAATGTTGTGGTCACTTTTGGACCCCTCACTACAAGGAAGAAGGAAGTGCTGTGGTGTGTCCAAAGAGCATTAAAGCTGATGAAGGGTCTAGAGCACAAGTCTTCTGAGGCGGGGCTGTGCCAACTGGGGATGTTTAGCTTGGAGAAGAGAATGTGAGACCTTATTTTTCTCTACAGCTACCCAATAGGAGGTTGTAGCAAGGCATGTGTTGGTCTATTCTACCATGTAACAAGAACTGGTCAAGACAAAACAGACTCAAGTTGTGCCAGGGGAAGTTTAGTTTGAATGTTCAGAAGAAATTTCTTCACCAAAAGAGTTAAGCATTGGAACAAGCCGCTGAAGGAAGTGGTTGAGGCACCATACCTAGAGGCATTTAAAAGACATGTAGATAAGGTGCTAGAGATGGGATTTAGTGGTGGTGTATTTGACAGTGCAAGGTTTATGGGTCCTTCCAACCTAAGTGATTCTATCCTTGCGTGATTCTGTACTAAGAACAGAGGGATGTTTAAGATCCCTGTACAGTACTAGCAATTTCATCTTACTGCTGCAGGAAGAATGCACTGTAAAAACAGTCTAATTGTGCCTATTAAAGCCACATTTGTCTTCTCATGTTCACACTTGAGTAGAATGCACAGTCAGAATGTGTTGGCTTAGTTGAAGACAAAATAGAAAAAAAACCAGAAATCTATTGTTTTTAACCCATGATTACTTTAAAAACAAAACAAACAAACACCCTCCACCAATAGACCAAATAAACAAAACCACCCAAACACAGGGTCACTCTGGGTAGAGTTTTTCTTTTCAGATGGAAGACATTGAGATTACTTCTACAATGAGACAAAGACAGAAGACATTAAAAGGTAGAAAACAAAAGCCCAGGAAACTGCAGATAGGTTCCTCACTGTTGAAAGTCCTCTGAGTTTTCTTACAACTATATTAACTTTACTGACAGTTGGTGCAAAAAAACACCCAAAAAAACCCAACCCTGGAAATCCAGTCAAGATGAAGAAAATCACTAGAGACCAGACCAAAGCAGCAAGCTAGCTAACCCATTAGAACTCTAAGCCAGTTTCCTAACCTAGATGAACTCTTGACAGATATTATTGTTGAGTTGAGGACTCTTACAGTGAAGCTCTTTAGGAACAGTCCCTTTCAGGATTACTTTTGGAACTTGGAGAGAAATGATGGTGACAATTTTTCCTGTTTGATGTTATCTTTTCTGTTACCTTATGTCTAACAATGCTCCATCAAAAGAAAAAGGAAACATTTTCTTTCCAATGAGTTTCTCTAAAATTTAGTGTCATTGCAGAATAAGGTATTTTCAAACTAAAGTCAGCACACTTAGAGGGTTTGTCTGCTCTATTCATGCATTGTACTGCTATTGATCAATGGATGCACAGATCTACTTTTCATGAGAAGCCAAGGTGAAAACAAATTGCATTTTACATTCTCAGAATGAAAAAGACATTATTTTCAGAGTCTGTCTGTAATTCCTGATGTCTGTAAGCAGCATCCATCTGCTTGACAGCACTGAGACTACTGCCTTTTCCTAAGAAGGTGAAGATCACAGTATCATCAAGGTTGGAAGGTACAGAGCTTTAGTAGACACTATTCATGGCTTTCTTTGCCTCCATGCAAAAAGAACAAACCCATCCACACGTCATAGAATAAAGCACAATTTTGGCTATTACAATGAAATCTTTCCGTCATTATCATTTTGCTTGGTGGAAAAAGGCTGTGCTTTTCAGGTCAAAATAACAAGTTTTAACACACACACACACACACACACACACACACAAAATCTCCTAGAGTGCATTTTCTTCCTGATACCATCAGACAACTCCAAATAATTACAGTCCATACCAGAAGAGCTAAGGTTGCCCCAAGGCTCTCAATCTCTCTGCATAGAGGAGACACTCAATTTCCCTACTCATCCTTGTGGCTCTCTGTTGGATTCTCTCCAGCAGGTCTCTGTCTCTCTTGCACTGGGGAGCCCAAAACTGGACACAGTATTCGAGGTGTGGTCTCAGCAGGGCAGAGCAGATGGACTGAAAGAAGTTCACAGAAAGAGTCATTGCCATTTGGAATGCGCTGCCTAGGGAGGTGGTGGGGTCAATGTCCCTGGAGAGTATAAAAAAAGCCTGGATGAGGCACTTAGTGCCATGGTCTAATCGGTTAGTTAGGGTTGGGTGATTGGTTGGACTTAATGATCTTGGAGGTCTCTTCCAACCTGATTGATTCTGTGATTCTCTGTGATTCTGTGAGGTTGCATTAGCATGAACGTTTCTTCCTCACTCTGGTCTCCAAGCTGGTGCAGAATGGGTTTGACGGATGGATTGTTCAGTGGATAAAGAACTGGCTTGTCAGCCACACCCAAAGGGTGGCTCTCAATGGGTCCATGTCCAAGTGGAGGCCAGTGACAAGTGGAGTTCCTCAGGGGTCAGTACTGGGACCAGTCTTGTTTAACATCTTTTTTAGGGACATGGACAGTGGCATTGTGTGCACCCTCAGCAGGTTTGCTGATGACACCAAGCTGTGTGGTGCAGCAAGACACACTGGAGAGAAGTGGTCCATTCAGAGGGACCTTGGTAGGCTGGAGAGGTGTGCCCATGACAACCTCATGATGTTCAACAAGACCAAGTGCAGGGTCCTGCATCTGGGTCAGGGTAATCCCAAGCACCGATATAGGCTGGCAGAGACTGGTTTGAGAACAGCCTTGAAGAAAAGGGCTTAGGGGTACTGGTGGATGAGAAGCTCAATGAGAAGCTGGATGAGGGCATTGAGTCTATCATCAGTAAAATTGCTGATGACACCAAGCTGGGGACAGGAGTTGATCTGCTAGAGGGTTGGAGAGGCTTTGCAGAGAGACCTCAACAGGCTGGACAGATGGGCAGAGTCCAACGGCATGAGATTTAACACATCCAAGTGCCGGGTTCTGCACATTGGCCACAGCAACCCCATGCAGTGCTACAGGCTGGGGTCAGAGTGGCTGGAGAGCAGCCAGGCAGAGAGGGACCTGGGGGTGCTGGTTGATGGTAGGATGAACATGAGCCTGCAGTGTGCCCAGGCAGCCAAGAGGGACAATGGCATCCTGGCCTGTATCAAGAACAGTGTGGCCAGCAGGAGCAGGGAGGTCATTCTGCCCCTGTACACTGCACTGGTTAGGCCACACCTCGAGTACTGTGTCCAGTTCTGGGCCCCTCAGTTTAGGAAGGATGTTGGCTTGCTGGAACGAGTCCAGAGAAGGGCAACGAAGTTAGTGAGGGGCTTGGAACACAAGCCCTATGAGGAGAGGCTGAGGGAGCTGGGGCTGCTTAGCCTGGAGAGGAGGAGACTCAGGGGTGACCTTATTGCTCTCTACAACTACCTGAAGGGGGGTTGTAAACAGGCAGAGGTTGGTCTCTTCTCCCAGGCAGCCAGCACCAGAACAAGAGGACACAGTCTCAGGCTGCGCCAGGGGAAGTTCAGGCTGGAGGTCAGGAGGAAGTTTTACACGGAGAGAGTGATTGCCCATTGGAATGGGCTGCCTGGGGAGGTGGTGGAGTCGCCTTCACTGGAGGTGTTCAGGAGGAGACTTGACAGGGTGCTTGGTTACATGGGTTAGTTGATTGGGTGGTGTTGGATGATAGGTTGGACGTGATGATCTTGAAGGTCTCTTCCAACCTGGTTTATTCTATTCTATTCTATTCTATTCTCAACATGAGCCACCAGTGTGAACTTGCAGCTCAGAAAACCATCACATCCTGGGCTGCATCAAGAGAAGCATAGCCAGCAGGTCAAGGGAGGTAATTCTCCCCCTCTAATCTGCTCTGGTGAGACCCCACCCAGAGTACTGCATCCAGTTCTGGAGCCCCTGTCACAAGAAGGATCTGGATGTGCTGGAATGTGTCCAGAGAAGGGCCACAAGGATGATCAGAGGGCTGGAGCACCTCTTCTATGAGGACAGGCTGAAAGAGTTGGGGGTATTCAGTAAGACCATGCTCCTAAGAACCTCAAATAGAATAAAATTTTTTAAAATGTGATTCACACTACGGTCTTGAATGTAGCTTAGCACTGCTGATCTAAATTTCCCATATATCAATGAAAATACTGCTTTTGAATTAGTAAAGAAAACAGCTTTACTGAAAGTTGTTTAGGTTTATAACTGACTTCCTTAATTATTTAGATTCAGAAAGTGGTACAAGTGTTAGATGTTACAGTCATTCCTGATTTTATATTACAATGAAACCACATGAAGAGCATATAGAATTCCCTTCAAATTAAAAGGTTTTTCAAGTTAGAAGGCTGACCTGAGGTGTCCATTGTCATGTTTTATAATCAGAATGTTAAAATCTTTCTTTGTAATAATTACAGTTCAATACATTGTTAAATCTATAGACAAATGTAGTCAATGCAGTAAAAATATAAGATAAAATACATTTCCTGTAGACTTCCATATTTTTATGCTAAAAATTATGATTTATGTAAATCATATGGACATTTAGTCCTGACAAATGAAATTTTGCATATGAATAGTCTTTGATTTGATATATGAGATATCTCATTTCCATCTGCATTTGTTTTATACCTTTATTGTGTAAGTTGTGTCTGCATGTTGCCTGTATATCAGCTAAGCAATTCAACTCCTTTTATGAAACACCGAGTATGTTTTCTGGAGTCTTAAGCATGAGTTACCTGCCTTGCAAATTTCCTAATTAGTTCAACCAATTTTCTTTCTGTCTCCAGGTAATGTGAGCCAATGATCTGAATCTGATGTTAACAAAATACACTGCTAAACAAATGTTTTAGGTCACAGTCTGTTTACAGCACGACAAATGGTGACTTATTTGTTCTCTAATTCATGAATTTGGATTTCTTTATTAATTTATTAGAGAGAAGTCTTAGACCTCCTTCATGATTCACATCTGTTTCAGACTATCCATTGATCCAGCTGTCAACTTTCAAGGGAAAGCAGATTTTAAACATAGGATTTCAGTGTCAGAAGACAAAAGTGTTTCCACAGCGTGGCCCACCATTCTGTCTACCTGTCTGCATGAAATCCCTAATTTTTTTAAAACTGCAGTTTCATTTCATCTGTGGTAGTTTCTATTTGCTTTATTCTGAAACAGCTCTTTTTTTTTTTTTTTTTTTTTTTTTTTTTTTTAAATCTCAGATGAATAGAGCTTGAATTTACGTGGACTGGATGATCTTGAAGGTCTCTTAACAAGATGTCTGATTCTATGAAATCCCAGAGCACCTGTGCTCTATTGGCGTCTCCTCCCAACCCAAGTGTAGCCACTTTGCCTTCCCTGCTCACTCCCCTTTATAATCGGCCCCAGGAAAGACAGAAGCCCTAAGCTAAGCCCATCTGGGCTGAGGAATCCACCTCTCATGATTGGTGAGTCTCTATGGTGCACACTGGGTGATGGTGGTGGTGACAACAAAGGCCGGGGGGCCTGGTGGCCCCCCGGTTAGATAGGAAGAGGATTGATGGCCACTCCAATAGTTTCCATGCATGCTGTCTGGGCCTCCTTCCTTGGGCAGAGCTCCTCTATGTTGTGTTTTGACTGGTTGAGGGACTGTCTCTGAGGTGGGTGCAAAAATGGTGGTGGTGGAACAGGAGCTGTTTAGGCAAGGTAGAGGATGGTGTAGGGAGAGTAGGAGCTGTTTTGGAAAGGTGAGAGAGTGGTGGTGGAGGAGCAGGAGCTGCTGTGAGAAGATGGAAGGCGGGGGGGAGAGGGGAGGGAGGTAGGGGGTTAAATTAATTGACCTTTAGAGGCTATTTCCAACCCTGGTGATTTTAGGACTCTATGATCTAGTTCCAACCAGCTTGCCATGGGCAGGGACACCTTCCACTAAATCAAGTCAGCATCTTTAAGGGTATGTTTTTTTTCTACTGTCCATAGAAATCAGAACATAATATGGTAGCCATGATGAAGTGATGGATTTTGGGTTTGAAGATGTCTTATTTTGAAAATGAGGTCTTTTGTATATAGACCTTAAGAATGAAATGATGACATGAAATTCAGGGGCAAATAAAAAAAATTTGGCATTTAAAATCCCCCTGAATTTGTGGAAAGAGTTTGGCTCTTTCAATCCTATTGCTCAGCAAAATTCACCTTTGTCTGGGGCGAGGGGAAGGCCGCAAGCCTTCTTCCCCCCACCACCCTGTTAGTAAAGGGGAAAAAAAAAAACACAGCCGGATTAGCAAAGGGATTGTGTGCTGTATTTACAAAGCAGTTTAGGGAATGCAGGTTTATATACAGAATTTATAATATTTACAATATATACACAGAAATATACAACAAAGTAACACAGAAATGAGATTCCCTTCCCCTATATGGAGGAAGGGTTTCCCCCTGTACCCCCTTCTCTCCTCTTTTTTCCCAAAGAGGGTTAGAAAGAGAGGGGAAAAAAAGCAAATGTTAATTAGAAGCAGTTATGTGTTAGAAGAGGCCTTATCTTCTCCAAGGTCAGTCTGGCTAAAAGCCCAGATGCTGTGAACTGCAGAAGAAGAAAGTGCAAGACTGAAACTAGTCTCACTGGGAATGAAAACTTAAGGCAGTGCTTCTGATTCTCCACCAATGAAATTAGTTTAGACCTGTCTTGTTTATAAAACATTCAGTCATGGTGTCACTTTGTTAAAGGCACCGCCTCAAACAGTCACAGTCTGAAGTGTAGGTGGTGGAAACACTAAAGTAAATTAATAAAGACATGTTGTCTTACCAATATGATTTCATAATAGGCAGGCACTGATTACAGAATTTTCTAATTTTATAGCCTGACTCAAATTTTGATTTAGAAAAAGGGCAGGAAAGATACTGTAGGAGAGTTGGGCTAAATGATCTTCAGAGATCTTTTCCATGTCCTACTGCTCCCTGATTCTGTGACAAGCATTTGTTGATTGCTAGCCTTGCTCACAGTAGATCAAGCTGCTCAGAGCTGCACCCAGCCTGGCCTGAAATACCTCCACAGAAGGTGCTTCTGCCACTTCCCTGGGCAACCTGTTATAGTGTCTCAACACCCTCCTAATACACTCCAAATACATAAAATGCATTCAGTTACTAGTTCCACAGATAGTTGCTCTGCACAGGTACATAACTATGTCCAGCTATTACATCCCCAAAGGCTTCTGTGTTGTCATAGGCATATTGGTATATGTAAGGTATTCTAATATTGTGAAGATCTTGTATGGACTTTGAAGTGGTTTACATATTTTTCAACATTTTATTCAGTTTTTTACTTGTTTCAGGTTTTGAATTAACAATCCTTGTGAGAGTGCCAGCGATGACAAAAGTGCAATGTTATTTAGACTCCTTTATAAATGGAAAGATTAAGTTTTTAAATGGAGCTTCATGCATGGACATGTTTCTGTAATTTCACAGAACATCATTGGAAGAATGTTTGGTGGCAAGCAACCTGGCTTTACCAAAGGCAAATCATGCCTGACAAATGTAGAGGCTTTCTGTGATGGAGGTACAACATCAGTGTATGAGGGAAGAGCAACTGATGTCACCTATCCCATGTGAAATCCAGGTCACCAAATTGAAAAGGCATGGACTTGAGGGATGGACCACTGGCTGGAAAAGAAATTGGATGGATGGCTGCACTCAGTGTTCCATTCAACAGCTCAGTGTCCAAATGAGGACCACTGGGTAGCATTCCCTCAAAGGTCAGTGATATGGACAGTTGGTTTGAGTACACCTTCATCAAGTTTGTGGATAACACCAAGCTGTGTGATCAGGTTGACATGCTGGAGGGAATGAATGCCATGCAGAGGGGGTTGGATGGGCTTTAGAGGTGCACCCAAGCCAACCTTGTGAAGTTCAACCAGGGAAAAGTCCTGCACCTTGCTCAGGGTACTCCCAATCACAAATACAGGCTGGGCAAGGAGTTGATAGCATTTTTGAGGAGAAAGAATTGGAATGTCAGTTGATGGAAAAACTCAGCATTAGCTGGCCATGTGCACTTGTAGGCCAGAAGGAACACCATGTTTTGGGCTCTGTCAAAAGACGTGTGATGAGCAGGATGAGGGAAATTATTCTCTGCCTCCACTCTGATGTCATGAGACCCCCGTCTGGAGTACTGTGGCCACGTCTGATGCCCACAGCATAACAGCAATATTGAAAAGCTGGAGCCGGACCAGAGGAAAAAAGAAGGCTCCGGGGAGACCTTAGAGTGGCCTTCCTATACCTGAAATGGGGTGTACAAGAAAGCTGGGAAGAGACTTTTTACAAGGGCTTGTAGTGATAGGACAAGATGAAATGGATTGAAGTGTGAGGAACTAGGTGGTCTTCAACATCCCTTCTAATCCAAAGCATTGTATGAATGAGTCTGAATCTTAATGAAAAGTTACATAAAACCTTAATGCAGCAAGAAGCATGTTCAGGGAATAGTCCTACTGCATGCAAGTAATTTAAAGCACAGGCAAGAGGTGACCATGAAGTGTCTACTAAATCTCTGTATCTTCACCTTCTTAGGAAAAGGCAGTAGTCTCAGTGCTGTCAAGCAGATGGATGCTGCTTACAGACATCAGGAATTACAGACAGACTCTGAAAATAATGTCTTTTTCATTCTGAGAATGTAAAATGCAATTTGTTTTCACCTTGGCTTCTCATGAAAAGTAGATCTGTGCATCCATTGATCAATAGCAGTACAATGCATGAATAGAGCAGACAAACCCTCTAAGTGCGCTGACTTTAGTTTGAAAATACCTTATTCTGCAATGACACTAAATTTTAGAGAAACTCATTGGAAAGAATGTTTCCTTTTTCTTTTGATGGAGCATTGTTAGACATAAGGTAACAGAAAAGATAACATCAAACAGGAAAAATTGTCACCATCATTTCTCTCCAAGTTCCAAAAGTAATCCTGAAAGGGACTGTTCCTAAAGAGCTTCACTGTAAGAGTCCTCAACTCAACAATAATATCTGTCAAGAGTTCATCTAGGTTAGGAAACTGGCTTAGAGTTCTAATGGGTTAGCTAGCTTGCTGCTTTGGTCTGGTCTCTAGTGATTTTCTTCATCTTGACTGGATTTCCAGGGTTGGGTTTTTTTGGTTTTTTTTTTTTTTTTTTGCACCAACTGTCAGTAAAGTTAATATAGTTGTAAGAAAACTCAGAGGACTTTCAACAGTGAGGAACCTATCTGCAGTTTCCTGGGCTTTTGTTTTCTACCTTTTAATGTCTTCTGTCTTTGTCTCATTGTAGAAGTAATCTCAATGTCTTCCATCTGAAAAGAAAAACTCTACCCAGAGTGACCCTGTGTTTGGGTGGTTTTGTTTATTTGGTCTATTGGTGGAGGGTGTTTGTTTGTTTTGTTTTTAAAGTAATCATGGGTTAAAAACAATAGATTTCTGTTTTATTTTCTATTTTGTCTTCAACTAAGCCAACACATTCTGACTGTGCATTCTACTCAAGTGTGATCATGAGAAGACAAATGTGGCTTTAATAGGCACAATTAGACTGTTTTTACAGTGCATTCTTCCTGCAGCAGTAAGATGAAATTGCTAGTACTGTACAGGGATCTTAAACATCCCTCTGTTCTTAGTACAGAATCACGCAAGGATAGAATCACTTAGGTTGGAAGGACCCATAAACCTTGCACTGTCAAATACACCACCACTAAATCCCATCTCTAGCACCTTATCTACGTGTCTTTTAAATGCCTCCAGGTATGGTGCCTCAACCACTTCCTTCAGCGGCTTGTTCCAATGCTTGACATCTCTTTTGCTGAGGAAATAAAATAGTACTCAGCTAGTCATCTAACCAGCCAGTTTACTAAATGAAGTAAATAATTGCCATTTCAGGGAACTTCAGGTGCCTGGCAGCAGATATTCCAAAGGCCACCATGTATGAAGTCTCGGAAAAAAGCCGCATGGTTCTGTAGTGGCACTGCAGGCACAAGCAGAATACCTTAGGGCATATCGAGTGGCATTTGATAGTTGTGTTTATGCAACTGTATTGAACAGCATCTGTCTACTTACTGTGAATGATTGGACTAAACTTAGCTACATGCTGCATCTTTCCTCATCTAATAGCTTCCCCTGGTTTTTGACCAGGGAATTCCTGTTGTGCTGTTTATCAATTGTAAATACTGTATGTTTTATACGTATTCATTGCACTTCATTGTAGATTGTGGTTTGCTTGTAAATACAGCTTCTATTTGCTTCCATCTGGTCTGGCAAAATTAATGTTGCAGGGGGAAATCTCAACCACCACATTACAAAATTACTTGGTGCCCAAACCCACAACCCTGAGATTAAAAATCCCATGCTCAACTGACTGAGCTAGCCAGCTCCTCAATGTCTCTGGATAGCCTGCTCCAGTGCTCCCTTACCCTCACTGTAAAGAAGTTTCTCCTCATGTTGAGGAGAAACCATAAACAGCTTGCCCCCCTCCACTTTACGTCCACTCCTCAAATATTTATGTGCATTGATGAGATCCCCTCTCAGTATTCTTCTCAAGACTAAACAGCCCCTAATTGGCCTCATGGCTCTGTTGGATTATCTCCAGCAGTTCTGTCTCTCTTGAACTGGGAATCCCCAAACTGTCCACAATAGTCCAGGTCTGGTTTCATCAGGGCAGAGTAGAGGGGAAGAAGAACGTCCCTAGACCTCTGGGCATGCTTTTCTTGAGGCACCCTGGGATACCATTGGTCACAAGGCCACATTGCTGTCCACTAGGACTCCATAGTCTTTCCCTGTGGAGCTGCTTTCCAGCAGGTTAACACCTAACCTGTATTGGTGCCTGTTGCTATTCCTCCCCAGCTGCAGGTCTCTTCACTTGTCCTTATTTGGCCTCATGAGGTTTCCCTGCAGCCAGCTCTCCAGTCTGTCCATATATCATTGGATAGCTGCACAGCCCACTGGGGTGTCAGGCAATCCCCCAGTTTTGTATCATCAGCAAACTTGCTGAGGGTACTCTCAATCCCCTCATCCAGGTCAATGATAAAGACATTGAATAAAACTTGACCCAGTACCAGTCCCTGAGGAACACCACTGGCCACAGTTGATTCTGTGTCACCAGTCGCAACTCTCTGAACTCACTTGTTGAGCCAGTCTTCAATGCACCTGACAAACCAACTGTCTGTACCACTTTTCCTGAGCTTTTATATGAAGATGTTATGGAAGACAGTACCAAAATCCTTATTGAAGTCAAGGTATGTGAATTCTGTTTCCTTTGTCTACCTATTTGATCATGGTTTCATAGAAGGCTATCAGATTAGTCAAGCAAGATTTCTCCTTGGTTGGCTACTCCTGATAGCCCTCTTTTCTTCCATGTGGTTAGAGATGACCTCCAGGATCAGCTGCTCCATCATCCTTCCAAGGATGCAGGTGAGACTGGTCTGCTGTTGCCTGGGTCTGTCTTGTTGCCTTTTTTGAAGACTGGAGTGACATTTGTTTTCTTACAGCCATCAGGCACCTCTCCTGTTCTCCATGACTTTTCAAAAATGATGGGAAGAGGCTCAGCAACAGTATCAGCCAGCTCTCTCAGAATTTGTGGATGCACCCCACTGGGGCCCATGGATCTGTCTTCAATTGGTACAAGTGATCTCTAAGCTAGTCCTGCCTCCTCCCTCCAGTTCTGCTCTCTTGCCTCTAGAGATTGAGGTTCCTGATTGTTGGTTTTAGGAATAAAGACTGAGGCAAAGAAAACGTTCAACAAACTCTGCCATCTCTACATCCTCTGTTAATGTATCTCCCATATCATTCAGTAGTGGACAAACCTTTCCCCTGCTCTTCCTTTTGTCATTGATGTATTTGAAAAAATTGTTCTTGTTTTCTTTCACATCTCTGGCAAGACATGTGACAAGAAAGGCCAAGGCTCTCTTGGAGCTATCTCTACATTCTCTGGCAATATTTCTATAATCCTCTCAACTGATCTGGCTTTTTTCCCACATATTGTAAACCTCCTTTTTCTTTGAGGTTTTTTCCAAGAGTTTCCTGCTTTCCATGCAGGTCTTCTGCCTCCCTTCCTTGCCTCTTAATTTTTTTATTTTTTTTTTTTTATTTTCTAAGGGAATAGCTCTTATCAATGTTACTTAGATGGAAATTAACTTCTGTGAGATCTTGCATTAAGATCTGGGCAGCTATAGGTGTCTTAAGAGTCTGTTATATATGTGACATTAAAGCTGAGCATTGCTCAGCTAGTGATATACATAACTGGACCTTCAAACTAGAAACTATTTGGAAAAGGAACATAGTGGGACAATGCCTGCTTGAGCTTTTCAATCAGCAAAAGAGAAAACAAGCCAGAGCTGTAAGATTCTGAATACTTAGCAGATCCAGTGCCTGCATCTTTTCCTCAATTTAATTCTTTTTCTAGTTCATATACAGAGTAAAAACAAAGAGATAAATTATGAAACATGGGCATTGCTCCTTTTCTTTCTTGGCTCTTTACGTGAGGGAAAAAAAGTATCTGCAGGATTAGAAGCATATATAGAAAGCTAAATAAGCAAACAAAAATATTTTTTTTTCTTATTAAAAGGATATTTAATTACCACAAAGTAAAACTACTATAGCATTTAATCTGATAATAGAAATAGGGGACTAAATTAATCAGTGTAATTGAATGCAAAGTTGAAAGCAGTACAAATTAACTAGGTAAGAAAAATGACAGCATAATAAGTGTTACACACATTATTAATTGTTTTAGCAAATCCTATTAGAACAACTGGATTGAAGGATCTTCAAAGTTGTCTTCATGAGCCCCTACTTTCACTAATTGTAAATCAGTTATAAAATATCAGGTAAAACACTTGGTATATGATAATGTCAGCAGTAGAATTTTACTTTAAGATCTCTCCCAAGATTCCATTTAACTGTCTCTAGGATTTCTTCTGGTTTGGTATAAATTCTTTAAGAAAAATCTGTTTCAGGTAATGATTTTTCATTTGTACTCCAAAAGAGAAAATAAATTGTGTGGGATACTATATTCTGGCTATGATTCTCACATAAAGCCTTCAGAGTGGTTATTTGATATTTAAAAATATATACCTATCAAGAATTAACCTTTTTTAAGTGATTGTGGAACAAGTACTATGATATTTGATCACATGCATAGATTTAGAAAACTTTTATAGTGATACTATACAATAGCACTATTTGTGTGATAACTAGTAATAAGATATTGTCCTTTGAGGGAAAATGTGGAACATTTGTTCTAACATAGGTGAGTAAAATGACAAGCACTGTAAATTATTTTATCAAGGCTTCAAGCTTTCTAGGTTTCCAGCTCTCTCTTCCTTACAGGAGACAGTTTTATTTCTTAGGTTTTCCCTTTTGTTGTATCATTACAATACTTAATCCCACAGTCTCTTTTTTTGTGTGAAGATGCCATCCAAGAGTTCCGATTCTGACTACATTTGAAGAAAACAAAAATAAACTACCAAATTTTTAACAGATTTTTTTTTTAAAAGAAAATGCATACCTTGCATTATAAAACATACCACCAGCTGGTATTTTTTTCTAAGCTGACATGAAGATTATGCAAGGTTGTTGGTAAATCTTGTTCACTCCACAAATCAAAATTTCCATTTATTTGTGATTGTTTAATAAACATATCACTTATTTTTCTCATAGGGGTATTAGGGCATTCATAATAAAATACGTTATCCTGTGAGATAAATTCTTAATGTATCTGCTTGTGTTGCTTGTCTGCCTGTAGCCTGAAGATTCTAGATCAAGAATGACAGATTCAAAAGATTTGGTTCCTCAGTGGTTAAGGAACATAATGATCTGTAATCCTGTGCAACTTGATCTAGAACAACCTGCTTTATCATAGGGGTTGGACTAGACAATCTCTGGAGGTCCCTTCCAGCTCCTGCCATTTTGTAACTTTGCAATTTATATAAGATTTCCCCAAAACTGCATAGATGGGATAAATTTGACTTCATAGAGTACATGAAAAATTGAAAACTTAGGAGCAACTGTTAACTTGCCCTGTTTGCAATATCATTGAGTGACATTCTAATTACCTTGCTGATAGTATAAAATCCTATCACACAGCAGAGTAAAACATAAAATGAAAACATTAGTTTCACTGACAGTGAAATTGACTTGAGAGGATGTCTCTTACTCTGTGTGTGTGGCTATTACTTATATATTCAGCAGCAGGTAATACTTCACAAAGGCAAGGATGCAATGGACAATGCAACCACATGCTGCCTGCAAGAACTGTCACAGGAAGGCCTTTGGGAAAGACTAATGATATCCATCTATAGCTTCAACTTTCACAGACTGATTTTACTTCATGGGTCTGGCAAACCAGTAGAATAATTTGAATTCTTATTACAAAGATTGTCTCCAGTTTTTCATTAATATTTCAGGGACAATGTTTTTCTGGAATGACACTAGCACACATGCACATATGAAGATTAATTGCTTGTTGTGCTGGGTTACACCCATCCTGGGGGGGGAAAGGATTGCAAGAGCCCTGCTTCCCCAAGGGGACAAAAGAGACCTGATCCAGGTGGACTTGGCTTCCCCCTCCCAGAACAAAGGGTCCCCCAGGTCTAAGTTGGTCTCTTCCACTCCCCCTTCCAGTCCAGCAAGACTATAAAGGAGAGGGTGTGGAAGCTGGCTGTCTTTTTGCTCCTGCCTCACTGGTTCGAAAAGATGCACAGCTGCTGCCAGCGTCCTGGTTTTGCCATGTGGTGGGGCATTATCTTCTCCCTGCCACATCCATGCTTCTCTAAATGACTGAAATCCACATACATCGAGGAAGATACAAGGCGATCCAAATTTGGTTTTGTATATTTTTCCACTCATCATTGCTCCTTATCATTGTAAACCCTCCCTGTTACTACTATACATATATATTTTTGTTAAAAAAAAATTACTTCTACTTTCAAACTGACTACAGACTATTTTTTGGTAGATTTGCTTCCAGTCTCTTTGGGGGCTGGGGGAGAATTTCTTGGTTTCTTGCTACTGTCTGAGCTCTTAAACTCCAGTTAAGGCTCAAACCATGGCACCTGTATAAAAATTTATGGACAAATGCACGGACAAGTGAATGGACAATGAGTTACCGAAGGATAACTTTTGAAATGCTGACACTAAATTAGAGCAGAGTAACAGATTTTAGAATAGTAGCTTCAGTTAGCAAGTAAGCACTATGGTGGAGCAAACCCATTTTGATATCATATCAGTAATGTCACTGCAGCTAATAGATATTACTAACAAGTAGCAGCTAAAGCATAATGTCTGTACTTGTAGATATGCATAAGTTGATGGATTGACATATATCTGAAAGAGATCTTTTTTCTTTTTTTTTCTGTAGACTGTTCTATTCAATGTCACTCCAGAACTGTTCTTGCTCTGATTACTTTGTGCTAACAAAACATAAACTGTCTTCAGTAAATCACATCTTGAGGTTGAGACAACTAAAGGCTTGAAACAAAGACCCTGACAGCAGGAGTAAAGTTCATGCCACAGGACTTGAAAATATATGCATATGATACTGGTCAACTCAGGGCCACAAAAAAAATGTGTCACAAATAGTTACTATTCACTACAGGCATTCAGTTTTATAAACTGGGGAAAAGTGTTTTGAGGAAAACAATTAGGCAAAGAAAAAAAAAACCACAATATGCATCCCATATACTGTAAAACTTGAATACAGCATGGAAATGTTAAGCAGTGAATAAAGATGAAGTAAGCAGACTCTTGGGAAATACATAGAGTTCTAAGTAAACTGAAGAGCAAGTAAAGTGAAGGGGAAAAAAACCTCCATCAACATTAAACGTTTCCTGAGGAATGATTAAGTATGTTGATAAATTGCCATGCTTGTGTATCTTCTTCCTGAGGAGACTACTGCCTTTTGCTTTAACACTTAGAGTAGATTACAGGGCTGAGCCTTAGCACTAGGGGAAAGGGTTGGTACTAGAAGGTCTGTCTTTATCAGTTTTACTTCCGTCATTATAAGCTGGTATAGTAATTCATTGTGACTGAACTAACATCTCCTTAACTAGACTGATAACACTTTAATTTATCTAGCAATAAATCCTTTGTTCTGTATATAAGACATGTTTCTTAACCCACAGAAACTGCATGCAATCTTTGGTCTGGTACCCTGCCCTTGAGCTCATTTGTCATTTATATGCAGCCCTGTAATTCCAAAATAGCAGAATGACTGAAAGCACCCACAATTTTATTCACGCTTTAGCATTTATTCCAAGTATTCTTGTTTTAACTCATTTGACTCAATCCCCCAGAAAATCATATTCAATTACCAAACTGAATTATTCAGCAGCAATCTCATTAACTATAAATGAAATTTCCATGCCTACCACATATTTATTCCCCAATATTTAAGGCATTTTTGAAAGCTTGATGTGACATTATTTGGTTCTCATTGTAATGCAGACATTTTTAACATCCTTCATACACACTGCCAGGTTGGGAAGCTTAGCTGTGGCTTATAATCATTTCATCAATACAAATAAAGCATTAGTTTTATAGAATGCAATTTAGTATTTGGAATTTCCAAAACACAAGCGGGGACTAACTCAGCAGAAAGCCAGACTCATTTAAGGCTACCAAATATCTATATGAAGAAATAAAGATTCCATTAAAAAAATCTCGTATTTCATAAAGCTTAATATCCTATTTTGATAGGCTAATGCAAGGGGGGAAAAAAAAAAAAAAAATCTGTGAACTTTAGCCCAAAATAGAATTATCTGATATTTGTCTTGCATTATTTTTGCATTCCAAACTAACCTACAGGTGAACGATGATGCATGTATCTTGACACAGTTGCTGGAATTTAAGAATTACTGACAGCTGTACACCAGTGAATATCACAAATATCATGAAAATCTGGTAAATCAGCATAACTCTGTTGAAACTGTTTGCATTAATTATGTGTGATGTCAGCGCATATCTCTAGACCTGAAAGTACTTGGTACATTTTGGATGTAGGAAAAGCAATTAATTTCTAAAAATATCTGCTGAAGATATTGCCCCTACAGATTAACTAAAAGCAAAATACAAGCAAATAGATAAGGAAATAGAAAACACTCTTTAACTGAGATAAAATGAAACTGAAGCAGATCTTTCTCATTGAAAACAAGCAAAACTATGTTTAAAATATTTCTTTTCTACTAACATTTTTCATCTGCCTCAGATTTATATGCATTATTAGGGGATTTTTGCAAGGGAGAAACAAAGAAAAAATAGGCAGAGTCACAAAACAATTTCCCATCTACCATCTATATTGTGACCCTAAATTCCCCAAAGTGTGTGAAATCCTGATTTGGGATTTTCTCTTGCTCAGCTGAATTTGAATTAAAATCCCCAAATAAAATGCTCATGACAGTATTTTTGAGAAGATTTTGGGATGGTTATTCACTTTGTATAAGTAGTTTTAAAATTAGAGGCATCCAGGTCTAGATTGCTAGCAAAGTTCTCTCTCAGCCGAGTGCCTGAATAGCAACAATAGCTTGTAGCTTCACTAATACATATCAATTAACTCATACAATGTGAAAGATCTCCAGAAGAAAATCCCTGTTATTTGAGCATCCTTGTCATTTGGTTTTTGCTATTTGGTGCAATGGATGCCAGAAGTAGGAACAGAATAGTGACCCCTGTGTCACCATCAAATCCTGGGCAGTAGATCTGACACATAACCTTAGATTTAGCATAAGTTTATCTGCATCTCTATATTCATAACTACTAGGTGGGACTGGATGTGAATGCTCATCACTCAGTGTCGAAGAAACACTTAGACAGCTGGTTGTTTAATATGTTGCATTTGCAGGAAAATGTGCTCCTACTGGATACACAAACACATATTCCTTTGAGAGAAATGTAAAGGAATAAATTAGCACACTGTTTTCTCTAGGGTACTTTTAAAGAGTCAATTGCTAGGGTGTGTATAGGCCAGAAGCAATGAGAAATTCATGGATTTCAGGACACAAACTGCATAGCTCTGTAGAAAATCAGAGGTATAATTTACATTTTAAATTCTAAATTCCTTCTTTTGCCTTTGTCAGATGATTAACACAAAATCAATGCTCTGATTCATATCTTTTGGCATTTTGAATTTTTTTTATTTTTTTTTTTTAAATCTACGCAATACTCTACATCAGTAGTGAGTAGCTCAGACCTCTTCCTATTTCATTATCTAAGAATAGCAGATAAAATCCCTACTATGCAAATTACAGACTGAAACATTAAATAAATAGTCTGATTTCATTATTCAGACTTGACATAAATGAGATGAATGACATAGATTAAATTAGCAAGTAAATCACTTTAAAAGGATTAAAGGTGTTTTCATCTACCCCTAAAGCATTTGAGATTAAAACAAACACCACCTTTTACACATGATTTTCTGCCTGTTCTTACTCAGATCTGAAAAAAACTAACATATGGAGCTCTGCTTTCTAATGGTAGATGACAGATAGAGATTCATCAAATTTCTAGTTTTACAGCAGTAAAATGCCAGCTGCAGTCTCCATTTTTAAACTATATACTGAAACTCATTGTGGATTACTGAACAACTTAAAGTAGGAAATAATTCTCCAGTCCTCCAGGAGCAGCCATCAAATTTGTGCTACCTCACAGATTGCTTCTTGAAATAGGTAGTAATGCAGCCATGCAGCAATTATGTGCCACAACGTGTTGGGACTGTAATGGAGAGATAGGAACTGGGATCTCAACTTGTTTTTCCTGAAGAGCATAGAACAGAAAAGAGATGACTTTATAAAAGGCTTCACAACATTTCACAAATCCTCAGCATAACAGAATCCCACACATTTTGTATCTGCTATTGGATATGAAGTCAGTCTCCGTTTGCCCACCTGACAAACACAGTAACAACTTTCTTTTTAGAGGATTATTGACAATTAAGTTGGCTCACTTTATTTTTAATATTTTCAGTATTTCTTTGGGGGGTTGGCTTTTTTTTTTTTTTTTAATGTTGAAAATCTGATCTACTTTTATGAATGTCTTCCAACAGGAATAAGTCTTCTCACATTAATTTTAATTTAATTCCAAAATTCAAATTTCAAATCAGGTGCACAATAAATTAAGGCTTGTGTTAAGCCTTGAGTATCTGTTTTAGAATGTGACAGCAAACTAAGCCATTATTCCAGATATGAAATACAGGACAGCTTTCAAATGTGTAATTCGTAACTCCTCTCTGTAGTATTGTTCTGAATATCACATCAGGTATTTCATCTTTTAAATAGGCTGTCCTGTGTTGCTAATAGCTGTCTGGTTTTAAAACACACACAGATCTTAGTTGGAACACAAAATTAAGATTTTAAAGTTCTTGTCCCTATTTAATTTTACACTGTGTACAGAAGTTCTTACAACCCATTCTCTTTTCCGCAGCTCGACTGCTCAGTGCAGCTTGCACTGCATCTCTCAGAGTCATGTAGTACTCTACTGCCATCTCAAGGCAGGCAACATGCACTGGATATGTAGTAGGTTCTGATGCTGCAAGAGCCCACTACTTAAATAGACCAATTAACCTCGCTATGCATCCCACCAAATGCCACTTTGGTCCTTATGTCACTCCGGAATCTGTGCACAAATTACTACGGTGAACAGCACATTTAATACTTTCAGTATTACTGGGCTGCCTGGATAATCCTCAAAGTGACAAATCACTGTCTGCACGATTAATTTTTTTTCTGTCAAGTCTGAAAAGATGAGAGATTTTGGGGACACTGTACAACATGTCAAGGAAATGCCAGCTGTCTCCATAACATCTCAGCACTAAACACTGAGTGAGATTGATGATTTGTACACAGTGCTGTTTTTCATAACTTTAACAAATCTGAATTCCTCAGCAGATAAAGTAATGGGATCTGTCAGTCAGCATGAAAATACTCAGAGCAGCAACAGATATTTAAATAATCAATATTGTACCACTTGAAGGTGGTTGCAGTAAACCAAAGCAACTTACATTTTCACACAGTATGAGAGAGATTCTTTTTTCTCATTTGTTATGATGGCTGTACTAGAGACATGATTAAAAGTATAACCTCTTAAAGGAATCAAGGTACAATTCTCAGCATGATCTATTATATTAGGACACAACAATCCCTGTATATAGTGAAGCTAGGAATACATAAGGAAGCTAGGAATAACCCCTGTCTTCATGAATTTACAAAAAATAATTCAAATTGACAGGATACAGGTATATTTCTCCATGTATTTTTCATTTTTACTTTGAACCTATTTATTCTCTACAATCTTCCCTTATCTAGTTTTCTTTTTGTTTCCATGTCCGTTTTTGTTACCATGTCCGTTTTTGTTACCCAAAAGTTCTTTACAAATTTTAAGAAAGACAATCTGTTAAATTATTTGCAGTCACAGGACCATGTAAAGCTAACATATTCTCTGTGTAGCGGGCAAGCAGGGTATGAATCCTTTCTTTCTGCCATCTTACCCATGCAGAAAGCTAGAAGTTAGTCTTCTTAAACTCAGGGAAGGCAGGAACATGAACAGAAAGAACAGGAAAAAAAAAAAAAACCACAAAAAAAAAAAAAAAAAAAAAAAAAAAAACCAAAAAAAAACCAAGCAACCAGAAACAAAACCAGCTGGAAAACATGGAGTCAAGGTTGAAACCATTTTCTCTATCAGTCTAAAACTCAAAAGATACAGGCATCCCTTAAGCTTATATTTCCCTACTGAAGTCTCCACTGCTACAGACCAGGACCAACTTTTCTGCACTGATAAGATCTGACAAGATCACAGTTTGCTTTGGAATAGCTTCAGGGTAGCTTTTTTTGTTGTACTTGTTGTTGTACTTGCAAATGTACTTAGAGAATGAGATAACACCAATAGAAAACAAAATTCCAATCCTGTATGTAATGCTGCAGATGTGTAGAACTGGTTTAACTGGTAGAATTAATTTACTGTAATATTTAGAAGATAAATACAAATCTATAATATTCTAACTTCACAAAGCTGTATATTTGTTGTCTGTTCACTCAATTTTCTGATATAACACAATGGAATATTATAATGCAAGCAAAGGAAAAAGGACTGATTTATGTCATCTGAGAATCTGCCTACCTCTTGCTGTGAAATCTTTCCCCAAATGCCTTCATAGATCATTCCACTGTGCATATAAAGAGTTCACAGCCTGTAATTAACTAGCAGCTGTTCCTCTGAAGAGAATGAGCAGTATACACACAAACAATTATATTATCTCATTCATTACTGTATTTTCATATGATCTTCTATTTGGAAATCAATACTTTAGATATGTAAGCTAGACATGTACTTTCTCTGGCTCCTCAGCTCACATATCTTTTGTACCTGATTATTTTTAATGTAGATGTCTTCTCCTGGCTTTTACTGTTTAGTTTGTGTTGCAAGCAAGCAAACAACTGATTATTTTTATATTTTATTTAACACTGGCCACTGACAGGTCTTTAGAGATCCCTTTAACATTGTTTTGGAAATTGGGCTAGAGCTGATTAATAACTACAAGATGATCTCTTGCACATCATCAGCCATGAAAAATGATTCAGGAATCTCTAACAAACCTGATGACTTCTGTTAATCCTAAAATTTCAGATTTAAGATGAAAATGTGTCCCAAGTCGATGTCAGGGAGAAAAAAAAAATAAATTCACAGCTTCATTAAAAAAAAAAAAAGAAAGTTGGAAGGAACCTCTAAGATCATCAAGTATCACATCCTGCTCAATGCAATGCTAGCTTCAAAAGTTCAGACAAAGCAGGAAAACTTCTGTGGATGAAAATTCCACAGCACCTCTGTTCTTTTGCTTAGACAGTCTCAACATGAAAGTGTTTCTTCCTTAAACAGAGTTGGAAATTTTCTGTTGCAGGTTATGACCATTGTGTTTTTTTGTTGTTCTGTACTTTGAAGAATAGTCTGCTTTCATTCAATTTTTAACCTCACACCATTAGATACCTGAAGTTTATTAGACCCCTGATCCATTTCTTCTTTAGGTGAACAAATACTTTTCTTTCAGTCACTGTTTGTGTCTTGATTATGTGGATCAAAGTTTAACCTGACCATTGCAGATCATCCTTGGAGATCTTGAGCATGTTTAGTTGTTTTTTTTCTTGTTCCATATCTACTGTCTCTGTTCAGAGCTCAGGAAAAATAAAGTAACATAGGAAATTAAAAACAATGCTGCTATTTGCTTTCACCAGAGACAGGTTTCAAACATGTAGGAATTTTAATTGTTTAATGATATGAAACATGACTTGAGGAAGAGCATCTTTTGGGAATAATTTATTTGTGGGACACTATCCAAACTATTTCCATTATGTTCACAGGAGTTTTGAAAAACATTAAAGAAGAAGTACTAAATAAATGCACAATAATCTCTAATCCTTTCATGTCTACAGTGCCAAGTTACTCAAACGGCCTAAAGTGGATGCCTTTTGAATTTTATTAGCCTTTCCCCCTGCCCCCCCGGTGTTGTGAATAATGTCAGTTTGCACTGTCATTTCATAATGTAAGTTTCACATTTCATAATATGACATGACAGGCCTTTGTGACTCAGCTCACAGAGAGGGAGCATTAATTGAAAAGTGGCTTGATCACATAGTTCCAAAAAGCCCCAGAATTCATAAAGATAACACTTAAAATAAGTTAAAATAGACAAAGTATGCCTCTTGCACTGATCTGCATCAAGACCAATTCTCAATCAGCCTGAAGTGTCTATAAATAAAGATCCTTTCTTGTTCTGCTTTCTTGACAGAAAATATGCGTTTAATAGTGAGAAAGGCATGTGTGCATATGCCTGTGTATATATGTCTTAAGGACTTGCCTTCAAATTTATTGGAGAGTGCTCTATTGACCTTTAAAATGTAGCAATACCATGCAGTTAAATCTTCTAGAATTAAGTAATTTGTTTATAAATTCTTCTAAATTTAGAAATTACAGATGTTTTAACAATAGTTTCCACCTTATCTGAAGCTATTCTGATTTTTATCCTTTATCTTTGATATTTAGTTTTGCCTTGACTTCTATTCTTAAGAATGGAAAATGCATTTCAAGCGAAAGAAAGGATAGCATCTTTCTGAAGCAAGGAAGCTTGTGTTTCTGTTAAGATAGAAATGAGTGCTCTTTTGAATGCTTGCAAGTTAAACAAATGTATAATACTGGAGTAGGTTTCTGTCTGAAGGTCAGAATCGGCATATAATAGGCTCCCTGTTGATACATCAGCCACTCCACTTCCTCAGTTCTATTTATTAGGAGACTGATGTGTGCCTTCCTTTCTCTTCAGATCACTCCTACGCAAGACAACAAGGATATCCTGAGGGAAAGTACATTGCTATCCCACTGAGGTCTGGAGCTATTGAATTCAGGGAGCAGTCCATTGGAAATAATTGCAGGTGTAGCACAGAAGAAAAGTTCTGAGGCTGCACATTGCTACTCCTCTGGACTAGCATGGATCTCTGATGATCCCATTTGAAGATCTTCACAAAAATTTGTCCATTAAATTGTTATTGAAAACTGTCTTACAGTATTTTACAAGGTTGTGTTATTTAGGAACAGAATTGCTACTGTGAGTCTAAATCTATTATTCTTGCTGGTTTTACTCTATTAACTCTTGTCCAGATTCTTGTTTTGCAGATCAAAGTTCTTGAGAACCTAATGACTCACACATTCACTGAAAAGCAATTCTTCTGCTGGAATGACTCTAGACTTCTTCTGATATTTACCATCAATTTCACATCCTTACAAGAGATTTAGTTGTGATCTTACTGATTAAAAATAAATTTAAATAAGGATTAAGTATCTTGAAATTAACACAGTTAAGCCTTACAAAAATTTCCATAAGAATCTAAATTTTCTGAAACTCATGGTTGTTTCTGACAGAGAACATTATTATTATATTTCATTTAAAGCACAGTCTATCAAGGACCATTTATCTGTGGGGAGACTTTGTGAAAAGAAGATGTATTATAACCTGCATCTTTACAGGTTAATGAGAAAATCATTAATTTCATCAGGGCTACAATTGCATTGTATAGCCAGTGTGATACTTAAAATATCTGGACTGCTATGCAACCATGTTATTACTACACATCTCTGTTCCTGATAGTATCTTCTGGCAATTTCAATATGCTAAATACCAACTATTTAAAGAAGTAGAATCATTGTATGATCTATGTGAACTGTAATTTACCATACGAGCTGGATTACATAGACAATAAAGGAAGACAGAGAAAAATCTAACTTCAGTTTGGTTTCTTCCCTCCATTTCAGAGACTGTCCAGTTGCTGTATATAGGCTCCTTCTCTCTCATTCAGACTTTTCTTCAATGAATTTGAAACACATTTCTACCCTGAATACTCAAACAGAAGTGGAGAATGTAGAATTTATATATGTGCAATAGGTTAAAAAGACTGGAAGTAATAACATAAGAAGGTTGTTAAGTGTGGAGTGAAACTCGGGAGTGCAAAGGCAGATTCCATTTCAAGACATAAGGACAAATAGTGAAATTTGTAGGTTAAGAATGTATAAATTAACAAAGCATATGAACAATTACCACTTGAAGTACATCAGAAGTTCTGCATGGTGATTGTCAGTTTATCCATACCACTTGCTTCCATTCTGGTAACAGATTAAATAAACTGGAATTTTCTAGCATTCATAGAGAAATAACAATTACAGATTTCTGAGAGATGTGTATACGAGGGCCTCTGGGAAAAAAAAGGAAGCAAGGTGATACCAAAATGTGATATTAGGAGAATAGCAATTCCAATTCAATTAATAATATAAAATAAAATAAGTCAAAACAGTAAAGTAATCCATAACCAAAATGCTATGGTATCTTTATTTGTGCCCAGACAAAATAAGAATTTTACTCTTTTAATAACTGTAAATTGCATCCATTATTTTCGAATCCCTAAATCACATGGTGATATTCATGAGGGAGTTATTCAAGGCTCCATGAATAGCATTAAGAAACATCAGATAGGTTTTCCACAGGTGTCAAAAAAAAAAAGAAAGGAAACAAGATTTTAAAAACTATTAAAAAACAAGTAGAAAGCAACATACAGAATATCAATATGCTCCTGCTTAAATCCATGGTGAATGCACATCTTGACTGTTATGTACAATTCAGATTCTTTTTTCCCCACATCTTGGTAAACAGGCAGAGAAGTTGTTCAAAATTACACTTCTAAAGTGGTTCCATAAGATGATATGGAACCCAAAGATTCATGAGTTCTAAACACAAAGCTGTTAATTTCATAGAAGACATGTTCATCAAGGAGCATTTAAGCAAAAAAAAGTGTTAATAATCCCCCATTCAAAGTGCAAGAATTCAGAAGGATATATATGAGGATGTAACACTGTAAAAATCCCTATTTCCCTAAAATTATTACGTTGGCCACTGTTAGAGTGTTGACCAGGATGGTAGGTTTAGGCATTTATGGCCTTTTCTATGCTCATAAATAAGGTGAGTAGGAAAGATAAACCGAAGAAAGTAGCAGATCCAGGAATTAATCTTTGACACATCCATATGCAGAATTATATATCTAGCCAAACATGCCTGGATGTCAATATAAGAATCCAGCTGCAGAAAAGCCACTGAAGCACAGATATAAAGGCCATGAAGCAAGATCTCATTTTTAAAAATGGAGAGAAATTCTGCTATTTAATTGTAAGAATTACAGACAGTGGCCCCTCAATATCTTACTGTGCACATGAGCACATATGAGCACATATATTCCTTTAATCTGAATGTATTTTAAATCCAGTATTGATCTGTTACTAGTGTAAAAGAATTGAAATCTTCATGGTTTGCTTCCTACAAATAAACATTAATTCTTTACTATTTCAGAGTGAGGGTAAAATACAGAAACATTCCTGGCTCACTAATGTGACTTGCTTCACTCACTGTGAAAATCTAAAGATAGTCCCATTCACTTCAACTTGAAGACATCACAAAATCATCCCATTGAAGGCAGAGATATAATAGTATTGTTAGAATATTTCCTCCTAGATAACTTGCATCAATTGGAAAAGTAGCATGTATCTAATCAGAAATGCAGTAGGGAAAGGAAGTGAAGCAGACATTTATCTATTTACAGTTCATTGACTTTTCTGAATTAAATTCAGGTGTGTGGTCTTATTTGTGAAAGAGGAAAAAACCTTACAAAGTAGAAACAAAATTTTTACTTCTTTAAGAAGGCTGATTATGTATTCAAGTGTCTGGGATTTAGTTTGCCTTAAAACAGCAAATATGGTATTTTTCTTTAATCACATAGCTAATAAAGAGTCTGAAAAAATACAGATAAGGCTGGTTTATTTTTACCAGATTTGCCTTCAATGAGCACAGTGACATATGGACTAGGATGTTTTTCTCTTGAACCACAGCCAAATTAATTAGAAAAATAAGGGGGAAATATTGGCAAACTAATTGAAAAGGATTAAAAAAAAAAAATAAAGAAAGAAAGAAAAAAGGAAAGAGAGAGACAGAAATAACCACTTGCAGGAGCTCAAAGCAACGCTTCATTCCATCCTTCTACGTCACCCATTTTGGAAGCTGACAGAATTCATATCTCATGCAGTTATCCCATGCTGTCTCCCATTGAAATGGAGCAGCAGGAGGCTATGCAGTTCCCACTGAAATCAGCCACAGATGAATTCAAGTTCATGTTTTCGTACAGTTTGTGTATCCAGACTTGCTTCACAGATAAGGTGTAAGGAATACTGATAATCATTATAACCTCACCCTTCATACAGCTCCTACAAGACTTGCTAAAATATGCTGCTTGATTAATGTGAGACTGAATAACCTTTCTGAAAGATTCACATTTAAATAAAAAGAAAGAGAAGCAAAAAAAAAAAAAAGTTGATTGTCCATCTGGACATCAAGTGAGATATAAAATCTTTGCTAAGGGATTTCCTGTGTGACCTTAGGGTTTTCAGTAATTGTCCATATGCCTGCTATTATCCTCTAATAAAGTGTAAAAGCTTCCTTTCCCAAGTATTTGAGATTACCTCATACTGAATCATGTTGTACAGCACCAGAGGTAGAGCCAGGACCAGTTCTCCAGGTAAGGACATAAGTAAGAGAGAAATGAGGCAGTGTATTTTAGAGAAATGTAGGAAAGAATTTCAGATTTAGGAAAATTTGTCTTTGTGATGGGAAACAAACAGGTCTCAACCTAGTGAGCTGGCTTGGGAAGACTGAGAATGCAAAGGAAGGTAGAGAGTGATACAGTATTACATATGTAAGTATATACTTTAATATCTTAGTCACATATTGAAATGTTTCACTGAGAATAACAATGTAAGATTTGCTTAGATTGACAAAACAAGGCAATATAGTTCCATTTCCCTTGATAAATTCTGGGAAGCAAGGGTGCTTTCATCCCCCTGTAAGAGAAGTATGGGGCAAATCAATGTTACAGTTTCTGTGGGTTTTTAACCCCATGCTAACAATTCACCATATCTGAATATAAATCCTCAAAGCAAAAAGGATTTTTGTTTGGTTGGTTGGCTGTTTGTTTGGTTTTGTTGTTGTTGTGTTTGTTTTGTTTTGTTTTTTACCTAACTGACTTTGGACACATCTGCAACTTCTTCCTCTCATCATTTTCTTCTGGTTAGGTATTGTGGTTCCCTATTCCATTCACTGAATTCTATAAATACCACCCTTCAGGGTGTTAAATGCTGTCTATTTTCTTACAACTTTGTAATGGCAGGATATGCATTTCAATGCCTATCTATCTTTGCAGATGTATCCAAATCCAACAATTGCATTCAGATTCTCAGTTGTAAATTCCTATTTATTTCAATAATAAATTAGTAATTGAAAGATTCTTAACATGTTTATGTGTCCAGATAGCTCATTGTAGGTTGCTTTAGAAGGTGGTAATGCTTACCATTAAGAAGAATCCACACAGAATCACTCAGTTAATGCAATTCAGAGAGGAATCAAAGATACACGAAACAAGAGAGAAGAAATGAATGAGTAACCCTCTGGTGGAATTTCTGGAGTCACCATGATGAAGCATAACTTTTGGGAGGTATGTTCTTTACAGATCAACTTCTTAATAGTGATAGCTCTTCAAGCAAGAAACAAATTAATTTTCCTGTATTCCAGATGAGTGCTTTACATTAACTTGAAAGTTATATTCATTTTGCCTCTTTTCTTGGCAGTGGTATAAAAATTCTTTTCCCACACTGGAACAGCTTCTTTGGAGATTAATATATATCCTAATGGCTAAGACAAAGAAGACAGAAGAGTAGCTAGGCACTGGACCTAGTTTTTCCATATTATGTAAGAATTTTAACTTGTAGACTATTATGAGGGAAGAATGTTGCTTTCATTTTTCCCCATCTGTGTTTTTACTAAAAGCAGTTGCTGTTGCTTTGTTTCATAAAAAACAAGCCATCTGGTAGGTATGATTTGATTCAGAGGGTCCCTCAGGGGAATTAGAAGAAGTTTGTAAATCCTGATAGGATTTACACATAACACAGCCTTTTTTACTTGCTTCTCCAGTTGGGCTAGCTGTGGTTTTTCTTCCTCTTTGTGGAGGAGAGAAGGACAGGTCCTTCTCTCAAAACCACCACACATGATATAAGTAATGTCAATTTAGATCATACCTGACCTTGCCATGTAAGAATATGTATGAAAAAATACAAATCCTTTTAAATAGTAGTGCATAGGAGTCTCTAACATACATGCAATCACACCTTTACAGAGATAGTCAGCTGGTTGTATTTTAGACATTAATATCACAGTTCCTTTAATTAATTCTAAGTTTCTAAAGCCATTATTTGCCCAAGAGGACTTGATTCTGAATACTTTTTCTGTTGTTGTTCCTTATTGTTTCTTGTATTTAGAATAATGAATCAAATTTTTTCTTCACCAACAGGGAAGGGCTGGTGAGTGATGTGGTGGTCGGAAGGTGTTTAGGGGCCAGTGACCACGAGATAATTGAATTTTCGGTATTCAGTCAAGCTAAGGGGGGTAGCAAGAAGACCTCCACTCTGGACTTATCATAGTATCATAGTATCATAGTATCATAGTATCATTCAAGGTTGGAAGGGACCACAAGGATCATCTAGTTCCAACCCCCCTGCCATGGGCAGGAGCACCCCACACTAGATCAGCCTGGCCAGAGCCTCATCCAGCCTGCTCTTAAACACCCCCAGGGACGGGGCCCCAACCACCTCCCTGGACAACCCATTCCAGGGTTACACCACTCTCATGGTGAAGAACCTCCTCCTCACATCTAGCCTGAATCTCCCCACCTCCAGCTTCATTCCATTCCCCCTAGTCCTATCACTACCTGAGATCCTGAGAAGTCCTTCCCCAGCCTTCCTGTAGGCCCCCTTCAGATACTGGAAGGCCACAATGAGGTCACCTCGGAGCCTTCTCTTCTGCAGACTGAACAGCCCCAACTCCTTCAGTCTGTCCTCATAGGAGAGGTGCTCCAGCCCTCTGATCATCCCTGTGGCCCTTGTCTGGACATGCTCCAGCACCTCCACATCCCTCTTGTAATAGGGGCTTCAGAACTGGACACAGTACTCCAGGTGGGGTCTCACCAGGGCTGAGTAGAGGGGGAGGATCACCTCCCTCGACCTGCTAGCCACACTTCTCCTGATGCAGCCCAGGATCTGATTGGCTTTGCAGGCTGCAAGTGCACACTGAGAGCTCATGTTGAGCTTTTTGTCCACCAGCACTCCCAAGTCTCTCTCCTCAGGGCTACTTTCCAGCCAGTCACTGCCCAGCCTGTATTTGTGCCTGGGATTGCCTCGACCCAGATGCAGGACCCTGCACTTGGTCTTGTTGAACTTCATGAGGTTGGCCTGTGCCTACCTCTCCAGCCTGTCAAGGTCCCTCTGGATGGCCTCCCTTCCCTCCAGCGTGTCTGCTGCACCACTCAGCTTGGTGTCATCAGCAAACTTGCTGAGGGTGCACTCAATGCTACTGTCCATGTCACTGACAAAGATGTTGAACAAGACAGGTCCCAGGACTGATCCCTGAGGGACTCCGCTTGTCACTTCCAGAGGGCAGACTTCAGGTTAGTCAAGGAATTAATTCAGAGGGTTCCTGGGGATGAAGCCCTGGGGACGACACCAAGCTGGGGGCAGTTGATCTGCTGGAGGGTAGAGAGGCTCTGCAGAGGGACCTCGACAGGCTGGACAGATGGGCAGAATCCAGCGGCATGAGATTTAACACATCCAAGTGCTGGGTTTTTGCACATTGGCCACAACAACCCCATGCAGAGCTACAGGCTGGGGTCAGAGTGGCTGGAGAGCAGCCAGGTGGAGAGGGACCTGGGGGTACTGGTTGATGGTAGGCTGAACATGAGTCTGCAGTGTGCCCAGGCAGCCAAGAGTGCTAATGGCATCCTGGCCTGTATCAAGAACAGTGTGGCCAGCAGGAGCAGGGAGGTCATTCTGCCCCTGTATACTGCACTGGTTAGGCTGCACCTCGAGTACTGTGTCCAGTTCTGGGCCCCTCAGTTTAGGAAGGATGTTGATTTGCTGGAACGAGTCCAGAGAAGGGCAACGAAGTTGGTGAGGAGTTTGGAACACAAGCCCTATGAGGAGACACTGAGGGAGCTGGGATTGCTTAGCCTGGAGAAGAGGAGACTCAGGGGTGACCTTATTGCTCTCTACAACTACCTGAAGGGAGGTTGTAGACAGGCGGATGTTGATCTCTTCTCCCAGGCAGCCAGTACCAGAACAAGGGACACAGTCTCAGGCTGTGCCAGGACAGGTTTAGGTTGGATGTTAGGAAAAAGTTCTATGCAGAGATTGCCCATTGGAATGGGCTGCCTGGGGAGGTGGTGGAGTTGCTGTCATTGGAAGTTTTCAGGAGGAGACTTGATAGGGTGCTTGGTGCTATGGTTTAGTTGTTTAGGTGGGTTAGATTGGTTGATGGGTTGGACGCGATGGAAGGTCTCTTCCAACCTGGTTTATTCTATGTATTCTATGTATTTTTTTGTCTAAAAAAACCTCAGTAAGTTTGAAATGATGATCATGGAAAATTCATCAAGGCAGCCGAGATGATATTTTCTGTATGACTAGTTTGAACTTAAGCACTTTTAATATTTTTCAAATATGTTGCCTCCTAAAGCTTTTTGGAAATATGTTTTTAAATGTATGCTTTGTTTTGGTCTGTTCTTGAGTAGTTCTGTCAAAAATATAGACAGTTTAGGCTGACACAAATCATATTTGGGATCTTCTTACAATGAAGTTTGTCATGCAATTGAAGTTTTGCTGGACACACACATGGCTGACACTTTCAGATGTATTTCAAAGTAAGTATTCACCTAACTTTGATTTTTTTTAAATATTATTTATAATTAATAACATTATGTCCTGTAAATTCTAAATTAATCCATTTTCTCTGTGTGTATGTGTGTTGACTTTCCAGGCTTGTGTTACACCAGAAATACCCTTCTTGTACATATAACACAGATAGCAAATACGTTGCAGCCACTTTGTCTTACTCAGTTTCCAAAATCAAATCTGTGAAAATCCATAGAATAGACATAATTTTGGATTGTTTGCTTAACTTTTTATTAGTGTTTATTTACCCTAGATTTCCAAATGTGAGACAGCACTGTAAAAAGTTACAGCCCCACAGATCTAATATTCAGTATCATAAATGCAATACTACACCAGAAGCAGTGTGAAAATAATTATCTTTTCCAGAAAGGTACATTTCTAGGAATGATGAATTCTAAGTTATTTGCCTGTTTTGACTGTGTGTTGGAACTAAATATTTTACCCCAAGTGAAAATATCTTATTTACCTCATTCCTCATAGATACTGCAGCAGAAGTATGTCTTAAGGTGCAGTGAAAACTCCATTGTCTTACCTCGCTTATTTCTATGCAATTATTTTCTGGCATTTTATTGCAAATATGCTATAGTATCAAAATGCAGACTATGATATTTTCTGGTAATGCCATGGTATGTCATCAAGGAGGGAATCAGTGAAGAAATATTTTCTCCTACACTAAGCAAGCTAAGCATTTCAGACCTCAGCCAGCCCCTCAGCTGTTACGATGATAAATTTATGAATGACTTCTTAAAATTGCTTTAGGCAGTTTATCAGCTACTATAATTCTAATTATCTAGAAGTTAGGTAAACCATTGGGAACAAATTTTTTATATGGTTATGCAGTTTCATTAATCCATTCACAATCACATGCGTACTTTGTGTATTTTTAAACTATAAATTAGGGCTAAGTATATTTTAAATCACTTGTATTATATTAGAATGAATTAATCTGCAGATTAAAACCAAAGGCATTGAAGTATTAAACTCACAAAATGTTGATATGAGCCAAAGATAATACATTTAATATGCTGACCTAAGAAATCACAACACACAATTGAAGTTAGAATATCAACGATTATAGTCCAAATTAATTGGCTAATGCTCTGACAGAAAAAAAGCCTTCATCAATGACACAGTCAAAAGGTTGCATGCAGATTCTCTAGTGTCAACAACCTGTTTGTGGTTTTATGCTTCTACTCCTGTGTTGTTCCAGGATCCACGGCACCACCTCCAAGTGTTTCCTTGTTTCATTCATTCCCAGTTCTGCGATAGACTTGGGAATTTGTTATCATCGGCATCAATTTCACCAATTTATAATGCTGCATGTGTAACGGTCAGTTCTTTGCAATCAAGGAGGGAGACAGGGACATTTAGCACAGAATTTTCAAGGGAATGAGTTCTTTCATATTAGCTATGCTCATAGTAATGCCTCAGTCTAATGCATGGCGAACATCAACATAGAGTAAGGCAGAATTTTTATTTGTTCACAGAATCACAGAGTCACAGAATCACCAAGGTTGGAAGAGACCTCAAAGATCATCAAGTCCAACCTGTCACCCAAGACCTCATGACTACTAAACCATGGCACCAAGTGCCACGTCCAATCCCCTCTTGAGCCCCACCAGAGATGCTGACTCCACCACCCCCTGGGCAGCCCATTCCAGTGGCTAACAGCTCTCTCAGTGAAGAACTTTCTCCTCACCTCGAGCCTAAACTTCCCCTGGTGCAGCTTGAGACTGTGTCCTCTTGTTCTGTTCTTGTTCTTGTTCTGTTGCAATATAGTTATGTAGATCAAGCAGATTACTCATGATAAAGGGTGGGCTGATGAGTTGCTTTGCTCACATAAGCAGTATGCAGGTCATATGTAGGTGGTGTAGGCATATAGTTGATGCTATATTAATTTTCATTGTCATAAATCAACATCCCACATAGGAGGAATGGTTTTGCCAGTGGATTCTGGTCAGTTGTTGTTCTGGCCATTGTTAAATGCCTGGTTTCTTGAGATAAATATCCTATCTTTTCATCATTGTTGTGGTGTGTTCTCAGCTGTAGGAGCCAACTTAGGTTGTCACATTGCCTCTGAAATAAAGCTTATATTTTCAAGCAGTATTCACTCTTCTAAGCAGGTGATATTGTAGCTAGCATGTTGCCTTTCACACTCTTCTCCATTATAATCCATCAGTTATTGATATCATGATTAGTGTTCACTATCTAGGGTTGTCAGTATCACCCTGTGCCTCTCATCTTCTGCACCATATTTTCATTCTCCACAGAATGACTATGTATAATTACAGACTATTAATTAGCAGGGGGTGTTGCACCATGCAACTACACAGAAATAAAATAAAAGCTAAAATTAATTTAGGCAGCAGTTATCTGACTGCTAGACAAGAGTTATCACAGCATGGGCTAAAACAAGCCCAGGCAAGTCATAGCAGCCTGAATTGTGAGGCCAATGAAAAGGCTGTGGCCTTTTGCCAGTAATGGCAAAGCCAATCATTCTAGGCTATAGAAGTAATCACATGATTTGCATTTATTATCAAAGTTCTTCCTGTAACAGTAAATAAGTATGGAGAATTTTTTTTTAAACTGATAAGTACATTCCAAATATGCCTAAGAATGATTAATAACAGAATTTAAACCAACATTCCTAAATGTGCTATAGCAAAAACCTATCAACAAATAGATATGCTTATTTGCACAGAGACATTTAGCATAGTTCTAGAAGTAAAAAATATGCGTTAATAACTCAGTTAACAACTCTGTCATTTGTATAATGCTTTCAAGTGATCTTTTCAGATTTCACACAAAGTTGCAAATTGTTAAGCCTAAACTTCTCAACTTTTTTTTTTAATTCTAAAAATAATATGGCATAAATTATCTGTACACATTATGATGCATGATAGTGAGAGTATCACTCATTCACATGTATTTACATGTATTTTTCATTCAGAAAATATTAATATGCACTTATTTCTCTCTGACTACTTCATTTTTTCCTTAAAATACAAACAGTTCTTGGATAGAAAAATGTGAAAACAGAATAATAATTAGGATATTATTTTATGACATAGCTTGAAATGCATAAGAAAAAAAATACAGTACTGCATTAGAACTACACTCAGCAGAGATTAAAAGGTAAAGCATGTTTCACAGCAAGAAAAATTCAGCAGTGTATCTGAAAGGTTACAAATGTGATTAACTGTGGCAGGTCTCATATGCTCTGCTCATAAATCTCACACCTGGTAAGGCATTAGGGATGGCAGGTGTAAACATGATGAAAAAGTGCAATTTTATAATGCCATACAAGACTAAGACAAGAAAATCAAACTGATATTTGGAATAATAATAATTATTATTAATAATAATAATGCTACACTTAATGCTGCAGCTAATTTTTTGCTTCAAAGTCACCAGCATTTATAAATATGTAGAGTAAAATTTTCAAAAAATATTTTTAATGGCATCTTACACATTACTAGCATCCATATGTACCCAACATATGTGCTCTGGAAAGTTTACTTATTAGGCATTATACCATATGCCACCTTGGCAGGGAGGGCACTGTATACCAAACTCTTTAAACTTGTTCTCTTGGGCACTAAACGTGATTTCGGTTCAATGTTATCAAATAAACAACAACAAAAAAAGAGGCTAATTTACTGCATCCTAAATAAGATCTTTTCAAGTGTTACTCTTTGCAATTTCAAGAGCAATCTATTTTATTTTGACCTGGATATCAATTTGCTTACTCCAAGTATGCTTCCAGAGGCTCAATAAACACAGTGATTCTTCACTGTCTAGGGGGTGAAGGGGCTATATTGATATCAAACACTGCAAATACACTCTCCACCTGCCCCATCAGATAGGTTTTTTTAAGGAACAGTGCTACAGCAACTGCCATGTTTAAATTAAATAGCGTATTGTTATAAAAGTTAAATGCTAATAGATGAACTTCAATTGTAGAATATAAAAACTATTGGTGTTTTCTAAAACGATGCTTAATTTTACTGTTCAAAAATATTTTCCACTTTCTCTTTCATTCTATCTCTTTTTGACTTGCATCATTTTGCTCTACATTTTCTTTTCTCCCATTGGACAAACACTTTACAGAAGGTAAAAGTTAAGACCAGGGATTATTACTAAGACTAAGAGCTACAAATGGACATTTCCCAGTGATGATTCATATCATGGATGAATTGAGTTCCTGTTGCTCTTAAAATACTTACTTTTATTTTAGAATTTAGAATAAACCAAACCAGGTTGGAAGAGACCTTCAAGATCATCGCATCCAACCCATCAACCAATCCAACCCACCTAAATAATTAACCCATGGCACCAAGCACCCCATCAAATCTCCTCCTGAAAACCTCCAATGATGGAGACTCCACCACCTCCCCAGGCAGCCCATTCCAATGGGCAATCACGGTGTCAAAGGCCTTGCTGAAGTCCAGGTAGACCACATCCACAGGCCTCCTCACGTCCACCAGGCGGGTCACCTGATCATAGAAGGAGATCAGGTTGGTCAGGCAGGACCTGCCCTTCCTAAATCCATGCTGGCTAGGCCTGATCCCTTGGCCATCCTCTAAGTGCTGTGTGATTGCACTCAGGATGACCTGTTCCATGATCTTGCCTGGCACTGAGGTCAGGCTGACAGGCCTATAATTCCCTGGCTCATCCAACCAGCCTTTCTTGTGGATGGGCACAACGTTGGCCAGCTTCCAGTCCTCTGGGACCTCTCCAGTGATCCAGGACTGCTGAAAAATGATGGAGAGTGGCTTGGCCAGCTCATCTGCCAGCTCTCTCAGCACCCTAGGATGGATCCCATCTGGTCCCATGGACTTGTGGGGATCTAAGCGGCTGAGGAGTGTTCCAACCACCTGGTCCTGGAGCATAGGGAAACTGTGCAGCTCCCTGGCTCCTTCTGCCAGCTCTGCAGGCCAGCTGTCTGGAAGACGTTCTGTCCTTCTAGTAAAAATTGAAGCAAAGAAGGTGTTAAGTACCTCTGCCTTTTCCTCGTCCTTTGATACAACATTTCCCTCCATGTCAACCAAGGAGTGGAGGTTGTCCTTTCCCTTCCTCTTGCTATTAATATATTTATAGAAGAACTTTTTGTTGTCCTTCACAGTAGAGGCCAGTTTAAGCTCCAAATGTGCTTTTGCCTCCCTAATTTTCTTCCTTTCTTCTCTGATTCTAAGGAGAGTCTTATTATGAAACTTCTCAATAAATGTGCTTCAGTTACATAGCTGAAATTGGGAGGAAAGAAACTGAGGGCATGTACTGAAAGAAAGCATGTAGAATATTTTAGCTTATATCTACTGTAAATGAATCCAGGGAGAAAAAACTCAGTGTCTTCAATTTTTGTCTCTGTATGATCTTTCTAAAAATGAAGAAGTAGCTAACAACTTGCTTTATATAGCAGACGAGTGTCTAAAGGGAGCTGTTCATTATCTATTTAGCATAGATGTGTTTTATTCAGTGGCAGTAGATTGTTAGATCTGTATATTGGTATGAAGTGAAACTAAAGCAGAGGGTTTATTCATCAGAAACAGAGGTAATGTTAAGGTTCTGTGGGATAAGTCTTTGACTGGATAATCTGTGAAATGGCCATAGTTATTCTGAGCACAGAATACACAGCTAGCATTTTAGGAAGATATGAGTCCTAGTCGGATCATTTCCCACCATTTTAAAAAGTAAAGTTTTCTGGGTTCCACAAGTTTCCATCTCCAGATGTGAGTTTTCACTCAGATACCTACATCACAGTTTGCATGCAGTTTATGCATTTACATGTTAACCATAATCTAAGAATCTCTATTGACTTACCAGTCTTGGGTATGTTATGTATGATGCTTAACAGGCTTGTGTATGTTAGTAGATATAAATTTGAATCCTGATAGCCTCAGGCAATGGGTTCCTCCCTGGGGATGGGCCAAGGCTGGGCTAGGATATTTGTCTGGGGTTAGCCCTACTACAGCACTCACTGGACAGGGGGAGTGAAGCCCATTCGTGCCCTCAGGCTCCTGATTCTTGTAAACAAATTCCACAATGCAGAGAATAGTCAGTTCTGGGATATATTGAGTACCACTGGTTCATGATTAAATTCTCAGAGACCATCCAGCAGGAAAATACTTTGATTATGCTCTAATATTTATGTTACAAAGCTTAGAAAATCTGAAATTTAAAGTGGTTGTTTACAGTAAGACAAAAATACCACTCTTTCTCAGTTCTTATTGGCAACTTCCTTATTGGACAAATAAACTTAGAAGAAAACTGTTTCCTATTGCTCAGGTTGTGAGAACAGTGGGAAGCCAGGGAAAGCACTTGGCCCATACCTATGTCAGAGGAATCAATTCTACTCTAAGAGGTCTAAATAAACTGCCCAATATTATTAATTTTCATAATAAATCCCAAGTCTGAATATCAGTTTCACAAAGGGAATTCCCTGCAAATCCTTAGATTAAGAGCTTTAGACTCAGAGTCCTTCGGTTTTCCTTTGCCTAAAGGAGTCCCCAGAAGGCTGGCACCTACTCTCCTTCACAAGGACATTTGCCTATCTGTATGTGAGGCTACACATACACACTTGTTTCAGGTTCAGTCATACAGGATGGAAATAAGGAACTTCCTTTCAATACTCTTTTAATGTAGTTATGTTTATTGCTTACTCCTTTGAAGTACTATGTAAAGATGTAGTTTTTAATCAAATGTGATAATTTATCTTTCTAAGAATAATACAACATTCAGGTTACAATCCTGTCAGCTGTTATAAACTTAGCTGGGAATGATAAAGTTTAAATCAATACAGATTTACAACCCACAGTTGTAAAGTGCTTTATAAAAATGTCCCAATATGCTGCTGCTATATACAGAGGTAAGAGTAGTGTCTGCTTTTACCTGAAACACAAGGACAAGCTTTGACCATTTACAGTTTCTAAGTATGTGAGGTGTTACTGGTAAAGAGTTGTGAATGCATTAGAAGATTTCTCCTTGCTTCTTTTCTGTTTGTCTAATTTTTTTTTAATCCAATTTCCAACACAAAACTACTTGTTTCTGATGTATATAGTGCATCTCTGTAACATATTTACAATAACATTTTTTTCTTTCCATTTAACAAATCATAGATGTGGTATACAGGTAATAAAATCCCTTTTTGGGTACCATATAAAGCATATCAGTCATGGATAATTTTTCTTAGAAAGGAACTTGTACACAAACATTTAGATTCCAGCTGAGTCAAGTAGGCAAAGACGTCTTCCAAATAAATAAAAAATAAATTTAAAAATTGAGGTATAAAATGCAGTTTAGAAAATTTAACAGTAACTAAGGTTTCAGTGCTTAATGGCAACTAAAAGTGCAGTGGACAAAACTTCTAGCTAACTCATGAAGGTGCATCAGACAATCATGTTTCAATAACATTTCAGAATATATCCACTGACGTGTTGGCAGCAGATTCACCAACCATTCTACAGCACACAGCACTATCAAGAGACATCAAAAGATAGTGTCTCTTAACAGATAAAAAGCTGAGATCACCTTCTTTTTCTCATTATTTATGCATTATACTTTAAAAAGCAACAGAACAAAGCAAAGCACCTCTGGTTTTGAGACTTTCTTCCTGAAGGGGTGCTCATTTGCTTTGAGTTGTATCCACATTTGCATAGTTCAATATGAGACTCTCCGACTACATGCCAAAAGAAAGGAAAAAAACACCAAACAACTCGTTTCACTCAGAGTCTACAACTACACACAACCTTGATCAAGTCTCCTAATGTGACAAGCTAGTTTCTGATACAGAATCACACTAAGGTATCAAAGAACTATATTAATTGCATGTTTTACCTTACAAGTGAAATGTTCTCAAAAATGCAGCATTAACCTCCAGAAGCAAAATGTTTTCTCTGGGATGACAAAAGCTTTATAAAAATGAAGGTCAGTGATTAAGTACTGTGTAGACGTCATGATAATTCACTCTTTGCCTTATTAAGGAGTATAAAAAATACCATCCTGACAGATTACACTCTGTAGCTTTATAATAGAACCTATTTCCTATTACAAAATGTCCAGACGCAGTAACATTTATGAACTAAATATATAAATTCCAGAGCAATTTCAAAACTTAATTTTTAATGATGGGATCACAGTCTTTTTCAGTGACCTGGCTGTTTCTGCCCTTCAGTGATCTCTGTTCCATAATTGTGAGACACCCTAACTTCTTCCAGCCTCTGGCTAGAACAGAGCAACAGTTCAATTTAGCTTACTTCTATCAAAACAACAACAACAAAGCAAACCAAGCCAAAACCAGAAAAAACATCCACAAAACAAAGAAATGCATTGAATTATGTGTAAGACTTTAGCTGCAATGTGCTTAAGTTGAATTCTGGTACTGATTCTTTTCCACCTGTGTTTGCCTCTTCAGCAGTTTCTTTTGGGAGAACGATCACAGATTCAATGTTCAGAATATGTTGAGCAATTAAATTATTTCTGCTTCCTATGGATGCAATTCAGTGTGATAGCAGCTTCTTTCAGTACTCAGCATATGTCCTCAGAAATTAAGTACAATGGAGATATGAGGAGTGTGGGAATTAATCTCCATTTCTTTCCTTTCCTTTTTTTCTTGCAATTTTTTCTTCTCATGGCCCCTTCCCCTACAAATATAATAACATTTATTATTACAATTGTGGATTTTTTTTCAAAAACTATTTAGCATTGGAGAAGAAAAGTGGAAAATTTCTTGGGTTTTAATATATGTTTATGATGGGATCTTAGATACCTGTATTGCATAGACTCTTACAATGAAAACATGTATCAGTTCTTAATCCTGAGTCAGACTTCCCCATAATTTCATTACACTGTTAACAGACTTAACTGTTATTTGAGCAAAAGTGGCATCTAGATCACGGAATCACAGAATGTTAGGGGTTGGAAGAGACTTTCAGAGATCATCAAGTCTAAGCCCACCCAGCGTAGAAGGTGTGTTTTGAAAATCTTCAACTCAACAGCTTCACTGGGCAGCCTGTTTCCATTACAGAATAATAGAATTGTCAGGGTTGGAAGGGACCCCAAGAATCATCTAGTTCCAAACCCTCTGACATGGTCAGGGACACCCTCAACTAGATCACGTTGCCCAGAACAACATCAAACCTAGCCTTAAAAACCTCCAGGGATGGGGCTTCTACCACCTCCCAAGGCAACCAGTTCCAGTGTCTCACCACCCTCACGCTGAAGAACTTCTTTTTGATGTCTAATCTAAATCTACCCTCCTCTAGTGTGGATCCATTCCCCCTAGTCCTGACACCCTAACAAGTTCTTCACCAGATTTCTTGTAGGCGCCCTTCAGATATTGGAAGGCCACAATAAAGTCACCTCAGAGCCCAACTCTCTCAGCCTGTCCTCACAGGAGAGTTGCTCCAGCCCTCTGATTATCCTTGTGGCCCTTCTCTGGACACATTCCAGGATGTCCATATGTTTCTTGTTATAGGGGCTCCAGAATTTGGATGCAGTACTCCAGGTGGGGTCTCACAAGGGCAGTGTAGAGGGGGAGAATCACCTCTCTCAATCTGCTGGCCACAGTTCTCTTATGCAGCCCAAGATACAGATGGCTTTCTGAGATTCTCATCCACCAGCACTCCTAAGTTGTTTTATCCAGGGCTGTTCTCAAGCCAGTCACTACCCAGCCTATATCAGTGCCTGGGATTGCCCCAACCTAGATGCAGGACCCTGCACTTGGTCTTGTTGAACTTCATGCGGTTGTCATGGGCCCAACTCTCCAGCCTGACAAAGTCCCTCTGGATGGCATCTCTCCCCTCCAGCGTGTCTGCCACACCACACAACTCAGCGTTGTCAGCAAACCTGCCGAGGGTGCACTCAATGACACTATCCATGTCACCAACGAAGATGTTGAATAAGACTGATCTCTGCGGGACTCCACTTGTCGCTGGCCTTCACTTGCACATGAACCCATTGACAACCACTCTTTGGGCGTGGCCATCAAGCCAGTTCTTTATCCACTGAATGGTCCATCCATCATACCCTTACTGCACCAGCTTGGAGGTCAGGATGTCATGCAGAACAATGTCAAAGTCTTTGCTCAGGTTCCCTCTGGGACAGGTGCATCCCATTAGCTGCTTGCATCCCTGGCATCCTGCAAACTGAGCTGTAACTCTAAAATCCAACCCCCTGTCAATGACACCAGCCCCAAGCCATGAATTAACCTGTTGGCTCTTCCTAAATATTCCCTCGTCCATCGATGATGTCAGGGGGATGAAGGAAAACACAACTTGACCTCCTGATCCCTTTACCCATCAGCCCAAGGTCCTAAAGTCTCTTTTAATTGATTGTGAGCCTCTCACTGCTGCATATCACTACCCACTTGAAAAAACAGAAGTGGTAGATAGAAAACTTTTTATCAAGATGATTTGCCACATATTTAGTGCTTCTCTGCTGTACTCCACTCTTGTTCATCTTCCACTCAAGCTCACAGTTCCAAACACGGGCAAAACTTTTGGCTATTCCTCAGGGTATGCACTTCTCTCCCTAGGATTTATGAGCATTACATAGAAGTACACTTAAAAAAAAAAAAAAAAGAACAAACTTGAATTCTTGATTTCTCAGCTGGTGTGATATAAAAGTCACACAAACAGCTTTTGCATATGGAGTGTGGAATGCTCAACAGAGCTCCAAGAAACTTTATCATGCATACAAAGCCTTTCCTAGTCCAATCTTCCTAACCTCCAATGCACATGCATATCATGATGACAGTGAATGTATAAGTAGAGTACAAAGTACAAATGCTTGTAAAGTTCCTCTTCCTAGAGTCTTCAGGGAATTTTAATGAATGTATGTATAATTCATTTAAAAGGAGATAACTGGCGTGTGGCATACCAGGAACTGTGACTTGTTCCATTGATGTTAATGATAACAGTCTCAGTCAACTGCTGTGATGAAGCTGTGATGAACCTCCTTGAACCTTACAACAGCTCATATATTTTCCCCTTGCTATAAATGTTTTATTTTACCTGATACAGTAATGGAATTGTCAAGATAATGAACAGAGTAATCATTTCACACAAATGGCTAACTTTAATTAAAAATCACAAGTGTTGACTGCTAAAATATAGGGGTAACAGACCATTGGTCAGATTACAGAGCACCAGTAATTGAGATGTGACTATAGACACATAGACCTGTGAACTCCACCACACTGAAGGACACCATGTTTGCTGTCAGTAAGAAGTAGTCTTAACACATCATTAGCCCATATATATGTAATTTTTTTAGTTAGCTGTTAAACCTGCAAGGACAAATATTAACTTTTAGACCATCTCCAATGTAAAAGTTGGAATTAATGAGGCAACTGCTAAGGTGAGGGATGTCAATGTTCTAAGAATGTGGTTTCCAGGAGTAATTGTTTTGTAATATATTACATTTGATACTGAGGAACAGAAACTCTCCAATCTTATGGTATGCTGTCCCATGTCTATCTTAGCAAGTAACATTCAGAGTGCTAGAGAGGGAACCTGAAGTTGTCCTCAGTGAAAGTGCCACTGAAATGTCTGACAGGATCCAGAACACTTTTCAGATATGGATATATTTCAGGTTAATGTGGACATGGTGTGAAATGCCAAGGTTTTATAAGACTTAGCACTAACACCATCTTCTCAAAACTCTCTTTTACTACTGGCAAATAAATCACAGCCTTTCCTCTCAAGTGTCTTTGTTACCTTTTGGCTAGAGTATTACACTAAGTTTGTTTGCCATCTTGCCTTTGAAAAGACACACCGCTTTTGCAGCAAGATGTATTCACTCAGTAAAACTGAGCACTCTTGTTTTACCAGTTGCCAGTTTACTGTAAGACAAAAAACAGCATTTGAAATTTCAATGTCAAACCCCACATTGTACTATGTTTTAGCACAATTTATCTTAAGGGTTGATCTCTGAATCAGTATAAAATGTCTTTTGTAACTAATCTCAAGCCATACGGCAATCCACATCTTTGTCTACTATGATCCTATGCATACTTCGATTAGCTGTTAATAAAGACTTGAGGCCTATGGAAGGGACCTTATATGATTATATGTATGGAAGTACCCATCTTAAGTTTTAAATGAAGCATACTGTATTCATTAACCAAACCCTTGTTTCTCAGCAGTTGCATTAAACTGAAAAAGAGGATGACTGTAGCCCGCTTGTTTCAATGTATTGGTGGAATTTGCTTGTTTCTTTTTAAATTAAAGAAGATTCTTTAAAATCAAAATTCATCACAAAGTAAAATTCAGTCAGGATTCCAAATAGGAAGCTGGAGGTAAATGAGACCCTGCCAGTCAGATATATCTGGCCATTGGTTTCTTTCAGCCTGTTTCGAGACACAAATTTTCCAAGGATTACAATGTAAAAGCAACAAGGCACTCTGATAGTTCTGCATTCAGAGACATTAGGTCTTTAGATTTTTCCAGAGGAGTCTGAGAAATGAGGAAAAAAGTAAATTAAAAAAAAAATTAGAAGAGAAAATTATTTCAAAGAAGAGTGAGAACAAATTGCAAGCTATTGCATTATTATGTGAAGCTATAATTATTTTTTTTGGTGCTTTTTGCACAGTCATACTCCAGAATGCAACTTCAAATCCCTCTACCCTAGAATAATCAGTGTACATCACATAGGATCACTCCAAACACTGGAAAGGTATGCTCAGATCTGGCAACAGGAGTACTTACACAATGTTCATCTGAGTCAGTCTGTATGTCTAAAGGCCAGCCTCTACTCCTAAGAGACAGCCCTCCTTGCATTTAAATCTATCCTTCCATGAGACTTGCAATTCTTTTGAGAAATCATACTGGGAGCTCAGGATACATGGTGCTTTTTATTCAGTAATTGGAGGCAACAGGCAAATATGAAAACTGGGCAGTACTGAACAAGTTGTTCTACCAGGATCCATCATTGCCCTTCAGAGAGATGGTGAGTAACCACTTTCCACTGCTTGTGCTCCCACAGAAGCAGAAGCAAAAAGTGCAATGGTAAAAATTAACAATCTTGATGAGTGAATGTTAATGAACTCAAAAAGTTAAAACTACCAAGAAGCTAGAGATTAGCATGCCTAAGGATCCATAAATCTGACTTTATGTATTCAACAACGAGGTGTTTATCTACCAGGTTCTACTGTTTAAATGACCACAGAGAATTACTGCGATATTAAAACATCCTTGACAGCTGCAATGAGACCAATTCACTTATTTGCCATCACATTTTAACAACATTCAGTCATTATCAGTCAGGATGTATCTTAACAAATAACCTAAGGATAAACCCTTACAGGTCTATTACTTATGGGAAATTTTGTGGTTGGGTTTTTTAAAATTGAAAAGTAGTTTTAGTTAAGCAAATAAAAAATTAAACACATTTTTTGATAAGTAAGTATATAAATACTAAATCAAGACCTGTGTAATTTCAGAAGAACTATCTTTGATATAAAATGAACATTTGACTGCCTTTGAGCTTTAATAAACATGGACTATGAGAGCTGAATTTCAACTAATGTCATGCTTAGGTTATATGATATGTAAAATACATTAAAAGCACAGTATGAGGCCAAGAAAGCTTGTGCCTTGGAATATCTCTAATAATAGGCTTCATGCTACTTTTCAGTCTGCTTTAGGGTTTTGAAGGTTTATAAGGTATACCTTATATACCATATATATGAAGAAGAAGAAGAATAGTTATTAATTCTATAACAGTTTTTATGTTAATAAAGCAGATATTGGCAGGATTTTGGTTTGGTTTTGTTGTGTTTTTTTTTTTTTTCAAAAATAGCTTTATTTCTTTCTCTTTGAAACAAAATGTGATATTAATATTGTGCATGATTTTATGACAGTAATTATTTTTATTAATTCTATCACTACTTAACAAATTACATTAATTCAGCTTTAAAAATTCAGACCATAGAGTAACTTATAAAAAACAAATAAATTCACTTTAAATGACCCACACAATTCACTGGAATGTGTTTTGAAGGGAACACTGGTTAAGACCAAAGACAAATCACTGCCCTATGCCTGCAAGGAGAGATTTGCAGTGACATGCAGATGTGAATACTTTCTTCCTGATTGGTGTTATGAAGTAAGTTTCCTTTTTCTATGCCCATTAACATTGTTAACTCAAACTGTGTTAGTCTCATTCTGTGTATATGAATGCCAATTTATCTTTTCTGAGTATAAATAGATACAAATCAAAGGTAAGAACTTTCTAGTGTTTGTTCATGGTTAATATTAAAAAGGTAACTTTGTAGTATTTATTTATTATGGACCACTAAATATTCATATTCCCTTATACAACAATGAACCATTTAAACCAAGTTAATACCAAATTACGCAATGAATGTTCATGGCAAAACTCCTTCACAATTTCACAGAATAAAAAGTACTGTTAATGTCTGCTCATCACCATTTTCACTTTCCAAGAAAAATCTCAGGTTACAATTATGTCATTATGTTTCTTTTTCTAATATCGTTTCATTTCCTCACAAGCCCTATGAGGAGAGGCTGAGGGAGCTGGGATTGTTTAGCCTGGAGAAGAGGAGGCTCAGGGGTGACCTCATTGCCCTCTACAACTACCTGAAAGGTGGTTGTAGCTGGGAGGGGGTTGGGCTCTTCTCCCAGGCAACCAGCACCAGAACAAGGGGACATAGTCTCAAGCTGCGCCAGGGGAGGTTTAGACTCGAGGTGAGGAGAAAGTTCTCCACCGAGCGAGTTGTTCGTCATTGGAATGTGCTGCCCAGGGAGGTGGTGGAGTCACCGTCCCTGGAGGTGTTCAAGAGGAGATTGGACGTGGCACTTGGTGCCATGGTCTAGCCGTGAGGTCTGTGTTGATAGGTTGGACTTGATGATCCTCGAGGTCTCTTACAACCTAAGTGATACTGTGATACTGTGATACTGTGATACACAATGAATGTTCATGACGAAACTCCTTCACAATTTCACAGAATAAAAAGTACTGTTAATGTCTGCTCATCAGCATTTTCACTTTCCAAGAAAAATCTCAGATTACAATTATGTCATTATGTTTCTTTTTCTAATATCATTTCATTTAGTACACTGCAACTGTAGTTACTTTTGAATATGAGGAAGACAAACCATATCAGCGTGCTCTAACAAGGGCGCAAGAGCAAGTTGTGTCTTCAGCTGATCTGTCAGCCCTCACATGCTGCAAAGAAAATAAATGACACATAAAATAAAAGTTAATATTATCAATCTATATTTTACAGGGTTCTTCTAATTAAATCAGTGGAACTGTTCATGCTCCAGTGTTGTTCTTGGTAACACAGATGTTTTCCCATGCTTTTTCACACTTTTCTTGTCACATTTTCAAGTGACACTAGCCGTTCAATAGAAATGGTATTATTTTCAGTTCTCATTGATCTTCATTTACCAAACTATCAAACAGTGTAAACTTCATTGACTTCTGCTCTGTTTCCATTTCACAGTAACCCAAAGTCAGTTGTTTAACACTGTTAGTTTTCAAGTACTATGAAGTCTAACAGGCTGTCAAAGGAAAGGGAAAGAGATTGAATGCAAGCAAAAGCAGTGGTTTAAAATGATTCTTGTAAACTAATTTTCATGAAAGAAAATCATGTATTTGGAGTCTAGCCAAACAGGTTCCAGCCATCTACCTATGTTAGCAGAGACACTGTGTCCATTGCTGGCAGTGCAGATTTTCATGTACAAAACTTGGAACTGGCTGGAAGATGAAGGTAGCTCTTTTGGTTTAGATAATGCACACTCATTCAACAAATAAAATTTCATTTCTAATTCCACTGCCAGGTTCTGATTCTAAATTCTGCAGTCCCTATGATGGTGAGCTTCCAAGCAGGTTGTCTTCCAGTCACCTTCACAAGGGAATTAAACAGTACTGTTGCCCAAACCTCACTTTTATTCAGAACAATTTTTAATTCTTAAACGCATTTACAAAATTAACAGTTTTGGAATTCAAAAGTTAAAGCTGCATACTAGTTTTTTCCCATTTGTCCTTAAAATAGTTGTAGTCCCTGGGAGGAAAAGAAAGAAAGCACCACTAATTTCTTATGAAATTCTTGTAATTTCAAATTCTAGTTTGATTTATCAGTGCATGGATTTATCACTCATTATCAGAGTTTGCAGAGAGCAATTGTAATTAGACCAAGTGATACCAATGAAAGACATAGACAAGACTTTATCATCACGAGCCCTTCTTCAGACCTGTTCTCTATCCTCCTTATGAGAACCTGTTTGTTTACTCCACTTTTCATGATTTTGTCCTTTGCCTTACAGTAAATTAAATTATATTAAGCTGACCAAGGTATCCTATGAGAAGCAATACATTCTTTATTTTGTTAACACCCTTGCAGCTCAAACACACCTCAATTTAAACAAACAAACAAACCCAACCCAAAAATATATACAACAAACAAAACAACAAACACATAACCCCAGAAAATCCTTTAGGTCAAACCCTTAATTAGTGGGACTTAAATGTTAACTTTCCATAGGTAAACTAGAATTTCAGATTAAGGACATTTTATGAAAATTTTAACTATATGACTTGAGACTCCAGAATTAACAGGAAGAATTACTCTTTACTGACACCACAGAATAGGAATAGAATCTGGGTAAGTAATCTATTTCACCTTATTTAATTTTTTTTTTTTGGACTGGCAGGGTTCAACAAAAATGCAACATGGGCACGAAACAGAGAGCTGAGATTTATAATGTCATGTAATGTGCCTAAAATATATTATTTTCATATGAACAAAAGGCTCTTTCTCTGTCAAACATAAAAACTGCAAAGCTGTTTTGTGTTTAAAATAATTATAATATGCACTTTTATAATTAAGACTTAGTACAATTTATTTTTTTAAAAAAATTAAACTTTATTTTATTATATGTATGACTAAAAAGAATAATTAGTTTCCTAAATAAGTTTAGAATTCACAACCTATGCATAAACCACAATAGAAAGAATATACCAAGCTTTTAAATGACCAAAAGAATGGTTATTTTGTTTATATTTCAAATTTCTCTAACATATTATACACTGTAAAAAAAAAAACCAAACAATATCTTTTGATATTTAAAAAGCATCCATATTATACTATAATACATACAAAACTTGTTCATTACTGCCTATTAAAAATATCTGTTTAAAATTTATTTTTTGCTATAAATAAACCTCCTGGAGCAAAATGTGATCACTATTTCAATATGTGCAACACGCTCTCCTACTCTTTTTACCCACAGTATACTTAGGTCCTTTGTGTCAAATGCAACCATTTGTCATTTACACCAACGGGAAATGAAAGACAGTGCTCATTTTATTCACTGTTTGAAAGAATTGATTCCATCATATTCTACCTGCCGCAATTTGCCACCGGTATCAGAAGAAACGAAAGGCATGCTTAGGTAACTGACTCAGTATTTCTAGTTCTGCTTTACATTGGAGATTTATAAAAATAGTAACATAGGAAAACGTAGTTTTTGAAAGCTTAATGCTATCACACAAATGCAATTATTTTATCAATTACTCTATATGCTAGATAACATCTAAAACATTCCCCAGGGGCACTCAATTCACTTGACTGACTGTTCTGTCAGCAAATTCAGTAAAATTTTTCTGAGGCTGACAGAATCTCTTATCATTCTCAAAGTGCATTGAGGACATCTCACCCCACAGGAATGCAAATTTTCAACTAGTTTAACTTCATCGTTTGAAAAAAAAGACAGATCAGAGGCAAGAGCATATTTCTGAATTAGACTTTCCTTATCCCAGCCTCAGAAGGTGTCAGCTGACCACCTACATTTGTGCTTCTGTCAGATCACACCACTGAAGGAGATCGGTGTTATTCATTCAGCCCTGGAACTTCCGATGAGATAGTTTGATTTCTTGTATCTCTGCAAATGTTTCTCACAGAAAATAATTTTGAAATTATTTATCACAGTTAATTATATTTTTTTATAATGGGGAACATTCACATACATTGCAACAGAGAGCAGTTTAAAAAAAAAAAAAAACAACCAAACATTTTCTCCAGCTAATGATCTGATCATACATGAAGCTATTCTTTATCTACAGGCTAATTAAACTAGGAATGCTAAAAGATTAAAAAAGAACAGTAGTTCACTTTATGTATTAGTGTCCCTAACACCATCATAAACAATTTTTTTTCAGAGATTTCTGCTTTGTGATGTGTTTATTCCAGATTGTTAATTGGATCCGTAAAAATCAAGATACTTGGAAACTGGTGGTACCATACAAAATCAAGGTGTTTCTTTTCCTTAATATAAGTAATATGGCATGACATTCAATTTGAGATGCCAGAAGAAGTACTTGATAAGTGTCAGGTACTAACAGTACTTATTAAATATGTAAATTCTGACACATTAGGAATTTGAGGTCCAAGGAATGTCCATGCCTTTGAAAAATAGTTTAAAGTCACCAGGAAAAATTAAAATTGCTGCTCAGGCACATACTGACATATGCCTTTTCTAGCACTAAATATTTTGTGGTTTTACTGTGTTTTTTTTGTACTATGCTTAAGCGATCTTTAGTTCAAGCAGCATCTACATGCTGTTTGCAACTCCACATTAGCTGACAAAATATTTATTCCCCAAATTACCAGACGTATTTGCACATGTATTGCTCTATGCAAGTGAGCATCAGTAATTTTTCATTTGAGTGAAAACCAGATACATATCATGAGATATTAGTGCTAGCACATCTACCTCATACATACAGGACAACTGACTCTAAAATATAGGATGAACATTTACAGGAACAGTCACCTAATATCACTGACAGGAACATATGAAAGCTTCCACTTAAAATAGTCATTTCTGAAATCCTACAGATTATTTATAAGCTACTATAGAAAAGGATGCAGTCAAAAGAATGAGTCAGTGACATTTTTCATTTTCCATGTTAGCAGTGAATTCTCAGTTTTGTTAGCACTGCATTAGAAAGATTTAGATGTCTATCACTATTAACTGGGTTTTCAATGCAACCAGTTTAGATTACACTTTTTAGCACTCTGATTTGTTGATAAAGCTAACAACTACCAATTATATTTGACCAAAATGACCTGTTTGTATAGTGCCTGTGGGAGATGCACATCTTATTCAGACAAATGTTTTTCCATATAGTTAAAATTAACATTTTTAAACTTATAGATACATAATTACCTGTTTTGAATGACTGGAAGATAAAGATGAAATTACAATTGGGTAATACTGTACACATAAGAGGACATTTTTTAAAATGGGGTGTTTTTCCCCTTAAATTTAGGTATAGAATCTGTTATTGTGACACAACACTCACTAAAGAATTACTTGTCACTAGAAAATTTAAAAGATTACAGAGGTATGTTTGAGAAAGAAAGACAAACTGCATTAGCTGACATTTTCAAGAGCACCTTAGGGAACATTGAGGAAGCTTGACTTATCTTGGAGATTTCAATTTCTCTAAACTCCATCTGTAGTCCGTGTGTGAGAGTGATTTCTTCAGAAAGCAATTCAGTATGGCTAATCTGACTCCTGCTTTGAATCACATATAGAGAAGTCCATTTCCACTGATGACTTTGGGAACCTAGAACAACATAGAAACAAGTATAGAGTAAGACCAACTTTTCCAGCCAAGTAGGTTTTTCCACAAAAATCATTCTTCTGTTTAATGATAAGAAAATATTTTTATGAACTAATCTCTTTTTTAATCTATCTTTGAATTAAAAAAAAAAAAAAAAATTGAATTATCTTGTGGAGACTATATGTGAGGTTCATGGTGGAAAAACACCTCTTTTTGGGAGTTTGAAAGAAGAGTGAAGTACTAACATAACTTCTCATTCTTAAAATACTTACATTATATTTTAGAGGAAAGAGCATACTTACACTGTGTTGACTTCCATACTTTAGATACTGACTTAATTATTGCAGCATGGATAAGAGCTTGGTGGTATTTTTGCCTCTATTCCATGAGAAGCCACCAATTATTTGTATGATGTCTTGGTATTAAAGTGGTAGTTAGGAGCTAGTTTAATCTGGATAAATAATGAGAATGGCAGCAGCATCTTCCTTCCCAAAAGGTGGAGGTGGTAGAAGTGAATTTGGGATATATAAAGATCTCCAGTGTCAGTAGGACTCCTGTTGGCCACAACGTCAAAAAAAAATTTACTCTCTCTGTCCCTGTTTCACAGTTCATGTATATATATTACAAGATTGTATGCACACAAACACAAATGTATATTCCAAATATATAAAAAATCTTTCTTTATTAAAAGAAAGAAAAAGGTATATATGAATATATTCAGCTTCAGTATTAGGAGACTCAGAACTGTTTATTGATGAATTACAGCTCCCCTTTTGTTTCCAATTGTACTTCTTTACTCTAGATATTACTTATATATCCATGCTAATCAATAGATATTAGAACAAAAATTGTGATGTACATCAAAAAGACAGCACAATAACAATCCATAACTTGCTTCAGTTGTTACTACTAGGAGACCAAGGCCGATAGGAAATGCTAACAATCTGAATCAACCAGACATTGAGATAAAATGTTTCTTTTACAAGTTTGGAAATAGATTAAAAATACTCCACTGGTATGCATATAAGTCTGTAAAAAAATAATAGGAAAATAAATTATGGAGGAATTTCTCATGTGGCCTTTTAGGAACCAGGCTTGACTAAACACCTGGCCACATACCTCGCAACGAAACTTGTTTGTGGATTGCTCCCCATTCCCATTGGAGCCCTGGCCCTGTGCTGACTCGGCAGTTATGTGAGCCTTCTCCACGTGGCTAATCAGCTCCTCCTCCTGCGAGGCGGCAAAGTCACACAGGTGTTTTGCTTGTATGTTTCTTTTTCCAGAGTGTAATGCTTTAGAAAAGCCTGTATTGTCAGAGCTATTATAACGAAACACTTGGGGTTCTTTACTTTCTCTCTACAATTCTGTATGGCATTTCTAAGGTTATCTTGACACAATAACTTCGATGATTAAGTCCAAAAGTTATTCCAAGAACAACAAGAAAAATATTATGAAGATTGTTTTCAAGAGGTGTTATGATATTTCCAAGGTTATACTAATAATATCTGAGTTGTAGGAATCACAAAGTAAAATCCTAGCTACTGCTCAGAGCTCTGAAAGTAACTGTGACACAGCATATAATGAGTAATAAATGTCAAACTCTTACAAACAGCAGGAGTAAAAGATGCAGAAGGGAAATCTGCATGTGTGCTACAGTAGGAGAAAGGAAGTAAAGATGTCATTAAATCAGTCCATTAAATATGAGAAATTCAAACAGGCTAAGTCTGTCTTTGAGACTGCAATGAATGAAGATTATCTTAAATGACTGATATAGAATATAACCTAAAAGCCCACTGTGTCCACAAACAACAGGCACACAGAAACACCCAACATTTCATATCTTAGTTTAGTACAGAAGATTGAAAAATGATAGAAAATAACGCTAACTAAATGTCTGGCAAACATGTTTACAATGTATAATATTGACTCTGATTTTAATCTCTGCTGGAACCAATTTAACTAGGGAAATTTGAAAATAATACATCATATGAACAATAATGTTTTAGTGGCATATTAAGGGCACAGGCCCCCTAAGAATACTTGATGAGACTTGTAGATATCTCAGAGAATGGTCAGGATCCATTCATTGTAAGAACACACACAGCTTATATACCTTTTAGCAGCAGCAGAAAGCAAGCCCATTTCTTGCAGTAATTTTCCATCCTAGTCAAACAAAACTTATTTAAATGGTTATGCTTATGGTCATTGGTTAAGCATTTAAAAGCATTTTTACTACAAAGATCAACAACAGATATCCTTTATCTTGTCTCCTCTCTACCTTAGAGCCTCCCGAGGTTTCATTTTACTAAGCCTGTCTGTTTCTTTATCAAAACACTGTGTTTCAGATTCAAAAGAGATTAACTTCATTTCTTCAATCCCCATGTTTTAATTTGTCTATTTCCAAAGTCAATCAAACTTCACTGAATATTGTAGATTAAAATTAAGTTTTATGTCAATATTGTAGAAGTATTTACTGGGAAGGAGATAATATTCCAGTTTTGTCCATTGTGGTTATTTATTCAAAATAAAATTATTTATTCCTGAATTGAATTCCTTTCTTGACTGGTTTGGCTTTACAGTCTCAAGTATGAGAAGGCATAAAGGCTGAGAAGTCCAAGATAAACATGCAAGAAATTAAACTGATATCAGCAGGCCATGCAAAGGATTGTATTCTTTATGTGTAATCAGTTTGTCCTCCTGGTATTGGAAACAGAACATCAACTGAAAGAGGAATATAAGAATAGTCTTCTGTCCTTCTGCCATTTCACGTTATTTAAAGTTGAGCAAATGATCAGGACAATGGACATGCATAAAAATAAATGCAACAAGATTTCCAGTGAGTACACTAATACTTCAGATATGTAAATTAGCCTGTGGCTTTAATTTCTATTAATGTATTGGTAAAACTACACTCTGTTTAATTTCCTTTTGTAAGGACTCAACACAATTTTTTCCTTCCAAGTCAGAAGAGACATTTTGAATAAAGCAGGAATTCCAGATTTCACTTTGGAGAGCCATCTTCCCCCCAAGAAACATAAATTTTTTTAAGGTCCCAATAATTTTCAACTGCAAGCACTCAGTTATTCACAGAGTTTTGCATTACGGCTAGTTGATTTGCATTCATTTTTGTTAATACAGCCTGAATGACTAAGTTTAAGCCATTCCTGATTTTTTAATTATCAAAGGAAGAGGAAGAAATCTCAATTTTAAATATGAATAGAGATCCCTGTGTAGCTTTAAAATGATGGCTGTTTTATGGTGTCATCCACTGTATATTCTGGCATCATTAGTTGGAAAGGTCAAGTAATATTTATTTATATTAGACAGGAACCTCATGAAACTATCACTATGAAACTATCCCTGAGACTACAAAACTGATACATGTGCAATATTGGTTAATTCATTGTTTAATGAAAGCACAAACATTGCTTCAGAGTTCCAGCTCAACATTTGTCCTCATGTACAGCTCCTTTATTAAGCAAAATTAATTTAATCAATTAAGAAATTTTATTCTTCTTTGTACAGACAATATAATAAAATTGGAGAAAGAATAAAATGTTCGGTAGCTTTGTCCTTAAAATTAATGTTATATATAACAACCTCTCTTTTTTATTTATTTTTTTGTGACAACTTTGAACTCAGAGCACAAATTCAATTGGCATTTGGCTTGTTCAGATGTGAAAATGTTGCATTACATAAAGACGAAAATAATCTTAATAGTTCTAAACCTTTTTTCTCAGCTTCTCATAGATGGTTTATTACTATACATATGTGGAATTTTGTTAGATTATTAGAATTAACACATTTTATGGACAAGTTGGTTATTCAAAACCTTTATTCAATTGTAAAGCAGAACTACTTTTACTGAGACATTTAGTGAGATAACTGGGAAAAAAAAATATTCCATTTCTCATTTATAAAAAGTCCTGAAATATTTCAGCCCTTAAAAGTTATTTTAATGTATTTACTGTTAGACTTCTTGCTAATCTTTTCTCATTTGAGACACTCCCTCCTATCAATCATTATTCTTTTTTGTCAGAATTTTGCTGAAGTAGATTTATCAAAACTCATTGTATAAATATGGAAGGAGAAATCTCTCTATTGAACATGATTTTGCTTTATAACTGATTTTAGATTCCCACCAGAGGAAAATCTGTTTCATACCAATAGAATTATATCCATTTCTAAATAAATTGTGAGGATAAAACATATGGAGGATATTTCTATATGAAATATGCTGATCACATGTAGGCTGCAGGTAGTACAACAGCTGACAGGTCTCCAGTTAAGCACAATCATATGGGATTAGCTGTTCTCTTCATTAAGTTTATACAGAATAACAGAATCACAGAAATGTTGGGGTTGGAAGGGACCCTAAAGATCACCTAGTTCCAACCCTTTGACATGGCCAGGGAAACTTTCCACATACAGACACATACAGCCTGGCCTTAAAAAATTCCAGAGATGGAGCTTCTACCACATTCCTGGGCAACCTGTTCCAGTGTCTCACCACCCTCATGCTGAAGAACTTCTTCCTGACATCAATATACCCTGCACTAGCATGGATCCATTTCCCCTAGTCCTATCACTACCTGATACTCTAAAAAGGCCCTCACCAGATTTCTTAGTAGGCTCCCTTCAGATATTGGAATGCCACAGTAAGGTCTCCTCAGAGCCTTCTCTTCTCTAAACTGAACAATCCCAACTCTCTCAGCTTGTCCTCACAGGAGAGGTGCTCCAGCCCTCTGATCACCCCATGGCCCTTCTTTAGACACGTTCCAGGATGTCCATATGTTTCTTGTAATAGGGGCTCCAGAACTGGGCACAGTACTCCAGGTGCGGCCTCACAAGAGCAGTGTAGAGGGAGAGAATCACCTCTCTCAACCCGGTGGCCACAATTCTCTTGATGCAGCCTAAGATATGGTTGGCTTTCATAGCTTCTCATCTACCAGCACCCCTAAGTCCTTTTGTTGAGGGCTGTTCTCAAGCCAGTCACTGCCTAGCCTACTAGTGCCCAGATGCAGGACCCTGCACATAGTCTCGTTGAACCCCATGAGATTGTCATGGGCCCGCCGCTCCAGCCTGTCCCTCTGGATGGATCCCTCCCCTCCAACCATGTCTGCTGCACCACACAGCTTGGTGTCATCAGCAAACTTGCTGAGGGTGCACTCAATGCCACATGTCACCAATGAAGATGTTAAACAAGAGCAGTTCCAGTACTGATCCCTGAGAGACTCCACTTGTCACTGGCCTTCACTCAGGCATGGACCCATTGACAGCCACCCTTTGAGTGCAGCCATCACACAGTTCTTTATCCACTGAATGGTCCATCCATCAAACCAGCTTGGAGACCAGGATGTCATATGGGACAGTGTCAAAAGCTTTGCTCAGGTCCAGATCAATGACATCAGTTGCTCTCCCCTTGTCTATTAATGTTGTGACCTTGTCATAGAAGGCCACCAGGTTTGTCAGGCAGGATTTACCCTTGGTGAAGCTGTTTTGATTGTATGAAAACACCTTTTCTTTAATCTTCTGCTTCAGCAATGCCTCCAGGAGGATCTGTTCCTTGATCTCAGTGGGCCCAGAAGTGTAACTGACTGGACTACAGTTCCCTATATCATCCTTCTATCCCAATTTGAAAATGGGGTTTATGTTTTCCCTTTTCCACTCAGTGGGGTCTTCTCCACACTGCCATGACTTTTGGAATATAATAGAGAGCAGTTTGTGACCTCATCTGTCAATTCCTTCAGTACCTGTGGATATATCTCATCAGGTCCCAATCTGCAATCTCTGTAAAGCTTCATTATTCAGTAGGTAAAATAGCTACTATCTAGAACTAGAAGCACACTTGTACTAGAAAGAAAATAATACTGTACTTCTCATGGAGAGCTTGAAAGGACCAGGTTTCTTACATTTCACATGCAAGCACTTGGAGTAGCCCTGTGTAACAGACTGGTAGAATAAAGTTACATTTAAAGTTTCTTAAGAATCTCAAAGAAGTTAATGTCTGAATGCTAAATAATGCTACAGACAAAACTGTGTCTCAGAAGTCTGAATAACTTCATATGTACCTGCTTTCACCATGAGTTAATTTCCCTTACTGTTACACATGGAAACATCCCTTGACTGTAGCCCTGATGAAGCTGACTCAGTGGTTGCTGACCTTGGGAATCTCTTAGGAAGTTGTCAAACAGCTTCAGTCATGGTGACTCTCTGTGAGAGGTTAGCTATGCTGTTTGTCCTACTAATAATAAATGCTTACGGTGAAATGGTATTTCTGTTTCCCAGGAAGACAAAGGTGGAAATATTTAAAGTGAGACATCATTAACTCAGAGGGAATGACTTTCTTTACATTAAAAATACTGAAACTGAGTCAAAAGACAAGAGGAAAAGAAGTAGATTTCACTTGATTTCAATAACCATGGTAAATATGCTATTTCAAAGCCACCACAAATAATACAGCAGAGGCAGACAAAAATTTGTCCCCACAAGAAGAAATAGATAATCAAATGTTGAATAATCTGTTCATGTAAAAGTTACTGATGCCCTGCAGCTGCAGTATATAATGCAACCATTTGTGTTTGGTTTTTTTAAATAAAAGAGAAAAAAGCTTTCTTTTCATGCTAGATATGGAAAATAAAAGTGCTCTTTCTTCAAAACCTCAGACTTCTTTTGAATTTTTTCACTCCCTAGGTGTGTAATTAAGAAACAACATACCCTGCATTGTTCAAAAAGTATTTATTTTTTTTTCAAGATACAGGAAAATCAGACTTTAGATAAAAAGCTCCAGTTAAGTTATAAGATGACAGCATGGCACCAGGAAAAATAAGTTGCTGGGGTCCTTTCTCTCTCCTGATGTGACTGTAAACAAATGTGTGTTTTCAAGAAAAAAATATCAGCTCAGACAATCTGCTGACAAGCCAGCAGAGCCACCAAGACAGGAAGAGTTAAATGCAAGGTCTTATTGCTTGACATTTTGTAATAAACTCTTTATTTAGAATAAACCTTTATTTAGAATAAATCAAACCAGGTTGGAAGAGACCTTCAAGATCATCGCGTCCAACCCATCAACCAATCCAACCCACCCAAACAGCTAAAACATGGCACCAAGCACCCCATCAAGTCTCCTCCTGAACACCTCCAATGACGGCAACTCCACCACCTCCTTGGGAAGCCCATTTCGATGGGCAATCACTCTTTCTGTATAGAACTTTTTCCTAACATCCAACCTAAACCTCCCCTGGCGCAGCCTGAGACTGTGTTCTCTTGTTCTGGTACTGGCTGCCTGGGAGAAGAGACTATCATCCGCCTGCCTACAACCTCCCTTCAGGTAGTTGTAGAGAGTGATAAGGTCACCCCTGAGTCTTCTCTTTTCCAGGCTAAGCAATCCCAGCTCCCTCAGTCTTTCCTCATAGGGCTTGTGTTCCAAACCCCTCACTAACTTCGTTGCTCTTCTCTGGACTCATTCCAGCAAGTCAACATCCTTCCTAAACTGAAGTGCCCAGAACTGGACACAGTACTCGAGGTGTGGCCTAACCAGTGCAGTGTACAGGGGCAGAATGACCTCCCTGCTCCTGCTGGCCACACTGTTCCTGATGCAGGCCAGGATGCCATTGGCCCTCTTGGCTGCCTGGACACACTGCAGGCTCATGTTCAGCCTGCCATCGACCAGTACCCCCAGGTCCCTCTCTGCCTGGCTGCTCTCCAGCCACTCTGACCCCAGCCTGTAGCTCTGCATGGGGTTGATGTGGCCAATGTGCAGAACCCGGCACTTGGATGTGTTAAATCTCATGCTGCTGCACTCTGCCCATCTGTCCAGCCTGTCGAGGTCCCACTGCAAAGCCTCTCTACCCTCCAGCAGATCAACTCTTGCCCCCAGCTTGGTGTCGTCAGCAAATTTACTGATGATGGACTCAATGTCCTCATCCAAATCATCAATAAAGATGTTAAAGAGCACAGGGCCCAGCACTGATCTTTGGGGCACACCACTAGTGACTGGCCACCAGCTGGATGTGGCACCATTCACCACCACTCTCTGGGCTCAGCCATCCAGCCAGTTCCTATACCATTGCAGTGTGCTCCCATCCAAGCCATGGGCTGACAACTTGGCCAGGAGTTTGCTATGGGGGACGGTGTCAAAGGCCTTGCTGAGGTCCAGATAGACTACATCAACAGGCCTCCCCACATACACCAGGTGGGTCACCTGATCACAGAAGGAGATCAGGTTGGTCATGCAGGACCTGCCCTTCCTAAATCCATGCTGGCTAGGCCTGATCCCTTGGCCATCCTGTAAGTGCTGTGTGATTGCACTCAGGATGACCTGTTCCATGATCTTGCCTGGCACTGAGGTCAGGCTGACAGGCCTATAATTCCCTGGCTCATCCAACCGGCCCTTCTTGCGGATGGGCACAACGTTGGCCAGCTTCCAGTCCTCTGGGACCTCGCCAGTGAGCCAGGACTGCTGGAAAATGATGGATAGTGGCTTGGCCAGTTCATCTGCCAGCTCTCTTCAGCACCCTAGCATGAATCCCCTCTGGTCCCATGGACTTGTAGGGATCCAAGCTGCTAAGGAGAGTTCCAACTACCTGCTCCTGGAACATAGGGAAACTGTGCAGCTCCCTGGCTCCTTCTGCCAGCTCTGCAAGCCAGCTGTCTGGAAGACGTTCTGTCCTTCTAGTAAAAATTGAGGCAAAGAAGGTGTTAAGTATCTCTGCCTTTTCCTCATCCTTTGATACAACATTTCCCTCCATGTCCACCAAGGAGTGGAGGTTGTCCTTTCCCTTCCTCTTGCTATTAATATATTTATAGAAGGACTTTTTCTTGTCCTTCACAGTAGAGGCCAGTTTAAGCTTCAAATGTGCTTTTGCCTCCCTAATTTTCTTCCTACCTGATTTGGCAACATCCTTAAACATTCCGTGAGTTGCCTCCCCTCTCTTCCAAAGGTGATACACCCTTTTTTTTTCTGTTAGTTCTTTTAGAAGCTCATTAACCATCCAGGCTGGCCGTCTGCCCTGGCAGCTCATCTTCCGGCACATTGGCACAGCCTGTCCCTGAGCCTTCAGAAATTCTTCCTTGAAGTAGGTCCAGCTCTCCTGGACCCCTTTATTATTAAGAGCTTTATCCCAAGGAACCCTTTGAATTAGTTCCTTGAGTAACCTGAAGTCTGCCCCCCGGAAGTCCAGAGTGGAGGTCTTCTTACTGCCCCTCTTAGCTTGATCAAAACCTGAAAATTCAATTATCTCGTGGTCACTGGCCCCTAAACACCCTCCAACCACTACATCACCCACCAGCCCTTCCCTATTGGTGAAGAGGAGGTCAAGTATAGCCTTACCCCTGGTAGGCTCACACAGCACCTGGGATAAGAAGCTGTCCTCCATGCACTCTAAGAACCTCCTAGACTGTCTCCTCTCTGCTGTGTTGAGATCCCAGCAGATGTCAGGCAGGTTGAAGTCGCCCATGAGAACAAGGTTCGGAGACCATGAGACAGCCTTAAGCTGCCTATAGAATGCTTCATCACATTACACTTCAAGACTTCTAAAAAATCATTAAGCATAAGTTGATTTAATATTCTTTTCTTATTGTGTATCATTTGGTCTTGGGTGTTAAAAATATAAAACTCATAAAACTAAATCCAACAGAACTACAATTGATAGTAATTTTAAGTTCCATGCCTGACTTCCCTCTTCTGCATCCCTCTTCCTGCTTTTGTTATTCTCAGAAATACACTGTTGCTCAGTTTTCAAATACAAGTAAAGAATAATTGTAGTTAAACGGTGAAGGTTGAATGAATTATATATGTGTATATATCATACATAATATATATTAATTTCTTAAGATTGCCATTGCTATTAATTAAAAACTCAAACCAGGGATTTGAAGAAGTCCTAAAACTGTGAACTAATGCAGTGACCCTCTACAGAAGGAGAGATTACAAAAAGGTGAAGATCACAATTTTGCTTGTAGCACTCTTTTTATATATCTCTAAAGCCTGAAAGCTTTTCAGAGGATTATCTTTGTCTAGATTGCTGTCACTTCTATTAATCAGTCATTATTGATTGCTTGATCTTTTGGTCTCCTCAAGTTCAACAAATAGTCTATAATATATTGCCCTTGAACATGTAAATAAATCTATTTGAATCACACATGGACTGGAACTATATGAAGATATGATTTTTATGACTGTCATAACTACAATGCATCAAAATTTGAACACCCATTATGTATCAACAAGTAGAATTTTTAAGCGTTCTACACCAGTTATAGGTAACAAGAACCCACATTTAAATGGCTGAAGCAAAAGTCAAACAAAATAAAGCAAGACATGAGGTAGCTGCTCAGAAAATAGTATTTATCATAAACACTCTGTGTATTGATGCAGAGTTTCTCTGAGGTATTGATCTTACCAGCAAAAGTCACTTGAGATACAGGGGGGAAATGGAAAACAATGGGCAAAAGAAGTGCAAATGTAGGATACAGGCCTCAGCTTTGTCCCTTTATTTTGTAGTTATATTTGCTTCTATATATTCACTCATTACTTTTTATTTTATTTGTTGAATATTCCCAGAAATGCTTGTTTCATGAAAAAATAAATGTGGGGGGAAGGGCTTCTATAATTGCATGAAAACAGGTACTTTGGATTCATTATTTAATTAGAAAAGATTATATCATTTCATTGACCAAAGTTTTGAGATATTTGATGATTAAATAATTGAATTTACAAATTATCCTCAGTTCTGGGTTATTAATAAAATACAACATTTTTTAAAATTATTTTCATCAGGGAACAAATAACATGTTTTTACTTGCTTTCAAAAATCACATCTCATTATTTGAAGAATAAATTCCTCAAAATTATGCGTTGTTGTTGTTGTTGTTCACTTAAACTTGAAGGTGATTAAAAATGTAGATACATAGTGTAGTATTATGGCCCTCAACAGATCATCCATGGCATACCATGCTAATCAGTTTTCCTTTCTCAACAGAGAAAGTGCCTATTTCTCTGCAGAAGTCTTCAGGTTGATCTCATAAAAAACACAGAAACACACTACAGCAGCTGCCAGTCATAAGGATAATGTGCTCTCAGCTGAAACTGCTATCTTGTTGCTTCATAACCATAAAACTAGAAAGATTTTGTAAAACAAAGGATGACCCTCATTGAATAAATTAAATTAAAAAAAAAAAAAAACCCACAATGAAGGACAAATTATCTTCCTGAAAAAAATACAGATCTATTTTATGGATAAAAATCTCCAGAAAATTTTACTTATAAGGACAGCTGATGGTGATTTAAAATTCAAGATTGAGTGTTTTAAATTGATGTTAGATTGGCAAAGATAACATTTAAACAAAGTTCCCAAATTATGAAGCCAATGACAAAGTTTAAATGCAGAAAGTTATGATGAAACAGGTTATGATCCATATGCTCCTAGTGGTAGATGGCATTTTAATGTTATTGCTTAATGATATATTTGATTTTACTTTATGTTGTTTATCATAAAAGGCATAAAAAGAGGGAAAGGGCACTAGAAAAGTGGATTATCTCAATTTTTATTTACTTCAGTATGCAAGTCCCAGTATGCAAGTCCTGCAACCAAAATGGTACTGTACAAAAAGAAATTGTCTTTAGAAGTAGCAAACTACATGCTCCACAGAAGACTTTTTGATCTTTAAAAATTCTTTATAAGGAACCCAGTGGCTCATAACATTTTAAAATAACAAGTTTGCATAAAAATTACAGTTTAGAATAAAGGCATAAGTGAGTAAAAACTTTCCCTAGTGGAAAAGAGCAACTCTCCATATACCCAGAAACCAAAAGCAGCAACTGAAACAGGAAGTCTGTCATGTTACAAACTGAACCTCAAGCCCCATGATACTTTGCTTCAGCTAGCCCTTCCATTTTGAAGCTGATGTGACGGCACCTGATATTGAATATCAGCAGTAGATTCAACTCAACCCATGACAGAAAAAAGGAAATTATTTTTTTTTTAATGAAAGAATGAAAAGATGGATGAAAATTCCCTCTCCTCCACTGATTACCACAAATCAAATTACAAAGTTAAGTACTTTGTACCGTTTCTGGCACTATTTCATAATATCATTTCTGGTACTAATTTTCTAAAAAGGTTCATTCCACTCCCCAGCTCTTTTCATAAAGGGCAAAACTGGAATAACTCAGCAAATGTTTTTCTGTCAAACTGTCCTCTGATAGTTAGGTGGCTTTGAGAAGAAAGTGTCACTTAAACTTCTGTAGTAGAAAACCTGCGAAAGTCACTGCCTGAAGACAAGTCACAGAAAAATCTTAGAAAAGAAAAATGCTTTCCTCATTTATTGTGCAATATTTTACTGGAAGAGAAGAAATATTTAAATTATTAATGGCACGAAATGTTAAGGCTGCATCATAGCATATGCCATGTTTTGTTTACACTTTGTGTTTTCATTACTGTTGAAGTACAGCACAGCAAACTAACAACCAATACTTAAAAACTATGGGTAATATATTATATAAAAATAGTCTAACTGTGATGTGATGACACCAACACAGCTGGAAAATTAGCTAAGAAGCTGCAGATGTGTTTATTTTCAGCCTTTTCCAGCAATTTATTTTTTATTCTGGTTTCAGTAATCTCCACCCACTTGTGACATTACTTTTGTATGATCCCGTTTTATGAAATAAATGTCCTATATTTATTACAGAGACTGTTTGTTGGCACAGGAAATGGCTTTTATTTGGAGAAAGGAAATTATAAAATGTGAAGGAAAGCAAGACTGTTGCTTTTCTCTGCAATACTGCAAGTGGCCGTTGGAATGCGTTCACAAGGAAGCATATGCATGTTTGTGCATGCAAGTGCTTTTCCATAGGGAACATTGTAATGAAATAGTTAAATTTATTTTCCTAAATTAAGGGATCATAATGAATATATGAAAATAAAATTACAGTTTCCCAGGAGTCTTTCATTTCAAATTATGGATGACATGCAGAGTCAGTCAAAGACAAGTGGCCACAGAAGGCAAAACCATTGTGCCTGACTTGCCAGGCTAGTTTTAAAATTACAGAATGAGTCAGTGAACTTGAAATGTCATGTTGGATTCTAGTAAAGAAAGCTATGCAAGGCTTTACAATTTATCACTGGCATCTTAAATTAATCCTGGAACTAGTTAGAAAGCTTTCAGGCAACTCAGAATCCAAGGTCTATCTGTTCTTACTAACTTTTTCATAGAGAAAGGGTTCAGTACTAAGAATGTGTGATACCACAACCTTTTGTTCTTGTCATTGCCAACCAAATGCAGAAGACTGTTGTGTGGGAGAGAACTAGCATTTTATAATTTTCGGTAACATTATATTAGAGTATGAAGGCATACTTGGGTTTGGCTTTACTTTTTAGAATTATGATTCTTAAAATACAATAGAAAAAGGGAATTATTGTAGCAGTGAAACATAAAGGCTTTTTTCCCCCAAACATTCTGGTATAATTAGAATTAAATGAAATAAAAATTGTAACAATCAAATATGGGTCATATCAAAACTGTCTTCCCAGTGAAATTAATTTTGAAATCATTAATAGCTATTTAGATGAAGAAATCAGCCAGATTGTTTATTGTTTTCATTTGACTGATGTTACAATCTTTGTATTTGTTATTTTAAGGAGGTTTTATTTCAAACTAATGAGGTATAGATTTAAACCCTGTAAAGAATCATAGAATAGAATCACAGAATCATAGAATCATAGAATCAATAAGGTTAGAAGAGACCTCAAAGATCATCAAGCCCAACCTGTCACCCAAGACCTCATGACTACTAAATCATGGCACCAAGTGCCACGTCCAATCCCCTCTTGAACACCTCCAGGGATGGTGATTCCACCACCTCCCTGGGATGCCCATTCCAATGGCTAACAGCTCTCTCAGTGAAGAACTTTCTTCTCACCTCGAGCCTATACTTTCCCTGGCGCAGCTTGAGATCTGCCTCATGTAGCTGGAGTGAAGTATAGCAGAAAAGCATTATAGTAGAAAAGTCCAAAAGTAAATACCAATACCAGTTGCACTTATCTACTTTTTTTTTTCCCCATTATATGTGAGGTATTTGATAAGTTACTTAAATCTTGCTCACTCTGTGTTGTTTAGGCTGCTAACTGTTGACCTGTTTTTCAGAAGTGTCATGCACCCAGCAGTTCCCTGTGATGATGGAGAAGCATGACCAAAATCACACAGCTGTACTGAAAAAAGCAAAGCTGAAGTAGAAAAGAAAGGAAGACAACTGAAAAGGGACTATTTGGAGAGAGCCATTACAGTGTTTTCAAGTGAGCACAGAATGGAACCATTAACATTCTGAATTATGTATTTTCAAATTATTTTTGTCCTAAAAGGTCCTTTTCAGTATATTTGTAAAAACACAACTCTGACATTTTCAGATATTTATTTTCAGGCTTTCAAATTATTAAGCTGCAGATATTCCACCCTTCTTATCTAAAAAAAATAAAATAAAAAAATGACAAGCAACACAAATAGTAAATCCACTTACTGTACCTGTGTCTAAGTGACCATGAAAAGAAAAAGTCATTGTCAGACCTGGTCACATCACTTCAAAATTTTAAGCTGAAATTGATGTTCCATACACAAAGAAATCAGAAGAAAGAAAAGGTACTGTCGAAAACTCTAGGCACTGATATTATTGGTCATGGACAATACCATTCAGACAAAAATTCTTGCTGTCTTGTTGTTGTTTGGGTTTTAGGTTTTTTTCCTCCCTTTTTCCTCTTGGCTGGATTGCTATAGTAATGGCCTGAAATAACCATCAGGGTGGCTTAAGAAAAGTGGAAAAAAAGGTTTACAACCCTGCTCATTCATTCCGTTTGCTCTCTAGACATCACTTTTACAAACATAAGTCTTTCTTCTCTCAGGCCTTTTCTTTAGAGGGGAGATTGATTCTTCCCCTTTCTATTACCAGGATAAATACAAAGAACAAGATATTTCATCACTTTGTGTAACATTTACAACTTGAACAATTTGTTAGTCACAGGTAGCAAGAATGGTGTTTTTTTTATTTGGTCTGGTTGGGGTTTGGGTTGATTAAAGACACATCAAACTATTATTTGAGGCATCTAAAGCAATGAAGAAGCAGAGGAGCTGCAACATGACTATTACCTAAAAATTATTTTGAGCCCAAGACTCAGCTGTAAAACCAGATATTGCCCTTGCTAAATATAGCTTAAGGGACAGACTACTGTCATATGTAAGATATGTCTTTTCTCTTTGCAGAAGGGTAGATGTGAAAAATATCTCTGAATTTAATGGGAGCAAGACTGTGTCCAGTATCTGAGTTTCCTTCCATAGTACATTTTTGGCAAGGCTAAAGAAAGTGTCAAATCACCCTGTATCTGGATCCAGGATGCTATTTTATCAAAATACTGAAAGCATAGAGATTTGGTTGCTGTTGACCAGTAATATATTACAGGTACCCTGGCTCCAAGCCGTGAGCTGGAAAACATCCATTTATTTCAGAAGCTACAAATTGTTGCGGTGTTTTCCCACTGCTCCTTACTCCCTTTAAGTCCACAGTAAGAACCCACAGGACAGAAAAATAGATCCAGATACATCAGATATTTATCGCTAGGATACAGTGGTGAGATTGATGACACGGTCCAAGTTCAAGGACAAATTAGTGGTCCTAAGAAGGTAGATGTGCAAAGTGTACCTCATAAAAAACCCTGCAGCAAACTTAAGCATGGAACTGTGAGTCCTGCAGCCTGATTCTCATAACTTGATACTAATGCAATAATCACCTTATGTGGATGGATGTATTGACATGTACTGCCGCTTCAGAGAGCTAGGAAAGCTCTGGTGTCAGTATCTTGTCCCTGTTAAGTAATATCACATGTTGATTTCAGTGGCATGGGAAGGGAATTGCAAGATCTACCTTTCATATGGTACTGGTGAAACCAGTTATTTCTAAAATTATATTGGGAGGCTTGGCTGCAGGGACAGCATTGGATCTATGGGCAGTTCACTAAATGAGTTCATAAAACGTAATCTTCTGTTTGGAGCGTGCTTTTTCAGCAGATCTCATTATCTTACTTTACACACTTTGCTGTGTGGAGAAGTCTGGGAATGTGGAGAACTTCAGGAGTGCATGTAAATCACTAAGAGGAATTGAGGCCATTGGACAATATTAGTCAGAAATAAACACACACACAAGTTTATCAGTTCCTCTGTTTATCAGTTCCTCTGTACCAACTGGTTTGCTTTCATAATCTGCTGCTGTTGCAGAGTGCTGCTTCAGAATGTAGAGAGCTGTTGCATCCTGCTAAGTAGGGACCCAGAAAAAAAGATCACTTTCCATTTGTGAAGTTCCAGGCAACCTCATCAGGCCACAAAACCTTCCTATGTATCCATTCATCAAACAATAACACTTTTCAGAATCATTGACGGAAAACTTCAGAAAACCATTAAGTGCCACCTAACTTTATCGCTGTTTTGGTTTTCTTGCGGTTTTGTTTTTGTTTTTTCATTTGTCTTCATATTATCATCCCTCCACACACACTTTTTGAAGTAGTTATAAACACCTATTCAATGAAACCACTTAACTGGTTATGGAGTTGTGTTCTCTTTTATCCCTCAACATCCCTTCTGTAAAAGACTCCTGTGTTGAAGTGACAGAAACTGGAGTGATACAGATGAATTGACCTGGTAAATGCATGAGAGGTTTTTTCTCCCCTACTGTTTCATAGTTAGACCTGACAGTTAGTTGGTCCTCTCTGTTATTGTGTATTAAAAGTCTAAAGAAGCATACTTGGATAAATGAAAGCAAATCCTGCTATTAGAAAGTGGACTCCCATAAAACAGAACTAGACTCACTGACTACAGATACTAGTCTATTGTAGTGATAAAGTGATGTAATTACATGCAAGTTTTTATGTTCATTAGTCTGAAGTTTATACAATTTATGACATTCTTTTCACATGCAAATAAACATATTATATATATAGCTTTAGATGATAACTACTTAAGCTGTTAGTCACAATTTGGGATTGCATTAGCTTTCTACTTAAGCAATTAACATGATAGATTTTTAGATAAATTTGTAATATCAGTATTTGTTACAATAGTGAGTACCATCTGCATTGCCATTGTATCAAGAAGCAAGTACATTAACTCAGTGAGGCAACAGGCTTACAAAACCAAAGCAGCATATTGTGTGACTTGAACATATCATAAAATCAGAAATGTGTCTGAACACTGAAGTTCAAACCCAAATCTGAATATTCTCCCACTTAGGAACATTTTAATGCCATGCTGCAATGTGACACATATTCATAAGGCTCTTTGGTAAGACAAAAGCATCTCATTTTCCTGAAGAGTCTGTTCTTAAGGGTTTAGAGTTTGCTAAGTGTTATATACAAGTCCTTTCATAGATGAAAGTGAAAAGATCCTTCTGATCAGAGGGATAGTAGTGGATATAAAGACTGATTAGACCTTTCCTAGATATTCATAAGAATAAGAATCCTAGTTTGAAAGATTATTTGAATGCTGACATGTCAAATGTGGATTCTATATTGCTTTGTCAATGTGACAATTGGCTGTTCTGTAGTCCACAAATTATCACATGGAACATTAGAGGTTGGAAGGGACCTCCAGAGATCATCCAATCCAACCCCCCTGCCAAAGCAGGATCACTGAGGGTAGTCCGCATAGGAATGCATCCAGGAGCATTTTGAAAGTCTCCAGAGAAGGAGACTCTGCAACCTCTCTGGGCAGCCTGTTCCAGTGCTCTGTTACTCTCACTGTAAAGAAGTTTCTCTTCATGTTGAGGTGAAACCTTCTATGTTCAAATTTGAATCCATTGTTCCTTGTCTTATTACTGTGCACCACTGAAAAGAGCTTGTCCCCATCCACTTGACACCCACCCCTCAGATATTTACACATGTTGATGAGATCCCCTCTATCTTGGCATGATACTGTACTCAAGTCTAATAGCAAGGAAATGATGGTTATGGGAAGTTACATAAAGAAAGAGGTGTAAGTCACTTCACTCTTTTAACCAGGTTTGAATGCAAAAGGTAAAGCTTAATAAACAAAATTTAATATTTTGGCAGATTCAGATACCTGTACTTGGAGGTTTACAAAAAATCAGGTAGAAATTTATAACTGACTTTAAATTCATAGTAACAGATTCAAGGAGAAGCAATAGGGGTGAGTACCACTTCTCTTATTCACTTTGTGTGAATATAAACAAATTTGTTCAGAAATACTGATCACCTCAGTGCTATAGTTTACTGCTAAGAAAATCAGATGCTTATCACAGAATCATAAAACATTAGGGGTTGGAAGAAACCTCAAAAGGTGATCTAGTCACACCCCCCTGCCAGAGCAGAATCACTTAGAGTAGGTCAAACAGGAATGCATACAGATGGGGTTTGAGCATCTCCAGAGAAGGTGACTCCACAACCTCTCTGGGCAGCCTGTTTTAGTGTTTTGTCAGCCTCACACTGAGTAAGTTTTTCCTTATGTTCACGTGGACCCCACTGTGTTCCAGCTTGCACCTATTGCCCCTTGTCCTATCATTGGACATCACTGAGAAGATCCTGGTTCCATCCTCCCAATACTCACCCTTTACATATTCATAAACATTAATGATGTCACCCATCAGTGACCGCAAGCTAAAGAGACCCAGCTCCCTCAGTCTTTCCACTCCCTTAATCATCTTTGTGGCTCTGTACTGGACTCTTTCAAGCACATCCCTGTCATTAAACTGTGTGGCATGGAACTAGACACAATATTCTAGATGTGACCTCACCAAGGCAAAGAGAGAGGAGAACTTTGTCCCATGTACTAACCACACACCTTGCAATACATCCCAGGATACCACTGGCCTTCCTGGCCACAAGAGCACATTGCTGGTTCATGGTCCTCCTTCTGTCCACCAGGACTCCCCAGGTCCCTTTTCCCTGTGCTGCTCTCCAACAGGTGAGTCCTCAACCTATACTGGTATATGGGGTTGTTCCTTCACTGATGCAAGACTCTGCACTTGCCCTTGTTGTGTTTCATTACATTTCTCCCTGCCCAACTCTCCAGCCTGTCCAAGTCTCTTTAAACAGCAGCACAGGCTTCAGGGGTGTCAGCCACTCCTCTCAGTTTTGTGTCTTCAGCAAACTTGCTGACAGCGCACTCTGTTCCCTCATCCAGGTCCTTGATGAATATGTTGAATAATACTGGTTCCAGTACTGACCCCGAAGGGACTCCACTAGATACAGGCCTCCAAATAGACTCTGTCCCCTTGACTATAACTCTTACTTCTTTCCTTCAACCAGTTCATAACCCACCTCACTACCTGATCATCCAGACCACTCTTCCTCAGCTTAGCTGCAAGGATGCTCTGGGAGACAGTGTCAAATGCTTTCCTGAGAAAGTTAAGAGGTGTGTTGGGTTTTGTTCATCAGTTGCATTCTCAAATGTTTTCTTATAACATGTAATGATACTTAATAAGGTCATAGCCAGTAGGAGAAAATTCTCAGGTGTTTCATAGAATCATAGAATCACAGAATGGTTTGGATTGAAAGGGACCTTAAAGATCATCTATGTCCAAACCCCTTGTCACAAGCAGGACACCTCCTACTAGACAAGGTACTCAAAGCCTTGGCTTTAAACACTTTCAGGGCTGGAGCCTCCACAACTTCTCTGGGCAGCCCATTCCAGTGCCTCACCAGCCCCATGGTGAAGAATTTCTTGTGAATATCTAATCTAAATCTGGCTTCTTCCTGTTTGAAGCATTTCCCCCTCATCCTGTTACTACATGCCTTTATAAAAAGTTCCTCTCCAGCTGTTCTGCAGGCCCCCTTCAAATACTAGAAGGCTGAAATAAGGTCTTTCCAGATCCTTCTCTTCTCTAGGCTGAACAATCCCAACTTTTTTCAGTCTGTTGTCATAGGAAAGGTGCTCTAGCCCTTTGATCATTTTTGTGGCCCTCCTCTGGATCTGCTTTAACAGTCCATATCATTCTTGTATTGGAGACTCGAGAGCTGGACAAGACTACTCCAGGTAGGGTCTCATGAGAATGGAATAGAGAAAACCACCTCCCTCAACCTGCCAGCCATGTATCTTTTGAGGCATCCCAGGATAGAGTTATCTTTCTGGGCTTCAAGCACATGTTGAGCTTCTCATCAGCTGAACTCCCAACTTGTTCTCTATATCCATTCTCCATCTAGCCTGTATTTGTGCTTGGCTTTGCCCTCAGCCAAGTACAGGACTTTGCACGGGGAATCACTTCAGATGGAGAAGATTTTAAGACCATTATGTCCAATCATTGTGAAACTTTACCATGTCCCTCCAAGCCTGTCCAGGTCCCTCTGGATGGCATCTGTTCCCTCCAGCATGTTGACTACATCACACACCTTGGTGTTAGTAAAATTTCTGAGGCTGTGCTCAATCCTACTGCCCATGTCACCAACACAGATGTTAAACAACACTAGTCATGTTAGTGAACTCTGAGGGACACCACTTGTCACTAGTTTTCACTTAGCTAGTAATCACTAGTGTCACTAGTTTTCACTTAGCTAGCGATCATCACTTTCCGAGTGTGATCATCAAGGCAATTCTTTATTTACTGAGTGGTCCACTCATCAAATCTGTGTCTTTCTAATTCAGAAACCAGGGGGACAGTGTCATGGGGGACAGTGTAAAAAGCTTTCACTAATTCAGGCAGACACTAGCTGCTCTTCCCTTATCCATCCACGCTGTCACCCCATCATAGAAGGCCACTAAGTCTGTCAGGTATTATTTGCCCTTGGTGAATCAATCACCTCTGCTTTTTTGTTGGGTTTTGGGGTTTTTTTTTCCTTTTTCCATGTGTCTTTCAGTGGTAGGCTTCACAAATAGCCTTACGCCTCACTTCTCTTCATTTTTGTTCGTCTGCAGCCTCTCAGAAACATGACATGATTGCAAAAGTACACAAATAAAAAGGAAAATATTAAACACCCCTGCTCTAAAAATAAACTTATTGTATAATAATTAGCCCTCGTTCAACACACAGTCTTGTCTACACCACAAACTCTTGTACTATCAGAGATGAAAACGTAGCAATGGGAATGAGAAATTCATGTTAAGGAAACAGTATCTGCATAAGCTGTCATTGCTTCCAAAAGCAGTAGCATGACCTAAGGCTAGTTATACCCTTCAGGCACAGGATACTTGAGAGTCATTCAAATGGAAACACCAAAATGATGCAGCTGGAGGGAAGGATACCCAGACTATCTTCAAAATCTCATCAAGCAATTAAAAATGACAGGGAGAAAAAAAAAAAAAAAAAAAAAAAAAAGACAAAAGAGAAAAAGGCATTTGCTTACTGAGTTGCAAGTATGATTTTTCCTTTCCAAATCTGAAAAAGAAGTTTCAGATGCTTCCGTTTGAGGAGACAAAAGAGACTCCAGAACCAGAACGACATGGCAGCTACTAAGCCTGCCTCAGGGTCAAAGGGAGAATTCCAGAGAGAATCTCTTTGTAGAACTGAGTCTGCATAAAGATGCATACACATCCTCTTCTTCCAAAACTGCTAGAAAGCTCAAACTTCACTGTTTAGACAAAGGTATAACCCAGAGTCAATAGAGCAAGTCAGCAGGGCACAAGTGCATCACTACTGACTGCAGGAGAAGGACATTTTGTGTTTATGTCCATGAATGCACATATATGCATGTGTAATAAAAATCTAGAAGAAAACTGTCTAAGGTGAAACTTCTCTCTTTCTTACTCATGCTTTCTTTTTACACGTAAAGACCTTGGGCAAAGAATGAGCCCTCAAAGACAGTTCCTACAGGACAGCACTTCCAGATTCCACAAAAGAGCTATAAAAGGATTAAGTAATTTTTACTTTCTAGGTAGGAATCAGGATATTTAAAAGGTAGCAAATAAAAGGTAAAATGTAAAAGTTTATGTTTCTGTAAAAGTAGGAAGTAGAAAGACTCATAGTGTAAAGAAAACCTCATTTACAGAGAAGGTCATCAAAACAGGTTGTTTTTACAATGCACTTTGGAAAGTACAAGTCCAAATCTGGCTTTCAAGTCAGAATTCAGTGTTCAGTGGTAGAATTCTCGCCTGCCACGCGGGAGGCCCGGGTCCAACATGGATTCAGAAAGGGCAGATCCTGCCTCTCCAACCTGATCTCTTTCTATGATCAGGTGACCCGCCTGGTGGATGTGGGGAGGCCTGTGGATGTGGTCTACCTAGACTTCAACAAGGCCTTTGACACCGTCCCCCACAGCAAACTGCTGACTAAGCTGTCAGCCCATGGATTGGACCATTACACTCTGTGCTGGGTTAGGAACTGGCTGGAGGGCCGGGCCCAGAGAGTGGTCGTGAATGGTGCCACATCCAGCTGGAGGCCAGTCACCAGTGGTGTCCCCCAGGGATCAGTGCTGGGCCCTGTCCTCTTCAACATATTCGTTGATGATCTGGATGAAGGGGTAGAGTCAGTCATCAGCAAGTTTGCAGATGACACAAAGTTAGGGGCAGATGTTAGTCAGTTAGAGGGTTGAAAGGCTCTGCAGAGGGACCTCGACCGACTGGACAGATGGGCAGAGTCCAATGGGATGGCTTTCAACAAGTCCAAGTGCCGAGTGCTGCACTTTGGCTACGGCAATCCCATGCAGAGCTATAGGCTGGGGTCGGAGTGGCTGGAGAGCTCCCAAACAGAGAGGGACCTGGGGGTGCTGATCGACAGCCACCTGAATATGAGCCAGCAGTGTGCCCAGGTGTCCAGGAGGGCCAATAGCATCCTGGCCTGCATTAGGAATAGTGTGGCCAGCAGGAGCAGGGAGGTCATAGTGCCCCTGTACTCTGCTCTGGTTAGGCCGCACCTTGAGTACTGTGTCCAGTTCTGGGCTCCTCAGTTTAAGAAGGACATTGAAACACTTGAGTGTGTCCAGAGAAGGGCAACAAGGCTGGTGAGAGGCCTTGAACACAAGCCCTATGAGGAGAGGCTGAGGGAGCTGGGATTGTTTAGCCTGGAGAAGAGGAGGCTCAGGGGTGACCTCATTGCCCTCTACAACTACCTGAAAGGTGGTTGTAGCCAGGAGGGGGTTGGCCTCTTCTCCCAGGCAACCAGCACCAGAACAAGGGGACACAGTCTCAAGCTGTGCCAGGGGAGGTTCAGACTCGAGGTGAGGAGGAAGTTCTTCACCGAGCGAGTCATTCGGCATTGGAATGGGTTGCCCAGGGAGGTGGTTGAGTCATCGACCCTGGAGGCGTTCAAGGGGAGATTGGACGTGGCACTTGGTGCCATGGTCTAGTCATGGGGTCTGTGTTGATAGGTTGGACTCGATGATCCTCGAGGTCCTTTCCAACCTAAGTGATACTGTGTGATACTGTAATTAATAGCTGTCAGGGAAGAAAACACCTGGTGTGGATGAAACATGGAAATATTTACTTCAAAAAGAAATCTCAGTATACAAAAAGTTATATTCTTCAGTACTCGTGGATCTGTAATTTTTCATCTCTGTGTGAGTGGGCATTTCCAGAGATTAATTTCAGAACAAATGCTGTTCTGATCCCACTTAATTGCTGACTTTGGAGAAAATCTATAGCATTGATTTATTGATTGTTGATCTAAGAGTTTTTCTCAAACATATTTCCATACAGAAAAGAGTGAAATCTTATTGAATCATCTCAAATATCCCCAAATATTTTTAGTGTCAAGTAGAACACAGATCCATAGAACATTCTTCAGAATGTTCAAGCTATGATGATAGAGTTGCTACATTAACGTGTTGTGGGTTATAGTTAGAAAAGAGAACAAAAAAAAAATGCAGCATACAGAGGTTATGTCCTTTTTTTTGCTCAAATTTTCACAAGTCAAAAGTACTGGGTACTAACAGTGAAAGCTGATGACTTGTGGTACCAATTGTAGAATGGAAGATCATAGGATAAAAGCAACAGAATATAAAAATGTCCATTTTTTCAGTGCAAATATATATATTTATATATGCATATATATATATGCACAGTAACTAAAGATTGTAATTTACATTAGCTGTGTAGGCAGTAAAACTGTTTGCATAACTTCCTAGACTTAAAATTAAATCATCACAATCTACATGTAAAGTAGTCTCTCCATAACTGACACAAAGCTAATGAGATTGTGATGTGATTTTATTGATCTTCATATGGCATGACTTGGAGAGTTCACCTGTGGCTTACTATCAAAATAAAAATTAGTTTTGGACCCTTTATCTCACAGTATATTGCCATTAGTTTTTATCTGATTATATAGTCAACAAGAGGATATATATTTAAGCTATACACATTTAAGAAAATCTAAGCATAATGAATCACATCTAATTTCTTTAATCTTTAATCACAGATACCACCAAATTATGCTCAAACTTTTAGAATTTCCTTACACTTAACACAAGAAATATTCTAAATCAGCTGATTACACTGTAGAGTTTCATGGAAGCTTTTGAAAGGAAAAAACAAAACAAACCACAACAAAACAAACCAAATAAAGAGACCACCCCCCACCCACAAAACAACCAAACAAAACCAAACAAACAAAAAAAAAGCACCCAAAAAACCCCACACCGGCTTTTAACTCCCCAGAAGTGTCAGTTAAGATGGTACCTCAGAGAATTATTCTTAAAACACAGACCAAATGGTGTATATCTATTTGGATTCCTAATGAGTTAAGAGCAACACAACATCATGTACTAACTCTGACAAAGCCAATGTCAGTGCTCTTTAGAGGACATGCTCCACAGTTTAGGAAGTATTTTTAACACAATGCCACTAAAATACAGTATATAGAGACCTCAAAGATTCTAAAGACTTCCTAAAGCCGCAGAAATGTATGGGTTTAGTGGATTGACTTAAAAGCTCAGAAAACTGTCCATATTTAGGAGATTTGCCCTTTTTTAAAACTTTTATTTAATTACAAACTGTGAATACACATCCAGTACAAGAAACAGAACATGATCCTGGCAGATGTGATGTGCTTTTGTATTACCTGGAAAATTATTGTATTCACTGACAATTTAGTATGCCCTAGGAGGGATATCTGTCATTTCAGAAACATAGTGAGGCAATGACAATCTTGTCTGCCTTCAGCTTTCAAGCTACTTTAACACTGAAATAATCAAAATCTGAAATTGTATTTAGACTTTTCTTTATCCAATGATTAAGTGTGAGAGAAATTCCATCAGTGGAAGATAATTGATGCAGTTATACAGCATGTAACAAGGAGGGGTAATCTTGAGTTATATTCAGTTTGCATGTTCGAGTTCTGATAAAATGTGTTGTACATTTGTCAAGATAATTATTGCTGCAGAGAGTGAACCTGGTAATATGATTTAAAAATTATATAGGTGGCAAAAGAAATAAACTTGTGTTGAGAAGCATGGCAACATACAGAAAACAAAATAACTCCCTCTCATAATATGTAAACACAGTGTAGACAGAAATGTTCTGTGTAAAGGATTACATTTGGTGAATCAGAAACTGGGTCCTCTCCTAAGGAGAAACTTTTCCATAGAGCCCATAGAAGTAGTTTTAAGAAGAGAAGAATCATTGATCTATTGAGATTGGAAGAATCCAAAATCTTGCCTAGAGCTTGCAATGCATGAACTACTGCTAAGCCACTACCACTAAACCATGTCCCTAAGCACCACATCCATACATCTTTTAAATACCTTCAGGGATTATGACTCCATGACTTCCATGGGCAGCCAGTTCCAATGTTTCATAACCCTTTCTGTGAAGATATTTTTCCTAATATCCAATCTAAACCTCCTTTAGCACAACTTGAGGCCATTTCCTGTCATCCTGTCACTTGCTGCATGTAAGAAGAGTCTAACCCCCACTTCATTACAACCCCTTTTGAGGTAGTTGTAGAGCACCATAAGGTCTCCCCTCAGTATTCTCTTCTCCAGACTAAACAAAGTTCCCTCAGTCATTCCTTATAAGACTTGATCTCCAGGCACTTCACCAGCTTTGTTGCCCTTCTCTTGACATAGTATCATAGTATCATAGTATCATTCAGGGTTGGAAGGGACCACAAGGATCATCTAGTTCCGACATGATCCAGCAACTCTGTCTTTCTTGAGGTGAGGAGCCCAAAACTGAACACAATACTCAAGGTGTGGCCTCACCAGTGCCCAAGTACAGGGTGACAATCACTTCTCTGCTCCTGCTGACCACACTGGTCCTGATAGAGGCCAGAATGCCTTCTTGGGCACCTGAGCACACTGCTGGCCCATGTTCAGCTGACTGTCAACCAGCACCTCCAAGTCCTGTTTTACCAGGCAGCTTTCCAGACACACTGCCCCAAGCCTGTGTCATTGCATGGGGTTGTTGTGACTGAAGTGCAGGACCTGGTATGTGGCTTTGTTAAACTTCATACAACTGACCTAAATCCATCAACCCAGCCTGTCCAGATCCCTTGGAAGAGCCTTCTTATCCTCAAGCAGATCAAAACTCCCATCCAATTTGGTGTCACCTGTAAACATATTGAGGGTTCATGAAATCTCCTCAAAGAGAGCTGGCCCCACCACTGAGCCCTGGGAAACACTGCTTGTGATCATGAACTCGATTTAGCTCTGTTCACCACAACTCCTTGAGGCCAGCCATTTCAGCCAGTTTTTTTACTGAGCAATGTGTCAACCCATCCAAGCCATGAGATGCCAGTTTTCCAAGAAGGTTGTGGCAGTTTTAGGCTATGCCTTTAAAAGTTAGCTGCAGAGTTCTAGCAGAAGAGTGGAGAAGCATAAACAACTCACAGTTGGGTGTAAAAAGGAAAACAAAAGATTATTCTAAATGAATTTCATTGGCCAGATGTGAGATGTACCCTAGCAATATCTCACATCCCACTTCATTCCTTTCCCTTCTCTCTGGCTGCTGAGTCTGCTTTGCTGGAAGCTAACCTTATCTGCTAACCTTGAGATAAGATCACTAACACGACTAACGATGCTTTTCTGAGCTAAATGTATGTCTTTGTCTCTTTTTCTTCTAATAGGAGGAAAGGGGGGGAGAGGTTAGGGGGGAGCTGGAACAGTTACCCCCACCCATTTTGGGATACCATTAGGAGTTCAGGGGGTTTTCCATGCTGTTTTCTGATTGTAAATACTGTATATTTATACCTATTCATTGCATTCCATTGTAGAGTATAGTTATTGCTTGTAAATACAGCTTCTGTTTGCTTTCCTGACTGAGTGAGCCAAGCTTTTGTTAATGTGGTGGTAAAATTCCAAACGATTACAAAGGTGCTGTGGGAAACTGTGTCAGAGGCTTTACTAAAGTCCAGGTAAATGGCATCCACAGCCTCTTCTTCATCCACTAAGCAGATCATGTGATCTTCAAAGCAGATCTGTTTAGTCAAGCAGGAGATGCCTTTCATGAACCCATGCTGATCAGGCTAGATCACCTGGTTGTCATGCACATGGTGCATAATGGCACCCAAGATGACCTGCTCCTCGACATTCTTTGGCACAAAGATCAGACTGACGGTATTGTAGTTCTCCAGATCCTCCTTCCAGCCCTCCTTGAAGATGGGCATTATGTTTGCCAATTTCCAATCTTCTGGGACCTCACACCTATAGCTAGGACTGATGGTAAATGATGGAAAGTGACGTTGTGATCACTTCTGCCAGCTCCCTCAGTACCTTGGGTTTATGCCATTGGGCTCCACAGATTTGTGTATGTAAGTGGTGCAGCAGGTCACTACCCATGTCCTCTTGGACTATGAGGACCTCATTCTGCTCCCTATCCCTATTTTTCAGCTCACATCCCCAAGTCCTTCTCTGCAAGAGTGCTCTTGATTCACTCCTTGCCAAGCCTGTATTTGTGCTTGGAAATGCCCCAACCCTGGTGCAGAACCTCACACTTGGCCTAGTTGAATTTCATGAGTCTGGCTTGGGTCACCTCTCATGCTTGTCCAAGTCCCTCTGATGTCATCCCTCCCCTCCAGTGTGTGAACCTGACCACACAGCTTGGTGCCATCCATGAATCTGCTGAAAGTGCACTCAGTTCCACTGTCCATACCACTGACAAATATGTTAAGCAGCACTGATCCCAGTAACAAACTTTGAAGGATGCCACTCATCACTGTTCCTCATTTAGACACTGAGCTGTTAATGTAACTCTCTGAGTGCAGCCATCCAGACAATTTCTTATCCAGTGATCCATCCCTCAAGTCCACGCTTTTCCAATTTGATGACCAGGATTTCATGCAGGACAGTGTCAAACACTTCCCTGATAGTTAGAAATAAATCTAGCTACATCCTCACAAATGCAAGAACTAAGCTAAATATTAATTTATACTGCTTTTGCAGTAAGTAGCAGTTAAAAGGCTCTTGGAGTTAATAATGTTGTATTCTACTGGTGTTTCAAGTGTGGCCTCCGGCAAATCGTTTCACCTCTCCAAGCCTTTCAATCTACTCTCAGAAAATGGATCTAATAATACTTATCTGCCTCAGAGGTGGTATTATCTTTAATTCATTGGTGTTTGTAAAAGACCTGATAGATATCTAGTTTCCAGGATACACTATCCAGCATCACTAATAGATTAGCTCCTATTGGGTACACTATATGAGTTCAAGCTCTTCATGACATTTTCATTTAACTGCAGCTAAACACCTGTGACTCTCAACTGTAAAATGTCAGGAAAGATTTTAATTTTAATTTTTAGCCTACAGGAAAAATATGAACTTTGAATATCTCTCAAGCAAATGTTTTTCCTAACAAATAATTCATGATTATTTTTTTTCTACATGTTGAGACTCACAAACAAATAGCTCTTACATCCTCACTTTTATGAAGTTCAGCATTATTCATGCTATGAACCACATCAAACACATATATATGGTTGTGTCCACAAGTGCAGACTAGCTTCTTGATAAGAAGAGATAAGGGTACATAAAATTTCATCAAGATGAAATTGCAGTGTGTAAATTATTCTCCAATCTCATAAAAATACAAAAACATACAATCAGTGTTTAGCAACTGTAAGAGACACTACTCTGCATCATTTCTTTGGAGTTTTGTGTACTTTCTAGTAGCAATACTATATCACTACATCAAATTGAAAGAGCCTGACTCAACCACCCCATAAGGAGCTAGAGGGAGATGACAGCCTGTGGTGGTTTGAGCCTTAACTGGGACTTAAGAGCTCAGCTGGAGGCAAGGCTGAGAATCCTGCTCCTGCTCCCCTCTCCTCTTCCCAATAGAGAGGAAAAGAAAGGGAAGGAGCAAATCCACAAAGAATTAATTTGGAGTCAGATTGGAAGTAGAGAGGTAAATAATTTTCTTTAACCAATATATATATATAATAACAGGTAGGGTTCACAAAGGGTAAGGAACAAGGATGGATGGGAGAAAAAAAATAAAAATACAAAACTAATCTCTTTGAAGAGGTGTGTAGGTAGCAGGGAGAAGGATCAGGCCTGACCACGTGGCAGAGAAGCAGGGAGCCACCAGCAGTCCTCGTTCAAGAAAGGCAGGGCCCAAGAGGCCTAATGGCTGGAGTATCCTCCTTTTTATAGTCTTGCTGGGCAGGGAGTGGGAGTGGAACAGACTAATTTAGTTTCCCAGGGGGAAAACCACCTGCAGGGAAGGCAATGCTCTCACAAGCCCTCCCTGCCCCTGCTTCCAGGATGAGTGCTAACCCATCACACACCCACATGCAGAGAATAGAATAGAATAGAATAGAATAGAATAGAATAGAATAGAATAGAATAGAATAGAATAGAATAGAAGTAACCAGGTTGTAAAAGACCTTTGAGATCATCGAGTCCAACCTATCATCCAACACCATGTAATCAACTAAACAATGGCACCAAGCACCCCATCCAGTCCCTTCCTAAATGAAAATGAATATGGGGGTGTGGTTCCAAGCGCAGTAGGAATGGGGATCCTAGTAGGGCTAGAAGCTAACAGAGGTAATGGATTTCTTTTAAAGGCATAAAGCAAGTTCTACGGCCTGAATTCAGTGGAATTTGAGTTTTTGAGAGGAATACTGTCACGACATCCAGGTACCAACAGTTAAAGTAAATTGAAAATTTAACAGAGGATACTATGATCTTACCAACAAATTTTCAGACCACTGATCTGTATTATATAGCCTGTGAGTTTGACTCCTAGCCCTTTAGTGCCAGTGCGTTCCAGCAGCTCTGGGGAAGCTCTGAGCTAAGCCAGAGGTCAGCAAAATTGCAAGATCAGTACAATCGATTTTCTTTGAGAAACAAAACTGTCTAGACTTCACTCAGATCAAAACTTTGTAGGATCTATGATCCAATAACCTCTGTCAGTATGGATAAAAAATTCTTTTCCCAGATGTAGACAATAAGACAAAAAATTCCATGTTGCCACAAGTTAGCCTTCTCCACCATGCTTTCAGATCCCTGGAGGGCACAGCTGCTGACAGTATGTTCTGCACATATGTCAAATGGAAATGTCAATTTCAGAATTAAAATATAAAGTTTTATTTGTTTGGTTTAGACAGAAGTCCTTTCTTCACAAAGCAAATAGCTGGGGAAATTAAGAGATGGGTGTGAGTAGTTTTACATGGATACAAAAATTCATTGCACCTGAGTCTTACTCCATTGAATAGTTTCATGCCTAGATCATTACAGGAGGGAGACAATGTCATGTCTTCTCCAGGCTGAACAGCCCCAGATCCCTCAGCCTATTCTTATGGCAGAGCTGCTCCAGCCCTTGGATCAACTTTGTGGCCTCCTCTGTGCTCACTCTAACAGTTCTGTGTCCTTCTTATGCTGGGGACACCAGAACTGGATGCAGTATTCATAGAATCATAGAATTGTCAAGGTTGGAAGGGACCTCAAGGGTCATCTAGTTCCAACTCTCGCTGCCATGGACAGGGACACTTTCCACTAGATCAGGCTGCCCAGAGCCACATCCAGCCTGGCCTTAAAAACCTCCAGGCATGGAGCTTCCACAATCTCCCTGGGCAACCTGTTCCAGTGTATCACCACACTTATGGTGAAGAATTTCTTCCTAATGTCTAATCTAAACCTACCTTTCTCTAGCTTGGATCCATTCCCCCTAGTCCTATCACTACCTGACATCTTAAAAAGTCCCTCACCAGCTTTCTTGCAGGCTCCCTTCAGATATGACAGTAAGTTCTCCTCAGAGCCTTCTCTTCTCCAGACTAAACATTCCCAACTCTCTCAGCCTGTTGTCATAGGAGAGGTGCTGCAGCCCTCTGATCATCCTTGTGGCCCTTCTCTGGATATGGTCCAGCACGTCCAGATCCTTCTTGTATAGGGGCTCCAGAACTGGGTGTTGTACTCCAGGTGGGGTCTCCCTCAACCTGCTGGCCACACTTCTCTTGATGCAGGCCAGGATGTGGTTGGCTTTCTGGGCTGCAAGTGTATGTTGGCAGGTCATGTTGGGCTTCTCATCCACCAGCACCCCCAAGTCCTTTTCTTCAGAGCTGCTCCCTAGCCAGACACTGCCCAGCCTGTATCAGTGCCTGGGAATGCCCCAACCCAGATGCAGGACCCTGCACTTTATCTTGTTGAACCTCATGAGGTTGGCATAGGTCCACCTCTCTAGTCTTTCAAGTTCCCTCTGGATGCCATCCCTTCCCTCCAGTGTGTCTACTGCACCACACACCTTGTTGCTGGTGAACTTGCTGAAGGTATACTCAGGTGTGAATCATGTTTGGTTTGTGTGTTGTTTTGTCTGTATGATTAAATGACCTATTTACCCACACTGTAGGTAAGATTTCTCTTCCTAAGAAACTCCTCTAAGACAAAATGTAGATGGGGTTCTGGTGATATAGGTCATTTCAGACATCTCTTTACATTTAGGAGTGTGGATAAAATCACAACAGCTACCACTGTGCTCTGCAGTTCAACAATATTCTTATGACATAGACTATTATGCCACATAAAAGGGTATGCAACAAATGCTGTATGGCACCCTAGAAAGTGGAAATAGACTTCTTACTATTGCAGATACTTGAAGATAACAATTGTGTCCAACAAATCATTAATTGTATCATAAGACCAGACCCGTCACATCCAAATTATGCTATGTGGATACGGCCTCTAGCTACAGAAGGAGCTAACTTACACAAATGAGGAACACATGCATTTGCACCATACGGTGGGGTACTGGGAGTTACTCTTTGAAGTGGATGATGTCAGCAGTAGAGATACATTGGGTTTATGTCCTGTCTCGTTTTAAGGTTTTCCAGCACACACATTAAGTTGCTTTTAGGCTATTTTGTGCTCTTTGCATTCTGCCATACCTACTTTCAGAGTCAACCACAAAGTAGAGAACTGAATCTAGTCTGAAAACATGCAAGAAGCTTTAGGAAAATGTAAGTTTAAATTTTTTAGCAAGTACAGCTGAATTCATCAGAGGACTGTGTTTCCCATCTGGTAACTGAATTCCTGTGCAGACAGCCAAAAAAAATCTCCCTTACATACATCTTTGAAAAAATACATTTCCTATCACAAAGAATGCAATGGTTTTGCACTCACTTAACATTTCACAACAGGAATTTATTATTTTTTTCCAGATGAAGGACTCTGATTTCCATTCCTATCTTATTCTCTATTTCATAAAAATACATCCACAATATTCTAACTAATAACTGATTAAACCCGAAGCAGAAAAATAACTTTTTGTTTATAATTTCCTTTCCTGACATCCAGTGACTATGCAGACATAAGGAACTCTGCTTTGAAGTGGCATTATTCATGAGTATGCATTTCTGTTTCTAATTTAAATAGTCAAGACTTGTACCTGGCTTTTTTTGTTTGTTCACTGCTCTGTTGTTTGGTTTTTTTTCCAAATGACTTCTCTATTAAGTTTGTTTTGAGGGCATTTTTTTGTACCAGCAGAGTAAGATTAGTATTGACATTTGTCATGAGCTATTGAAGAGACAGCAGGAATGCAGTGTTAATGTAACAGTTTTCAATTTCCATCATACCAGCCTCAGAGCTGCTTCTGACATTATAACTCTAACTCAAATATTAACATAAAATAATAAAAATACCATATGGATGTTGTTTGTGAATATTTGTTGGGAATGCTGAAGAGATGTTTTACTCATGATAAATATTTATAGCATTGGGCTAAATGACATGGACATCAACTGTAAAAAAGAACTTCCATCAGAGTATTGAAGCTGTGGTAAAGCCCTCCATTTAGTGAAAGTGCATTAAAATGCAGCAATAGTTTTCAATTAAATGTCCTGACTCTCCACTTCTGTGGACTTTGTACACTAATTTGTACAATGCCAGTATGGAAACATATTACAGTGGAAAGATTTAGAAAAACAGACTGTCACAAGACATGAGACAAAGGACAATCAAACAGAAAAATATTGCAAGGATGGATTGGTGATAAAGTTGTTAGAACATGACTTGCACTACATATCACTTGCTTTCTTTTCTGACTATCAACAAATCTCTTCATCTTAAATCCTGTGCTTACTGAAGTTGAAAGGAAAACCTCTCTTTATATCTGAGTGTTCAAAAGCACAACTCATTTTGCAAAGGTAGATACTGTAGAGGTCAGTAAGCAGATTAAAAGATGTACATTTTAAAATTTGGTTTATGAGAGAGGCAGTTTGGTGATGATCATGATGACAATATGTTGTCATTGTTAGAATTTACAGATGTCCTTTTTGCAATGGGAAAAGCAAACAAAACCCTGACAATTACTTCCTCACACTATTCTTGTAAGCATAACATTCAAGGTTAGCATGCCACTGAAGCACTACACAGGTGCTAGAAACCACAGCTGTAGCTAAGTCAGTTGGCTCTTTCCAAGCTGCTATGCACAGCCTTGTGAATATAGTGATGCTAACTTGTACCACAATGGTAACTGGATTACCCTAGCCAAGCATCAAAGCCTCATTGCTACCTATCAAAGATGAAAGACTGATGCCAATATGATTTTTACATCTGGGAAATTGAGATAAAGTGAAATACAAAAGGTCTGGACAGTGCAAAGAGTCCAGGCTCTAAACGCTCTTGAATTATGGAAAGACCTGGTCTACAGTGCCAGATCTCTTCTCCAAGCTTGAAAGCCAGGTCTCTGAACTAAGCTTTTTATGTTTATTTATTTTTTTTTTTTTTAAAACTCTGAAGTTCAGAAGTAGAAGATAGACTGAAGCCCCACTCTTCCTTCCATTATGTGAAAGTTATTACTGTCTTTAGCCTGATATTTCATACAGCAAGGCTTAGGAGTATTATACATTAAACCTGTTTCACAGGAGAGTAAATGCACCCATTGGTGACAGTGCTCATGTTCTGCTGTTGAGAATAGAAATGATAACTAACTACCAAATTCTTCTGCTGATGGTACACTTCTGTTATTCTGACTGTTCACCAAAATATTTTTAATGAGCATTCTGAACTGTTATCTTGCAGCTGGTAATATTTCACACATCTATATATGTTCTTTGGAACCCTTCAATGAATATGTGTGTGTGTGTGTGTGTGTGTGTATCCCTCTGAATCCCCTTATATAAATATATTTGCAAAATAATAAATGCAGTGAATTTACAGATGAAATTTTGCCCTCATTGATACAGCTTATTTAGTCCTTCCTATGCTGGTTGGAATTCAGGATGTCACCTGATTCTGCATAATCCTGGCTATACTGAATGGCCTGACACGGACTTACGCAGTGGGCTTTGGTCTCCTTTGACACCTGTTAGACAGAGGTTGCTCTAGAGAACATCTGCTACAGAAATCTATGTTCCTTCTAAGGCAGATTTCAAATAGCTGTGAATAGTAACTTCTTGAAGACATTGAGGAAAGCAATCACAAGCAGTCACATGCCATGCAGGAATACAGACTAACAGATACAAACACTTTCATTGTAAGAACTTTCTGACAACCTGCTCCCTAGCAGAAATACCCTGTCATTACATTAGCAGAAAGTTTGCTAGAAAGAACCTGTTCACCTAATTTAAATACAGCATAATTTATTTATTTTTTTATCTAAGCTTCAGCTTACTCTAGAAACAAGAAATATCTCAAAATCATTATGTTTATTTATGTTTAAGCTAAAAGAGGTGTGTTGCCCATTAGTGACGACAGAGATGCGCAGATTAAATGAGAAATAGCTGTAACATCTATTTATGATACTGTGAGTTCTGTGCATAAAAGTGTGGAACAAAACATTTTTGCATGCTTTTTTGAAGCAATTTTTTATGTATTAAGTGTAAAGCCTCTGAAACAATAGACATGCCTAAGACCAGCTCTCTCAATACAAAATAGTCAAACCAATATAAACATGATTTTATTTTTTAAAGTGCATTTGAACTGACAACCGGTGTGCTGTGGCTCAGTGATAAACCCTAGCAAATGGGGTTTATAATGGGAACACTGACAGATTCTCTGCCCTCACAGCACCATCGTTATCTATTACATTTCACATTAAACACACATATCACCTGATAAATACATAGTGCGCTAAATCTGATAAAACTTTTACTGAATCAAACAGACAAGGAGTTGAACATGATAAACAAGCTTCTGTATCTGATCCATCAGCTTCAGAAACAGATAAGTAAACAACTGAACATGATACAGTACATCATTGTCAGGTGATTAAGGTCACCCCTTGGGAATTGCCGTCTTCCAAGAGCTGTGGCCATGAGGTTTTACTTATATATTTTTAAGTGGATTCACAAGGCTTTAGCTTTGTTAATTGGCTAGTGTAAATGCAAAGGGATTCCTACATTAATAGTACTGAAAAGAGTATTCAGTTAGTTACAAAATTCAACTTCTTCACCTCTGGCTGCATGGTCACCTCATTTACACAGAATGGTTTACTCATTTTGGCATGTATGTTAAATGCTTTTCAAAGGGTGACCCAGAAGGTAAAAGCTATTTAGATTAGGAACGTATTTTTCCAGGACAGATCTTTACAAAATGGAGTGAAAATTGTTTCATTACATTTTTTATAGTAGGACCAACAAAAAGACTTTCCCTGCTAGAAGAAGCTATTATAGCAGGTCAGTTTTGCTGGAGTGTGAAACACTCTAGTGAGAAAAGAACAGAGGCCACATCAGGTTACCGAGGAGGATGTCTTGTTAATCACAGTCTAGAAAGGTGAGCAAATTAGCTTCTGCAAGAGAGAACAGTGTGCTCATTACATGTCAAGTGAGGGTGAACTGTTGGATGCAAGAGTTAATATTTTATGGGAACCTTCTAAACCTGTTCATTATGTAGCTGGGCTTCATTCCCCTGCTCTCAATTTTTTCTACGTGCATTCACCAAGTACACTTGAATGAGTAACTACTTTTTAGCCAGTAGCAGAATCCAATGGGAATACTCTACTTAGCTGCCATGCATATCGATTTTGCAGACTAAACTATACTTTAAATACCCATACTAGACATACTCTTTCTTCTATGCATCACAGTCAGTGTCTTTCATGGGTTTGTGCATACCAGTCAGATCTTTGCTTTTGATTGGTCAGTGAATGGTCCCCAGAGCAAGGTGCTTCATGCTCACCAGCATGGATCATGGCGGGTGGATCTAACCACAGGAAAGTGTACACATTTTCATAAATATTTTTGTAATTAAATAATCTCCTGCTAAGCTGTTGCTTCAACTCCCTCTGGGTATTCAACGCCAGGTTAAATGAGGCCTTGAGCAGCTGCATCTAGTTGAGGTGTCTGTGCCCGTGGCAGGAGGGTTGGAGTAGATGATCTCTGAGGTTGTTTCCAACCTGAGATACTCCATGAGCTCTTACAGCAATGTGACAGAAAATAACAACAACAACAAAAAAAAAAGTTAATGCAGTGCTACGGGCTGGGGTCAGAGTGGCTGGAAAGCATCCAGGCAGAAAGGGACCTGGAGGTACTGGTTGACAGCTGACTGAATATGAGCCAGCAGTGTGCCCAGGTGGCCAAGAAGGCAAATGGCATCCTGGCCTGTATCAGGAATAGTGTGACCAGCAGGAGCAGGAAAGTCATTCTGCCCCTGTACTCCGCACTGGTTAGGCCATACCTTGAGTACTGTGTCCAGTTCTGGGCCCCTCAATTTAAGAAGGGATATTGAGACTCTTGAACTTGTCCAGAGAAGTTCAACGAGGCTGGTGAGAGGTCTCAAGCACAAGCCCTACAAGGAGAGGCTGAAGGAGCTGGGGTTGCTTAGCCTGGAGAAGAGGAGGCTCAGAGGAGACCTTATTGCTCTCTACAACTACCTGTAGGAAGGTTGCAGCCAAGTGGGGATTGGTGTCTTCTCCCAGGCAAGCAACACCAGAACAGGACACAGTCTCAAACTGCGCCAGGGGAAGTTTAAGCTTGAGGTGAGGAGAAAGTTCTTCACAGAGAGAGTTATTAGCCATTGGAATGGGCTGCCCAGGGAGGTGGTGGAGTCACCATGCCTGGAGGTGTTTAGGAAGAGAGTGGATGGGGCACTTTGTGCCATGGTTTAGTTGATTAGATAGTGTTGGATGTTAGGTCGGACTTGATGATCTTTTCCAACCTTATTGATTCTATGATTCTATAACACAGTCTCAGGCTGAGCCAGGTGAAGTTTAGGGTTGAGGGGGGAGAAAGTTCTTCACAGAAAGAATAATTGCCCATTGGAATGATCTGCCCAGGGAGGTGGTGGAGTCACTGTCCCTGGAGGTGTTCAAAAAAGGATTGGACATGGCACTTGAAGCCATGGTTTAGTTAGTCATGAGGTGTTGGGTGATAGGTTGGACTTGATGATCTCTGAGGTCTTTTCTAACCTGGTTGATTCCATGATTCTATGATTTTTCTGTGTGAATATACATTTTTTAATTTTGTTGGGAAAATGTTACCTGAATTTTACAAGCTGAATAAAACCTTCTCTTTCGTTTACAGTTTCTGATTATTTTCTTCAGAAATTTGGTTATACAGTCTCCATTACCTCTACCTTTCAATACATTTTCCTATGCAGCTTCATGGTATAAAAATTTTCCAGTTAAGACTGTTTTCATATACATATTATGTTGATTCATTTGATAAAAGCCTACTAAAAATAAAAAGGCTACTCTTTGCTCAAATAATAACCTGGAACTCCTCTTTTATTTTGCATCATTTTATGAAGACAAAAAAAAATCTCTTGTGGTACCTTGAAGAGCCACCATTCAGTTCTGCTCCATATATAATCCAATTTGATGGATAACCTGTCAAACAGCTATTTCACCTGAGGGCTTGACAAGTTCAGATTACACCATTCAAACTTTTCTTGTGTAATCTTGTAATAATTTATTTTGCTCTTCTTATTTAACCATAGAGTTTTGTTGGTGTGAAAGATCATCAATAAAAAAGGTCTCTCGATGGCACTGAGTACAATGAGAAAAAGAATCTAGATAGCTGATCTTCTGCAGCTTATTTTGGGGGATGTTTTAATTGCAAACATGGACATAAGGACAAACTTTCCTTATATATATTTAAAATAACATTCTGTATGCAAGGATTCCTGAATATTGTGGAGCTGACCTCTCTAGATATCTATTTCTCTTCTCAACTCTTATGATTTCTAGAATTTTTCAGATACCATTTTTTAAGAAAGAGATTTTAAGATCTATGTGTCAGGTTGTGTTTGTTTTTTTGTTTTGTGTTTATGTTTGGGTTTTGTTTGTTTGTTTTCTCAAAAAATAAGAAAAATATAAAAAGGAAAAAACACATTCATAATCAAGTGGTTTCCTGAGAAACTTGACTAGCAGCGACCCACATGAGAAGCAGTATGCAGTGGTGTAGCAGTGGGCCCAGGAACAGGATGAGGAACCCATCTTCAAGCTAAGGATGTGTATGTAGCTTCTAGGAGAAGTGGAGCTTGTGATTGAACTGAAGGTTTCTGATGTAGTTATTAACACTCATTTTAGGATTAATTTTTATCAGTTGCTTTAGCAGCTGTGAGTATGCCACCTGATTCAAAATGTACTGAAACTCTGCAAGCATAGACCAAAGTCTGAATCTTGAAAACATAGTTGGGTGATTTCTACAAACCTGTGCACAGGCTATTTTTTCACAGATGTAGCCATGATTTGTGCATCTGTTTCCAACACATCCCATAGCTAATAACCTGAATTTTTCATTACTTGAAGCTGGTTATATTACCCAACTTAAAAAAAAAAATCTACACATGATTTTTCATTGAAGTGGAAACTCTGTTATAATTTCCTTCTGCTTTGAATGTAACTGAAAACTGTTGGGGAGGTTGTTTGTTTTGTGGTGGGTTTTGTGTTTATTTTGAGAGAGAGAAAAGAACATTTACAGATACAAAAAGAAGTCCACAGAGCTACATACAGCTTCCTTTTTTTTCTCACAACTGATGGTTTTACTGTCTTTGGCATGCAATGCAACATCAAATTGAATGCCTCTCTTCCAGCTTTAGTTTATATTTTGTTAACTCTTATATTTGTCATTTGTCTTGTTTGGGTTTTTGTGGAAGTAGGGTCATAATGGAACCCAGCTTTCAATTGTTACAGAGAAAGTAACTTTTTGGAAAACAAACAAACAAACAAAATAAAACAAAAGGAATCCCATTTTAATACTGTGTGGATGTTTGCATGCCTGATTTGCAGAGTCTCATCCACTCTTTCAGTAGCAACTCATGGTGCAAATAGAAGAGCGGTGTTAAGCATCTTAGTGGTTATTGTCTGCCCAGCATATTCTGCTGCTTTGGCATGATGGTTCTGAACAAGACATGTCATCTCCCCATCCACATGGAAATGGGAGCATCACCAGTTCAAAAGAAAAAGGCAGATGCCCATCACCTGTTAAATGAACTCCAAAGAAATTGCATCTACTGAGAAGGGATTGCATGAGAGAAACTCATTTCAAGGATACACAAACAGGACAAATTGTCATCAGATCCCAACATAAAAAAAAGTTGTGTTCTAGTTAGCAGGCCAGGTAGTAGTTTTTACTAATCTGCTACCAGCTGTGGTACAGAAAAGGCAGTGAATTACAAAGAACTGGGAAAGTAGGAAAAGCAAAAGGATGTAAAGAGTGAGATGAGAGGATACATAACCAGGAAGTAGAATTATTTATTATTGATTTTCTCTTTTCCAAATCCTAGAAGAAACTGAAAAATGAAAAAAAAAAATTAAAAGTCGGGGCAGGGTGGGGGTGGGGTGGGGGAGATTGAAAAAGGCATTGGGAGACTATTTGAAAAATGTTCAGCCTCTGTCTTCAGCTCATTCTATACAAATTCATATAAATAAAGATCTATAATATAAACCTTTATTGGAATAAACCAAACCAGCTTGGAAGAGACCTTCAAGATCATCATGTCCAACCCATCAACCAATCCAACCCACCCAAACAGCTAACCCATGGCACCAAGCACCCCATCAAGTCTCTTCCTGAACACCTTCAATGACAGCGACTCCACCACCCCCCCGGGCAGCCCATTCCATAGCGCAATCACTCTTTCGGTATAGAACTTCTTCCTAACATCCAAAGTAAACCTCCCTTGGCGCAGCCTGAGACTGTGTCCTCTTGTTCTGGTACTGGCTGCCTGGGAGAAGAGACCATCATCCGCCTGTCTACAACCTCCCTTCAGGTAGTTGTAGAGAGTAAAAAGGTCACCCCTGAGTCTCCTCTTCTCCAGGCTGAGCAACCCCAGCTCCCTCAGTCTTTCCTCATAGGGCTTGTGTTCCAAACCCCTCACCAACTTTGTTGCTCTTCTCTGGACTCGTTCCAGCAAGTCAACATCCTTCCTAAACTGAGGGGCCCAGAACTGGACACAGTACTCGAGGTGTGGCCTAACCAGTGCAGTATACAGGGGCAGAATGACCTCCCTGCTCCTGCTGGCCACACTGTTCTTGATGCAGGCCAGGATGCCATTGGCCCTCTTGGCTGCCTGGACACACTGCAGGCTCATGTTCAGCCTACCATCGACCAGTACCCCCACGTCCCTCTCTGCCTGGCTGCTCTCCAGCCACTCTGACCCCAGCCTGTAGCACTGCATGGGATTGTTGTGGCCAATGTGCAGAACTCAGCACTTGGATGTGTTAAATCTCATGCCGTTGGATTCTGCCCATCTGTCCAGCCTGTCGAGGTCCCTCTGCAGAGCCTCTCCACCCTCCAGCAGATCAACTCCTGCCCCCAGCTTGGTGTCGTCAGCAAATTTACTGATGATGGACTCAATGCCCTCATCCAGATCATCAATAAAGATGTTAAAGAGCACAGGGCCCAGCACTGATCCTTGGGGCACTCCACTACTGACTGGCCACCAGCTGGATGTGGCACCATTCACCACCACTCTCTGGGCTCGGCTATCCAGCCAGTTCCTAACCCATCGCAGTGTGCTCCCATCCAAGCCATGGGCTGACAGCTTGGCCAGGAGTTTGCTATGGGGGACGGTGTCAAAGGCCTTGCTGAGGTCCAGGTAGACTACATCAACAGGCCTCCCCACATACACCAGGCAGGTCACCTGATCGTAGAAGGAGATCAGGTTGGTCAGGCAGGACCTGCCCTTCCTAAATCCATGCTGGCTAGGCCTGATCCCTTGGCCATCCTGTAACTGCTGTGTGATTGCACTCAGGATGACCTGTTCCATGATCTTGCCTGGCACTGAGGTCAAGCTGACAGGCCTATAATTCCCTGGCTCATCCAACTGGCCCTTCTTATGGATGGGGACCACGTTGGCCAGCTTCCAGTCCTCTGGGACCTCTCCAGTGAGCCAGGACTGCTGGAAAATTATGGAGAGTGGCTTGGCCAGTTCATCTGCCAGCTCTCTCAGCACCCTAGGATGAATCCCATCTGGTCCCATGGACTTGTGGGGATCCAAACTGCTAAGGAGAGTTCCAACCACCTCCTCATGGAACATAGGGAAACTGTGCAGCTCCCTGGCTCCTTCTGCCAGCTCAGGAGGCCAGCTGTCTGGAAGACGTTCTGTCCTTCTAGCAAAAATTGAGGCAAAGAAGGTGTTAAGTATCTCTGCCTTTTCCTCATCCTTTGTTACAATGTTCCCCTCCGTGTCCACCAAGGAGTGGAGGTTGTCCTTTCCCTTCCTCTTACTATTAATGTATTTATAGAAGGACTTTTTGTTGTCCTTCACAGTAGAGGCCAGTTTAAGCTCCAAGTGTGCTTTTGCCTCCCTAATTTTCTTCCTACAAGACCTAGCAACATCCTTAAACATTCTGTGGGTTGCCTCCCCTCTCTTCCAAAGATGATACACCCTCTTTTTTTCCCTCAGTTCCATTAAAAGTTCATGAACCATCCAGGCTGGCCGTCTGCCCTGGCGGCTCATCTTCCGGCACATTGGCTCAGCCTGTTCCTGAGCCTTCAACAATTCTTCATTGAAGTAGGTCCAGCTCTCCTGGACCCCTTTGTTTTTAAGGGCTTTATCCCAAGGAACCCTCTGAATTAGTTCCTTGAGTAACCCTGAGTAATATGCATTCATATATGCAAATGAATTTATATATTAATGACGCCATACTGGGTATCATTAGAAATTATTGCATATTAGAAGAACAAAGCTATTCCTATGTGCGAGTTCATCTCCATTATACTTCTGTCATCTGCAGTAAGTAGTCTAAGCCACAATCACTGTAGTTTTATTGAGAACAGTTGACTGGAGTCAAAAAGAGCAGAATTCAAGGGAATTTACCTACTCAGACACACATATGCTAAATTACCTTTATGCAAAACCTGTATACCAGGCAGACTACTAAAAAGGATCCTCAGAGACTGGGGCCCCTGAAGCTAGCACCTTTGGCTTAGCACATGCATGAAACTAGATAATCCCTTGATCATCTCTGACCTTGGTCCTTCAGTAGCTCCAGTGGTGCTGGCACGCTGCTGTAAGTTTCAGGATGGTGAGGCCATGTCTCCGCAGGGACAAGTTAATCCCTTCAATTGGGCTAATCTGCATATTTTGGGGTTGTAAACTGCATCTCTTCAAAGATCTCTCCCTCTGCTCTTTGATGACTTAGCCTCTCTTAGGCCATGTTTCAACTCACCCTTCCTCAGTAACAACAAAAAGGGAGCTACAAATTTATTTCTGCCTGTATGACAGCAAAACTGTCATATAGCACAGAAGTAGAGCCCTGTACAGGGTGGTTTCTTGAAAGGGCATGAAAATTATCTGAAACCAATATAACATCAACATACTATAGTTTTTTTTCACATCGTGATATTAGGTCAGGCTGTAAATGATTGTCATTTCATGGAATTACACCAAAAACTTTTTTTTTTTATCTTTTTTTTTCTATGCATAGTCAGATTCTCAAAACCCCTACAATGCTTTGATGCATTGTAGTAAGTCTTAATTCATCTCCCTAAACATGAGTGCAGAAGCAGTGAGTAAAGAATAAGGTTTATTCTAGAGAAACAGACCCTGATTGCAATGATGTTAGATTATTAAATGCAATAGATACCAGGTAAGTACTAAAAGCAAATAATGCAAATAACTGCTTTAAAGGCTGAGAGACGCTTGGACACAAAACTCTGACTTTATTCAACATGATCACTGGCAGCAGATTGTAAAATGTCCCTTAAAGATATTTTTGTAGTCAAGCAGAGAGAAGATGCACAATTTAGAGCTAGCATTTCCTTTTCCAACACCATTCTATCAGAATTTAAGCTACCTAGATTCCTTTTGCTAAGCAAAAACAACATATGATGGTAGATGCCAGAATATAAGGATGCCTGAAAAACATGCAGAAAGTACACAAACATATGTGCAAAGGTATAAAATTGAGAATGGTAACAGACGAAAAATAAAAAATCAAGATAAAGTATGAAACTGTAGTATTCTGTGGACAAGTTTTCTAGCCTCCACAGCTTTGCAAAGGATCAATAGAGTAGATGAACAAACATGAGAGAGATTGTTTCAAGCAGTCAACAAAGTTATTTAAAGATTTAGTTAACAAGGAAGCTTAGGCCAGAGGAAAAGGAGAAAAATGAAAATCACATCCAATTTCAAACTAAATCTATTACAAAGGGAACAGTAAATACAGAAATAAGTCTGAAAGGCTTCATATAGCTCTCAAAAAAGGGAATGTAACAAAGAACAATAACAACAGAACAAGCTGGGAATTGCAGGTTTAGATTTTAATAACTTAGAATTTAAAGAAAAATCAAGATTCCAAATACTTTTCCCAAAAGTGCATATAACATGCCAGTACTTTTGATAGTGGACCTTACTTGAAAAAACTTCTGACTTACTTGCTTTGAGTATATTGTGTTTTATATGGTATCCCATTACAAAGATCCCATAATATGCAATGTAATAGCACTAGAAATTGGCTCATGAAGATGCAAATGTTGCTCAAATGTAGCTAAGAGAGAAGAAAAATAGTGTAGTAAAAATTTCTCTTAAGTATTCTGTATACTATTCGAAAAATGGGAACATGATAAATTGAAGTTACGGCTAAGAAATTGACTTACAGATTAAAAGCCATTCTGCCAAGTATACAATTCCTTGTCTACAATAGTAAACTAAGTGATGTTAAGTTTCATTTATTCATGTTTATCTTCTTTTAATGTTTTAAAGAGGCAAATGTTTTCCCTTTCAAACAAATTCAAAATAAAACCTCAAAACCTCCCACCCCAAAGTGCACTTTCTTAAAATGAGATTGGTCTAAGATATTAACTTGGATTTTTTTCTAAGTTTAAATTAATCTACTATTTTTATACCAAGTTTTAGATGACACAGTATAAAATATCAGAGAGACTAGTGAGTACACCAGCAATAAAAATATCTTGGTACTAAGAAATAAATTTATTACAGCAGTTTTTCTTCATTAGTGTACTTCAAAATCAAAGATTTTCTTGCTGGTGAATATATTTGGTTTATACACTTCTTTACCCACAGTCCAAAAATGAAAATGAAAGCTGTAAAAGTGCAATTAATTGTTTGTGAATATAAATATTTAACAAAGTGGAAAGAGTGTAATTCTTATGATTCACAATGGGGAGGTAGAATGGATTGCTGTAAGAATGAGCATTACTATGGCAGGTGATTTGGTTTCATTTATTAGTTCAATCATTGATTTACCATAAAAGTAGAGGTTGATTTTATTGCTTGAATTGGTCTTGTGGAGATGTTGTTGGTTTAAACAGGCAACTTCTAATGAGCAAAAGTATTAAATGCTTGTGAAAATGCATCACAGTATAAAACCTGCACAATTAACTCACATTTTACCCTTGACTGGAATTACATTTTAACTCTATAACACAATTTTATGACATTTTAACTCTATAACACAAAAAGCTAGCTTGACTAGATTATTTTTTTTTACATAGTCTAATCAGACCAGTAAATATTTTGTGTCTGAGCTTTAAAATTGCTTAGACTTCACAGAGAGAGCTGTACTTAGCAAGTCTTGCAAGTGGACACAAAAAAAAGAAAAAGCCCCAAACAAACAAAACAAAAAAAGCCACATGATATTGTTACTCTGTAAAGACCTCTATTTACAATTAAAACTTAACATGGTCAATATAAATAACTTCTCCATATGTTTCAACTTGTAGCCTATACCTGGGGCTACACTGTAAGAGTCATTTTAACATCCAATGACCCCTCCACAGCCCAAAATGGGAATTAAGGAGAGGAGCCCCATGAGCTGAACTGAAAACAGATTTGATGAAACATCAAAACTAACATTAACACAAATATAAAATAAACAGTTATAGTTAGTCCAGTTAGCATACAGTGATCACAATAAATGGGAAAGCAGTCCTCTGGAGCAGAATCCTGAGTGAACCCCTCCAGAGATGAAGAGTAGCAGGAGAAGAAGGAAAAGACACTTCCCTACTCCAAACCTGAGTGTGATACTTATAGTCTGGGATACACCTGCAAGTCAGCTAGCTGCCCTGGCTGAATCAAAACTGATAACAGCTTACAGGTCATGGCAGGCCTATGATTTTGTACCACTGAAATCAGGACACCATATCAGAAAAGTAGGCAATGATCAAGAACATTCATTTATTGAGAGAAAACGGCAATTTGAGAGGACTTGCACAGGAGAACATATTCTAGAGGTTTCAATTCCTGCAAGAACTTTCAAGCTTAACTTTCCCTATACAAGCACCAGTGCTTCTCTAGATCACTAAATGTTTTGTGGGAGAAGTATGAATTGATAAGTAATAACCAATCTTCAGTAAGCAATCCACTTCTGATGCCTGGAAAAAGTATTAGCCTTGCTCTGGAAGGAAGTCCTGACAGAAAAAAGCCCTCCTCTGACATTTCGCATGGCATGTCAACATGTACAGCTGAGCAGCACCATAAGCAGGACCATCCCCATCAGCTGTAAAAACAGATGTAAAAATAACCCCTCACTTTGGGATTGAAGTAGGTCAATGGGCCACAATTATTTATAGAATATTTTCAAAGCTATCATTTCTTCTGTGACGACTTATAGTGTCCATAGCTTAAGCCTATATATGGAGCTGGTCTCATCAGAATTACAACATAGTACAAATCAAAGATAAGTTTGCATTTTCAGACTATTACTTTTTTGGCTAGAAAATTCCTGTAATTTTTTTCCCACATTTTCACAGATACACAGGCTAAAATTCATTAAATGAACATCTTTTTTTTAAATATTAGCTATTCTTATTAATGAGGGAACCATTTTTAAATAGCATATTCAGGAGGGATGTCAGTAATACCAGCAAGTGTTTGGTCATACAAAGTATGTAAGGGTATTGAAGGTGGAGCACTCCAAAGTTTAAACACAGCCACACATCCCTCCTTAGCACTGGTCTCAGCTGTGAAACCATGGGCACCTGCAAAATTTTCATCTTTGTGGATTAAATACAATAGTGCTTTAGGACTGCTTTCTATCAGTGAGGAGAACATCAAAACCAAACCTCAGGCTAGGCTTCTCATAGAATTTATGTAATTACAATTAAGAGTTCAGGGATAGTATTGATGAGTAGGATATAAATGGATTGATGTGTCACTTTTAATGAAGACTCCTAATGTTATTTTACTCTGAAATAATTCTGGTCTTCTCTGGTTCTGAATGATGAGTTCAAAAGAAGGAAAATACATTTGATGGTAGTAAATGAGAGATGAGATAATTTCAAACACTCAGTGAACTGAGACAGCTACATTGTTTTTAAACTCTAATTTTAAGCTGCATTGTTTTCCTGAGAACCCTTACAATCTATCACATCATTGTGCTGCCACACAGACACACTAAATCCATACACTAAGTTGCTTGTGATTTTTTAAAGATGATTGCTTAGAAACAACAGCTACTTTTTAGGCAAAATTAATCCACATGAGCATTTTTCCTGACTGTGTCTAAATTACAGTACTCAAAAAAAAAAGAAGGGTAACTCTAATAAAGACATATTATTAGGAGCAATGATATATTACAATGATAACTCAATTACTTGTACAGATTTCTTGTATTTCCCACCAAATTCATGTAGATTAATTTAATTTAATTTTTGGTTTGGATTGGTTTTTTTTTTTTCTTTCTTTATCTGATTTGTTTTTTGTTTTTTGTTTTTTTACTGCAGCAAGCCTTATTGTGGTTCAAGGCTGAATATACAGTGTAGAAAAATTTCCCAGGGTTGGAATACCATAGCCCACACCCTGCCTTCCCTTGAGCATCTGTACTTACTCTTACCTGCCTATAGATATTTCCAGGTTAAGAAGCTGTGGGGGTTGGTGACAAAAATCTATTTGCACTGTAACTATTGAGAGGCAAAAAAATATATCACTTCCATATGTGGCTGATATTGTCATTAAAATGCATAATGGAGATGAGAGGAGAGGAAGGGAAGAGAGAAATCTTTGCATATGAGGTATTTATGCATGCAAGTGAAAAGAATACAAAAGGTGACAAATACAACAGCCCTGGAGGTTTGAATCCTCAGAAATGTCTGTGTATCACTCAAATAAGCATTGTAATGCAGACTCTGTACACAGCTTGACATTCAGGGGGATTTTCCATCAGATTTCCATCTTTGTCTACAGTGCAGATGGTAGAGGGAAAGCTTTTCATTAGGTAATAGAAGATCCAGAAATTACATGGACTGTGAGAGGAAAAGGGTAATGTAGACTGAAGAATTGCCTCTGAATTCAAAATCATCAGTTAAAAAAGCCTCTGGCATTATGTCCTTAGGCTGAGTCAGTCAACCATATCAGTCATCCTAATTCCAAAGCTGGCTCTCCTGTTTGCCCTTTATCTCCCCAAGCAAGTCTGCAGCAATTCCTGTTGCTGGCACCAACTATGCTGATGCAGGTTCTAGCAGACAATAGCTGTTACACGTGTTTTCAGCTCATCTCTGAGATGGATCTCTTTAATGAATTGCCTGGACTGTGATATTAAAAATACAAACCATTGTGGTGGCCATGAGTAGCTGGAGGAGATTTGAACTTTCCCTGCTTTTCAGGAGTGTACTATCACCACCAGGTTACAGAACACTTCACAAATGAGCTGCTTGCCATTCACTTTGTGAAAACAGAACCATGGTGAAGCCATATGTCCAAAAGCCAAGAAAAGAGGGGGAAAATAAGTTCAAAGCACCTCTCTGTTTTGGCAAGAAAGTAACTTCTTGCAGAGGTAACTCTGTTGGGTCCTGGTATTTAGTAAATATTTTGTCAATTTACTATTGCAATATCCTTGGAGAACAAAGCATGGGGAAAACAGTAGTAATTGGTTCTAACCAGATCCGATAGCTAGGCAGTACCTCAAAGTAGACACCTGGAAGCACTCCCTAGAATGAAGACATATCAGAGATGACTAAACTGAGAGTTGGGTAGCTTTTATTTGTTTCTTAGGGTGGAATTGATTTACTTAACTTCTACAAATAATACTTATCCTAATCTGGTCTACTATAAAGGAAGAGATTCACTCTTCCAGAAGAGAAACTAACTTATCCTAAGCTGAATGCCTAAACTAGATACGATGAATTGCCTTTAGAATTTATAGCTGGGCACCTGTCTCTCCCCAGATGCCTAGACTGCTAACTTGCTTGATGTCCAGCATAATGCCCAAAATTCAGACTTAGATGACCAACTTAGATAATGTAAATGACTTATTAATATTCCAACATGGAACATTCTAACCATCTTAAAGAAAATTTTCTTTTCTTTCATGAACTCTTTTTCTGGGAAAAAAAAAAAAAAAAAAAAAAAAAAAAAAAAAAAAAAAAAGCGCAAACTCCAGCTTTTGATATGTCAAATGAATTGGCACTTCATAGTTCTGCTGTAGAGAAAAAAATATATTACAATTGGTCAAAGGCATCAGTTGCAGAAGGCTGCTGTTTCCATCCTAAAGAAAAGAAGGAAGGGAAATACCTTAAATCAACAGTCTAAGTGGACTCATTATCTTCATCTTCTTTAGCACAATGCATTTGAGCGCGAGTAAGTTTTTAAAGATCTATACAAAATGAGCTGCCAAAAATGCAGAACCTACCAGACACATTGTTAATATTTTGCATTTCCTTTAAAGTATTGTGATGGTAGTGAAAACTGTTCTAGTATTTGGTGATATCTTATCAACAAAGGTTAAGTGAGCTTTTTTAAATGCCAGAAATCTATTTTGTGTTCAAAGTCTCTCTTTTACTTGTAGAGAGATTTCAAATTTCTCATTGGAAATTCTGGCAAAGTACATACTCAAGACTCATTACATGATTACATCCAAAATTTTGTTGTGTCACCTGTATCAGGGTAATAAAGGAGGTTGCCTCCACAACACTTACTGCTTCAAAACTGACAATAAAATAACAGATTTACAGCAAACAAGATTGCTGTGAGGGTGGTGGAGCACTAGAACAGGCTGCCAAAAGAGGTTACAAAATTTCCTTCTCTGGAGACTCAAAATCTGCCTCAATATATTCCAGTACGGACTGCCTTAGATGAACCTGCTTTGGCAGGAGGGTTGTATTCAATGATCTCCAGAGGTACCTTCCAACCCCTATCATTCTGTGGTTCCATGATTCTGTGGTCCTATGGTCTAAGTACATTTGCTAGCAATACTGCTGACTACTACACATAAAAGGAAATATCAAAAATCTTATTTATTAATCCTTATCACCTGTCCCTAGCTTTCCCCCTCCAATGTCATTGTCCAAGAAATACTTTAAGGTAAACAACGCAACTGAAATCACATTTTATGTTGCATACAATGCTTGCAAATAAATAGGACATTAGAAGAAAGATATTATGCATTTGTAGTTGCCACCTGCTTACTTCTCCCCTATGAAGAGAGACTGAGATCCCTGGGGCTATTTAGTCTTGAGAAAGGAAGACTGAGATGGGATCTCATCAGTGTGCATATATATCTGAGGGGTTGGTCTCAAGGGATGGGACCAAGCTCTTTTTGGAGGTTCACAGTAAGTAAGACAAGAAACAACGGGTTCAAATTTTACCATAGAAGGCTTCGCATCAACATGAGGAGAAACTTCTTTACAGTGAGGGTGACAGAGCACTGGAACAGGCTGCCCAGGGAGGTTGTGGAGTCTCCTTCTCTGGAGACTTTCAAAATCTACCTGGATACATTCCTGTGCAGACTACTCGAAGTCATCCTGCTTTGGGAGGGAGTTTGGACCCAATGATCTCTTAAGGTCCCTTCCAATCTCTATTATACTGTGATACTGTGGTACTCAAGAAGTGCAGCATGACACACAATCATTTTTCAGTGGTTTGAAGGATTGTTCCACTTGCTTCAGAGCCCACTTTAGCTGGCAGACTAGTTCAGAAAATTGAATGCCTCTTAAGGCTGGTAGCTCCCACAGTTCCCCATTTTTGTAGGAAGGTAGACCCAACCTTGTTAAAATACATGTTCTTGTGGAATAGAATTTCAAAGTAGTTTTGTTTCTTCTTGAACCTAATGTTCTTTGTGTTAGCTTCCTGTATTCACACTATTTTCTACAAAATATCTGGCTCCTGTTGAGAATCTTGAAGAGATGCATGCCATGAAACAAAGATTTCTTTTTCCTTTTAAGTTGATTTCAATCCTGTGTGCAGTTTACTGCAAATTATTTTATATCTATCCTTACTGGTTCCATGTAGCTCTGGTTTTATTTCCAGTAGCAACACTTATATGAAGTGTTATATAGATAACAGACAATTAGAAGACAGATAGAAAAATGTCAAACAGTTCCTGTGAAACACTTGTCATGAAGCAGAGGAAAACCTCAAATATTACATCTGAGGAAATGTGACATTAGCAGCAATTTCTAACCAATCAAACAATTTTTTTGAACCTATGGAAATTATGTAGAACAAACTTTCAAAGATTAAAGGTACTAACATATCAGGCTACCCCAAAAACTTTTGATCAGAATCCACAGCAGCTGGGACTGGTGAGGCTTTTGTGCCTCCTGATGAGATGACACAGAGGATGCCCATACCTTGATGGAGGAGCAGGGATGAGTACTCTCACCATTGACTAAGTGTTTTACTCATAGGCGCGTTAGTGAATTAATGAGTTACTAAAAAATTTGTGAGTTCTTCAAGAATGTGGTGAATTGGTGAATTAATAACCCCCTGTACAAAGGGGATTGAGCTTTTGTTTTATTTGTTTCTTTACCTAAAGAGCTCATGAAATAAAGTTTTATTTACAGACTTTTCCTATAAATGGGAGAGATACAGGTGGACCATGACATCCAGTCATGTAGTTCACCTGACTCTGGCAACTCATTCATTTACAGTGGTCATAGTGGAAACTACAGTAAAGCGTGGTGAGAATGGACTATACAGCATCAGGACAAAGCATGTGTTCTTAGATGGTAGCAAGGAATCTTTATCACAAAGCTGCAGAATCACAGAGTGATTGCATTTGGAAGGTCATTTAATACAACACCCTTGCTCAAGCAAGGCCTTCTAGAGCAGGTTGTCCAGAATGTTGTTTAGATGGTGTTTGAACATCTCCAAGGTTTGAGAACCACACAGGCTTCCCAGTGTCAGTGCTCAGTCACCCTCGCAGTGAAATGTTTTTTCTTGATGTTCAGACTCCCCTGTGTTTCAGCTTGTACCCACTGCCTCTGGTCCTGTCACTGGGCACCACTGAAAAAAGTCTCGATCTGACCTCTTTACATCCTTCCTTTAATATTTGCATATTTTAACAAGATCTCCCCCAAGCTTCTTTCTCTCCCAGCTCTCTCAGTATTTCCTAAAGGGAGAGATGCTTCAATGCCTTCATCTCCTTCATGACTCTTCACTGGACTCTCTCCAGTAGTATCCATATCTCTCCTGTAATTGGGAGCCCCATACCAGACACAATAACCCAGAAGTGACCTCACCAGAGCTGAAGGAGGGGACAGGACCACCTCACTCAGTCTGCTGGTGGCACTCTTCCTCATGCAGCTCACAATACCAATGGCTTTCTTGGTGGCAAAGACACATTGCTAACTTATGTTCTATTTGGTGTTTACTAGGATCCCCATGACCTTTTCTTTCAAGCTGCTTTCCCCCAGGATTTCTGCAAAGCTGCTTAACCTTTCCTAGTATATACTGATGCCTGGAGTTGTTCCTACTCAGTTACACGAATTCATACTTCTTCTTGAACTTCGTGAGATTCTTGTCAGAACATTTCTCTATCCTATTGAGAATCCTTGAATTGCAGCAGGACCCTCTGGTGTGTCAGCTTCTCCTCCCACTTTGGTGTCATTAATAAACTTGCTGAAGCTACACTCTATTGCATCGTCACATTGACTCCTGTGGTACACTCCTTGCTACTGGCCTCTGATTAGATACTGTGCCACTGAAGATCACCCTCTGGGGCTCAGCTGCTCTGATGTTTTTCAACCTTTCACAGTATGAATGTATTTTTGGTAAATCTGTTTGGTACATTTGCATCATCTGCCTGATGATTTTGAGTATCATAGTGACTCTTACCTCAAAAAAAGAGACTATTCTTAATTTGATTAAAAAAAATATGTAAAAGGCATTTCAAACCACTAAAAATAGTTTTTCATTTTTATTTTATTTAAAAAAAAAAAATCAGTGTGTAACATCATCAGCCACTTAAATCCTTCCTCCACAGATATCTTTTAAAATGTACTCAGAGATATTATAGGTTGACTATGAATGCCCAATGCCTGAAAATTAATATTGCGATAGAGCACCCAAAAATCCTCCCTGTGCTCCAACAAAGATGGGATGGGGAGGAAACAGAAAGGCTGGGATGAAGGGAGCCAGAGAGATACCTCCCCCTTCCAGGCCTGTGGATCAGTGGATTTCAGATGGGCTCTTTCCCCAAGCCAGGCGTCCTGCCAGGCACAGACCCCATGCAGGGTCAAGTCTGGGCATGTTTAAGTATAGAATAGAATAGAATAGAATAGAATAGAATAGAATAGAATAGAATAGAATAGAATAGAATAGAATAGACCAGACCAGGTTGGAAAAGACCTTTGAGATCATCAAGTCCAACCTATCATCCAACACCATCTAATCAACTAGACCATGGCACCAAGTGCCTCATCCAGTCTCTTCCTAAACTCCTCCAGTGATGGTGACTCCAACACCTCCCTGGGCAGCCCATTCCAATTGCCAATCACTCTTTCTATGAAGAATTTCTTCCTAAATGGCAGCCTAAACCTCCCCTGGTGCAGCTTCAGACTGTGTCCTCTTGTTCTGGTACTGGCTGCCCAGAAGGAGACCAGCTCCCACCTGGCTACAATCTCCCTTCAGGTAGTTGTAGAGAGCAATAAGGTCTCCCCTGAGCCTCCTCTTCTCCAAGCTTAACAACTCCAGCTCCCTCAGCCTCTCCTCATAGGGTTTGTGCTCCAAACCCTTCACCAGCTTTGTTACGCTTCTCTGGACACATTCCAGCAACTCAACATCTTTCCTAAACTGAGGGGCCCAGAACTGGACACAGTGAAATGATGGTTATCAATTCTAGCCTTTGTCTGGTGACAATTACAAAAAAATTAACTGGCTGGATAAAACAGGTGAGCACGAGGCTCTTCTCTGTGAGGTTTTTACCCTCCACACACGTGATTTATAGGCAACAGCAGCTGTTTCAGAAGGATTTTCTGATAAAAAGAGATAAAAGAGAAATTCCCACAATCAGCCTGCAGTATTGTGGGTAATTGATATATTCCTAAAGTCTCCCAGAAATTCTGCCTTTTATTAGTGTGGTAATTTACTGCTTTTGGATCTATCTTTTCCAAGTATTGATTCTCAAACTATTTGTAACAGTGTGGCTGCGTACACAGTATGGGAATAGGTGCCCACAATGGCTGTGAAGCCACCATCCTTAGAGGTATTCAAAACCTAAACAGGCAAAGACTAAGCCACCTGCTCTAGCTGATATTGTTATGGTTATACCAGGTGATCTTCAGAGGCTCCTTCACACCCCAATGTTCCTGTGATTCTATAATTCTATTTCAAGATGTTTGCCTCTATGAGTTTGCCTGATATGACCTTTTGTGGTGTTCATTATCCTAATAAACCATTAACCTTTATAATATTTGAGCTAAATTACAGCAAAGGTATTGCAGTCTTCTTTATAACTTCATAGTGAAATGTGCAGTGTCAAGTATTATCACAGTAGAATACCTTGCAAAGGGCAGCTTTTATTGGTGACCAGACATGTCTTAGATCTCACCAGATAGATCTGCTATACAATACAATGTTGTTATAAAGTGACAGACTCCAACAGAGAAAGACTCTTTCAGAGTTCATAAGGCTAATGAACATTCATATCTTAAAAATATAAATAGATTTTTTTTAATACATTTTAATATCTGGTTTCTGTCTTAATCCGTTAATCCATTAACCCAATTTTAATTTGTTTAACAGATAGATAGCACTGGTAGACCAGATTCTTTCTCATGTCCAGAAGAAAACATATTGGACAGTTCAGAGAGTATTTGCATACTTGGACAGCCAAAGTGGTGGAAACCTTTACATATGAGCTGTATAGAATGCTGGCATATAAGGTATGAGCACAAAGGAGAGTACAGAGAGCATTTTCTTTCATTGGCCTTCCAGTTCTTCTTGTTTGTTACCCATACTGTGTGCATTGGTGTACACGTACTTCAGCTGGGCTCGCAATTTCTCAATTAACCCTAATTTGTGTCCCACTCTCTCCTCTTCAGAGAGACTGGTTTCCTCACCCACCCCCTTCAGACCTAGTTTAAAGCCCTCTTAATGAGCCCTGCCAACTCTAGTGCTAGTACCCTCAAAGAGAAGGGAAGAAGGGAAAACACTTTGGTCATTTTTCAACAATTTATTTTTTTTCCACAGATGGATAAGCTAGAGCTATTAATATGTCATTCAGTTCAAAGAATAGTAATAAATCAGTCCCCGTATAATCTGTTAGTCAGTAAACCATTATGTCCTTTAGTTCACACTGACTTGGCTTTTTGCAGTTAAACTGTTCTTCAGTTCATATGACATGTGAGACAGTCCAGCATCAAAGAAAATAGGTCTCAAAGAGAACTTCAAGAATTTATCATTTTTATCCAGGACAGGATAACCTCCACATTATTCAGACCTGAAAGTTCTAAGCCCAACCTGTTCTCATAAACTTCCAATAATGATAATTCCACAGTCTCCCTAGACAGTCTTTGTTCCATGATTTATGGTTGAAAATCTTTTCCTAATACATAATCTAAATTTCCTTTGCTCTAATTTAAGACCATTAGTTCTTGTTCTATCCAAGGCTGACACAGAGAACAGATTATTCTTCTCTTCTTGGTAACCACCTTTTGCATAACAAAGAGTGCTATTTTATATCCCTTCCAGTCATCATTTTTCTTCAAATCCTATCTTTTCTTCAGGGGTCGTGTTTTCAAGAACTCTACTCATTCCTCCTGTTCTTTTCTGCAATTTTTCTCATAAGCAGGATTTTATAGTAATACAATGTTAAAATGATGAATTTTAAAATTTGAAATCCTTCTAATGTGAAAACCTGCCATTGTGTGAATGTCTAGTTTTACATTGTTCTAGTTTCATAAGACAATTTCAGAGTCATAGTCTGTAATAAATTTCAAAATAATAGCTTTAAGCTTTATGAAGTTAAGTCAGTCCAAGATTTAGGTGCAATGGTTTAAGGGGCTGCTGATCCCAATAGTCAATAGCTCAGTCACTCAAGTTGTCAATCCATACCTCAGCTGTAGAATTTGCCCTCATAAATTAGACTCTGAGCAGCAGCTGTTGAAGTATAAGTGCAGATTCACTTCTGCCAGCTTTTTTTATGATGGCAGTAACCTTCAGCAACTGAGTGGAATGAGCAGCTAAAGGCTGCAGTGCCTTACATACCACAGCTGTTTGCTTCTGTATGTGCCTCAAAGGCCTTTAAGTAACCCTAGCTAAATCTATCTTGATGTATTCCAAAAGACTAGCCTTGCCAAAGATGGGTGTTTGTCACCTCCCTGAAGGCTGATCACTTCACAAAACAATCGTGGTCATCAACTCTGATTATCTGTCAGCTGCTGGCCCAGAGAATTCCTTATATAGGAGACTGAGGAAGGAATGACTAATGGAAATATGGCTGCTCACATCGTATTTCAGCCACTTCCTTCTGTAACAAGAAAGTATGATCATCTGATACAACCCGCATGAAGCACTGGGCTGCAGACACATTGTGAAATCACTTCTCTCCCAAAACACTAAGAAAACCTCAGATTCCAGGCAAACAGAAGTCATATTTGTAAGAATGGAGGGAAGGAAGTGTCAGGGTATGAGAAAAAATTTTCTAACAAAATTGCATCCATAGGCTGAAACAGCAGTAATGATGTGATAGGCATAATGATATTATTTTGTTCTATTATCACTACACAAACAATTCTACAAAAAGGCTCAGTCTTCAAAGAAAATTCAAACATTTCCATCCATTATCTCTCTTTTTACGTATTCTCCTTTCATTACCTTGTACCCAAATGTTTTCTAGCCACCTAATCCTCTACATAGCTATCAGCACTACACACCTGTTCTCTTGAAAAACTGTGGAGAATCACAAGTTGGACGTGTTTTTCTGTCATTATTTGCTTTAATTCCACATAAAAGCTTTTATGCTTCATAAAAAGGTATTGAGCTCCCAGCTTAAGGCACTTTTTCTCTAGGTGTCTCCAAGTGTATTAGACAACTACACTCCCGTCATACTCAAAAGAGATCTAGTCAAGCAAGTCAGTGAAGAACTTCTCCATTTTGTAGACTAAATATATATGAATCCTCAATCAATTAATTAACAGTTTTTATTGAGGATTCACAAAAGGTTCTGGTTACTTCAGGCTAAGGACTAGAATATATGACCAGTGTTAGCATTATATCATACTTAACTACATGAAAAATGTGCATGAGAAGCAAAAAATATCTAAATCTGTATAGCATTAGGATATTTTAAGCCCATAAATGCTGCAGTGAACCACTTGGTATTTAGATAATCTAGTTAAAATCCAAGGATTCAAAATGGCTTACTAAACTCAAAATATTGATTTTATAATATTTCAGTACTTTCAGTTGTCAAGTATCCAAACTTCATAGAAATAGCCAAAACATTGCATCCCTAAAAGTCCTTCAGGGACCTTCAGGGCAGAGCCCAGAGAAGCACCCAAATTGCAGAAATTTCCAAAAGCCAAAGTGCACTGCAGCCTAATTTTGGACAGAAAGCTGTAATTTTCTTTTCATTTTCATATTTTCTGAAGACTTCTCATGAAAATGTACGTATATCCCTTTAGGCCTGTAATGTTTCTTGATGTATCAAGTTTGACAAAGCAACTGCGGCTTTTCAGTATCTGAATAAACCTTTTTAGTATTTTCCTTTCTGCAGAATATGCACACTATATCACTCACTTATGATGCATCTTAAAATCACTCATATCTCCATTTCTTTCTTTTTTCTTTTTTTTTTACTACTTTGTAATGTCCTATATGTAAGGAAGAACAATGCTTATGTCTTATTTCAGTGTGCTTTTCAGTAGTCCAAGTAATTTTTCTTTCAGGTTGGTTTGTTATTGGGTTGGTTGGTTGGTTTGTTGGTTGGTTTGTTAATGCCTATTAAGACCTTTTTTGCTTCTGGAGTTTTTCTAGTTTGTGCCTGTTATTTTAAAAGGCAACTAGACCTTGGATACAGGTGTCACATTCCAAAACTAACCTGCTGTTAAATGAAGTGCAGTCCATGAACATGAGGAAGCACTGAACAAAGCAATGCTTCGGAAAATTTCATTTCCCTAAAATAAGAATTTACCAGAATAATTTGCTCAGCAGTTGCCTCAGGCTTACCTAAAGTATTATATTTCTCTTTAATTACAACCCAGATAAGCATTTGCCTTTTACTCTTATTGTTTAGTAGTGTCAGAGTAGTATTTATTTATATGGATATTGCTATTTCCATATTCATTCCTCTGAAACTTTTGCATATCCATTCACTTTCATGATGAATTAATATCACTTTATATGAATCACTTTCTTTATTGCACCTCATTTTATTGCATTCAGCCTAGATCACAGGCCGAACTTAGTCTTCTCCTCTGAAGAGTTTGCAGCAGTATTGAATCACTGGGAGGTGGATTTAAGAAGTCAACTCAATCACCAAAGAGGAAACTAAAATATTATAATATTTAAATCACTAAATGGACAAGAGTATGTATCTTAGAGCTGTCACTTGATCATTTCTTAAACAAACTTACTTTGAAAGAAAGGGAAGGCTTATTGTGTGTCCTCAAGTGAAAGAACTGACTGTTATTACAATATGATACCATTTATTGAAATTTTTTCATCAGATTGTCCTCGTTTAAGGTGGGACAGATCCTCTATTGTCCTGAGAGGGACAAAAGAATGATGCTCACACAAATGGATTGAATAGTGATGGAAAGTTTAAATGGAAAAGCCATTGATATGTTACAGAACTGCAAAATATAGTGGCAAAGATGTCCTAAAGTGTACAGATTCCTTTACACCACGCCCAAAGGGCCCCCAAGCACTTTCCTTCTCCCAACCTGAGAGTGTACCCAAAACCCCCACGGCTTTTTCTTCCCCCCACACTGCTAAGCTGGCCTCAGGCTGGCCAGGTCTGAGACTACCCCTGGCATTAGGCCTGAACATGCCTGAGAAACTTCCCCACTATTTACCCAATAGAGAGCATCTCCCACAGGAGCAGAGAGGGAAGAAAGAGGAACAGAAAGACTTCTCAGACTAATTTATAAGGTGCAGGATTTGTGGGTATGAAAGATGCTGTTTCCTGTGTCCACCTTACCGAGCTGGACACTCGGGACACCGGAGGTGTAGCTTATGTGGCAGGAACAGAAGGCACCCAGCCTAAACTGCCACACAGATATTTCTGGAAAGAACTGGTAGGTACCTGTATGAACAAGAGAAACACAGAAAACCAAAGCTTCAGGATGTTATTAATTTTATTTTCTGTCCATCAGAGGTATTAATATAGTATCCCTCCTCAGTGATTCAATTAAAGGGTCTATGTAAATCCACTTGGATCCTTGCTTTTGCTTCCTGAATAAAGTCTGCATATAAATATCTGACAGGAGAGAGGAAAGATGGACGTGAAGCTAGACTTCTATCAGCAGTAACCAGTGAGAGGAGACAAAGCAATGGGCACAAGCTGAAAAATCTAAAATTAAATTTAAACACAAGGAATAAAGTTTTTACTGTGAGAGTGGTCAAACACCCAAACAAGCCACCCAGAGGACTTGTGGAGTTTCCACACTTGGAAATATTCAGGACCCAGATGAACATGGTTCTGGGAAATGTGCTTTTGATGACCCTGATATGAGTAAGAGGGTTCATCCTGAGTATGGGGTCTCTAAATATCTTTCCAACTTCAACCATGCTGTAGTTTTGTGATTCTGTGGATATACAGCAGTCAGATATAGAATTATTTGTTGGCACTTCAAATTATGAGACCCTTGGTAAACAGGGTTTCATTCAGGGATTTAATCTCAGGAATCACATCTGCAGCCCTCAAAATTTGTTCATAAGAAAGGAGAACTTATATCAGGTCCTACTTTTCCTTCACTCCCAGCACCTATCAGTAATTAATGAATGGTTGTAGATTCCCAAAGACAAGCAGATGTAGGTTTCCAAGCACAAGCAGATATGTCATGTCCTCTTAAATATTGTTTTTAAGTGGAGAGAAAACATGCTTCGTGTATTTGTTACCAGGGAACTGAACTTACCCTTGTGGGGGGTGCTACTTGATATGCAAACATCAAATTTTAATAATGACCACTATATTTATTAATAAGAAGCATCACTTCTCAACATCACACTCCTCTCCTTGAAGGCCTTTAAGGACATATGGGCTTTGAAGCACTGCATGAGCAAACTGATTCCAGACCCATGCAACTGAACAAGAAATAAAATTAAAATGGCAAACAAGCTCAAAATATTATTTCCATTTTCATAGCTTCAAGCACAACTAAAATGAAAGACAAATTTAAGGAAGTGAGCTGTTAGCAGAAGGCATGTAAATTAATTAAAGTAAAATGTGTGATTGCATTGATTTGCCAATATACACCATCAGCATTAAACTGCCATGAGACCAGTATAACTCATTAAGACAATGGATTTATGAACATTTTGCAAGAATGGTCAGTGATTTTAAGGCTGAAAAATCTCAGTCTGTTATTGCATTTTCTATGTCTGATTTGTCATACATAGAATGGAGATATATTGTAAAACATATTGATTTTTTTGCCTTCTGAGAGCTCTTTTCTCTCTCACAATAATGCTTTCTACAGAAAACTTCATGCAAAGTGGTACTATACTCAGAGAGAAGATAATGTGTTTTACTGTTGATTCTGCTCATAGACATTCATAAGCTTGACTGTCGCTCATTGCCCTAACTCTTGATCTGGCACAATCATACACGCTACAGTGAAAAAATTAACCTTTTAAACCATTACACTTGTATCATCCCCTAGGCAACTATTTCTCCTATTACTAAAATCAGATGAAATAATAGTGTTTTCTCTTGCTGTCTAAAATTGATTTGAAAATGGCAAGTAATCACACAAAATTATCTGAGATTGCACAACTAAATTCTAAAATGTCTCAACAGAAGAGATCTTTCCATCAGAAAGCACTTCCTAGGGACTTTGAAACCCATAACATGATTTTAGACCAAAATAATACAAGTGTAGACTGAAAAGCCCAGGGTTTCTGTCACTGTGCAGACCATTCCAACAGGAGTGTCAATAGGAATTTTGTTTTACAGAATATGTAACTGAGATGAAAAAGTCAAACTCCTCTGTCCCTGTTCTATGATCTACCTGCTTCAAGTGAGTGAGGTGCACATAAATCTGGCTTCCAATGACAATTCCTCTGAACTAAACAAATTCCATTCATTTAACCTCAGTTTACAAAACATAAAGGCATTACAGAATCACAAAATGATAGGGGTTGGAAGTGACCTACAGAGATCACCTAGTCCAACCACCTTGCTAAAGCAGGTTTGCCCAGATCAGATCTCACAGGAATGTGTCCAGGAAGTTTTTGAGTTCCCAGAGAAGGATAGTCCACAACCTCTCTAGGCAGCCTGTTCCACTGTTCCATCACCCTCAAAGTAAAGAAGTTTCTCTTCAAGTGAAACCTCCTGTGTTCTAGTTTCTGCCCCTTGCTGGCTCACGGTAAACTTGTCTACCAGGATTCCGAGGGCCTTCTCCACAGAGCTGCTTTCCAGCAGGTCAACACCTAACCTGTTACTGATGAATGGATTTTTTTCCTCCCCAGGCTCAGGACTTTACACTTGCCCTTGCTGAACTTTGTGAATTTTACCTCTGTCCAACTCTCCAGCTGAATGGCCCAGGTCTCACTGAATGGCAGCATAGACTTCCAGTGTGCCAGCCAATTCTTCCAATTTGTGTCATCAGCAAGCTTGCTGAGAGTACCCTCTATCCTTTCACCAAGCTGTTGATGAAGATATTGAACAAGACTGGACCAAGTACTGACCCCTGGGGAACACAACTAGCTACAAGCCTCCAACTAGATTCTGCACTGTTGATCACAATCCTCTGTGCTCATTCAGCTAAATCTCAATCCAGCTCATTGCCCAAACCATTCTATGATTGTATGATTCTATGATTGATTCTATGGTTAGTTCAAGTTCTTCAGTGGTAGGTATACATCTGAGCTTCCATGGTTGATGCAACACATGAACCCAAGGTATTTCTGCCCCTTTTATACCCTCAGGGTGTGGGTCATCCTCCCCATTTCACAAAGGGAGGCTTTGCTGATTAGCATGAGGCCTCTCCAGTGTAATGCCCATCATATACCATTCTGTGGTGTAGAGTAACAAAAAGACAGAACTCCACCTCCAAAGAGCTTATCTCTTCCCATTATTAGACCATCTGTCAGGTCTGGCCTGCAGCTCCAGAAAGGACATCACTGAAGACCATTGAAAGCCATCGCCTTGTCTATTCAGGCCAGATATCACCAGACATTGTTTGCGGCAACAGAAAGTTTGGCTCTCACAGGGGCAATGGAGTCTTTCTCATAGTTTCATAGTTTCATAGTTTCATTCAGGGTTGGAAGGGACCACAAGGATCATCTAGTTCCAACCCCCCTGCCATGGGCAGGGACACCCCACACTAGATCAGGCTGGACAGAGCCTCATCCAGCCTGCTCTTAAACACCCCCAGGGACGGGGCCTCGACCACCTCCCTGGACAACCCATTCCAGGGTTTCACCACTCTCATGGTGAAGAACCTCCTCCTCACATCCAGCCTGAATCTCCCCACCTCCAGCTTCATTCCATTCCCCCTAGTCCTATCACTACCTGATATCCTGAGAAGTCCTTCCCCAGCCTTCCTGTAGGCTCCTTTCAGATACTGGAAGGCGACAATTAGGTCACCTCGGAGCCTTCTCTTCTGCAGACTGTACAGCCCCAACTCCTTCAGTCTGTCCTCATAGGAGAGGTGCTCCAGCCCTCTGATCATCCTCGTGGCCCTTCTCTGGACACGTTCCAGCACCTCCACATCCCTCTTGTAATAGGGGCTCCAGAACTGGACACAGTACTCCAGGTGGGGTCTCACCAGGGCTGAGTAGAGGGGGAGGATCACCTCCCTCGACCTGCTAGCCACACTTCTCCTGATGCAGCCCAGGATCTGATTGGCTTTGCGGGCTGCAAGTGCACACTGAGAGCTCATGTTATTGCATGTTATATACATATATATTTATTTATTTATTTATTTACTTTAAAAAACACTATGGTGAAAAATAATATATGATTTACACAACCAAACATGCTCGTGTTCATTGACATGCTTGAACTGTCTAGCCGTATTTAGTTCTTTAATGAAATTGTACCTACATTATCCTTGAGTTAACATCTAAAAATTAGGTGTCTTGCCTCTGCATAGCCTGGATTAGAGGGTTTATCTATATTAACTTTTTTTATAACTTCCTATCGTGCGTTGACCCAATAGTTAGTCATAACTCTTTCAGGAAAATTGTGATTGATCCATTATACCACAATGTGTTTGCTGGTATCTCAATGCATGGCTCTAGAGGGAATACATTTTATTATGTCAACATTTTACCTAATTTTATAAGTGAGTAGTTTTTAATTGTCCTAATGAATTTCAAGAAAGAGTCTCCAAGAACAAAGCCACTTCACATAACAGTTGAAGTAATCAAAACTATTTCAGCACACAGAAGATAACGTAATCATCAGGAGAAGGAATCTTCTGTCATTTTGTCATATTATATTATTTTTCAGCCTCAGAACATCAGAAGCTAAGGCTACACATCTTACTTTAAAAAAAGGAGATATATGATCAAAATGTGCTTAGAAAAATTAATAATAAAATCAGTTTACATGTGCAAATAAGGAAGAGGGAGAATCAAGAAAATACAGACAAAAATATTCCTGTATACCACAGCCTTCCCAAATGCTTAAATGTATGCCACTTGGTAATACTTTTTCAAGTAGAGTTCATCTCACCTAACTACTTGTGACTAGAAGTTGGCAGATGGTTTAAGGTGACCATGTAGGTTCCCTGTACAATCAAAAGAAAAAGAAATGCATGTTCCCACCTGTGCTAGATATGTGTTTTAGGATTAATCATGTTAGAGGTTCTTACCTTCCCAACAGAAGAAACTTAACTAGTGTTAAAAAGAAAGCATGTAATGTAAAGATTGTTAAAATCAAGATCTAAAATCTTGGACTTAATGGGAAAAATGTTTTGAGAAATTCATAGAGAAGCTTTAGAGATGTGAAATGAGCAAGAAATACAGGTGTTGCTTTTTTCCCATTAGAAAGTGATGTACGGAATGAAATGAGTGTTTTCTTCTGTCATATGATTCAGTTTAAGGACTCTCTTGCTACATCTGTCATATGTTAGCAAATCAGTGAAACAAAATGCTTACTAAACTGAAAAATAATCAGATTTATGCATCCAGAAATATAATAAATGTTACAATTAAAGAAATATTAATTAAAAACTTTGCATTTGCTTGAACAGTGTTTATAAATAGTGTACAAGGAATGGACCATTTTATGCAAAGACAGAGCAACTTTTTATCAGCAAGGGGGGGTTATTTTGAGGTAATTATGCTATTCATTGCTTAAACCTGATATATTAAATAATTATTTTTTTTTTTGCAACAAGCTGTAGAATGCTTTTCTTGAGATTAACAGGGTCAAACAAAAGTAGCTGTAATAATGTCTAATGTTATTTACAAGATTCAGAGAAAACATTGGAAGGTATTTTACACTAGTTAGTTCATGTCTTTAATTTCCTAATTTAAACTTCACATGTTACAAGAAGGATTCATCTAGTGCAATCTGTTGAGTTTAATCAACTATAGCTTTTTGGTAAGAAAGAAAGGCTCATCTTAGTGTCTAAAATAAGTTGATTGGACTACATCTTAAATTCACTCTTTTACTACAATGGATGCCTAATTGATAGCTGAAATGGAAACACCTGCACCATAAATGCACATAGTTGTGAGAGAAATGTATTGCAATCAATTTCTTTCTTACCAGAATATGAAGTTTCCTTTTAAAAGCTCTAACACAGTAACATAATACTTAACTGAAACTGCATTGTTAAGCAGTTCTCACTTAAAAATACACCCATAGAGAAATCAACTTAATATTCTTGTGTGTTGTCCTTATTTCTAAAGTATTCCCACTACACATCAGAAAAGGGAAGTTTTAGTCTCAAGGTCTGGTATTCTCTAAAAGTATCTGCACTGGGAGTCAAATGCTATTCTTGGAGATGGAGAAAGCCAACCATTAATTTTTTTCTGTATTTGCCTGGCAGCATGGTATGTCTAGCTTAAGTCTCTGCTCCAATTACCTCTGATACAGTGTAACGTTCTCCATATATAATAACAGCCGCAAGCCTCTTGTCGAGTCGCCATCTGGTGGACAAGTGGCAAAATTGCACCCTTCGTTCCTTTAATTGAAATTAATTCTGTAAGTATTCTAACTGGGTTCAAATTGTACATACGAAACCAGTTGTGGGATATATTTCACAATCTTGCACTAGAATATGTATATAAATTTATTATTATGTTATTAATAATGTTAATAATTAATAAATATTAAATTTTATAATTTTTCATTTCATATTAATATCCTCTTCATCACAGAAACTTGTGACAAAAAGAGAGGGCATGGCCGGAAGCTGCACCAGGGGGATTTAGGTTTAGGTTAGATATTAGGAAACACTTCTGCACAGAAATGGTAATTAGACACTGGAATGGAGTGCCCAGGGTGGTGGTGGAGTTGCCATCACTGGAGGTGTTTAATGAAAGATTGGATGTGGCACTTGGTGACATGGTCTACTCAGTGTGGTGGTGGTGGGTCATAGGCTGGACTTTATGATCTCAGAGGTCTATTCTAATGTCAATAATTCTGTGATTCTGCGATCCTATAAACTTACCATAGTGCATGGGTGATTTAATTCTCACCCCAAGAAAGAGAAGCATATGTTATGCTCAAATTAAAATAAATTTGCTATTGCATCAAAGGATAAGCAACTGTGGCAGTTTAAAAAAACTAATGCCTTGTAAATTATGTATAAAATGGTATTCTTCATATTTAATGACTAATCATTAAACTGGATATTAAAAATAATAGTCCTAATATTTATCTAGTGAAATAAGATTTATAATAATATTAATGTTCATAAAATCATTTTTAAACAAAAGCTCTACAAACAACTGCCTTAGCCAAGTAACTTTTTCTTATTGCAAAATATTATTTGGAGAGGTTATTTACAGTAAAATCCTTAGCAGGATGCGCTACTTTCAGATTCTGGATCGTTTTCTTTACTTTGCTTACTTTTGACTGTGTCAATAAAGTTAACATTAGTTTAAACCTTATGTTGAAAATGGATACTAAACCAACACTGACAAGCCTAGAAACCAGAAAATCCATACACACAAAAGAGGTGGTGAAGCACAGATAACAAAGTAAAACTTACCAGAATTTAACCTCTCTCTATTTACCACTGCAAATAACCTTATTAAATTCAGCAGAAGGTGTCTGGACACAGTCCTTGACAATTGGCTCTAGATGAACATATTTCAACAGGGTTGTTGGACCAAATGCCCTCCAGAGGTCCCTTCCAATCTTAGTCCTTCTCTGATTCTGTGATTCTCTGAATCTGTGTTATTTGATTCTGTGATTCTTATGTAGCCACCAGGCAGAAGTTAAGTGTCATGAGATTATTCTTCACATTTCAGTGAATTCACAAAGGGAAGACTGTACTAAGGCAAAATTTTATATGAAAAATTACATTCACTGCACTTCCAAATCTGTCTGAAGGTTTGGAATTTTTGAGGAAAACAAAAATTAGTTACAAATGCTTGTGGGTTTTTTAATAAAAATAGAGAAGAGATTCTGCAGATGATACATCTACCCCAACAGTTATTGGCATTCCTCTGCAACAAATTTAGAGGCAGCCTAGATGATCAATTTATACTTGGAGTCTGATATTAGAAGACAGATGATAAACATTTGAATGTCTTGGTGACTAAGGAGGTCCTTCAAAGCAGTGTTTATCTATAATGTCCTTATCTGGTCTCAGTGGGTTTCTTCAGCCCAGACAAGCAGCATACCATAAAACTAAAAGAAAAATCCTGTAAGGGATGTACAGTAAGGGAAAACTTCACATTCAACAGATCCCAACTTTTGGCAGTTGTCCTGAGGATGTTTCTTTATTGTACACAACACTTAACAAGGATTAACTTTTAAAATGTGGGTAGCACAGAGATAATCCATAGAGATATGTAAGAATAGGTAAGTCAATGCAAGGAATAAAGAAAATTATTTAGAAATAAATTAAATGACTTCCTGAAGTCTTCTCAATCTAAGAACTTAGTTGAAAGCAGATAGGAGGCAACATATGATGACAAGGTATTTGAGAGAACTGACATAGTTAGAGGCCATTCACCTCAGATGCATGATTCCATGTAGGCTATGGCAGCATAAATTACATTCTGTGCTGCTCAATAAGTCTCCAGTGACTTGGAGACTAGTAGCCTCATTATAATAGTTCCTTCATCCTTTAAACTTTTGTGAAGTTAATTTGAGGAGCTAGAAATTGAAATGAGCATAATTATCAATCAATTTATCACAGACATATTCTGAAGCCATGGAGATACAACTAGGCATGTTTTCCTCAGGGATTAGAAACTTTAAAATGAGATGTTTCAAAAGCTACTATAGGCAGAGCTTAACTAGGCTGAGAATAGCTTATGTAACCAGTTTGTAGTAATTATTTCTTAAAAAAAATAGTGCACAACCAAACAATCACTCAGGGGTGCTAGATAATAAGATATTTTGCTGGCCTTTGTATCTATGTGAAAATAGGTGGGAAGTTGTCTGTAGCATGTGGGAATCTCAGTGCTAAATGATAAGACACCTTGTCAAACCTAAAATCCATGTGAGAAAAGATGGGAGGTTGGCAGTAATGAAATTCTGTATTGCTGGAGTGGATAGGGAAGCAGGACGTGAAAAGCCACCTGCTAGAATGAGAGCATAAGCAGTGGGTCCAAACATTCAGTAGGCTGTGGGAAAAGGGAGTAAAAACATGTACAAATGTCTAAACAAATAGCTGCCTGTTCAGCGGATTGGGGCCATTTGGCCCACCTGCAGCAAGAGGTCACCTCCTCACAAACTGGTCTCTTGGCTTGTATTTCAGCTCACCATGGTGGCACCAGCAGGATCGGGGCCACTATATATTTAAGATACTCACAAACATAGCTACAACCACCAAGTAAAAATAAAGAAATTAATAAAAAAAAACCTAAAAGAAAAGAACAAAACTATTTACATGGCTGTCTTCCATTCTGGGAATTTGATATATACAAATACAGAGCTATTCTATTTATTACATAGAATGACTAAAAACACCATGGCACTCCTATGAGATAATGATGAAGAATTCAAGATTGATTTGTCAGAAAAGGGTTTTAAATTATCTGTGTTTAAGAATTTGATGCAATGATACACTTAAGGTCATTACAGGAATTTCACAGTCAAAATTATTTAAGAAAAATTGTAGGTGAGTTACACAAAATGCTTACAAGAGCCTGAAATGCTACCATCTCATTTGATTTACTCCATCCAGTCACTCAAAAAGGCACTAGTAAAAATGGCAGCTCACCCTCTGCTCTTACTATAGTAGTCACTGTTCCAATCTGTTTGTTAATTATCCCTTTCATTACATATCCCATGCAAGTTTCTTGTTCTCATCTTTAAATACTTCTTTACATCACTTTCATTTTTGCTTTTAATTTTTCTTTCTGACTTCACTTCTAACAATTCATTTAGTACTTTCTATCTCATTTTCTTCCTCCATGCTTCATTTGAAATTCTTCTATGAAAAAAAAAAAAATCTCAATTATTTGCCTGCCATCCTAATCCTTCCTCACAATTTCTCTTACACACTTTACCAAGTGGAAGTTGGTTTCTTTCTTTGTTTCTCTTTTTTTATTTTTTCTTTTTTATTTCTGTATAATTGAGTCCTGGAGTACAAAGCTGGAAAAGGAAGATGGGGAAATGGAAAATGGAACAGAAATTCCACAAAATACTGTGCCTGCAATTGAATAGGTTTAATTCTCTCCTGAAGCAAAATACTTTGGTTTTCCAAATTATTTCTCTTCTTTAAAACCCATTGTTCAAAAATAGGAAGAAAATCTTATATGAAAATACTGGATACACAGTAAAATTAAAAAACAAACCAAATCAAAACCAACTAGAATAACATGCCAAATCCCCTCCATAACCTTTAGGGTGGGCATGAAAAGAAAGAATCCTAGATATTGAAAGTTCTATAAAGGAAAGGAACAGACTGTTTAGAAAGCTACTTCAACCTTTCCCAATGTTTTGTATTCCTCCTATTTAGTTCTACTTTTCTGTTGCTCCTGGCTACATTAACCAGCAAGCTGATCAGTTTTGCCACCTCTTCATATAATGCATTTACAGGCTTTTTCTTTTCCTAAACCCCTTGAATTCAGTGGAAAGAATATAGATCAGATTGGACATTATTGAATTATATAAGCACACAAAGTGTTTGATCATGCAGCTACAAGCTCCAATTCTTGGACATTATGGCCATGTCTAAAATCTCAAATGTAAAATGTTCCATAAATGTAGAGGAAAAAACCCACAACAAACATGACAGGTTTGTTGTTTTTTTTCTCCTGGCAGCTATTAAATGTCATAAACTAAGAACTTCCAGAAGGTTATATAGCTTCAGGAAAAGCAAAGATCATTAGAGCTAATTGGGAACTGTTTGATTAAATGTATTTTATCTCATTTTCCAATTGCCTTTGAATAAAAACTGTTAATTTTTTGTTAATTTTTTATTAATTTACACTGGCCTAAATAAATAAATAAATAAATAAATAAATAAATAAACACACAAACAAACAAACCAAAACACAAAAGAAACCCAAACCCAAACTAATCTTGTTGAGAACTTATAAATTAATGCTTTGAAGACCTCTGTTTTCTCAATTACGCTCTCTTGTTCCTATAACGACAACAATTATAGAAAGAAAGAACACAATATTTCCCCATAGTTTTCAATTGTTAGAGCAATCTATTGTGTCCAGTGCTGGGCCCCTCCGTTTAGGAAGGATGTTGACTTGCTGGAACGAGTCCAGAGAAGGGCAACAAAGTTGCAGAGGGGTTTGGAACACAAGCCCTATGAGGAAAGACTGAGGGAGCTGGGGGTGCTTAGCTTGGAGAGGAGGAGACTCAGGGGTGACCTTATTGCTCTCTACAACTACCTGAAGGGAGGTTGTAGACAGGCGGATATTGGTCTCTTCTCCCAGGCAGCCAGTACCAGAACAAGAGGACACAGTCTCAGGCTGTGCCAGGGGAGGTTTAGGTTGGATGTTAGGAAAAAGTTCTGTACAGAGAGAGTGATTGCCCATTGGAATGGGCTGCCTGGGGAGGTGGTGAAGTCTCCATCATTGGAGGTTTTCAGGAGGAGATTTGATGGGGTGCTTGGTGCCATGGGTTAGTTGTTTAGGTGGGTTGGATTGGTTGATGGGTTGGACGCGATGATCTTGAAGGTCTCTTCCATCCTGGTCTATTCTATTCTATTCTATTCTATTCTATTCTATTCTATAAAATGTACTTTCGATGCACATGGTTTGTTTTGCTTGAATCAATTACCCTAGGTTTATTACCTGTGGGAGTCTCAGTCTTCAGTTTATTAGAGATAATCATATTCATGTCTTCAATAAGCTACGATATAATACCTATGGATTATCCTGACCTTCACAAAATGCTGCAACTGTATTCTCGCTTTGTACCTACCTATCAAGGAAGCTAGCATATTTCTTACTTTAGCACAGAGGTGTATATCAGTGAAGTAATAGACTTTTACAAAAACATAGTCCCTCTATCCTCAAGAGAGGACAGACTTGGAATTTACATTATGTAAAAACCAGTATTTTGTTAATGCACTTAATCTCCATTCCTTTTTAATGAAAAAGTTTATGCCATCAATGGACTCGCTATCTCTATTTGTGAAGATATTACAGTGAAAAGTTGCATCTACCTCCTCCTTTCTGTTTTATTAAATGAAGCTTTTCTACATTTATGTTTACTATAATCAGAGTTTCAAATTGCTAGAAAATAGCTGCAATTTAGAAAAAGTAAATTTAGCAAATTATTGTAATTTTGAGCATCTCAAGTTATGCACCAATCTTTTATCCTATATTTAAAGTGTGAAAGAAGAATACTTTTATTCTGATTTCTGGTTTGTGTTGCTTTTGGATTGTACAGTACTACATTAACAAAATGCATAAACCTAAGAACAAAAGCTCTGTTTCTACACAGTGAGTAAATTCATATTCTGACTTCTTGAAATTTTAATAACAAAGCAGTATGCCAAAGTCTAGTATCAGAACTTAAATATTTAAATACACAGGAAGCCTCTACTTAAGAAGCTTCTTTCATACATTTTCAACCTTTCCTATCAATTTTTTGGGTAGCAGTTTAATTTATATTTAATATAACTAAAATTAAATAACATAAATGTCTACATGTTCATATTGAGATACTATGAAGAAAAATGATGATTTTTCTGAATCTTCAGAATCTCTTCTCTCAAAATTTGTTATAGGATTTTCAGTGGCTTATATAAGATCATCCAATCCAACTACAAAGTTCTAGGACAGTTCCATTAATTTTCCAGAATAAAAATTTGCAATTTGGTCATGTGTGTACCAATAAACAGTTAAGGGAATTATGACTCTTATCCTCATTTTCTCAGTATATAAGATACAAAGGGACTTAAGCAGACCTGATATAACTTCATGGTCTCTGTGTTTCAGGCAGGAAAAGAAATATGTGTTTTGTGGCTTGGGGAAGGGAATAAGGAAAAGCTTTCTCATGTGCTGCTTGTTCCCACAGAAAGTAATTTGAATAATTCCCACTCCATGTGACAAGCAACAGTCAAGAGAGCAGATTTTTCAAAACTGAGAAACTTTGTCTTTCACCAGAGATAATGCAGGATGCTTTACCTGCAAGCTTACAGGCTAGCAGATTTAAGTCTACTTAAGTAAAATATGAGCTTTAGTTGCATATAATATTACCCCAGGCGAAAACCTGAAGATTTGCCTGTTTAGTTTTTGTGGTGTTTTTTTTTTTTTTTTTCTGGTGTGTGTTTGTGTGTTAAAGCTAAACCTGTTCTCATATAGATAATAAAACAGAGATGTAATCTTTGTTGATTAACTGAAGAATGTCTGAATAAATGTTGAAGAATAAGGTTTCCTCTACTACTCAAACTTGGTCATGTCAACGTCTATCAGCATATGTAATGGATCATGTTCTGTGTTTGTACAGCACCAAGTATCAAGTTTGCTGTTTGCACAGCAGAAGTCTCACATCACACCACAATACATTCTAGAACTAATTATAGTTCTTTCTCTGCAATAGCTGGTCAGTGTGTACTGAAACATTCTTAGAAAAGCACAGAGATTAAAATGGGGAGCAGGCTGGAAGTATCCAAAAAGATAGAAGCTAGGCATATAACACTGTCCTCTCTCTCATTTGGAACGTGTCCAGCTCATTCAGTGTTTTACTGCAATCTAACACAGTAATGATAATGCATATAAAATGCAGAAAGGATATTAACTGATGACCTTACCTATCAGCACGGTTACCATATTCAGAATGTTATGTGCTGTCCCGTGCTTCAATATGACTTTCATGAACAGGAGCCTTGCTATCATAGTATCATTGGATTTATGTGACTATGTTACTGAAACCTTACACTCATATTTGAGGACAGCTGCCACTGTCACTGTCAGTAAATGCAGTTGTCATGGTATAACTGCTGGTACAATGATTCATACTTCACAAAGAAATCTGCTCTTGAAAGATGAGAGTCAGATCTGAGTGCATACCTTACAGAGAACTCTATATTCACAAAACCAAACCAAAACAAAACAAAAGCATGAAAGTAAGCTTTGCAAAGGTAAGCAAAGCTAAGGTTAATGGGATGTGCGCATACAACAGACCTGAAAAAGAGACTACATGGAAGCAACTGGCCTGTCAATTTAATATTTTTGTAATAGATTATCTTTCAGTCCACTCTGGAATGAATTATTTTAATTTCACTTAAAATATATTGTGAAAAAGGTAGATTTTAAAATAACTAATATTTCATTTAGGAGAAAATGAGAGGGAGCATATACATGATAACAGCATGGATAGATCCTTTACACTGTCTTTTGCTATTAAGAAGGGCATTAAGGAACTCTCTTGTTTCACAGTTGACCTGTAAATTAGGTTGGGAGTATATATGGCAACTGAAATGCAGACACTTTCAGGGATGAGTAGAGAAGCTGTCTAATGTACTAAATGATGCATCAACACTGAACAGTACACTGAAATATGAAATTATTTCAACAAAAATGAAAGGACAACTCTGTAAGCCAGAAAGCAATCAGAAGACTTGAAAATTTTCCAGGAAGCTATCTTAAGCATTTCTTTCAAAAATGGTATGAAAATTTATGTGGCCAGGGTTCAGAATTCTATCTTCAAATTTTTTAGAGCAGTAAATTTATTTTATGCAGCACTTTCCCCTGGGAGATATCAAAGCATCACCTATATTTCACAGATAACATGCAGTTCTGGGCCCCTCAGTTCAAGAGGGACAAGAAGCGACTAGAGGTAGTCCAGCACAGAGCCACAAAGATGATTAAAAGAGTAGAATATCTTCCTTATGAAGAGAGATTGAGGCAGCTGGGGCTATTTAGCTTGGAGAGGAGGAGAGTGAGGGGGCCAAGAGGATGGTGTCAGGCTCTTCTCGGTGATGCCCAATGACAGGACAAGGGGCAATGGGTGGAAGCTGGGGCAATGGGTGGAAGCTGAGGCAATAGGATGTTCCTGTGCTGGGTTGAGGCAGCCCCCTTCCCCACCACTGGCAGCAATAAACACTCAGACAAACTGATTGCAAAAGTGATGGAAAGTTTAAATAGAAAGCAGTGAATATTTACAGAGAACCAAAAGCGCAGTGACAAAGAAAGATGCCAAATCAGACCCAGAGAGATCCCATCTCCACCTGAGGGTACACCTGAGACCCCCAGGGCTCCTTCTTACCCCTCCCACTGCTAGGCTAGCCTCAGCTGGCCAGATCTGAGACTGCCCATCCCCCCATGGCCTTGGGCCTAGCCAGGCCCAAAGCCAGGAGACATCTCCCCCAGTTACCAGCTGACGGAGGAGGAAGAAAAGAGAGCGTGCTAGACTCTGCACTGGATCTTATAGTGGGTGCAAAGGATTGTGGTAGGAAATACTACATAATTTCCTGCGTCCACCCCTCTGGGCTAGACTTCTGGACACAGGAAGTAAACATTGCAGGGGGGCACCCAGCTCAAACTGCAACAGTTCCATGTGAACATGAAGAAGAATTTTTTCACTGTGAGGGAAACGGAATGCAGGAACAGGCTGCCCAGGGGTGTGGTGCGGTCTCCCTCTCTGGAGATATTCAAGATCCATCTGGATGCATTCCAGTGTGATCTGGTGTAAGTGATTCTGCTCTGGCAGGGGGGTTGGACTAGATGATCTTTCAAGGTTCCTTTCTGTCCCCAACATTCCGTGACTCTGTGACTGTTCACAATACCTCTGTAGCCAGCAAGTTGTGCCAACACAACCAGGCTATCATTTGGAAAGACATGGATTTGTCTCTCTGCATTTCTTACGGGATTCAATCTGAGCAAGAACCTTCATTATAATGAACACAGTTTCTGCATCCTGTAGAGAGCCATTATTTGGGTTGCAGACACAACTCTGAATTTGATCATCTCAAGATTTAACATAATTTTTGATCTAAATTTGTTAATGAAGCAAAACTAAGACTGTAAGTGCATCCTCTGGCTCCAGAGAGGTCCCAAATTCAGGTCTACACTTGCACATTATTTCATCTTTTCTTTTTTTCTCTTCTAGGAACCCTTATTTAGTTTAATTTTTTTCAGTATCAAACAACAAATTCAGAAAAGTACAAAAAAGAAAGATGGGGAGAAATACTCGAAGGACATTTAAATGCACAACCATCTGCTTCCATGAGCCACTTTAGCAACTCTACGAAGGGTCTGTCCTCCCTTCTCTGAATCACCAGGAGTTCTACCATCAGTTTCAATTAATGCAAAATCAGAGTCTGAATCCCAGCAATAAAAATAGACATATGTTTTCTTCTATAATGAGGACAATTACACCATTCTACTGAGTATTGTTCATTACAGATCTAAATGACAAAACCACATGCATTTAAGACAATACAAGAGTTGATTAACAAAAATTAGTAAATTGTAATGATACGTTGCTTATCATACTGTTGCTTATCATGCTGTTGTTTCTCCACATGGTTGCTGCTCGGGATTGCTCGGGCTCCCTACGTTACCGGCGGCGGTGTTTTTAAAAGCCGGTGGCAGCTAGTGGCAGCTTCTATTTCAGCCCGTGTGCTCTCTCGGGAACACACCGTGACCAGGAGCCTTGGAGAAGGACTAACTGCATTATTTTTCGATCTATGGGAACGGTGGGACCCGCACAGCACCTCAGCAGTTGGCTAGATTCAGCTCTGCTGTTTCTCCATGTGGTTGTGGCTCGGGATTGCTCGGGCTCCCTACGTTACCAGCGGCGGTACTTTTAAAAAGCCAGTGGCAGCTCGCGGCAGCTTCCATTTCAGCCCGTGGGTTCTTGCTCTGATGCGCGCCCCAACACACTTTTTCTAAAACTTTGTCCAGTCGGTCACGTGGGCAGGGCTAGGCATGGTGGTAACTCATCAAAATAACTCCTTTTAAAAATCAGTCTCAACTCAGACTGAGGGGGAATATAAGCAGGTAGGTAGGTGTCATAAGCAAGAGGTAGGTGTCCAGGCATCTGGCTGCAGAGAATGCTGGAGCCTGGCACTTGAGATGCAGGGTAGAGGGGGCAACTCTTGCATAAGGTGCGAGCAGATTGACTGTCTGCTTAACCTGGTGGCCAGACTGAAGGACAAGGTTGCTAGTCTTAGAGATGTAAGGGAATGTAGGAGAGAGATGAACCAGAGGAGGAAAGATATGAACCAGAGTAAGCAGGCTCTGCAGGCTCCCCCAGAAGAGGCTGGTTTTTCAAAAAGCAGAGGGGAATGGACGCAGGTTTCTCTCAAAAGACACAAAGTAAAACCTCCTTGCCTCCCCTCACCTTCCCCGCTGCTCTTGGAAAACAGGTATGGGGCACTGGAGATCGAGGGTGAGGTGATCCTGATGCCGGAGGACACACCATCTGGGGTTTTCCCTGAGGCTAAACAGCCTAAGGTTAAACAGCCTAAGGCAAAGCAGCCTAAGGTTAATCAGCCTTCCCCTGGCATCAGAATCTGCTCCCTCAAAAAAATGAGGAGGGTAATTGTTATTGGTGATTCCCTTCTGAGGGGAACAGAGGGCCCCATATGTCGCCCAGACCCATCTCATAGGGAACTTTGTTGTCTCCCAGGAGCCCAAGTTAATGATGTTACCAGAAGGCTGCCTACCCTGGTGCAGCCCTCTGACTACTATCCCTTACTAGTTATGCAGTTAGGGAATGATGATGTTGCAACCAGAACTCCCAGGGCTATCAAAAATTATTTCAGGGCCCTGGGAGACCTGGTTGAGGGATCAGGTGTACAAATAATTTTTTCATCAATACCCTTAGTTGCAGGAGGGAATACCATAAGAAACAGGTCAGCAGCTACAGTCAACAAGTGGCTTAGAGGCTGATGCAGTCAAAAGAATTTTGGGTTTTTTGATCCTGGAAAACTTTCTACTGCACCAGGTCAGCTGGCAACAGATGGAGTACATCTGTCCCAGAGGAGGGGAAAGGTCACAGTATATGAGAATGGCCTGTCCCCCAAAGGTAAAAAGATCCTGGGAAGGGAATTGGCAGGTCTCATTGACAGGGCTTTAAACGAGTTTTGAAGGGGGAAGGGGCTGAAATTAGTCCCCTCAGGCAGGAGTCTGGGGGTGATAAGATAGAGTCAGAGGTGAAACCATCAGCCCAGCTGCAGTGCATGTACACTAATGCACAAAGCACGGGTAACAAGAGGAGCTGGAAGCCTTGTTGCAGCAGGAAAGTTATGATGTAGTTGCCATCACGGCGACGTGGTGGGAGGACTCACATGACTGGAGTGCTGCAATTGATGGCTACAGGTTCTTCAAGAGAGACAGGCAAGGAAGAAGAGGTGGAGGGGTGGCCCTGTATATCAGGGAGGCACTAGATGCCATTGAGATGGAGATTAGGGACGATCAGGTTGAGTGCTTGTGGGTAAGAATTAGAGGGAAGACCGGCAGGGCAGACATCCTGGTTGGAGTCTGTTATAGACCACCCAACCAGGAGGAAGATGTTGATGAAGCATTCTACAGGCAGCTTAAGGCTGTCTCAAGATCGCCTGACCTTGTTCTCATGGGCAACTACAACCTGGCTGACATCTGCTGGGATCTCAAAACAGAAGAGAGGAGACAGTCTTACGAGGTTCTTAGAGTGCATGGAGGACAGCTCCTTATCCCAGGTGCTGCGTGAGCCTATCAGGGCTCTGTTTGAGGCGGTGCCTTTAACAAAGGGATACTATGGCTGAATGTTTGTAAATGAAGGATGGGTCTAAACTAATTTCATTGGTGGAGAGGCAAAAGCACTGCCTTAAGTTTTGATTCCCAGTTGTTCTTTTCCTTCCTTGCAGCAGCTCACAGCTTTCTGGGCTTTCGGCCAAACTGACCTTGAAACTGACAAACTGCAAGGCCTGTATTAACTGCTTTCCAATTAACAACTGCTTTTTTTTTTCCCTCTCTCTTTCTAACCCTCTCTGGGGAAAAGGGGGAGAGAAGGGGGTACAGGGGTGGGGAACCCCCCTCAGCAGAGGAGGGAACTCTCATTTCTGTACCACTTTGTTGTATATTTCTGTATATATTGTAAATACTGTAAATTCTGTATATATTTCCCTGCTTTGTAAATATACAGCACACACTCCTTCACTTATCTGGCTGTGTGTTTTTCTTTCCCTTTCAAATTTTTATTTTTTTTTCTTTCTTCCCTTTATTTACAGGGAGGGGAGAAGGCCCCGGCCCTTCCCCCAACCCTACGACAGCTATGCTTGACCTCCTCTTCACCAATAGGGAAGGGCTGGTGGGTGATGTAGTGGCTGGAGGGTGTTTAGGGGCCAGTGACCATGAGATAATTGAATTTTCAGTATTCGGTCAAGCTAAGAGGGGTAGCAAGAAGACCACCACTCTGGACTTCCAGAGGGCAGACTTCAAGTTACTCAAGGAACTAACTCAGAGGGTTCCTTGGGATAAAGCCCTTAAAAATAAAGGGGTCCAGGAGAGATAGACATGCTTCAAGGAAGAACTCTTGAAGGTGTAGGAACAGGCTGTGCCGCCTGGGGCAGACGGCCAGCCAGGATGGTTAATGAACTTTTTAACAGAACTAAGGGAAAAAAAGAGGGTGTATCATCTTTGGAAGAAAGGTGAAGAAACCCATGGAATGTTTAAGGATGTTGCTAGATCATGTAGGAAGAAAATTAGGGAGGCAAAAGCACATTTGGAGCTTAAACTGGCCTCTGCTGTGAAGGACAACAAAATGTCCTTCTATAAATACATTAATAGCAAGAGGAAGGGCAAGGACAACCTCCACTCCTTGGTGGACATGGAGGGAAATGTTGTATCAAGGGATGAGGAAAAGGCAGAGGTACTTAACACCTTCTTTGCCTCAATTTTTACTAGCAGGAGAGAACATCTTCCAGACAGCTGGCTTGCAGAGCTGGCAGAAGGAGCCAGGGATCTGTATAGTTTCCCTATGTTCCATGAGCAGGTAGTTGGAGCTCTCCTTAACCGCTTGGATCCCCACAAGTCCATGGGACCAGACGGGATTCATCCTAGGGTGCTGAGGGAGCTGTCAGAGGAGCTGGCCAAGACGCTCTCCATCATTTTTCAGCAGTCCTGGCTCACTGGAGATGTCCCAGAGGACTGGAAGCTGGCCAACATTGTGCCCATCCACAAGAAGGGCTGGTTGGATGAACCAGGGAATTATAGGCCTGTCAGCCTGACCTCAGTGCCAGGCAAGATCATGGAACAGGTCATCTTGAGTGCAATCACATGGCACTTAGAGGATGGCCAAGGGATCAGGCTCAGCCAGCATGGATTTAGGAAAGGCAGGTTCTGACTGACCAACCTGATCTCCTTCTATGATCAAGTGACCCACCTGTTGGATGTGGGGAGGCCTGTGGATGTAGTCTACCTGGACCTCAGCAAGGCCTTTGACACCGTCCCCCATAGCAAACTCCTGGCCAAGCTGTCAGCCCATGGCTTGGATGGGAGCACACTGTAATGGGTTAGGAACTGGCTGGATGGCCGAGCCCAGAGAGTGGTGGTGAATGGTGCCACATCCAGCTGGTGGCCAGTCACTAGTGATGTGCCCCAAGGATCAGTGCTGGGCCCTGTGCTCTTTAACATCTTTATTGATGATTTGGATGAGGGCATTGAGTCCATCATCAGTAAATATGCTGATGACACCAAGCTGGGGGCAGGAGTTGATCTGCTGGAGGGTAGAGAGGCTTTGCAGTGGGACCTCGACAGCCTGGACAGATGGGCAGAGTCCAACAGCATGAGATTTAACACAGCCAAGTGCCGGGTTCTGCACATTGGCCACAACAACCCCATGCAGAGCTACAGGCTGGAGTCAGAGTATCTGGAGAATGGCCAGGTAGAGAGGGACGTGGGGGTACTGGTCGATGGTAGGCTGAACATGAGCCTGCAGTGTGCCCAGGCAGCCAAGAGGGCCAATGGCATCCTGGCCTGCATCAGGAACAGTGTGGCCAGCAGGAGCAGGGAGGTCATTCTGCCCCTGTACACTGCACTGGTTAGGTCGCACCTCGAGTCCTGTGTCCAGTTCTGGGCCCCTCAGTTTAGGAAGGAGATTGACTTGCTGGAACAAGTCCAGAGAAGGGCAACGAAGTTGGTGAGGGGTTTGGAACACAAGCCCTATGAGGAAAGACTGAGGGAGCTGGGGGTGCTCAGCCTGGAGAAGAGGAGACTCAGGGGTGACCTTATCACTCTCTACAACTACCTGAAGGGAGGTTGTAGACAGGCGGATATTGGTCTCTTCTCCCAGGCAGCCAGTACCAGAACAAGAGGACACAGTCTCAGGCTGTGCCAGGGGAGGTGTAGCTTGGATGTTAGGAAAAAATTCTATACAGAGAGAGTGATTGCCCATTGGAATGGGCTGCCCGGGGAGGTGGTGGAGTCACCATCATTGGGGATGTTCAGGAGGAGACTTGATGGGGTGCTTGGTGCCATGGGTTAGTTGTTTAGGTGGGTTGGATTGGTTGATGGGTTGGATGTGATGATCTTGAAGGTCTCTTCCAACCTGGTTTATTATTATATTATTATTATACATTGAAACAAGTTCTGTGTAACAGTCTTGATGAAGTTCTCGGCAGTCTGATTTGTAAGTGAATTGTTTCTGTAATTTCTTACATAGCAGCAGTTGAAAATTGAAAGGAAAAAAAACCCTGCAATAGAAATATTGTCTTCATGTTATGCTAAAGAGCAAACTTAGGAATATTCTTCTAAGTATCTGAATTTTTGTATTTATTTTAGAGTCTTTGCTCCTACTCTTCCTGCAGGATCAAACCCATAGCAGGTGCCACTCTACATGCACTGAGCTTTTTCAGTGTTCATTATATTAAATTGCTGAGAAGAAATGTGTAACAATTATTAATAAAGGATCATAAAGGATCATGATGAGTTAAATATGAGCTTTGAAGACTATTTCTGCCTGTTTTAGCTAGATTTGCAGGGTGAGGTAATCATCTAACATGTTTTTATTCTTTTCTAATTGAAGAGTATTCACTGTCTTCAAATATAGTGCTAATCTAATTTATTTTATTTTTAACACTTTTTAGCAATATCCACAAGAACGAAACCAAGCCAGTTTTGCAGTAAAATTACTTTTGGCTACAGATTGTTAGAGTCTGCATAGATACAGAAAAATAAAATTCAGAAATTTAATAAACTTAAGAACAAAAGAAAAACACTGAAGCTCTTTTTTATCTTTTTTTGTTCTTAAGGAGAAAATGGTAGAAATGCTTGTTTGTTTGTTTTTCTTAATTATATAGGACAGAAGTAGAGGCTACAGAATCTGCTAAACCCTTTATTTTCTATGGAATTCTTTTTTATTAGTTCTATGCGCTAACAGTTTTGTTTCACCTCAGATGAAAGCAACTTTAGATGTACAGATATGTTCCAGGAACTAAAGGAAAAGAAATCCAAGAAGTACTGGGAAAAAAATATGAATAAGACTCTCATAATTACAATTACAATTGAGATCCTGCCTCAGCCAATATTTGAGTTGGCTTGATACAAAACAATTCAGTTAAGTTAGATGAAATTTGTAGGACACTTGGTCCTAGAAGTAAATGCATATTAAAAATTTTATTTTATGTAATGCTAATATGAAGCATACAATTAGATCATTAAACTATTCGTTGCCTAGAAGTGGAATTCTCTGTACTGAGTTTGGCACTCCCACAAGTCAGGCAGTGACTGAGTGGCTATAAGAGAGAATATTTCCCATTGCACAGGGCCTTATGGAATTTTCAACACTGAGCATCTGGCCTGTTCAAATTACATTCCTTTAAGTTGAGTCAGAAGAATTAATTTTAAATATGTATTTCCCTACCTGCCTGGTACATATATGTGATTCTTTCAGTGTAATTTAAAGCAATATAAAATGTTATACATTGAAGCAATACGTATAGTAAAACTAATTTTTTTATTACTCATTTCCAACTTACTTCCTTCTGAATTGTCATCTCACCATATTGTAAAACATTCATATCCCCTGTTACTAACTCTTGATTTCAGTTTGCTACTAGTAGAACAGTGTTCATTCAGATAACAGCTCAGGAGATCAGTTCATTTTTGTGTCCATAGTATTTGGGCCATAGAAATGTCATGGATATTAAAGAAAATCTCAGTAGATCATGACAAATAGTGCTGAATATAAAAATCCTTTATAAATACCCTACTCTGAGGTGCAGTATGTTTTGGCACTGAAGTAAGTCATTGATGAAAAAGCAAAACCTGAAGAAAATTATGAAAACACAAATTTCTGTCAAATGTTTTCACAACCAGTTTCCATTTACCAGTGTTCATACTATATAGTTCAGCTCATTAAAATCAGATGCACTAAAAGTTCAACTGTCTATGCACTGCAAATTGGTATCAGTCATGCATGCATACTTTAATACTTACTAAAAATAAAATACCCCTATAATTCCATATATGCATTATTGTTTCCTTACTTAGATAAAATTCTTCCTAATTATTGCTTTATTCATTGGAGAGGCCACAGGCTCTGTATTATTGTGTAGAAAAATTTGTACACTCTTCTTCAAATGATATTTTCAGTACACTGATTTCAGTTGTTTACACTACTGAGAGTCTTGTGTATTGTTTAATAAAGTTTAATTGCATTTTTTTCCCTAAGAATCTACTCTTCATGTAAAAGTTTATCCCCAAATACATTCTGTAGTCACTTTAATTGTCCTGCATGTATCAGACAAGTTATCAGGCTAGTTTGAGTATCTGTAGGTGGAGCTACATTTATTTCTCCTAGAAAGTAATAAGGTTAATTCAAATCAGTTGATAATATGGCTTTCTATGAATGATTTTGACCAAGTTGATCCACAGAAAAGATCCAATGAGAGCAGCATATGAACTACTTTGGTGCTTCAATTTTATGAGCTTTACCATTTTGTTTTCATGCTTACAGGGCTAAACTTTTAAATTACTTTAACTACTACTCTGATGTAACCTATCACCTTTATTCTTGCAGTCTGACATTTCTGTCAAAATTAATGTGGAAACCCCAATCTTATCTGGCAGTGCTGGAATCACATCTCATCATACTTGTCATGTTCAGTATCCACATACTGGTTAACTTAAAAATTACTCGTATATTTCCATAATCAACAACAGGGTTGAATGGGTCTTTGGTGTATTCAAAAAATAGTCTATTTATTTTACTGTTTAAAAATTAATTTAGGAGCCTTAATGCACTCTAAAATTTGAACATAGATCCCTTGATCTCCTTAAGGTAGAAGTTATAACCTTCTTATCTTCTAAGTGCTTATCTTCTAAAACCTTTTATCTCTACATTTCAATTGCTTTATGTCAGAAGCCTACATGCATAAAGCATATAACTGCTTCTGACACTGACCCATGTTCTTGGCTGAGACCCCTACACATAAGTGCAAAGGATCCTTCACGCTGTCACTTGTACAATAATCATAATATAATACATTATGGAATTCTTTCTTAGAAGATGTCACTGTAGGAGTTTCTTAATACTGACATAACCTTTCCAGTACATTCAGTATATGATTTCTTATCTTTATATCATTTATATAATTTGCAGAAATGTATTTATTTCAGCAAGGAAGTGAGGATTAAGTTTGCCTCTCAGTTTGACTTATCAATGCATTTGTAATGTAATTTAAAAAACAAACAAACAAAAAAAAAAAAGCTTCTCTAATGTACCTAAGAATATAAACCTCTAATAATATACAAATATTCACAAAGCAGTAACAGCAAATAATTGCATATATTTGATTTTGCACTACCTGTAATTTATATGTACTGCATCCTACTCAATTCTATGTTTTAAAATATTGATTTTGTGTATCTCAGTATATTTTAAATTCTCATTATTTACTTTTCTGGTAGTGCTGGTTTCCAATAAATCCTTAATGTAAAGTCCTACTTGCACACTCTTTGATTTATAAATCTTTAACCTTATTGAGCTGCTGCAATACATTGCAGCTGCACAAGTTCTACATATTCATGGTAATTTCAAGTGCTGAATGGTACAGTGAACCTCGCACTGAATTTCTTAAGAATACAAAATATTAACCAGTAATTTCAAAAGAGACCTAAGTTCCAGGGAAGATTGCGGAGAATTTCATCTTGGGTGTACTCATATGGCAAGTGCAGGATAATGGTGCGATCAGGTCAAGCCATCACAGGTTCATGAAAGGTGAGTCCTGCTTGACCAGCCTGATCTCCTATGACCAGATGACCTGCCTAGTGTATGAGGGAAAAGCTGTGGACATTGTCTACCTGGACTTTAGTAAAGCCATCAAAATGCATTGAGGTCCTGGAGCCTGTCCAGAGAAGATTAGTGAGGGTGGTGAGTGGTTTGGAGGGCATGTTGCACAAGGAGAGGCTGAGGGTACTGGGGTGGTTTCATCTGGAAAGGACAAGACTAAGGGGAGATCTTATTGCTCTTTACAAGTACCTGAAAAGAGGTCATAGTGCGGCCAGCATTGTCCTTCTCCCAATAACTAGAGATAGGATGAGAGGAAGTGGGCTTAAGTTGTGTCAGGGGAAGTTTAGACCGGATATTAGGAAAAATTTCTTTAATGAAAGAGTGGTGAGGCATTGGAATGGGCTGTCCAGGGAGGTGGTGGAGTCTCAGTCCCTGAAGGTGTTCAGCCTGGAGAAGAGAAGGCTCAGGGGAGACCTTACTGCTGCCTACAACTACCTGAAGGGAGGTTGTAGCCAGGAGGGGGTTGGTCTCTTCTCCCAGGCAACCAGCACCAGAACGAGAGGACACAGTCTCAGGCTGCATCAGGGGAATTTCAGGCTTGTGGTGAGGAGAAAGTTCTTCACAGAGAGAGTTGTTAGCCATTGGAATGTGCTGCCCGGGGAGGTGGTGGAGTCACTGTCCCTGGAGGCGGTCAAGAGGGGACTGGACATGGCACTTGGTGCCATGGTCTAGTAGGCATGAGGTCTTGTGTGACAGGTTGGACTTGATGATCTTTGAGGTCTTTTCCAACCTTGTTGATTCTATGATTCGATTCTATGATTCTATAAGAAATGTATAGATGTAGTGCTTCAGAATATAGTTTAGCAGTCATGGTAGTTGTGTTACAGTTGGACTTGATGAACTTAAAAGACTTGTCCAACCTTAATGATTCTATGATTCTATAATTCTATACTAATGTAGTGACTCAATTCCTTAAAATAGCTATAGGATACTCAGTCTATTGTCCAAAACTTTCAACACATTTCTACAACTAAAATTGACCTGATTTCTTTGCCTTTTTTATACAAATTAAGGATTTATTTGTTGTGTAGCCATTTTTATTTGCTTTATAACATCATAAATTTAGGATGCACTTCCCTTTGTATACATTTCCTGTTGTATTATAGGATTTGGTTGGCACTAAAGTTCTACAAGTTTTATATCAATGAAAGTGATACAGAAAGAGTCATACCGTAGCTCACTAAGGTTTCCCCAGACTAGTACCCTGTCTCCAGTACTGGTCATTATCAGATAATTTTAAAGCATTTAAATATTACAACTGTAAAAATTCCTCTTTAAATCCCTGTGCCCTACAAGACAACCAAATGCAGTCCATATGAGATAAAGCTGATGCTGCTTTAGTTTCTCAGAGGTTTAAACTCCCAAAAACTGTGTTGCTGTGTTTTCATGAGTGCCAGCATCCCTAGAATTAAATGTCTTTTATAAAACCATATCTTATTCAAAATAAAATAATAAAACCTTTTAATTTTTCTTCTCCTTGTATTTAGCAGGGTACTGCTCTGTCATTCAGAGCTCTGTTCTTCAAGACTGCAAAATGCTTACTTTACAGAACTGCAGAGCTATTTCATTAGCTGTTGCTCTTTTTCCTCTTACATCTTCCTTTGAAAAGGTTCTTACCAACAAATGCAGGCTGGTGTTGCCCAGAGAATACAATGTATGACATCATCTGTGTGAGTCTTATTATTCCTCACTTGCTCACCTATGGGTGACTGCATTTTGGATTATACTTGGATTGTATGTACTTGAGAGTACAGGTTATCTTTTTTTCCTCCTGATTTTGCACAGGATCTAGTACACTATTTCAATTTCAGTAACTAAATGTCCTAGCTGTCATAATAATATGAAGAATAAACCCCAGCCTTTCACCAAAAATCTTTTTATTTGATGGCATTTAAAAATATGCGTCCTTAACAGAAGGTTTGTAGAGTTACATTAATGTGATTCCCCAAGCTGTGCTTTTAAAATATGCAACCACTCGGCTTTTATGTTATTTCTAGATTTATGGCACTCCTGTAAATGTTCTGCCGATAAATTGCCAGTCCTGCATTATTCATTGAAATAATGCATAATACCATAGGGATCCAGTCCCTTATAGAAGCCCTAACCAAACACTACCCAAATTCCCTAATCAAATTCCTAACTGAATATTTATTTCCCAAAGTACCTGATTTTTATATACTTTCTTTATCTCTCACATTGACCCATCAAACCAGTAAGATCTAGCCATGTGTATAAACTAAAGCCTGTTCCAGTTAAAGGGTGCCAACATATAAGGAGGAATAAAACTCTGCCACATATATAAACGAAATGCAATCTTCCAATGAAATGAGACAGCATGTAAGGAGGCTAGTTTCTGCAGTATGTTTTCCTTAGGAATGTTGTTGTTTTTATCTTTTGCAGCATCTGACTCTCTGGCTAGAGAATCGCACACTCGCACATGTCCCAGCAGCTGCCCTTGTCTGCAACATTCCACATATCTGAAAACAAATTGGCAGAATTATTAAAGGTCAGATTGGGCATATTTATTTTTGCCTTTTCAGCCACATCATGGGACTTTTTGTTGGTTTTTTTTTTGGGGGGGAGAGGGGGCGGGCAGGGGGTTAGTTGGGTTGGTGTTTTTTTTGTTAATTTCTCATCACAGACTCCTTTTAGACAATGTCTTTTTCTGGAAATTGTTTACATCAGAATGTTCTTGAGTGTGCTGTTCCAGCACTCTGGTAGACATGCTGCTGAAGTTTGACTCAGTCACTTTTGCTACCAGGCAATTTAGCTCTTCTGTATGAGGCCTGATCAAGGGGGAAATTTCAAAGCACTTAGTAGACTTCCAACAAATCCTGCTACTGTGTAGTAACTTTAATATGCAGGTACAACGAAAGAAATATTTACATAGACTTCTTCTGAAGTCAAACTCTGCCCAACAGAAAGTAATATGAATAGATAAGTATTACATAGCAAAACATCTGCATGATTTAGCACCCATGTCAGAAATCAATACTTCAGTTCTCAGTCACTTTTCTGCAAGTGTTTTTGGGTGTATACATCACATTGAATCTTCTTTTACAGGTCATTCAAGCAGTGTTCAAACATTATTTTTAATAACAATATTTTTTTTCTTCCATTCTGTCCTTGAATAGGCATAATGCTTCCTGGTTTGATATTTTAAGCAAATCCCTGTCCTCAAAATAAGGACTGATAGAATTAATTCAACTTTATTAGTAGTTGCATTAGTTTTATTATTAGTTGTATTATTAGAAATGCTCTTGCATACTGATGGTCCACCTAGACCAGTGTTCTGGTTTTGAAGGTGACGGTAGGACAAGCTATTCAGGGACACTACATGAGCCTGACCCCTTTCTGTGCTCCACTCCCCACAGTATACATGTTAGGTATGTTAGAAATTATACCCTTAATATTAGATCTTTCTCACTATGCATTTATGGATATACTGTCCATTAATTTCTCCTTTTTAAAGCATCTAATGCTGTCTACCTTTATATCATGTTCCATAAATTCATCAGCCACATGTTATGTAGTAGATTACTCCCAATGAAGTGTACAGGTTCCTAGGAGTCTGCAGAAGCAGGGAGAACCTTTTGGGACTCATCACAGGCAACATTTCCTTTTCTATGAATCTCAACATTTAAACACCCATAAATGGCTAAATGTATCAGAATTTCTGTTCTGTATTCTAAGCATTTCTAGGTTTTCAATCATAATTTTGGAAACAAAATCAGTACAGAAGTATTTGAGTATTGACCATTTCTAATTTCAAAATTAAGTATTGCTTCAGATGCTTGTCAAGCTCAAATTTATACTTCCAAATACTTTTTCTTCCACAATGTGGGAACCCAAAAAGGGAATAATAATAGAATGTTCAGATGGCCTTCAAGTCTCTGAGGCCCTGGAGGTGATAAAGGATGTACCTCAAACCGGGTGAGAAAGTGACGGGAGTCAAAAATTACGAAGTATTGCTTCTTAGAAATGAATGGGAATACAACTGGGGAGAAAGGCACCTGTTTAAATAAAGGTGAATCAGTGGGCTTAACCAGGCAGGCTGTGGGAAAGTGGAACTGTAGCATTCATGTATGTCTCAATAAATAGCCACTGGCTTTGCAGATCTGGGCAATTTTGCCCTCCCTGCAGAAGTGGTCACCTCCTCACGAGTGGTCTGTCAGTTGTATTTCTGTTCTCTGTGTTGAGACCAGCAGGTCCAGGATCAACATATCACTCAATGTGCTCCAGATAAACCACACAGTGCCCCTCCAGACCCTGAAACTGCAGCACAACAGTTGCAAGCCTCTTACAATACAAAATTCATGTAACTACATCACAGTAAAACCACAGACTGAAACTGGTTTTAGAATGCATGCTCCCTCAGTCTTCAGGACTTCACAGTAGTCTTTCACTTACAAATAAACAGACATTTGAAGAGGTGTGAATTTTTCTTTCAGCATCAGCAGCCATAAATAAACAGTGAAAGCTGTTTATCACCACCATTTGACACAGCTGACAGTGTTTATTCAGTTCAGGCTCTTCACAGAGACAGCTACTTCTCATTAATGCAGAAAAATACATTCATACAGGTCAGGGTTAAGGTAATTGATAAAGTATGAGAAGGGAAGTATATGCTAGAATTGTCAGCCCCAAACTAAAGTGTGAATAAATATATAACATATCACTTTCAGTACATCATCCACAGCAGAAAATATGACATGAACACAAATGCTTCACAGAATACATAGTATCATTGTGAAAGCTGTAAGAATAGTAGTGTTTCCTAGTGTGAAATGCTGCTGATATGCCTCATTCCAGGAATACTTAGAAAAATATTTTCTAAATACAAATTTACTTTAAAATCTCTCTGTGGATAATCTACAAAAACTAAATAATTGGGGTTTAATGTAATTATTAGAGGGGTATCCACTCTTGGTGGAAAACGTTAGGACAGCCAAGCTTTCTGCAAAAGTTAAGAGTGTGTGACCAGTGCGATTTATGAAACATAGATCATTTAATCTATTTAAAGATTGGTGCTGCCATGTATTGCTAAATCAATTGTTCTCATAAACTATGACCTGAAAACACAGAAATGCAATTCATTCATTAATAGTTTCTAACTAGAGGATATAAGGAAGCCAATCATAAGCCTGTGACATTTAAAATAACCATCTCAATGATGTTCTATATCCATGCAGTAGACCCAGTGATTAGTTATTAAGTGTAAATCCTGATGAACTGGGATAAAGCTACTATCACACTTGTAAATTCAAGCAGGTATCAAATGCCTGAGTACAGGAAAATGTTTGAGATGAGATATTTTTGTTGTGATGTGTTAAGGTATTTGTGAGTGTGAGATCATGCTCTGTGGGATAAGACCGTATACCTCATATATTATGTATAACATTTTAGTTAAGTACTTCTGGACATAAAGTGTTGACACCACACAGTCAAGAGAGAATATGATGTGTGAGCCATCACAATACCAGAACTACAAGTCCTTATTAGCAGTGAAAGTGACAATTTGCGATACTATGATCCATCTGTGAAACATCTAAGCTCTAATTAATAACTTTCACCACCTTTGCAACATAGAAGTATCACCTACCTGACATTCATTGCATGATTCAGTCATGAGATGAGCTAAATGCTGTAGCTTTTTGGAAAGTAAACTACAGAACTGAATATGATAAAAATCATAGATGAATGTATTTTTTAGTCTTCAGCTCCCTCCATTGACCAGACACCTGAAGAAAATACTGTTGGGCTTGTTCAAGATAATTTCTCCAAGTGTAGACACCTAGCTTCAAAAATTGCAGCTGTAATTTAAATTGTTGTGCAAAAGTGCCAGTCAGAGATGTGTGGTCTTTTTCCAGATCCTGATTTGAGCCCAAATTGGCAGTTTGGCTACATGGGAAGACTCAAACATTATATGTAGCATATTCTGGCCTAATATAAACACATATTTTTTGTCATCTAGTTCATCTTTCAAATGGTACAATTTCTCTTTATTGTACTCTCAAGTACAGTTTCACACTTCATGCAGTGGGCTGGCTCCTCTCCTACAAGTACCTCTCTTTTCCTTCTCTCAACTGTAGGGAACATAGAACAATCAAACTCCAGAATCTGAGGGCTCCTAGTAACTTCAAATACATTTCTAAATGTAAATAGATAATTTCAAGACTATACACCAAAGTTTGATGTATCTTTTGGGCTTCCCTTGTACCTGCATCCTCTGACTTTAAAATATCTAATTACATCAGTGGCATAAGGGAAAAAATAATGTCTCAACAATGGAGCAAGTCAGAGAAATGAAATCAGAATAACTGGTTTTATACACTGAATTTAGCTAATGTGTGTAAATGCACTTCTATGTATGATTAATATCAATCATTATTATTCAGTACACTGAATTATATCTTACACTGAAAAAAAATAAATATAAAACTTAGAACTGGAGATTCCTGAAGGAGATTCCTCTAAGATATACCATTTACATGTATTTTGAATAGCTCAGAAAACTCATACTGGACCTTCCAAACTGGGAATTTACACCAGGAATGGATTGCTGTCAACAGGACTTAAGGCTATCACAGCATTCCCTAAGTACAGCAAAGGCAGAGTTGCATTTTGCCTTACATGACACAGTCATAGGTGGGGCTTGAAGACTCTTTCCTGCTCCTCATCATGGCTGTCTTTTGTCTAAATTAAGAAAAGTGTGTCCAGGTTTTCTGTGGTGAACAGTCTATCAGGGAGACAGGTGCCATTGTTATTTAAAAGAAACCCTTGGGGTTTATGGACTCCCAGCTCACATCAGTGAGACCTGCTTATACTAAGCTTCTGCAAAAGGGAAATAATGACAAAATACTGGGCTAGGACTAAGAAATCTCAGCCATTTGTTACTACTTAATTGGAAGGTTATCATGTTACAACTAATATCTTACAATATATTGCAAACTGACGTGGCAGCAGCACAGGGATGGGGGGCTTGCTTAAATGAGACAAAGTAATCAAAGTGAAGCATATGCTCTAATTTCCATACCACTGAGTAAGTGAAAGATCTTTTTTAATAGCAATTAATACATAATCAGTGATTTGTCATAATTTTTCTTCTGTACACAGGTCCTATAATCTCCCTTAATTCTATTAGAACTGCGTAGGGACATGATACGTAAAACTACTCTTTTTTTTTTTTTTCCAGTGCTTTATGGCTCTTTAGCTGCAGGCTGGAGTGCATCTCAGCTAAAGCAACATCACTTTTGTCATTCTAAATACTGAACAGCTACTTGTTTAGGTTATCTCAAAGGCATAATTCTCTGCCATAATGTTTGAATAATGGTTGAACCATACTCAGGGAAAGCAGCTCCACTCCACCTCTTACATAAACACATCTAAAATTAAAGAAAAATTGCTTTGGTTTATGAGGCCAGACCTCCAAACATAGCTACTTGTTTCTTTAAAGCTACTTAGAAAATAAGTTATGTGAATGTACTGAATGCATATTCAGCCTGTTCTGACATTGTTGTGAAATGAAACAGAAACTGGGATAAATGCAGCTTCTGACTGTATTCTTTCCAAAATTATTTTTACCTCTGAGAAATTAGAGCAGTAATTTACAGTTTTACTGGAAGGATATTCACATTTTCACTCTTCCTATGTATGAATGTCAACAAAAGGTATTAAAGAAAAGCATGGATAACTCAAACTGCTGAAGACATAATGATACATCCAAGATAGAGAATTTTGCACAGCAAATTTTATCTTGTTTAGACGACATCTGGATAATAACAGAAGACTATTCTGCATTCCAGAAATGAATGACTAGGAAAGAGTTTGGGAAGTTTTATTTATTACTGCATGCTCAGGTTGGCATAAGTGGAGTTATTCATCAAACTGAGGGACTATCATAATGTGATTGAAGCTTTAGTTAGTGGAATATTGAAAATCTGAGATCAAAGGAATGAAATGATGAACAAATGTTAAGACTAAACATGTCACCAAAAATTGAAAGTTAGGGCAGAAGCTAAGCAGACATACTGTGACATACTAAATTCCCTAAATTCCTTTTAATGTCTATGAGAACTAAACAGCATTATTTAGTAGGATTAAGTTCTAGGACATAAAGACATTTAATGCTTAGTGAGTTATGTGTATAGTCTTTTTATTTCTCACCCATTCTTTTCCACAGTCTTTCCACTGTTGTTTAACTTGACAAAGTACTTAATCATTGTCCTTCTCAAAACCAGAACTAAACCAAAACAATATAATTTGTAAAAGTTATCTGCAATAATCTACATCACAATTTAAATTTATCTATAATGTATATAAACAGTCAAAGAAAAAAAGAAGATAAATACTCTTCATAAGATTGTTCATGATTTACCATGGAAGCACCTAATAATTTGTTATCAATATAATACTGTATGATGGATCAGTTTAGCCTACTAAATCCCATGTACAGTCATGGTATTTACATATACACCAGACACTCTCTGTGTCATCAACATCTGAAACAATGTTCTTAGTACAGTTTCATCATGACACTATCTGTCAAAACTGCAGCCACTCTATTTTTTCTGTTGTAGCCCATGTTTGCCAATCACTGGACTACAATGTTTATGGACATATCTACTTATCACTGAGTTGTACTTTTTTTCTCTGTGTTCAGAGTTGTCATGATGAAATTGAAAATGTCCTCTGCACTAGAAAATATATCTAATTAATGAGCTGAAAAACAGGTAAAATTAATTCTTAATAATACAAGCTCTCATCATTTGGCAAGTGAAACAGTTGCACAGATACTTCATCCTCTTTGAAAAACAACATGTTTAGAAACGAAGATGACGTGTATTTTATGGTAGGTATAAAACTTAGCAATAGCATTCAACTTTCTCGAAGAAAGCATGGCTGCTCACTATTTTCTTCTCTCTCTGAGATGAGGGTATGACCTCCTGATCTGCACCATTTACAGATGCAAAGTTCTAGACAACAAATGTCTTCAGAATTAATATTACCTTTTCTAGCCTTGCTTTTTACATCTTTGTCCTTCCAGTAGTGATCAAATTTTATTAGTTTAGTTTTCTGTCGTTCACCTTAGGTGAAACATCTTACTCATGAAATCATTCTTCTGATGGCAGTAGATTTCAGTTGGAAGAAGTCCAGAGCAAAATGCAGAATAAGCACAGAAAGTCTGTGAAAATCTGTACATCAAATCTTTGCTTACTCTCTGCACTACATCACTTCTGTCACTGAAGGAACTGATCACAGAAATATAACACCTTAAGCAGTGATATCCCATACTCAATTGCAATTTTTTAGACAAAAGCTACTTTAAGCAGTCTAACACTGAATACATTGTGACCTGAGTCATTTCCAAAGCACATGATTTTTAAAATATAAAAGTTTGGGGTTTTTTTCTGTCCTCATCTTTGCAATTGTTTGTTCTTAATATTTTCAGACCATCTTTTTAAATTTCATAGCAGCAGACAAGATATATTAACTGTCACTTGCAATAGGAAACACAAAGTAAATCCCAGATGGAAATGGTTTATAACAATTACTCAAGTGTCAGAAAAGGAATAAGCTAGGAGTTAGCAGTAACAAATCTAAAGAGGACTTCATGATTAGAAGAAATGCAAAAAATACCAAGCTGAACCCTTTTTAACATTCTTAGGTATAAAATAAAATCATCCAAGTGTGGTGAAAGTACCCTGTCATTAAGAACAATTACCAGCTGCTTCTGGATATGGTGTTCTTTTTATTTTGTTTTATTAATTCCTTTGATAGATACTTATCTTGCTTTGCAGGATACCATACAGAGACAATTCAACTTTCCAGAAAGAAAAGTTCAATAGATGAAATTCTTTTCAGGAAATAAATATGAGAGATTGAGGACTCTATGATCATTAAATTTGACAGAAATTCACAGTATATAGAAATTTCATCCCTGAATATTTTTGCTGAATATTGTAATCTAACTTGAACGTAATACCAGTATGCCTTTGCCCCAACTTCTGATTTGTGACGTGCAGTACAGAATGGTTCAGTGGAAGGAGACACTAAAACACCACAGTCCTGGGGACACAGTCCTGTGTCCTTGGGGACACAAAAGTTCTGTAGGTTCTCGCACAATTTATCGCCACTTTCTCCTTAAGTACTGCAACAGGAGATGCTAAAATGAATACTGATCAAATCAGTCCAAACCGCTCCAGGGAGTTCTTACTTTCTTTAATTCTTCCAACATTCTGGAAGGTGAGAGGGACATAAGGCAGGCCTGAGGACATACTTTGATATGTTAACTTTCTCACCTCCTATCTCAATTTTGCAAGAGTCACCCTATTATGAAGAAAATGTCTGCCCTCCTGTAGGTTTAACTTTTCTCTATATTTGATGCTAACACAAAGCAAAGGCACACTGCAAGGTAAGTGCAAGCTTCTACTGAATTGTGAGTCATTCTGGGCTGCTTCTGGCTAAGCAGTGTTATGGAAATTGATATTGTACTTCAGTGAAGTAGTTAGAATGTGCAACAATAAAAGTGTTAGGAGCTTTCCACAGTAAAGGTGAACTTGTTTGCATTGTATTCATGACAAGATAAAAATTTCAAATGGCACATTCTGTAATTTTTTTTTTTTTTTTTTCACAGACTATATTCATGATATTCCTTCAGTACAGAAGTTTAATCTGTGTTGCAGAAGCTTGGTTTAGACTTTTTACAGGTAAATTATAAATAAATTCAGTTTAACTCCCTCTCAGTACTATGGTGCTGCTGGCTGCACTAGTGCTTATCACATTAAAAGTGTGAACTGAAACACTGTCAAATCTGTTTTGTTAATTGATGCATGTAAATTGTTGAACAAAAGGGAAACATGTTTCAGGAAGATCTTTCCAACATGGCCAGATGGTATGAACTGTTTCTTCCCTCTTGTCTCTTCACTGGCTGAAGGTCTGTTCTATATTAAATTACATTCTGTGTTGTTATATTTTGTGTCTGTAAATCTGAACCAGAAGTCTATGGGTGTTAAGGGTAATCTTTGCATCTGTGTAACCCTAATTTGAAGATTCAGAAAAGCTCCATTTCTAAAACTGAACTTTTGGGTATCTTTTACTGTACTGGTGTTGGTTTGTTATCCTGAAGTGCCCCCTTGTGTTTCTGACTAGAATCAAGTATTTTATTCCAGTGTGCAAAGTGAAGAGGCTCGAGGCAGGCAAATATTTATCACGTGCTGGAATATTTTGAAAACAGCACTACATCTTGGTCTGTGAACAGAAATAGTTAATCTATACATTATTTTTTGTAACTGGAAGCTACAGATGCTGCCATATAAGCAAGAAACAGTGCTTTGCAATGGCAAAGATTATTTTGAAGCTTAATAATGTAATATTTATCAAGGTGTTGTACTGCCAACAAAAGTAGAAGGGGAATTTGGTCAATAATTCAAAAGTATGAGGGTCATCATCAATTTGGCCTAAAGAGATAAATCTCTATCAAAAAGCATTAGCTTCTCTTTTTACAGATCAATATCAGCAAATTGAGAAGATTCAGTGTGCTCAATGAATACCACATTTGAACAAATCTCAAAGTCAGACTTCTAATAAACTTTCTACTAGGTGACAAGATATAGTCTAATGGAAAGCTAAATCAGAACTATCACAGCAGCACCTCTATCAGTGAGAAAATGCATGAACTAAAATTGATGAATCAATTCAGGAAAATATAATAAACTTCTCCGAATCCTTATTTTTGGAACATGGACAACAATAACAAAACACCCTTTACATTCATGGATGGGTTGTGATTGAGAAGTACCAACAAAATATTTGAAAACAAGTTCTCTCATTTCTAGGTACCAAAAATTAACAACAAGAAAGAGAGATGTTTTTTTTATGTGCACCTAAAGTGATGGAAAGATAAAGCAGCAGTCACTGATTTCCTATTCAGACAAGGGAGAACTTGCAACCTTTCTTATGGAATTTACACATTAATGCTGAAAATCCTGCTGATAGGAAGTGCCCTCCACATAATTTCTTGTAAAAGAGCAAATAGGTTGGACAGGTGGGGATTTTTTAATGTATTCATAGAGTCCGCTCTGCAACCATGAGTCCAGAATACTTCAAATTGTACACTATAGGTAATAATAATATTTACTAGTAATAACTTTTCTGTTTAAATGCCAGTTCAAACTTGAAGTACCTTTCACATCCCAGAGATACTTCAGAATAAAAAATAGTTGTCTTCCATGGAAATGTGATTTCAATAATGCCCAAGTACTGCATATAATGTAAAGAGTTAAACTTTATGGTAGGAGAGCATCACATGTTCAGGTACAATGAATGAATAATGCTATTTACATTAAGCATTTTTCTCTCAGTTATATTCTATATGGAATCATATGCAATCTTTCTATTATGTTCATATGGGAAGACTCCTCATGCCCCTTCTAGGAAGACTATATCCTACATTTTTCATAACAATATGTAACTTGTTCTACCATCATCTCTCAAAACGAAAATCTTTAGCAGAGAAAAAGATAAGAACAGGAGCTTAGATAGGGACATTCCAGTACAATATGCAATGAAAATATTACTGAAAAAAAACATAAGAATAAAAGGTTCATCCTTTGTATGACCATATGATGTCAACCATGGTGATTACAAATGGAAGTTTTCATAAGAAGGAGTTGTGTAACATGAGGGCATTTTAACTTGTCATAATAAAGATGGAACATAGATTCTACTGAGCACTACAAGGAAAAAGTTCTTAACAGCCATCTTAACATTCTCAGAAAAACAATATGAGATTTCAGTTTCACCTACAAAAAGGAGATAGCTGGGTCTGCAAAAGCGGAGAACCAGCCACAGGAAGTGCAGATCAGGTCTGGGAACACGTAGATAACCTGAAGGTGCGTAATTCTATGGAGCCTGATGAGATACATCCATCACTCCTGGAGGTCCAGGTTGCTAGGCCACTAGCCATCGTATAGGAGAATCCATAGCAGTCTGTCTGGCAAAGATCCCACAGATCAGAGAAGGGAAAACATAACCCCCTTTAAAAAGAGGAGCAAAGGGGAGAACTACAGACCAGTCAGTCTCACCTCTGCCAGGTAAAGATCGTGGAGCAGGGGAGGTTTAAGCTGGATGTTAGGAAGAAATTCTTCACAGAAGGAGTGACTGACCATTGCAATGGGCTGCCCAAGGGAGGTGGTGGATTCACCGTCACTGGAATTGTTTAAAATAAAACTGGATGAGGCACTTAGTGCCATGGTTTAGTTGGTTAGATGGTGTTGGGTGATATGTTGAACCTGATGATCTTGAAGGTCATTTCCAACCTGGTAAATTCTGTGATTCTGTGTGATCCTCCTGTTATCTGTGCTAAAGAGCATGGGAAATAACAAGGTGATCAGTGATGACCAACATGGCTTCACAAAGGGCAAATTGTGCCTGACAAATCTGGTGGCTTTCTGCGACGGAGTTACAGCTCTGGTAGATATAGGAAGAGAATTGGCTTCATCTGCCTGGACTTCTGTGAGGCATTTGACACTGTCCTGCATGACATCCTTGTCTCTAAGATGAAGAGACATGGACTTGATGGATGGACCATCTGATGGATAAGGAACTGGCTAGATGGATGGACTCAGAGGGTTGTGGCTTAATGTCCAGCTGCAGACCAGTGAAGCTCCTTAGGGATCTGTACTGGGTCCAGTGCTCTTTAACATCTTTGTCAACAGCATGGACAGTGGCATTTAGTGCACTCTCAGCAAGCTGGATGATGACACCGAACTGTGTGGTGCAGTGGGCTCAGGGAAAGGGATGCCACAGAGAAGGATCTACACAGGCTTGAGAAGTGGGCCAGTGTCAACTGCTGAGGTTCAAGTGCAAGATCCTGTATCTTGGGTCAGGTCAGTCCCAGACACAAATACAAGCTGTGTGCATAGTAGGTTGAGAGTAATTCTGAAGAAAGAGACTTGGGTGTACTGATTGACAAGAAGCTCAGCATGAGGTAGCAGTGTGCTCATACAGCCCAGAAGGCAAATCATAGTCTAGGCTGTATCAAGAAGAGTGTGGCCAGCAGGTCAAGAGAGGAGATTCTTCCCCTTCACTCTGCTCTTGTGAGAACCCATCAAGAATACTGCATTCAGTCCTGATGTCCCCATCATATGAACGACACAGAACTGTTGGCCACAAAGTTAATCCAAGGGCTAGAACACCCCTGCTATGAGGATAGGCTGAGGGAACTGGGGTCATTCAGCTAGAGAAGAAGACTCCAGAGGAGACCTTAGAGCTGCCTTCCAATACCTTAAGTAACTCTACAGGTAGGTGAGGAGGGACTTTTCATATGGGTGTCTAGAGACAGGACAAGAGGGAATGGTTTTAAGCTGAGGTAGAGTTGGTTTAGACTGGATCTGAGGAAGGAATTCTTCAGTAAGTGGGTGGTGAGAGTCTGGAAGGGGTTGCCCAAGGAGGTTGTGGATGCCTCCTCCCTGGGGGTGTTCAGGGCCAGTTTGAATGAGGCCTTGAGTGGCCGAATCTAGTTGAGAGATATCCGTGCCTGTGAGGGAGGTTGGAGTGGGTGATCTTCACTTTGAAAGGTTACCAAACACTGGAAGTGTCTGCTCAGGGCAGCGGTGGAGTCATTGTCCATGCAGGTGTTTAAGCAGCATGTAGACCTGGTTCTTGGTACATGGTTTAGAGTTGACCTTTCAGTGTTGGGTAGATGGTTGGATTGGATGATATTTGAGGTCTCTTCCAACTGGAAGTATTCTGTGATTCTGTGATCTCTAAGGTGCTTTCCAGCCTAGGCCATTCTATGAGTCCATGATGTAACTGGAAGAAGTGTCATGGTAACCTATGTTCTACTGTTACAAATTTATAACTTATAGCCTTAAGTAATTATTCCAGAACAAAAACTACTGCTAAAGCTGGCTTTAACTAATTCAACAAGTATCATGATATCCCTATTAGATATCCTTAAAAATTACATGCTAAAATATCTGTGTGGTAACCAAGAGGCCCTTGCAGAGCTAGGAGATATTGTGAAGAGGTCCATATTTGGATATCTAAAATGGGAATAGCTGCCTGTGTTTGATCATCTGAGTAACTGCATGACTTATGGTGAGCTGGGAGAAACAAGCATATTGAGGACACGGTGAATCTGCTGTACATCGGGTGACTACATTACAGAGAAAGTTTGTCTTTCTCTCCATTGATCACACCAAGACCTGTGTCTGTGTAGACATATTTTAGATGTTTCCATTTAGATGCATCAATCCAAACACAAATATTTTGACATTGCTGAAAAAAAAATTTATAGGTATGAACTGCATCCACAGCTACTCATAGCCTTATTTGTAACTCATCATAAAATTCATTATCAATTTCATAATTTGGAACAATTTTTAAGATAAAGACATTTTTTATTAGAACATCAATCCCTGAAAACATTCAATATTTTGCAATTTGTGTGCCCTAAATGGTGTCCCATGAATAAGTGCTCACCAAGCCTCATGCTTGATCAAAACAAGCAGTGAGATAAGCAAACATTGTAATTGGAAGTAAGATTTTAAGGCAAGTCAAGAACATATAGTAAATATAATTATGTCTTAAGCAAACATTGGAATGTATATCATGCAACAGAGACTTGTCAGAGCTCAAGCTACAAAAATTTGACTACCAAGGTAATAGCAGTACAGTAGAATAGCACATTAGATAACATAGTTCTGGCCATGAGACTATGTCCTTCTAACCATATGGGAAAGCCTACAGGATTAAATTCAGTAGAATGCATATTACATTAAAGATTCATTTGGGCTAGTTTTTAAAAAAGTAGTCACCTTGCAGAATAAAATTAATTCCTTGACTTGCTAGATGAGAACAGAAATCTAAAAGTTACATTTGAATTTTAATTGTATTTGCCTACATTTTGATTGCTCATCCATATTTTTTAATTTAATAACAGAATATTTGATTTGCATCATGCATTTGCACACTCTTCAAGGACATTGTGCCATATGGGAGATCATTTGATGTGGTCACTAAGAATTAAATAGAATGGTTAAGTACAATGCAAGGATCAAGTGAGGCTTGGTGTTTTTCATAACCCTGCTATGTCAGGCACACTGCAAACACAAGACAATGTAATCTGATGGATCCTCTGCTGCAGTGGAGATTTGGTATGATTTTACCAAACCAGACTCAGAATATTTCAGTGCCTCAATGCATTTCTGCAAGACATGCAGACTGAGGAAAGAAAGAAATGGCTTCTGTGGAAAACCTTTTCATTAATCCCTGAGAAGCTGAGTTCCCTGAAAATTGCTGTCTTTCCCAGGTTGTTGATGCTGTTTCTGACCTTGCAATAAATACAGTGTCACTGAGTTAAGAAGGGAGTGTAACCTCAGGGAGGGAAGAAATTTTCGGTCTCCTCTGGGGAAGCCAGATAGATGGCTGCTTGACACAGGCAGGTCACAGAGTGGTTGTAGTGAAGAAGGGAAAGTTTCACAGAAGGAATGAAGCATCTTTCGATGCTGGATATGAGAATGGAAGTGTCCAGACTTTAGGTGGGCATGGATTAGATTCTGGATATAGGAGAACATTTCATTGGAGTAAAATGCTGTCTATTGGCACATCTGATGGTTCAAGGATATTGTAGGTAACTGATGAGTACATGCCTAGATGAAACTGGTGGAATGATTCTGGAGGTGATTTTAAGTTTAGAGACTAAAGGGGCAGCTGGAGAGCAGAGAGCTGGATCTACCAGAATGTATCTTCTTCCTCTCATCCTAAAGTGCTAGGACAGTTTTGAATTCTGTACAAGAAGACCATGGCATAATATAGTGTACTGATGTCCTTTCTCTTCAAAATTATTTTCACTCAAGCTTTTCATATTGGCCTTATCCTCCTGCTTCCCCTTTTCAGTCACAGTTGTCCACATAACAAGCAAAATTAATGAGATACGAAAGGGCAGGGATGGATGTATAAGAACAGTCTGCTAACCAAAGACCTACTGGTTATTTTTGGGACCCAGCTATTTGAGTATGCTTTGCATACAGTATTGGATGTTTCATTTCTATAAGAGATAATCCGATATGCTTTTTACCAATCTGATTCATCTGGACCTTCCAAAGATTACATTTATAAAACTCACTATAGCACAGAGAACATTAAATAAATATTTAAATGGATTGTCACGAGTCAAGTTGTTCCAACAGATTTTTTGAGTTCTGGCTATATTTGAGGGGAATAATATGTTCATTATATCAGAGTAAGGAGTGAAAAATGACAGTGTTATGCAGTCACACTATCAAGAAAAAGTGCTGAGTTTTATTTCGAGGACCTAGACTTAATTAGATATTCCTCGGCATGAAATTTGACAGGAAAATATTTTGGTGTTACTGTGGGGGAAATGCTAAAATTGTGTTTAAAAGCTACCTGGAATACAGTTAATCAGAAATGTTTTTTCACCAAAAAAAAAGAAAAAAATAAACAAACAAACACACACCAAACAAAAAAAATCACACTACAAAACCAAAGATATAAGACTGAAAACCTGGAATGTTATGTAAGAATCAATCCAACTAGGATTAAGAAAGAATGACAGTAATAAAAATTGAGAGGAGAAGCATAATATTGTCAAAGCAAAACAGAGGCCACAATTTGGATATGACTGTCCTTGGTTACAGATCAACAAACAGGAAACATATTTCAACAACTTCATCACATTCCAAGAGTCACACTAAGAAGCCACTTTGGTAACTTTTTCTAATGCAAATCACAAAATAGAAAACATTACCATACAGTCACAAGTATAAAATAGGATGAGCAACGTAACATTCATAGAAGGAGGTAATACAGAACAAGTTCTTGCAATTTGATTGAGTTTACTTAAGCTTCCTCACCTGTCAGTCTGCATTCCTCCCCTTAGAGTGTTGAAAAAGATCTTGTACGAGGATGTTCTATATAATTAAATATGGATCTCCTTTTTCAAATGTGCATTTTCAGAGAGCTCTAACTGTCTTGCTCTCTGAAAATTTGCTGCATTCACAGAGCACTTCTGATATATCACTTTTTGTTTATCTTCCATCCCTATCTTTTGGTATTCTTATTTACATTAGGAGCCACTATGTAAGGCCAAAGAGCTCTATTTTGGTTGTATTTTTCATAAGCATTAACTCCCCTATAATTCTATTAAATTTTGTTTAGTACATGCTCCAGTCTATCCAAAAGAGTCCATCATCATGTGTGCATTTCTGTTCCTTTACAGTCTACTAAAACACACAAGACGATCTTAACAGCCTTGTTAGCCCTGTTAGGAGAAAAGCTGGCACTTAGTAAATCTATGGTACATTTAGAGGGTTCTGAAGGACAATGTGGAAGAAATCTCTGTATAATCACACTAACTGCCTTAAAATCATATCTACACATATTTTTGCACTGTGTGAAGCAAAGAGTGCCACAGCCTACCTCTTCAGGCAATATAGAAGATGCCAGAGGGACAAAGAGGGTGAGGAGGTGGCCAGTACAAAGATGGGTCAGGCATGATATTTCCAGGGCCGGAAGCCTCAGCAGGGTTGCTTATAGCAAAGTGAGGAGTGAGGAGACAAGCAATGGGTGTGCTCCCTTAAATGTAGGCATTGTCCAAAGCTGAGATGTGGTGGCAGGGGGACTGCAAGCCTGCTCTGTCACAGGATGGCTCCTTTCCATCCCCACCTGCCAGAAGCAATCTGCCAAGAGGAGCTTTCTTCCAAAGAGGTAATGTCTGTGCATGAACGTGTAAGCCGGGCACTGAAATGGAGTGCTCTTTTGTCTTGTTAAATAGTCCTTTCTCAATCTCCCTATCTTGTTCTGGAAAATTATAGCTCTTTTCTCTGATTATACCTTTCTTGTATCTTTCATTGTGCTCAAAACTGTCTTGATGGTAGCAGCTCAGCTACATGTGCCATGCTCTTCTGCAAGCAAAAAAAAAACAACCTCTCTTCCTTGTCAGCCACTTTTCCTGACTGTGTTGTGCAAGGCTTCTGTCACTGGCTTGCTAAATTTCAGCTATTTTCCAGCTAAATTTAAATCTATGCATATAAGGATGTAAATGTCTATTATATAGTGGTCACAAGATGTGGTAATTCCCTTACAGTGTTACAATGAAGGAAGTAACTGAGCGGAAGTGACAATATATTTGAGAGATTTGACTGGCAAACACAATTCCTTATTGTCCATTTCCTACATCTGGCAAATTTGCAACATCTGTTTCACCCTTGCCTAATCATAGAATGAGTATTACTGAATCAGAACAGTTTGCAGTTCTTAATTGATATTTAAAAGTATGCACTGTCTCTTTTACTTTGCATACCACACAGTTAACTTGTTTTAATGTTGATTTATGAGGGTATGCACTATTTGTATACAATACATATATTTGTATATGTATGCATATAAAACTTTGTACTTCAGTGAATGCAAGAGAGCAACAAAAAGGAGGTCGGTTGCAAACATGTCTTTCTCCTGCACAAGTACACTTCAGCCATGGGGCGGCTATTGAGAAATTCTACCTTCTGTCTTCTTCCTTTCACAAATTCATTGTTCTTGAACTCAGTAAACAATTTTGAAAGACTATAGTCAGAATATAGACTATAGACAGAATATTCATTATATTGGTAGAGAAGTAATCTCTTGGATAGGAACTCTTCAACATGAAGAAAAAAGTGAGAATTGTAGACATTCAGCTGATATTTAGAAATTTATTTGGATGGCCCAAAATCCTTGAAAGTTTTTGCTGTTACATTTCCTGTTGTCCAGGGATCTCTAGTGTCAATGTGTTCATTTATAGGGAAAAAGAAAAAAAAAAAAAAAAAAAAAAAAAAAAAAAAAACTATACTCTAGGTGTTATCAAGGAATTGTGGCAGTCAAAGGGGGACTTAGCTGATTCAAGTTGTAATAAAACAAGCTACCAGAAGGTCAGTTCATTTGAGAGGTCAGAAGGAAGCAGAACATTTTAGTTACTAACAGACTAAGGGCATAGAGATCATTTACATTTTTAGAAATGCTGTAGTTTCAATGATCTGGTATTGTCTGTGGAGCAGCTCTGCTGTTTGACATGTTGAAGTGGCATGCCAGATTCCCCAGATCTCCATATACCTGAGATCATGTGTTGTTCTGAGAATCTTGCCTAGAGCATTTGTCCCTGCTGCAAGGAGAATGGACTTTAACAAGAAGTCACAAGGTGAGGATTAAAAGCAACAGCACAGTACTATAAGAGGAAACTACTGAAACAGAGTGTGCTTTTTCATAGCATCATAATAATAGGGCCAAGAAATTATAATTCAAAATATAGGCTGAGCTTATTCAAAGGCTAGCCTTGCTGAACTAAAACCAAAATCTATTAGCAGAGCAACTTACTGCCTGGATAGTAATTTCAAAGGCTTCTAATGTCTTATGAAGTGCTTCATAACCAGAAGGCAAAAGCAGGGATTTACCACTCCTGACAGAAAAAGCCAACGGACTGAACACTGAAGAGGCAGAGCAGCATGCTTTCCAGCCATAATTGTAATGCTGACTTTACATGGTTTGGAGCAGTTACTTCAAATTCTCTGCATTTCATTTTCATTGTTCCTAAAGGGATAATATTTACTAAATGCTATGTTCTGTTTCTCTCCATTTCAAACACTACCTTATTTATAGGCTGAGAATCCTTCAGATTCTTAAAGATAAAAAGAACAGAAGATTCAGTCCTTCATTATTTGTAAAACGTTCAAGAGTGCAGCATTTAATAATGGAAATATTATTTACCCAAGGCATGGATTCCTTCAGTTGAAAAGATGTGCTCTCAGTTCCTTACAAAAGTTTCTGTCTTGATCTTTGAAAGGAGAGGCTTCAATATTTTTAGAATGAAATGAAATGCTACATTTTTACAGATTTTAGGGCATTACAAAAAAGTGTTGAGAATTTAAAGTAAACAAATGAAGAAATATATATTATTTCACAGTTCATAGCACTGTATCCAATAACTGCTTCCAAAAAGGTGAAAATATAAAAACGAGAGGATTGGAAAAGAGAAATATATAAATAAACAAAAGTCCAAATGGATTGTGATAGGTGTGAATTTTTATGGTGGTGATCAGACTGAAATAAGCCACTGCAGTAAAACACAGTGTGTGACTAAGTAGATATTACTGTCTTGCACTGTCTGAAATCCAAAAGCCGTTAAACATTTTATTGCAAATTCTACCTTTAACCATAGCTTTATCCCAAATTTAGTGTACAGTAAATTAAAGTAAATAACTTTAGGGACCTATTAAAGAAAATGTCTTTCAGAAACTTTTAAATCAGAGCCCCTTTTTGTAAGACTCTTAATGTCAGGAATTCCTTTTACATTTTAGTTTTGTATTTCACAGTTAGGCATACTTGGTGTAGGAAAATATTCTTTTTACTTTTACAGTTGTCCTCTGGTAAATCCCATGCTGCACATTTTGATTCAAAAAGTGCAATTGTCAGGATTAAAGAACATTTGCAATTGGTTTTGTAACAACTTTGCCATGCAAAATTATATTTCAATTTTTACATAAGATTAACAGTTAAAACTGACTTTGGACTGTGTCTCATTATGTCACTAACTCATATCAGAGTCATTACATAGCCACAGTAGCATCCCTCTTGATAAAACTCGTTCGTAGTATGACCATACCACTGCAGAAGCACTTGTGATTTTGATGATCTAGATTTTCCTGAACTGTTATGACTGAATCATTGACAGGAAATGAAAGCCAGCTTATACAGCATAGTATAAATTTCTGAGGTCCTAGAAACCTATTTTTTATTCAAATGTTGTTATTAGCAATGCTGATTATATCACAACATTCAGGTAGGTAAAGTTAGAAACTACTATTATCATTCTGTTTCAAATGTTATAGCAGTTATATTCCATAAATTAAAATATCTGAATATGAAAACTTGTTTATTAAAATGTTCTTAATGGAACATTTTAGGTTAGGTTCCCTGGGAAATATATTCCCTAACAAGAATATATTTCAATTACTGTTTGGCTAACATGGAGTTTAAAGTCAAAAGCTAAGTTCTATAAGACTTAGGTGTTTAAAATGCGTATGAAAAAGTGTTCAGATGTCTATGCCTCTTCACAGAAACCAGAACCCAGAGTTCAATTCCCGTAGTAAAATTTCTGTTCAGTGTACTGAGAAAGGTAGAAATGGCTATTTGAATTGACAGTTTATTTAAATATCTACTTGTAAGACTATTTGAAGTAGCTAGGGCAGCAAGCAGGAAGCCACCTAGAGCCAGCCTAGAAAAGAAAATGAGCATACCGAAGTGTGCAAAATACTATTACCTTCCACGATTTAGATGTTAGGTCAGGTATCTATCTACAAAAGCCTGTTTTTTTCCCAGATACACTCCACCTACAGTTCTTTCCTGGGAGGGATGTCCCATATTTGTGTTTTTGTGGGTTTTTTGTTGTTTTTTTCAAAAGCCTTCAACAAGGATAACTATTTTCGTTTTATAAATATCCATAGGGAGAATTGTTGCATGTCTTTATACAACATCTTGATTGTTAGAAAGTTCATCCATACACTGGAGTGTTAAATTCAACTTTCTTTTCAACTTGAGGAATTCAAACTAACATTTCCCATTACAGAAGGAGTTGAAAGCTCTAATTGTGTTAGAGACTAATGTGTAGAACGTAGTTCAAAGTCTTACAGGGCAAAGCTTACAAAAACTTAGAGCAGAAGTACCAACATGTAAAACTGATCTGACTGTATTTAAACAGCACAACAGAATCAATGAAGACCAAAAGATGTATTACCATTGTGCTTTACTTCAGAGAATAAAGCTGTGTGAAAACGAGGAATCGTCTTAAAAGGCAGTCAGAATAGATAGCTAAAAGAATTAAACCCTCCCCAGCAGCTTGGAAATTTCTGAAGTATATCACGCATCAAACACAGCAACATTGCATATCATTTAATAAACAAGATTGAAAAAATAAAAAAGAAAAAAATAAAACCAGCATGGATATTCAGCAAAGTAAAAGATGGTATTAGAAACCAGAACTTTTTAAAATGTTGTATGCAAAGGAGGAAAACTAAAAGCCTCATAGATTTTGACAAGTTAAATATGAAAAATACAACTGTGTTCAATAAAGACTTTGAGAAGAACATACCAAAAAGAATGAAAACTAACAATAAAGTCTTCATCTAAAACCACAGCAGCAGAAAGCCCTTCAAAAGTCTTGTAGCATAAGCAAAAAGGAATGTGTCCCGGCTCAGCAAGGACCAGTGACTTCCTGGAATCAGGCATGGAAGCCTCTCAGAGGAATATAGTTATACCCTACGTGTTCATGACAAAACTGAAAACAAATCAGTACAAGGACAACCATTTTTTATAGTAAGATTGTATGTAGAGATGGGGACATTTGCAAATACTAAAGAAATGCATATAACTTAATTATGGTTTTTGTGAATGCAGTGTTTAAGATGCAGAGACAGGATCAGAAAAATCAGAATTGTCAACTTGAGGAGATGCTCCTTTGATTCCAGCTTCCTCATCTATTAGGCTGAATACTTACCATCTCTGCATTTTTTCTGTCTGAAGGGGCTAAGATCTTCTAGAGCCATAATCATTTCTAAGAAGTGAAAAGTCATCTTCTTCAGCTGTGATCTTCCCTCTGCCACACCACCCTCCACATCATATATACTAGGTATTTAAACTTATATTCAAAGTTCTATATCTGTCTCCCCTCAATTATATTAATTCTGATGAGAAAATATGCTTTGTAATCTGTTATCATCCCTTTCAACTATGATACTAAATGCCTCATGGAAATAATTTAGTGTGAATATACTTGCTGCCTTTTGCTAGACAGTCATAATTTCATTGATGTCACCTGCATCTTCACACTAATCAGGGTTGATAACATCAGCCAAGACTGAACAAAATACATATAAAATGTATGTAATTGAAGCATTAACAGAACATAATGTTAAATAATTTGCAACAGAACTCTGAAATGACTGATACAGAAGTAAAGAACAGAGATTTTAATACTGGAAAAAAAATCAGAGAAAGGTAGCAAGGATTATCAAAGGTATGTTCAACTCCCATTTGAGCAGGCAATTCCATATGAAAAATGGATTGGGATGGGACCTTTCAACCTGAGCAAGAGGCAGTTTACACAGATGTAATAGAGGCTTACAAAATCAGGAGTGCTGTAGAGAAGGTTGATAGGGGTCAACAATTCATTGTCTCTTTTCACAAAAGAATTATGGGCCATCATCCAAAGCTAACAGGAATCAAATTCAAAACAAGTAAATGATTGTATTTTTGAATGGGTATTAGACTGGTGGAACAGTGTGCCAAAATCTATGCAAAGTGCAAGAAAAGTACATAAATTGAAGCAGAGGCTGAACAAAGACTTGAAAGAAAGATCAGCTGAAAAGTTAGTAAACAGACAAATCACGCTAGGCTCATGAATTACACTGACCTGAACACAGCTGAAGGCTGGGAAGCATTTCAGGGAAACAGTATATGTGCTTGTCTAGTTATTTTTCCATAGGTATCACAGTATCACAGTATCACTTAGGTTGGAAAGGACCTCGAGGATCATCGAGTCCAACCTGACACCGCAGACCCCATGACTAGACCATGGCACCAAGTGCCACGTCCAATCTCCCCTTGAACGCCTCCAGGGTCGATGACTCAACCACCTCCCTGGGCAACCCATTCCAATGCCGAATGACTCGCTCGGTGAAGAACTTCCTCCTCACCTCGAGTCTGAACCTCCCCTGGCGCAGCTTGAGACTGTATCCTCTCTTATGGTAATCACTACTTAGATGAACTTGGTTTTAGTAAGTACAGCCTTTCCTTTAATTAGTCTGGACTTTTGCCTGCAGCGCAGCAATCTGAGCTCTCAAAAGTATTCACAGATTAATGCAGAGAGAATCATTGCTGTGTGGAGAAGGAAAAGCTGAAAATGGTTGTCAAAGTGGAAGGGCTAAACGCTCTGTAATCCAAGCTAATATTCTCCACTGTGAAATGTATGTTACCTGACATAACATTTCTGCCACTGATTATAGTATTGATTACAAATAGTCTGAAAACAATGCAGCTATAGAGGAGAGCTGAGCAAGAATTTGATCTTTTCTACTCCAAGTATCAAAGAAAGTGCTGCCTGATACATAACTAGTGTTCCTGATTTATTTCTATTTCAAAATCTTTTCTGAAAATCTGTTTGAACTTTATTTTATAACTCTATAGTGCATTATTCACGCCAATGAAAAGGCCATCTAGAAAGAAGGGAAGACAAATAAATAAAGCAATTAACACTTAAGTAAAGAAAATGCTATTTCTTTAAAATATACTTCTGTTATGACAGTTACTAATATTTTAATCTAAAACAATTTTAAAGGCCATAGTCTTCTCAGTACAGATGCAAGCAGACATGAAAAAACAATAGAAACAGTCATTTCATAAACTATGTTCTGATGTGTTGTTTCAGCAGGCCACAGACTCATCAGACATAAACCACTTCTATTAAATCTGATGAAGGGAGTAAAATGAAGGAAAAGCTAAAGTAGGAACAAACAAAGCACCAAAAAAATAGCCTAGAAACACTGGATTGCATCATATTATATAAGCATGTTTATCTTCTCTGAGACATCTTGCTCCCCAGGACTCATGTTTGGGGCCAGTTTTGTTTGATATCTTCTTTAATATTTTATATATGATCTGGATGAGGAGATTGAATGCTCCCTCAGTAAATTTGCAGGCAACCCTGAAGGTGTTCAAGAGGGCATTGGACATGGCACTTGGTTCCATGATTTAGTCATGAGGTCTGTGGTGACAGGTTGGACTTGATCTTTGAGGTCTCTTCCAACCTTGGTGATTCTGTGATTCTGTGTGATTTTGAGTGCAGGTGTTGATCTCCTTGAAGGTAGGGAGGCTCTGCAGAGGAAACTGAACAGGCTGGATTGATTAGCCAGGGTCAGTTGTATAAAGTCTAATAAGGCCATATGCCAGGTACTGCACTTGGGTCACAGCAACCCCATGCAACTCTAGAGTGGTTATGCAGTCTTCCAAACTGTGCAGGATAAAGAAGTACCAAAGGTACCTGGGCATAGAAACTACACCAAATTTTAATTATATGGTCACTGTATAGCCTGAAAGATGATTTTCTTTTTTACTGGATTTCATTCCAGAAGCGGAAAAACAGATGACCATCTTTTGCCCATCCCTGTATTTCTAACAACAGCAAACTTATTTGTCACTAAATTTAACTGATTTTCTGTACCTTCAAAGTGCAACTATATTTCTCCATTGTTTATTACTAGTCTGTTAATATATTAAGGACACCTCTTAATTTCAAAATGCCATGAGGCAGACCAAACCCTAAAATTCAGGGTAGTATTTCTGGAATAATTTTAAATTAATTCTAAAACCTTAGAAATGTTGTCAGGAGCAGTATACAGCTAATGGGAATTTTCCTTACTTAAGGTAAATTGTTCATGTTTATTAGTTGCTGCATAAAAATTTAGTGGAATAACTATCCATAGGTCAAGTGTTGTAAAGATAAAGAATGACATGGATGAGAAATAATTAATACTTTACCAAATGTAAAACATGAACCTGTTTTTTAGCTGGTAATTATGCAAGCATTTAGCTTTATAAGAGCTTCTTTTTTCCCTCTTCAAAATGTCTGCAGTGGTAGATTTCAGTATGAAATTCCCAATTACCGATTTGCAAAATATTTTTGTAATATTATTTCTAAAGAAAATTTCTTATATAATCAATGTAGAGGTGAGTTTTTAACATGAACAACACATCCCCACTGTCTGGCTAAATTTACCTACTTTCCATATGGAAGGTGACAAACAGCATTTTAATGATGAATAATCAAGTTGATCAAGTTAAAACTAAAGGTCATTTCTTACATTTATTCACTATGAAAGGGAAAATATCACATTAAACAAACTGAGAAACAGTGAAAAGGTTACATTTTTGGAATTACCATAAAAATATCTCAGATCTTATAAATCTTTTTACCTTTCAGTTAACAGAAATTATTGCATGTACATACACAGGTTCCCATTAAATGCCCCCCTAAATCTCTTCTTCACTTGTGTTTAAAGAAGTTTAAATTTCAGCAGTATTTGAATAGAGAAAAATATCCCACTGGTGTCTGGATTAGATGCTGCTAAAGATGATTTTTCCCTCAGGGGAATTTTAAAATGTAATTTTTAATTCTGTCTTTCTGGGTCACACAAAGTAAAAAAAAAAGAAAGTACTAGTCACCAAACTGAATCAGGAGAGGCCTCCTAAACTGCACATATGGTGAATGACAGTAGAGCACGTGGCTTTCTCTCACAAACGTTTGCCATGGGATTTCCTGAAATGCACCACTGGCTGTTAAGGGCATCACACTGTAGCTTGTGGCAGTATAAACAACTGTCCACATGCGCCAGTTTGAAGGCAGATCCTCTCTTGCCTCCCACTGGGGCAGAAAAAAATGAGACTCGGACAAATGGATTGCAGAAGTGATGGAAAGTTTAAATGGAAAAGCAGTGAGTGTTTTACAGAGAGCTACAAGCACAGTGACAAAAGGGATCCCAAAGCATACAGAGTCCCACACAGCATACCCAGAAGCCTCCCATCACTCCCCTTCTCCCTACTTGAGGGTACACCCAAAACACCCAGGGCTCTTTCTTTCCCCCCTCCACTGTTAGGCTAATCTCAGCTGGCCATATCTGAGACTGCCCTTCCCCCTTCTCCTCCTGGCATTAGGCCTAGCCAGGCCCAAGAGGCCTTGAGATAACTTCCCTTCCATTACCAGATAGGGAGCATCTCCCACAGCAGCACCAAGGGAAGAAAGAGGAACAGTGAGACCTTGCAGATGGATTTGTAGGGAGCAAGACATTACAGGAATGAACTACACAGCTTCCTGTGTCCACCCACTGGGCTGGACAGCCAGGGCACCAGAGGTGCAACCCGTGTGGCAGCAGCAGGAGGCACCCACCTTGAACTGCCACACCGCATGAACAAACTTGTGAAATGTCAGGCTTACTGTAAGGATGCTTCCCCTGTAGAGTCAGATGAGCAGGTCCTGGTAGCCAGGGCATATTACCCCCAGCCAGGAGCAGGACAGCTGGTGGCAGAGGTGCAGCCACAGCCTTGGGCATCAGTCACATCTCTGGGGATGGGCCAAGACAATGCCAGGATACTGGCTTGCATGTGGACCCAGCTGAGCAAGGCCAATGGCTAGGGCGATGGCTTTGAGGTCGGCTGAGCTCTAGATCATGCAGGCTCAGGAGAGAGCTCCATCTAAAAGTGGTTCCCCTGAGCCATGAGTTGGCTCTGACCATGTCTGCCTAGCAGCTCCTAGGAGCTTCTCCCTACTTCACCAGTTGTGGTTGTTAGACCCTGGGCACCAGGAGGCAAACTCCCAGGAGCCTGGATGCTCTCAAGCCACTTAAAACTTACTGCTGGGTAAACTTGCTTTTACAAGAGCTAAGAACACATCTTTAAAAACCCATTTAATTCAGTATGCTTTATATTTTTTGTATGTACATCTGCAAAGTAGGATCTATTTTAATTGTGTGCTAATGATTTTCAGTACCACCAGCCTTTCTGAGTATAAGAGTTGTTAGAGTAAAACTGCTAAGAAATGAAACTTCAGTCATGGTTTCTCTGAGGTATTAATAAAGGGCTAGCCTGTGCTTTCTTGGACTGACTGCTCCCTCTCGTTTGGTCGGATCCTTCCCTCAAATATTCATTGTGTTCCCTTGGGGACCAACAGCATTTTCTCCACTGACAATGTCTATCTTCCCTAGAAACTAGTTATAATTCAGAATTAAATAAAACTAAATATTATTGAAAAAAAATATTAAAAAACACAAATAAAGTAACATCTAAAAAGGAAGTACATTAGTAATGCTGCCAGAATTGCTAGACAATTTTCTGAGCCTAATGTGCAGTGGCCCCATGACACAATGACAATTGTTCCTGCTCTAGCTTGAAAAAGAACCCGGGATTAGACAGCTGCCCAAGTTAAAAAAAACATTGCCAGAGCCTGAGCATGGTCCTACAATTAGCACAGTTTCTGCATAGTTTGTGCCAGCAAGCATTCTCCCAAGAGTTCCTGGCACCAGAGAACTTCCAACAGGCAGTTTAGCACTAACCACCTATATGGAGAGTGCAGCCATGGAATAGTCAGTAGGTTCAGAGACAGAAGTCAGGCAGAGGAGACGCTGTCAGGTACTATAATTTATGAAAGGATGTGATATATGGTCACCATTCAAGCTGTCCTACTAGATAGTTATCTTTAAGTATAAGCATCTTAAATATTCTGCAATATTGTTTTATCAGACAGGTATTTAGCAACATCAGTGTTCACATATGCCCAGGTCCAGAGTATGAAGTTCACATTCATTCTTCTGCCATGGTGCTTCTATCTAATGCTGTGCCACAGCAGGGCTGAAGCTGCCTTGCTGGTCTGTACTGTGTATGCCAGTCATGATTTGGGATGTGGGGCAAAAAGAAACTTCTGCATTGCATGTATGGTATTCTCTAAATCCTTTACACTACACAGTCTATTGCAAACCTGACTGCATCCCATGAGCCATACTACTCCAAAACATCTCAGGATGTCTACCAGTCACATACTAGTATGGGTGTGTTCCAGCATGTACCACATTCTGTTTTTCTTTTTTTCCTGTTTTCTACTAGAACTCCATTTACTTCCTTTGTAGTTAATACTTGTTTAACATTTAATAGTTATATTCTCATTTCTCTTTCTTTTCTCCTTCTTTTGTTATTGTACTCTCCTATCTGGTCCATCACTCTCAGAAAAATCCTTAGTTCTTCAGACACTCCACTACTGCTTTTTCTCAAAAGTCTCTTATTGAATAATTATCTTAGTCATTCCAAATAAGTACACAAATCTGTTCCTACCAGAAATCTAAGCTGACCTCAGACTCCTCATTCCATTTTAAGATGCCTCATATTGAACTGTACACTCTTTCTAACTTGTCACTGTATTTTGTACTACAAAACACTTTTCTGATTGTTCCTTAAATTCTAACTGCCAAATTCCAAAACACAGTGTTAAAAAATATTGCTATAACACTATGTACTAGAGATATATCACTGTGTCTCTACCACCATGGTTTGTTCTGAGCAGCTAAGGACTGATTTTTCTCCTAGTGAGATCAAGTGAACATAGAATCATAGAATAGAATCACAGAATCAATAAGTTTGGAAAAGACCTCAAAGATCATGAAGTCCAACCTATCACCCAAAACCTCATGACTACTAAACTATGGTACCAAGTGCCACGTCCAATCCCTTTTTGAACACCTCCAGGCATGGTGAGTCCATCACCTCCCTGGGCAGCCCATTCCAATAACTAACAACTCTCTGTGAAGAACTTTCTCCTCACTTCAAGCCTAAACTTCCCCTGGCACAGCTTGAGACTGTGTCCTCTTGTTCTGGTGCTGATTGCCTGGGAGAACAGACCAACCCCCTCCTGGCTACAACCTCCCATCAAGCAGTTGTAGACAGCAATAAGGTCTCCCCTGAGCCTCCTCTTCTCCAGGCTAAACAATCCCAGCTCCCTCAGTCTCTCCTCATAGGGCTTGTGCTTGAGGCCTCTCACCAGCCTTGTGGCCCTTCTCTGGACATGTTCAAGAGTCTCAATGTCCTTCTTAAATTGAGGGGCCCAGAACTGGACACACTACTCAAAGTGTGGCCTAACCAGTGCTGAGTACAGGGGCACAATGTCTTCCCTGCTCCTGCTGGCCGCACTATTCCTGATGCACACCAAGATGCCATTGGCCTTCTTGGCCACCTGGGCACACTGCTGGCTCATGTAAAAATACCTAGAATAATATGAAAATAAGAGAGCCAATGGTATCCTGGGATGCATCAAGAATGTCCAGCAGGTTTGGGGAAGTTCTTCTACCTTTCTACTCTGCCCTGATGAGACCATGCCTGGAATACTGGGTCCAATTCAAGAGATACAGAGAACTGCTGGAGAGAATGCAATGGAGAGCCACTAGGATGATTAGGGGACTTGAGCATCTCCCCTATGAAGAGAAACTCATATCCCTGGGGCTGTTTAGTCTCAAGAAGAGAAGACTGAGAGGGGATCTCATCAATGTGTATAAATACCTGAGGAGTGGGTGTCAAGTGGATGGGGCCAAGATCTTTTCAGTGGTGCAGTAATAAGACAAGGAACAACTGGTTCATACTTGAACATAGAAAATTTCATTTCAACATGAGGAGAAACTTCTTTACAATGAGGGTGACAGAACACTGGAACAGGCTGCCCAGGAAAATTGTGGAGTCCCCTTCTCAAAACCCACCTGTATGCATTCCTGTGGACTACCCTAAATGATCCTGCTTTGGCAGTGTCCTGAAGGGACAAAAGCCTCAAACATGCCCTGAACCATGCAATGGAGCAGGAGCCAGGAAGTCTGTTTTTTTCAGGAGATTGCCCACATTGCCCAGGCAGAATATTTATTTTTTCTTTAATACTGTCATCTTCTTCATTAACTGCACTGATCTGCTAGCATATAATTTTTGGGTTTATTCCATTTCTTTCAGCATTTCTGGAACACATCATCTGATAAACCAGGGCACTGGAAATAAACACATTTGGTATGTACAACTGTTTCAAAGCAGAAGAAAAAGATAGGAAACACTCTCGAGCACTCTTCAGACAGTGTATCTCTTCCAGTTTATTTGGTTTGACATTAGCTGTACAAATAATGTCTTCTAAGCCTGAGCAAACAAACCGCTTTTAACAGCACAACAGACAATGTTAGGAAATCTAAGGAACATATGAGATGATCTAGCTTATTGTCTATTCTTCTTGGGTTTTTATAACATTGTTTGGCAAAGAAAATGAATATATAGATCCAAAAATGTGTCTCTGAATATGGTAGTCAACATGTTCACATCATTGGTAATTTTTCATATCTGGATGATATTTGAAGGCTTCAGTTTGAGGAATTTTAAACTTTAAAGCATAGAAGACTAACATTTTTCCAGAAAGGGACTGAATTTGTCATGGAATAGTGAGGAGATTTAGGAAAACAGGTGACAATTTCTCTTGCTAATAAATGTTGATAAAGTTCTGTGTTCCAAAATCAAGCAAGCACTAGATCTTTATAACAACACACAAAATCTAGGAAAATTATATTGTCGATAAATACATTTAAAAGTGCAAATAGAATGGTGTGTTGTTGCACAACCTGAAAATTCTTCTTTATGATGCTTATTATAATTTTCTCTTCAAAAGTTTTCTAGAAGGTCCTGGTCTTTAAAGAATGCCCAAAATAAAGATTGACAGGATTACAACTTTACTAGAGTTAGGTGTGCTCAAGAACAAAGCCAACTATTGACTATAAATAAATAAATCAAAATAAGAAACAAAAAGCCTACTATGGACATGTATAGTACTGCAACTGGAAGTCTTGGAACTGGAAAAATACTATTTTAAAATGTTATTGCATAATGCTTTCTCAGTATTTTAATCAACTGCATCTTCAAGTGGAATCCTCCCAGGATGATGATTTTATAAAACAACCACAAACCATAATCAAGAGTAAAAATGCAGCATTATATATTAAGCTACTTAAAAGAAGTGTTACAGCAAAAAGTCATATTCTAGGATAACATTGATAAACTACTTCTTTCTTTATTCTTTCTTATATTTTTTTTTCCCCAGAATATAATCTCTAATTTCAGAAAAGGGAAAATTTCACAGTGTGTGAATAGGATTTTCTATTTCTTTCCCAATCCCCCAGCTATTCCATATCAAGGTAATGGAAAATTAAATTTAGACTCTTACAATACCATTTTTGATGAAACTAGTCAGCTATGAAAGCACTAAGCATTAACCCCCAAAAAGCTAAGGTACTCAGTGTTCATTGTGAAATGTCTGATACCTGCAGTAGATTAAGTGAAACAAAAAAAAGTCTTTCAGCGTGTGCTTAGAATATAAACAAACAAACAAACAGATATTTTAATTTATTTAATTTATTTTTTTTTTTACAAATTCAACTTCCTTTCTCATTTATTTGCATGTACTTACAGACGTTCCAAACTTCCCATCGTATTTATTGTGTTACCAGAAGGGTAGAAGAATTATCAAAGAAGTCAGTCTGGACCATGGCAGGTTGGTGAATTAAGGTCAACTACTGCTTTACACATTCAAAGTATTTATTAACCCCAAGTGAATATTAAACATCAAATGTAAAATTTAGCTGTAACAAATATAAAATTGTCAGAATACATTATATCAGGCATTTTATTAAGATAAAATGTGAAAGCCTTGATCGGTGCTGCTACATGATTTATCCTGCTCAGACCTACTGAAACTGTATCTTTTTAATATCTGGGGATAAATTGTCTGTGTGTTTCAGAATAAGTAAAGCATAGTTGTCTAATACATATTAGTATGAATATTCATATCATTGAATCATAAAATGGTAGGTGTTGGAAGGGATGTCTGAAGATCATTGAGTCAAACCTCCCTACCAAAGTAGGATCACCTAGGGCAGATAAAATATCGTGGCTATATTTTTACCCTTGTGGTGTCAGTAACATCTGTAGAGCAGTTCACCATTCTGTCAGGAACATTACATGAAGTCATCCCATTCTTGTACTAGTCAGGGAAGAATCAGTCCGTGAGTTATGATAAAAATGTTTCTATTTCCCTGAGTGAAGGGACTTATTCTCTGGACATTGTTTGTATGGAGCTCTCAATGCCATTAGCTGGAATCAGATCACTCATGGTAAGGCCTGTGTGTTTGTAGTGTCAACAAGTAGAGCATGTAAGGGTATCTGCGCCAGACATCACTAGCAAATATCAAACTGAGAATAGTAAAGTGACATAGGAGCCAGGAGGGTAAGTGTGTCACCTGGAGAGAGGCAGTATCAGTTCAGTATTGGCAGGACCAGCAGTTGTCCAGTCCAACTACCCAGGCATCAGCTGAGAGAATCATTTGTGCTTGTGCATTTGTGTCTGGGACTGAGACAGCTAGGCAGAGCAAGGGTCTAGGGACCAGCTCCCAGGCAGTCATTGTATGTATTGTACATATGTATGCACATTTCCTTCTAGCAGACATTCATTCAAGGGGACCACATGAGGCTGTTAGCACTCTTTGATGTTTGTGTGAGCACCCAGAGTTTTCTGACTGGGCTGATGTGTATGGCCAGTTGATTTGGTAAGGCAGCTCAATAAAATACTAGAGAGATTTGATATGATATGAATACTGAGAATATTTACATCTGTGAATATTAAGTAGGATAAAATAATAGGAATTCAAACCTTTATACCTCAGGGTATAAACCAGTGACTAATTAAATATGATACAAAGAAAATGTCCTTATAAGCTTATTTTTTTCTGTAATTGTCTGCTTATAATGTTTCTTGTGTCTGGTAGTCTTAGATGGATGAGAAAGGCAAACAGTATAACTGATCCCAAAAACATATTCAATATGACACTCTTAGGATCTATTTTAGCTTACCTATTTTTTAATTTATTTAAACTACCATAGTACTAGAAATCTATCACAGCTCTCTCACCTATAAAGCAAGCATGTCACTCAGGTTTTGAGAACTTTGGAATGGTTCTAATTTGTATTGCACATTTTGTTAGTGCTGATGTTTGAAGCAGTGGGACACCTTTCAGGTAGGTAATTTTTTCCACAAATATATATTTTACCATTATATAGAGAAGACTGCAGAGGCAGATAGTTCCAACTAATTATGCAGTATCTTTGCATAATTATATTCCTCATCAGGAGAATAAATCCCCTAAGTAATGAATACGAGTTCTTTAAAACGTATGATGTATCATATATCAAAGGCAGATCCTTTGTAATATTGTTTGCCTCTTAGAGATAACACTAATCTTAATATAAAAGCCCATATCTTCTCTCCACTGAAAGGATTTGTTTTTCCTTAGCTGGAAGTCTTTGTTCTGAATGCCTTATCGTGGTGAAATGTACAGGAATTAATATGTTATTTCAACATTGTTATTACACACTATATTACCAATTGTCTTCATGTTGCTAAAAGTCCAGAAATCATATTGTAATTCTTCAAAGCATGTTATATAACATCTGCATGTTTTTCTTAATGAGCTGTGTTCTCTTTTTTGTACATTTATTACAATGATATCATTGTATACTGGAGCTTTTTTTCTATTTAGTGAGATTTCAGATGTGAAAGTCACATCCCTCAAATTTTCCTCATTTCAATTTTAGACATTTGAAAAAAAAAAAAAAAAAGCAAAAACAAATCTTAACTTGCTAACATTTTACAGTGTTAATTTTAAAAATGTTGTTATTAGTTTAAGATAATACACAGAATGGTGAAGTCCAGGAAATCTAAAAGGTAAGGATTAACATCTCAGCTTCAGGCTGCAAATTCTAGACTGCTGTTTTTTTATAGAGATCAGCTAATGAACTGTATGCTTTAAGCTTTGGTTATAAACATGTTCATTGACAAATATTGTGTACCTGCAGTGAGGTCTGCCCTTCCAAATACCCACTATGGCTGACAAAGCTAAAAGGAATACAGAACTTTAATTTCCTTCCCAGACTTGGAGGATGTGAAGTTTCCCCATTAGACCAAAATTCCAAGGCTTAACTTGTTGTCTTTGTAGCTTTTTCTTCAGTACACAAGCTCTGTGTGCACAGACTTAGTGTCTGTGAAAGTTGCTGTAATTATATCTCAAGAGTCTGAATTCTTTCATGTAGTCACAAAGCAAACAAAGTGCAAGCAGCAAATGCATTTTCCCTCTGGCACATTTCAACCTTGACCTGATGATACACAACTCTAGAAGTGATAAAAAGCCATTCCCTATTCTCCTATGAGGTGGTGTTACTTGACCACAGTTTATAGAAAGGATGCAAAATAGGTCACCTTAGCAAAAGACATAACCCTAAAAGCTTACAAAATAGCCAGAAACTGTAAGTGGCTCTGCAAAAAAAGAAATCCTGTGTCCAGATGGAAATTGCAGAGAGCTTAGTACACAAAACAGTCATAACAAACTCTCTTTACTCAAACATATGATCTAAATAGTCTATTTTCTTATCTTCTGTGAAATGTTTATACGTCTTACAATATATTGGGCTTTTCTCATACTGAACTCTTCAGAAACATGTCACACAACATTAAAAAAAAAGAACTTAAGCTGATTTTTCTTCAGCGCTTACCTGGACTCACCAGGAAAATAATCAAGACTGAAAATCTCTACCATATTCAGCTGCAGAAGCACTTCTGCCTGTGATTACCGTCATGTTATAGCCAGAGTTAGTTACAGAAAAGGATCTAGGCAACAGAAATTAAATGAATCTCCATTAACCTGGGCACCATACCAAGCTAATATGTTTACAAAGCTTCTTATTTCTGAGGAAGCTCATTTGAATAAAAAGAGATAGCTTTAATTGACACTGTCTTGGGTAAATACACTCTCCTTTTGCATGTGCACATAAGTCTGTAGAAAATCCTATAGCTGTAAGTCCTCATCATCTAAAGGAGAAGTCTTAACTATCTAGAATCATGGGGATTCATTTGGCACATGGTTTAATGACCATAGTGGTTTAAGGTCAACAGTTGGGCTTGATCTTAGAAGCCTTTTCCAACTGAAACAGTTCTAAGATTCTTTTTCTCAGGATGTGTTTTGTGAACTAGACTCAGATGTACGCAAAGACAACTTAGCATATTTCTTCCTTTAATTTTAGAGAGAGAATCAGTCAAATTACTGTTCTAGTATGAATATAATATGGGACAAAAAGCAATTTAACTATCTTCCTAGTCTTCATTATACCACATCTTACCCTACTTTCCCATCACATTACCATCAGCTGTATTTCTAAAAGGTCATCACAAATCCTTTCTGACTTCCCGACGTCAAATCTCAAGCAAAAAAGACTACATGTTTTACTTACAAAATTAGAACAGTAGTTGTAACAGTGTTACTCCTAGGGCAGGGTAGCAAGGAAAAAGGTCTAAACGGGTCCTCCCACAGAATCCACACATTCCTGTTTGTAGTGTTGTAAGAAATCACTGTATTCAGCCATATCCCTTTTTGGAGCTGCAAACAGAAATATTTTGAACTCAAATTCAATCAAGTAAAAACTCTGATTATGTGTGTTTACTTTCATTCCCAGAGATCCTATCCAGCATCACCCCTCTAAATAGGAGCTTCTCTTTGGGGTTTGCCAATTATCAAAATGGTATTGTAAGCACTGGGAGGTGGGGGAGAAGTGTGGAAACCAACTTACTTTTATTTTCCTTTTGCAGATTTTGAGGATTTTCCATTATTTTCTCAGAATATAAGAATTTATACAGAAAAATAAAGTGTATTAATTTTTAAATAATATACAGTTGTTTATCCTTTAATATTTTATTATATTGAATTCAATTAGCATTTTGTTTATATTGCTGGATTTTAGAGGTATGTAATGATTCCATCACTGGGACAATATCTCGAGGATATTCTTTGGATCTGATGTCTGTATAAAGACAGACAAAGATCAACCAAATCAACCAAAACTCTTAGCTTCTGAGACTAACCTATTTTCAGGTTACTTTTCTCCCTTGAGAGTCTTCTGTAAAAGGCAATTTTTGAGTAAAGGTCAAAATACAATGATTATACAGGCCAGTGGTAATATTCTACTTTGTTCTTAAGGCACAGTGGACATTATATTTAAGCTAAAATTGCACTTTGAACATTAAACTTTTTTCACAGTTAAGTTCATACTTCAGTTTTTACCTTGATAAAACTGGTTATGCAATACAAATTGGATGAACAGTTAGAACTAAACTCTCACAGCTCTAACATGCAGTTAAAAAAAATATATCTACAGCTTTGGAGACAAGAATCAGTATTATGTTAGCTTGCAAAAAACCAAGAGGATACTGAAATGGAGAGGACCTCTCATGTCAGCAAATACTTTTCCCTATCATGTTACAAAAGCCTGTGAGGAAATATAGCAAATTTAATCTTAATACCAATTGTTTCTGAGACTTTCTACTTTCTTTTTTTTTTTTTTTTAATAGTAATAATTAAAACATTTTAGTACTTCTACCATATTTTTATTCTTGATTACTCTACTTCATGTGATTTTGTACAAACATGGGTCTTTAATTATCTCTTCTCATATTGCCCAGAGGTATAGCCCTTAAAATTCCTATGGAAAAATAAAAAATAAAATATGTTTTATTCCAGTCTTCACTGAGGAGTTAGCCTACCAAGCCCTTTCCATGTGCTCTAGCATGAGCAATGCTCTCCACTGCATCAGCCAAAGTATATTGCTTTTATCTTTCTTCAATTTGCTTGATCAGATTTGACCACAGCAGTTTGGTAAGTTGTTTCTCTCTCCTTATGCATTAGTTCTTCTCTGTGTATACAAGAAACATTTAGAAAATATTCCTTGAATATTTGAAATATCCCAAAGACTACATTTTGGATTTTTGATAACTACATCAAACTGCTGCATTTCTTTTCATATTCTGATTGTCTAGTGCAACACTATATTAAACACATGACATACAAATGATCTTTGTTAATATAAACCTATTAATCCTATTTCTTATCGTAAACAAGGCATTTCTCTATGCCAGTTCCCACTTTAGCCAATATTTTCTTGCCTTTCCATTCTATTTGTCCTCTCTACCTTTGCTCGTGCTCAAATAACACAATTTCTATCACTTTATTGATAGAATAGATAGATGGGAATCAACATATTTCCATTATCTAATCAGATTGCCCCATAAAACTATCTAAATAGTTAACAAAGAGAGCTCACATTTCTTATTTGACTCTGATTAGTCCTTTTTTCCAGTGTGTGTGTCTGTGTGTTCAAGTGTCTATAATGCTTGCATCTGACTTTGTTTTTCCTTACTTTTCAGAAATAGATGCTAATGGGTATCAACACACAGGGTAGAACTCTGACATGATGCCAAACCTGTTACAAGCTGAGCTTTTTAGGTTTTGTTGGTTTGGTTTTTGGTTTTTGTCTTTTCTTTTTATACTTTTAACAATATTGTAGCTTATCTTGCACATAAGGAGCTGCTGGACTAAATCTCAGACAATGCACACATGAAAAATAACATCACAAAAATAAGACTCTTTAGGTTTAGAGTGGAAGAAAAACACATGAAAATACAGCTAGATGAGCAAACACAGGACAAACTGTGTATGTATCAGTAACAATGAGGATGTGGTAAGTATACAAAGCAAAAGAAAACAAGAAAATGTAAGTCATTAGGAAAGAGAATGGGGAAATAGAAAATTGAGAAACTGGATATAACAGAAAACTTTGTTGATGAATGAAGACATGGAAAGAAGGGAAAAGAGGGAAAAAAAGACAAGGAAATAAAAGAGTTTAAAATTAAACAAATAATGTAAAAAGGCAAAGAACGACACCAGGACAGTAAGAAGTACATAGGAAAAAAGTTGCCAGGACTAAAGAGTTTGCTCATTGAAATGTAAAGCTTAAACAAGATAAGTGAATATGGGTTGAATAGCATACAAATGAGAAATTTTGAGCAACTCACAAAAGTTAGTAACTTTTCTTGCTCTACCAATTATATTAAATAAAATTAACAGGGTATCCAAGTGGTTCTGGTAAATTAAGGAGAGTTGTAGGCCATTTAATTTGTTTCTCAAATAATTCATGGCCACAACTGCAGCCCAGGACTTGTTCAGCACTTCCAAAAGACAACAAATTCAATAGCAATGAAGGCACTTGGCAATTCAGTGGACTAGGCTGTATAGCCTACAACATTGGCCATTTTTAGAGCAGTTTATTGATCTGGAAGGGAAAGTACAGCTCTATGAAAAGAAACACAATATTAACCACTGGCTTGCTTCCTTAGCGACCACAATTCTTGGCAATCAAAACTGTAATGTATTCCACCCTGAAATGGTGGGAAAGTGGACCTCATATTGCCCTTCAATACTGAAATGTTCACATTCTCATATAAGTAACTGCATTCTCATATAAGTAACTGGCTCTTCTGTAGAGCTGTAAGGACACAGAGGAGACTATAGTATATTCAATCAAACACATACTACCATTTCTGTTTGTTAATTTGTTTAAGGCTTCACTTTGACACATGCTGTAATTCAGAGAGAAGTTAAAATGAACTGCAAATGCTGGAACTGACTTTTCTAGGACTTGAAGGTGCACAACATTTTAGAAATATATGTCCTGAAAGAGGAAATTAGAATTAGAGGGAGGAGAGGGGAGAGATGGGATTAAAATAAAAATTCAGTGTTAAGTCCATGTCTCTAAAATTTACAAGCTGCTGTGAAATGCAGACATTTTAAGCAAAAGAAATCCTTGACAGTTACATATAGATTTCGTCCTTTTCAATATAGTTGTGTGATATGACAATAATCACTAGATAGGAATATATATGCATATAGTCTGAACAATAACACTTCAGAAACACATTTGTTGACAAATGAAAAGAAACTCCTGAGCTTATATAACATAGCTGAGACAACAGCATTACTGGAAACCTACTTATTTCCTATTTTTAAGCTATTGTAGGTAAAGTCTTAATACAGTATAAAAGCAATCATAGAATATGGATCCCTGCTTTCAGACAGAAAGGGATAAAATAAATCATCCATGTTTAATACAGCAAACACTTCAGTCAAATTTCAATTTTCTTTTGAGAAAGGACAATTCATTACACAGCAAGACAGGGGAAACCTCTTCAGTATTACAGTTCACAGAATGTATTTTCAGTTGAAAACATTTTTATTTTTAACTTGCTGTGGTTCATACATTGTGAAATGTTGATTTCTGTGGGTTACAGGTCACATTTAAAGCCAACTGCAGTCAAAAGGAAATTGTTTCTGTATATATGTCTGTATCAGGTTTGCATGAAACTGTGGTTTAGGCTCCAAACTGATGGGGTTTTGATTTTATCTTGATTTTAAATTACTCTAAGTTACTCATATCCTGTACATGCCAAGCTCAAACACAGAAGGTGAGTGTATTTAAGCCAGTATCCTTATGCCATGTCATGTTTCAAAACAAAGATACCTTCAGTGAAACACTTGTGACAACATTCGTCCAGATCTGGCTAACACCATGTGTGTCAAAGGTCCCTTCCAACCCCTAACACAGAATCATAGAATCATAGAATTGTTAGGGCTGGAAGTGACCTCAAAGATCATTGAGTTCCAACCCCTCTGCCATGGGCAGGGACCTCTCACACTGGATCAGTTTGCTGAGAGCCACATCCAGCCTGCCCTTAAAATTTCCAGGGTTGGGGCTTCTACCACCTCCCTTGTCAACCTGTTCCAGTCTCTCATGGTGAACAACTTCTTCCTAACATCCTTCTGCAATCAGGTTTGCTATTTGTGATCACTGCTCATATATAATTTAAAAAACTTAGGTCACAAATTTCACAATACAATAAAAAACTGCAGTACAGTGCTGACAGTTTTGCACTTTTATACTAGACTTAATGAGATAACATACTTTTTAGAACTCCATTATGGTTTTATTTGTTCCAATGTAAAGTTTGCATTAGCAGAGCAATTTATATAAGAGTGAAGACATAAATATTTGATGATGGCTGTAAAAAAAAAAAAAAAAAAGAGATGGATGTTACACCACTAAAATGCTAACATTTCTGGTAATAAAGTCACTCTTTCTGTTAAATAAAAGGTTTGTTCTACATCTTTGTTGTTTTTTTTTTTTTTTTTTGTGCTAGGTTCATGTAATAAAGAGGCCAAGAAATTACTGTTAAAAATATGACTGTGCTTTGTTATTTTATTAGTGTCTTTAATCATTCATTCATTAACTTGTCCAGAATGTCCATTTTTATAAAGTAATAACATAAATTGTGATCTCTGATAGTATCCTCCTTCATAAAATGCTGCTGATAACACTTTTATGTAGAAATCCCATGATACGTGCTTCTACAAAATTTGTCCTCATATATGGATTGACAAATCATACTCTTAGAAATAGAGAAGCCATTTTCATTATCAGATTTAATTTGTCTTATTTAAAACAGTATTTTGTGCTTTGTGTTCTTGTGCAACCTTTTGCACTAATTACCTACTTGTCAGCAGTGGAGTCATGCCACATTATACTGGATTATATTACACTAGAATGTGGTTCTGCAATGAAATGCAGACTACTACATTACCTCTCCCACTCCCTAATGCTTGCCTAGAAAGCCCATGTTAAGGGTTTATTCAAATACAGTCTCGGTTCTGCGTTCTGCAAACTTGTGATACCTGTGACTCCTTACATGTTAGCAGAGGTCTTCTGCTAAAACATTTGCACTTTATACACTCAAATTGATAGCCAAACATGCTAGCTATCCATTCTGTATGGAGAATTGTGGTTATAATAAACTATTGAACATTGATTTGTAATCCAGTAAACATGCTGTCATCAAGATGCACTTCTTCATATGTCTTATTGTCCACATTAACTTAATGTGCGTTGACTGACCCAAATTTGTGTTGGCACACATGAAAGTCACAGACTTGAAAACAAGGCTTCCATTATCATTATCCACAAGGATCACATCTAAATAAGTAAATTCTGCAAATACTGTTGCTGTTTCAGTATTTTCTTAAATGTTATAGAAGGACAAGCAAATTCTTTCAATAATTTCCAAGTTTTAGCTAATACCATTCCAGTGGATAATTAGCTATTTTAATTAAATTAAATAATTTTTATTTCTTTTCTGTACTATTGGCTCATTTTTATTCATACATCCATGGCTGTAGTCTTAGCCTACAACTTAGCAATAGTCTTGTACTTTCAAATATCTCTCATCTTCTGTCTTATTTTTACTGATGAAAATAAATTTTAGGATCCTCTGAGTTCCTCTTAGTTGCATTTGTTTAATTTTCCAAGAAATTGTCATTTTGGTTAAAAGGTATATTAGAGAGAGGCTTAGTGGAACTGTGTCTTTTATTTTACCTTCACATTTTATCTTTATATTGAGGTTTTGCCCTCTGATTTAATTGTTTATAAGAATTTTTTTACCTTCAGATTTCAGAACAACAAATTCCAACTCTAGTCTGAGCAAGGACACCTCTGCTGAAATCCTGGAGTTGAATCTGTAGTGGCTGTGGTCAACATGTGGCATTTTATGATGTACTTCATGACTTCTGATGAGAGCACATTTCATTTTAAAGTGACCTGGAGAGTAATAAACCAAGTCTTCTACTGTGGCAGAATGGGAAACAGGGAATTCTGAAATGTATGCATTATTTCAGTAGAGGTCAAAGTTGTTTTTTTTAATTCTAACTCAGAAGCAGTACGAATAATCAGCCTCATTTCCTGGAGTCAGCTCAAACACAAGGCAGAGGACACATGTACAACAGGAAGGCATAATTATTACATATCTATAGGAAGACCATTTTCAGGAATAATTTTCATCAGAAGTACTGAAAGTTGGATTTCTCCTTTTTTCATTCTGTGCATGAGGTATTTCCTGCAAACTAATTATGTGTGTACAAAAAGAACCTATTGTGCGGACAGTGTGTCAGCAGGAGCAGAGATTTTAGAAAGGATTCTGCTTCCTAGAGCTTCACATAGCACCTACCTACACAGACCTGATAATGATTATATGACACAACAAGAACTATTTCACTCCATTATTTCTGCTGCAGTGAGCACTGAGAATTGTCAGACTTTTCACTACTGACTTTTAACAATATGATCCTTTCAGATCTTACCAAATTTCCATTCTCGGTCACACATTGAAACATTACTTTGTGTTGGCTCATGTTGGTATTTTCTCATAAAGACAACTGGAATAAGTACCAGGGACAGCCTTCTCCAGTATAGGTCACCCACAGGCCACAGGAAATATCTGCCCTCCATGAAGTGTCTCTTCCTCCTCTGACTTTGGTGTTGCCCCTTTTTTTGTTCCCTTTTCCTCTGTCTGCATTGTATTTTCTGTTTTTTCTTAAATCCATTTTCCCAGATGTGCCAGCATCTTAGCTGAGAAGCTCAGGAATGCCCTGCAGTGGGTTTGTTGGAACCAGATGGAATTGGCTGCGTCCAGCAAAGGGACAGATCCTGGCCTCTGCTCAGAGATGCCACTCAGGTGGGTCTGTTTGAACGGAAAACACTGTAAAAGGATACATGAATAGAACAAATAATCATTGTAGGCAGTACTACATTTTTAAGCCTTCTTATGCATAACAAATAATTTAATGATAGTAAAAAGCACATGTTCCATATCTTCTCGCAACACTTCCAAAAACAAAGGAAATGAGTAGATTGCTTTCCAGTTTTCTATTCATCTCAATATAAAACCTTTACAGAAGATACTGGAGAAATGGAAGCTCCATGTTAGTGCTGTGCACAAGAATCCGTAACATTTAACTTTTCTACCAGTTCAGACACCAATAGTATAAAAATCAAACCATGAAGTATAAGACTATAAGGATGAAGGGCAGGAGAAGAATGAAGTTATAATTGATGTGATATGTTTGTTTTTTTCACTCTCACTCTGAAAGGCAAGGAAATACAGCAAAATCTATATCAGGTTAAAGCATAGCACAAAAGCCTTTCCTCAGCAGAAGGAAGGAATTCAACTCATAATTGTAAAGGACATAGCCAAGCTGACTGGGCTTGGCATTTGGGAACAGTATAAATGGCTATTAAAATATGGGTCTCATTCAAAATCTTATGGCAGGGCAGAGAGATAGAACATTACAAGGTCAGGTCATGCCAGTTTCATGGTGGACTTAAGTCCAGCAAGCCAATCAATCATCCAATACATCTAAGATTTTAAATAAACTAAGCTTGAAATAGAGGTCCACAGATATATCAAAAATAAATGCTTGAACATGTATGGAAACAGATTAGGAAACAAAACAAAATAAAAATTACCCATTTTGAATCCAAAACATTACCAATTTATTACAGCCTCATATCATTCCATAATTTTGGACTTCAAAAACAATAGCAATTAAAAAAAAAAAAGGACCCATGATAGAGAAAACAAAGAGATTTCTCAAACTGCCAGGAATGTGGCACAACTGCAGAGCTGAAATAAAATACAAAGAATACAAAGTGAGTAGGTATGTATTGCCATGATAACATTCACTTTTCTGATGTGTTTCCTAAATGAAGAAGGAAAACAGCTAACAGATCTTCAAAGAAGAACTCTTCTTTTCTGAAACAGAAAATTGCAGTTTGACTATTATAGGAAGAAATCTCTGCTCTTTCTGGTATCCATATTATATATATTATTTTAATATTCATTTCTCTTACAAATATGCATTATAAGCAAATAAATGCTCCTTTTCTTTTCTAGTATTCATTCTTAATTCCACACACAGGTATTTAGTAACCTAAGATGAAAAAGTTAATATTCTCCTGTTATTATTGTATAAATAATATAAATGGTCTTGTGCTGGGTTATACCCAACTCAGGGCGGGGAAGGGTTGCAAAAGCCCTGCTTCCCCCAGAGGACAAAACAAACCTGATCCAGGTGGACTTGGCTTCCCACTTCCAGGAGGAGAGGTGCCCCAGGTCTAAGTTGGTCTGTTCCTCCCCCCCTTCCTGTCCAGCAAGACTATAAAGGGGAGGGTATGGTGGTCATCTTTCCCTTTGCTCCTGCCTCGCCTGTTCAAAAAGATCCACAGCTGCTGCTGTCCTCCTGGTTTTGTCATGTGGTCGGGCCTGATCTTCTCCCTGCTGCATACACACTTCTCTAAAGGACTGAAATCCACATACATTGAGGGAGATACATGGCCATCCGCATTTGGTTTTGCATATTTTCCTATTCATCCTTATTCCTTACCCTTGCAAACCCTCCCTGTTACTGACATAGATAGATAGATAGATAGATAGATAGATAGATAGATAGATAGATAGATAGATAGACACATAGATATAGATAAATATTAAAAAAATCTTTCTTAAAAATATTTACTTCTCCTACTTCCAAACAAACTCCAGACTATTTTTTGGTAGATTTATCTCCAGTCTCTGTGAGAACTGCTCAGTCAAAATATTTGTGCTTTATGGACACTTTTCTAGTTATGAATGCAAATCACTCACTATATAGGCTGTTATAAGGAAAATTAACTTTTTCCCAGACAGACTCATTACAGGGTGGGGCCTTTCCCCACTTTAATGCCCTTTTCAGTCTTTTTGCAGAGTCACTGAAACAGAATGCTAGGGATTGGAGGGGACCTCCAGAAATCATCAAGCCAAATCCTACTGTCAAAGCAGGATCACGTAGGGCAGGCCACACAGGAATGCATCCAGGCAGGTTTTGAAAGTCCAGAGAAGAAGAAAAGAGGATTAAAGAATTTTGAGTTATATCTACAAAAAAGAGACAAGTCTAAAGAGTCAATGTAGAAATAAAAAAGTCTCACTTAAGTTTCAAAACTTTGTAGCTACTTTCTGTAATATTGAATTTAAGTGAAGGGCTAGAGGATCTGTGACTTTCTGAAAACGAGTAGAGATAAAGCTACACAGATGGTACTAAGCTGAGAGGGAGTGTTTGTCTGCTTGAGGGCAGGAAGGCTCTACAGAGGAGCCTGGACAGGCTAGATCAATCAGCTGAGGACAATTGTATGAGGTTCAACATCGTCAAGTGCCAGGTTCTGCACTTCAGTCACAACAACCCAATGCAATGCTACAAACTTGGGGAAGAGTGGCTGGAAAGCTGCCTGGTAGAGAAAGACCTTGCGATGCTAGATGACAACCAGATGAATATGAAATAACAGTGCTCAGCTGGCCAAATAGGCCAATAGCATCCTGGCCTGTATCAGGAATAGTTGATGATCTTAAAAGTCTTTTCTGATCAAAACAATTCTGTGATTCTATACACGTACCACCACTAAACACAATGGAAGAATACATTTTAAAGGCATCACATTTAACTTCAGATGTCTGTAGTGTTAGCTACATAGCCTAATCTCCTTTCATTGCCAGATGAAGAAATTAGACATTTTTAGTCAGAGTTCCCTAAGACCTACTTTATTTTTCTTTTCAGAATGAGGTGAACGAAGTCATATATTTCCCTAACCTGTGGTGACTGGCTCATACTAAGATATCTACTAATGATCAGGTTGAAACCCGTCCCCATTATACACGATACATGGGTGATTCAAGCATTAATAATTTTTTGAAGGAATTGCACCCAAGACTTTCCACTTGATTTGCCTCTATTGAAATGTTAGGTCTCTCCTCAAGATGACAAAGGATTGAAGAAAGTCATATAGACGTAAAGTAACTTCTCTAAGTCCTGCTTCATCTCCTGATCAAGAGTGCATGGTGATTCTGGAATATATGTATGTGTATGGTGTAACAAATGTGCAGCAGGGTGTTTTTGGAAGAGGACTTCCTTTCAAGCATAAGGATTCTTCATCTGTTAGTAATAATAGCTACATGCCAGAATATTGCCATTGACTATGAATCATTATTCTTTCATTGGTTTGTAGCTAGATCATCATAAATGAGGAAGATTCTCAAAGCGCTGTTCCTTTCCAAGACAAATGTTACTGTTTTGTTTTTTTACCTGATTACTGGCTCTTATAATACCAGAGCTTCTGCTGCTGAATGCCTAATTAGGTAATTTGCAGAGTTTTTATTATATGTTGTTCTTTATCAAATGACAGCAGCTACAGAGATTAATAAAGCTGTCATCTGTGGATAAATTCATAAGTGATTATTTCAATTTTTATTCTCAAGTGCTACTTATTAGCATTTTGTCTTTTTTATTGAGGGAATTGAAGTGGATAGATTGAGCAGAGTTATCTCTTTAACATGAAGTAGCTTCAGGTTTTCTTGAATAGTGCCTTCCCTTGAGAAAGGTCTATTAGCAGTAGAATTTTAACTAACTGGTAGACAAAGTGTTTTTATTAGAATGGACTACATATTTAGCTGGCAATAAAGAGTATCATAAAGTGCTTAGAAAAAAAGGAGAATTCAGTAGCAATTTTCAAGTATATTTAGGCTAGATATTTTGCAAAAAGGCGTACTATTTGGAAATTGGCACCATTTATTTAATCATTAATATAATTTTAAAGACAATAGGGTTTTTATCAACATAACAAACATTATATAATTTTCTCTTTTTTAACAGAGGCTTACAAACTACAAGTTTTTCACTGAAAATGCTCAGTGAACCCACACACTTCTTTTCAAAAAGAATTACAAGATCCTACCAAGTGACAGAACATAGAATCATAGAATCAACCAGGTTGGAAAAGACCTCAGAGATCATCAACGCCAACCTATTACCTAATATCTAACACCTCATGACTAATTAAACCATAGCTTCCAGTGCCACATCCAATCCTTTTTTGAATACCTTCAGGGATGGAGACTCCACCATCTCCCTGGGCAGCCCATTCCACTAGTAAATTACTCTTTTTGTGAAGAACTTTCTCCTCACCTCAAGCATAAACTTCCCCTGGCTCAGCTTGAGACTGTGTCCTATTGTTCTGGTGCTGGTTGCCTGACAGAAGAAACCAGTCCCCACCTGTCTACAGGTAGTAGACAACCTCCACCTCCTTCCAGGTAGATGTAGACAGCAATAAGTTCTCCCCTGAGCCTCCTCTTCTCCAGGCTAAACAATCCCAGCTCCCTCAGCCTCTCCTTGTAGGGCTTGTGCTTGAGGCCTCTCACCAGCCTTGTGGCCCTTCTCTGGACATGTTCAAGAGTCTCAATATCCTTCTTAAATTGAGGGGCCCAGAACTGGACACACTACTCAGAGTGTGGCCTAACCAGTGCTGAGTACAAGGGCAGAATGACTTCCCTGTTCCTGCTGGCCGCACTATTCCTAATGCATGCCAGGATGCTATTGGCCTTCTTGGCCACCTGGGCACACTGCTCGCTCATGTTCAGTCAGCTGTTAATCAGTACCCCCAGATCCCTTTCTGCCTGGCTTCTCTCCAGCTACTCTGTCCCCAGCCTGCAATGTTGCATGGGGTTTTTGTGGCCAAAGTGTAGAACCTAGCACTTGGACTTGTTAAATGCCATCATGCTGGACTCCTCCCATTTGTCCAGTCTGTCAAGGTCCCTCTGCAGAGCCTTCCTACACTCTAACAGATCCACACCTGCCCCAAACTTGGTGGCATCTGCAAACTTAGTAATGGTGTACTCAATCCCCTCATCCTGATCATCAGTAAAGATATTGAATAGGATTGAGCCCAACACTGATCCTTGGGGGACACCATTAGTGACTGGATGCCAGCTGGATGTGGCACCATTCAGCACCACTCTCTGGGTTCAACATTAAAAACTCCAGAAGGAGTTTTTAATGTTGATTCCAGTGGATCCCATAATTCATCTTATCACTGTGTCTCTAACCTTCTAGTTAATGATTTGAACATTCCTTAGGTCAGACACTGATACTATGGATGGAATCTGGATGGGGGGGAATGAACTTAGTATCATGAATCCAGTTGTAGGACAGAGACCTTAAAATTAAAACTTTATGATATATTGCATTAATATTTTTATTATAAAATATTATTAGCAATTGTAGGAAAAAAATAATTCAATGCCTTTAAAGCACCACATGAAATATAGCTGCAAAGTATAAATTTTGGTGTTTTTAAAATAAAAAATGTATAAGATTTAAAGGTGATCATAGAATGGCTTAGATTAGTAGTGACCTTAGAGATCACCCACTCCAGTCTCGCCGCCACATTCAGGGATGCCTCACAACTAGACTTGACTGCTCAGGGCCTGATTCAACCTGGTCTTGAACGCTGTTGCAAAGGGGAGGAAAGGAGTAGAGACCCAAACCAGGAAATTTATAAACACATAAGTTTCTCTTTTATTTACAAGTAGCTCCACCGTCCTTGCAACATAATACAAAATTATAGGTTCAACTGTGAGTTTCCTTCACAATAATAACAACTGCAAATGATTAGAGAAAACAGCTATTATTCCATGTGGAGAGGATAATTCAACAGGCAAAATAACATCCCAGAGAGTGAGGGAAACTAAAACAAAGAGAGCTCCATTTTCCACAACTTTTTCCATTTTATATACGCCCAGATTCAAGTTTCGTACTTTGTCACACTAGTTAAGCATTTCCAAAACAGACAATAAGCAGGTAACAGAAAGAAATAACCATCGGGTTCTGTTCAGACCTGTAGTTTGTCCCCAGCACAGGGTCTTTGTCTTACCACACCTGACATGGTAGGTGGCTTGGGGAAACTTGTTGCCTTGTCTACCAACCTGCAGCTCTGGGGCAAGGGGTCTCATCCCCTGGTCCACTCCAGTCCCAGCTTCTCTGCTTCCCCCCAGACCAGCTTCATGTGGAGGCAGGGTGAGACTAGATTGGAACTGCCACAAATACCTCCAGGGAGGAGTCATCCACAGCCTCCCGGGGAAATGCCATTATCTTTCACCTACTTTAAAAACAAATCAAAACTCCAACCCAAACCCCTAGATTTATACTTTTGCATCTTAATACAAACCAAATGTTTACACAGTGCTGAAGGCATTGTTTTGTCTACTTTATGGAGACACACTATGTGTATTATTATTACCTGAAATGTAGTAAATATTTGTCTTGCATGTTTATTTTTTTGGCTGAGCAAAATAAGAAAGAATTGCAAAGGGCCATTTGTGACCCTTGAAAATTAAAATAGCTTTTTTTTTTTTTTTAAAGTCATTGAAAATTTATAGACCTGTATTTGGCAGAAATATTTATAGAAGTGTTTATTGTAATGGGAGGCTTCACGTAGTTTTCCTTTTTCTCTACTGTTTTGTTCTTCAGGAACAGAACTGTAGTCTGCAAGTCTCTCTCCTAAGGAATATTCAAGATCTAATGTGTCTTGACGATAAACTCTCTCTGGATTGCATCTCTGTTCCAGTTTCAATAAATGCCTTTGTGCAGGTTTGTAGAGCAGTAGAGACAGGCACTGATTAGCAAATGCACAAACAGATATGGTACTTTGGTTTGCCTAGCTTGCAATGTGCCTGACACCTTCTTCTGCTTTCTTTGCTCCGGCAGAGTTCCTTACTCATAGGGATTTTGCCTGGTATTAAAAATGACATTTGTAAAACTTTTACATTCAGAATCTTTCCCACAGCTCACTGATCAGATCATTAAATTGTTCAAGCCATCCATATGCACCTTTCAATAACACAGATTGATCAAATCTGATTACTATAATGTTAATAGAAATCTAATAAAATTTATAGAATATTAATATAATTAATTTCTTGAGTATTAATAGAAAACTCATTTTAATTGCATTCACATTGCTTGGGACTAAATAAGTTTGTGTACATAACAAACTAGAATCAAAAAATGTGATGTACTCATATTTTTCAAGCAAAAAAGATAATTTATTTTCTCCATTGAGAAATGGACATATTATGGCCTCTACAAGTGGTCTGTGCAGTGGATGGGGAACTGGATGACAGGCTGTACCCTGATGGTGGTAGTAAATAGCTCTTTCTCAGCCTGGCAGCCAGTCACAGGTGAGATCCCCCAGGGATTGATATTGGTCCCAATGCTGTTTAATATCTTCGTAAGTGATCTGGGTGTCAGGATCAAGAGCACCCTGATGAAATTTGTAGATGACACCAAAAGGAGTAGGGAGGTTGGCACTCCAGAAGAGAGAGCCGCGCTCCAGAAAGGTCTGGACAGGCTGAATGTGTGGACTAGCAAAACCTTATGAAGTTCTACAGGGACAAAGGTAGGGTCCTGCACCCAGGAATACATAGCCCGGGAGTGCAGCTCAGACTGTGATCTACCTGCCTGGAGAGCAGCCCTGTGGAATGGAATCTGGGGGTCTTGGTGGACAACAAGCTCAGCATGAGTAAACAGTGTGCTGCAGTGACAAAGAAGGCCAAGAGGATACTGGGTTGCATCAACAAGGCCATGTCCAACAGAGATAACAAAGTCATTATCCCACTCTTCAGTGCTTGTCAGACCAAACTCGAAGCACTATGTGCAGTTTTGGTCCCAAGAAGGGCCACAAGAATGATCAGACAGCTGGAAGATATGAGGAAAGGCTGAGACAGTTGGGTTCGTTCAGCCTTTGCAAGAGAAGGCATAGGGGAGACCTTACGACATACCAGTACATCAAGGGTGGCTACCAGAACAGTGAAGACTAGCATTTTACAAGGAGTCACATGGAAAAGACAAGGGGTAATGGGTAAATTTATTCTTGGGGAGACTACAATTTGAATCCAGAAGAAACTTTTTCTCAATGAGAACACTTAGACATTGGAATAATCTCCCAAGAGAAGTAGTGCATTCCCTTATACTGGTCAGTTTTAAGACTTACAGACCACTCAGTCTCACCTCTGTGCCAGGTAAAGATCTCAGAGCAGATCCTTCCAGTACCTGTGCTAAAGAACAAGGGAAATAACAAGGTGATTAGTGACGACCAACATGGCTTCACAAAGGGCAAATTGTGCCTAACAAATCTGGTGGCTTTCTGTGACAGAGTTACAGCTCTGGTAGATATGGGAAGAGAACTGGCTTCATCTGCCTGGACTTCTGTGAGGCATTTGACACTGTCCTGCATGACAACCTTGTCTCTAAGATGAAGAGACATGGACTTGATGGATGGACCATCTGATGGATAAGGAACTGGCTAGATGGATGGACTCAGAGGGTTGTGGCTCAATGTCCAGCTGCAGACCAGTGGAGCTCCTTAGGGATCTGTACTGGGTCCAGTGCTCTTTAACATCTTTGTCAACAGCATGGGCAGTGGCATTCAGTGTACTCTCAGCAAGTTGGCTGACGACACCGAACTGTGTGGTGCAGCGGGCTCAGGGAAAGTGCAAGATCCTGTATCTGGGTCAGGTCAATCTCAAACACAAATACAAGCTGTGTGCAGAGTAGATTGGGAGTAACTGTTTTGATTGGGAACAAATTAACAAGGCAGGAATTATAAAAATACAGTTGTCTTTATTTTGTGAAAACCCCACCCTAAAATTATGTATAAAACAGGTTAAATTTTTTTTACAGGTTCTATTCAGTCACAAATTCTGCAAGGATGCTTATGGGCAGCTTGAGTGCAATTTGAGAATTTAGAGAATCTTAGAAAGAAATTCTTCACTATGAGGGTGGTGAGACTTTGGAAGGGGTTGCCCAGGGAGGTTGTGGATGCCTTCTCCCTGGGGGTGTACAAAGCCAATTTGGATGAGTTGAGTGGCCAAATCTAGTTGAGACCATCCCTGCCCATGGCAGGAGGTTTGACTGCATTATCTGTATGGTACCTTCCAAACTAATCCATTTTATGAACACTCAGCTTGACTAGGTGCTGGGCCATTTCATTTAAGCTACATTATCACCTAACAAGTTTGGACCAGATTATCCTTGGGGTCCCTTTCAAACATGCACTCCATGATTCTGTAACTTGGATTTTTCACTCAGCAATTCATTCTGCGTACCCTAATTAAGTATTAAACAGCATCTAATTATTTTTAGATTCTATATTTTAAATCCAAAAGGAAATATTATTATAATCTATTCCTACCTTCTCTACAGCAGAAAAAATCATGCACTAATTACTGCACCAAGCTCATAATTTCTGTGTGAAACACAATGTATCTTTTTTAATGTCATCTAGTGTTGATTTAAAGAATCCAGATGATGGAGAATCTCCACATCCCTAAGTAATTTCTACCACTAGTTAATTATCCTCACTATTAAAAGGTGCCTTATTAGGCATCTGAAATTAACTAACATAGGCTTTGAAACATTATCTCTCCTAGTATGGTATTATTTGAAGATGAAAAGTATTTTACACTTGATAATTAGCAGCAGCAGAAGAAGAAAATTAAAGTAGACCCTTTAAAAGATGGCTTCATGTTTTCAGTGATCATATTCTTTTTCCTGTTTTTATTCTTCAGTTAACATCAGTACCAATACTTTTTCCATAGGAGTTTATTTGAAAAAAACTGGAAAATGTATTTCAATTCAAAATCAAATAATACATCAGATTTTTTTGTATTATTGTAAGGAAACTTTTTTCTTATCTCTCTATATTCAGGTGTTAACAGACAGTATGTTAGATGTGATTAAAGTGATGGAAAAAGCATACTAGCCTTAAACATGAGAGCCCTTTGGTTATAAGTTTATAAAGGTTGCTATTTACACTTACAGTAGCATATATTTGCATAATAACTATTACTGTACTTTATAGAGGAAAAGGATGAATCATGTTAGGCGCTTTGGGAATTAACTAATATTAAAAATGTTAGTGAAATGAAAAAGCTTAGACAAGTATTTTTGCTTGAAAATTCCCTTGAAGCTTTCCTCCCCCCTGTCTCTATCCCTTTAGAGAGGTTAACTGTAACTTGCCTTTATAAGAACCTCATCAAATTAAAAATACAAGAGTTTACTCCTGCTTTCACAGTTTTTCCTTATGCCTCTGGGACAAAAGGGACAGGGCAACTTTAAGCCTGGAATCAGCTTCTGGAGTTCACAGCTTCACCCCACTCCATTGCATAACAGGTGTGGATGTGCTCACCATCCAGGACATAATAATTAATTCTTTCATGCATTCAACTTCAGAATCCAAATAACCACTTACAGGTTGCCTTTTCCCATCTTTCCCCTTGTTCCCTGTTGCAAGTATCTGTGAATCTGTCAGGACTATAATTAACAATTCTTCTCTTTTGGGAAATTCAGAAATCCAAGTTTTCTCTTCCTCACTGTAGCTGTTTGCAGTCATTCTCAGGAGTCTAGAGAGGGACTCAATTATTTTCTTGATAGTTATAAAGATGTCTTTTCTGCCCATATACAAAGACTTTCACTGTACTTTCTCCTAGGCATGTAAAAATATACCTTTTTTTGAAGCAATTAAAAAAAAAAAAAAAAAAAAAAGAAAAGAAAACGACAGAACAAAGCAAGATTTCTTGAACTGCTAAATCTACAGTTTTTTAGAAGAATGTCCAAGCTACCATGATTTATCACCTGTAGGAACTAGGAGATATCTGTCTAGCAAATTCACTACATTGTCTGGACAAGACTAATAGGTTGAGAAAGAAGAGGAGATACAAGAAGGAATAATTGTATCTAAGGACTTAGGACACTCATCACAGAACGACAAAGCCTGACCTCCCCTTTGTGTGGAACATACACTTATCAAGTGGCAGGAAAATAAAAAAAAAAATTAAAAAAAAAACCACCAACAATCCAAAAACAACAACAGAAATCAGAAGGCCACCTCTAAGTTAGAGAGTCATGCTTTGTGTTTAACCTTTATTCCTCTCCTCCTGCGCAGAAAGCTTCAATCTTAAAAGGTCTTCTTCCCCTCCTCTTCTCTTTCCCTGCTTAGCCTGTTAAGCTGCAAGTATTTCTGATTTTCTCAGAAACTTGCTCTTAGACAATTGTATAGATTTAAGCTAGAACAGAACGACTTCTGTTCATTGATTTTACTTTCAGCTCAGTGTCTTCTAAGTAACTGCACTTTCTGAAATTAACATCATGTTTTCACAGACAGTTTCTGCAATGATAATGCTCAATATTTCTAGTTAGTACCAACTCCCTGGCGTAAGAGCCCAACTTTCTATTGTCTCAAACAATGTGAGGTGATACTTGGTCTGAATAGACAACACAATAGCTTTTAGTGGTTTTTAATCGGCCTCCTTTTTGGAATTACTGGCTAGAACTGTTCCTGGCAGATACAAGTGACCAAGAGGACATAATGCTGCTTGGATAAAATAAACAGAATTTATCAGCTAGGGAATTATCCCAGTGCCTGCCCTTAGCATCAGTGCTGACAGTGACTGATTGCCATCTGTGGGGTTGGGTTGACTGTTGGGTTTACACAAATTTATAACAATTTTATTTTATTGTTACTATTGTCATTAAGGCTGTTTTAGTTTTCTTTTCCAGCTCATAAGTCTCTCGTTTATTCCCTTTCTCTTCCCCTTTGTGAAGGGACAGGTATTAATAGAGAGTGCCTCTTACTTGTTTATTGGCCACCCTAGCCCTAACCTTCGATAGCATTTTATATACTGTAAGGGTAGCAATGAATAGTACTTTGGAATTCATGTGTGAATCTTTAGGTAGGCAAATGGTGGGTTTAAGTACAGCCATTGTGGACTTTCATTACTTAGATTCTGTTAAAGTCCCTTTGTAGACACTGAATCCTTTGGTGGGCTTCAAAATTTCCTAAATGCTAGAAGCAATTTTATCTGCATTCCCAATTTTATAATCATATCCAACTCAAAGAAAACATGATGGGAAGCATTTCCTGGCTTTAGACAACAAGCATGCACTCCTAACTATGTAACTCATGAAAAGTAAATATTAAAATAAAGCTTATGACAACAAATATAAGAAAGTATAGCCCTCTTACTTCCCAGTTTCTTACCAGAGACTGAGTACTTCACAAGCAGCTGCTTCTAAATATACCCTACAGAAATCTTTCTCTAGAACCATTATAAAGATTTGGAGTTCCTCTTTTAACACAAGTTTCTGTATCTTGAACTTTTAAAATCTTGAGCTTTTTCTTCACCTGCTTTATTATGACTTGTCCATAGGTCTTTTTATTTCTTCTTTCACATAAAAAACACTGTAAAACCCAGTAAAAAAACACTGGGTTTTCTTTATGGAAAGGGTTGTACTGATGGCTTGGTGTTTAAGTTCTCTTAAGTGAGTAATGAAGTGATTTTGCCAGCAAATACTAGTTACTAAACTGTACCACAGGACACACCTCTATCTTTGAAACACAGAGGGAATTTGAAGATGGCACTAGCATATTTTTTTGTATTTTGAGAAACGTGCCCACCTCTCTCTTCTCTCACCCTATCTGTTGGCACGTTCTGAGTGTAATCAGACTGGTATATCTTTGTCATCAAAGAAATCAAAGATGTCTTCTTGGTTTCTGTTCATTTGTCATACTTGGGGAAAAAAATAAAGATCATCAGACTGACTTTAAATATCCTAATTAACACTAATCACATACTACAAAGACAGAAAATTGTTGAAGAAAGGACAGATCACTATAAAAGACAGTTTTGGAGGTGATAGGATTAACGTGGACTGTGTCTTTATAAATGAAAAGTCAGCTAGAGGAAGCTGTGATAACAAAGAAGGAACCAGACAGTCCACCTTTATCTATGTTATATGTAAATCACAAAGAGCCTCTGCTAGTGCTTCATCCAGGGGTCTTCCTGTAAATAGCAGGGTGCTTCCCAAAGATAGCAGACATTGAAAACATCCTGAACTTCTGAAATTTTAGGACAGAGCACAGGCTTAATAGGCTACTGAATATTAACTTCTCCACCCAGAGAAGTAAGGAAATTAATTTAAATGAACATACAATATATGATGCAGTGTGGGGTACATGTAAAGTGGGACACATAGTAGGCAGATCGGAAAGACTAAATTCTGAGTACCTCAGCTAGTGGGGAAAGGGAGAAGGAAATTTGCATCCAGGAATTCAAGATAAAAGGGATGTTGCACCTTTTAGCAATTTGAGAAAATCAATAGGGATTATTATCTGTTGGACTCTCCTTTGGTTCAATAAAGTTTTACAGGACTTCTGTGTCTCCATTGTGAACACTTACCTCTAGCAACAGACCAATCTTCCTTACAGAGGAAAAACTGCAAATAAATAACATAAGCTAACCTCTCAGAAAAAGCAGGTTCATTTCAATACTATGTGCTCATGAGTGAAAGAGGAAATTTTCTCACTGCCACAGGTAAAGATGCAGTATTTAACAAGTGTTCATTATAAACTAAACCAACACAAGACAGAATGTCCATGTTACTTAATAGTTGTCTTCAAATAAAAGTATTGCTGGATCAAGTGCTGCTGCTGCATCCTCTTTGCTTCTTACAGGAAAGAAGTCCTGAACTTTAACAGCACAGAGGCTTAGTACATATGTTCAGGCAGTCTTGGAGTTCATACTCAAGTACACCACAGGGAACACTTATACAACTGCAAACCTCTGCTTGGTAGATGTTTGATGAGAAATGTTGTTTGTGGACTTGATTAAATAGCATTTGCCTCTAACAATAAGCTAATGAAAAATGCTCAATTACCTATAAATCCTCAGAGAACTCACTAACATTTTTCTCTTAAATTACAAATAATGCCAGACTGCACCAGTAACAGAGACTAGTTTAGATTTCTGGGCTCCCTGTCGCTGGAGTTTTGCTATTAACTTAGCTTGGAGGTCAATCGAGTCACTCATAGAAGATATTTGATATTCTGTACATTTGTGTTTAACTTGCATCAATTTATTTTCAAAACTTCTTTTTCTTAAGTATATTGATTTAAGAGCAAATATATGATTTATAATGAGAAGAATAACTTAATCATGTTTTAAGTTTCTACCTCATTTTAGTTCAGTTGTATTTAGAGATTCCATTATGGTCCTGTGGCTCTGCTATATTGATATGCAGTTATGCTTTATACCTTCCAGTTAAATAAGCTGAAGATTTAAAATGAGCAAAGGAAGCATACTTCCCAGACAATTCATAAACCTGTGGAACTCTTTGCCATGAGATACTGTGGATGTCAAAAGTATAAATGCTTGCTAAGACAGTTACACAAATCACAGCTGAAAACTGTGCTAGGGACTGTAACACAAGAGATGCAGCAACAGCGTTCACTTCAGGAAATACCTGTGCTACAGCTTCCCAAAAGCGAGGGCATCTGTCAAGGAAAGTACTACTCTATATGAAGCCTTTTCTTATCATCTTTTTCTAGAGATGGCTCCTATCAAAGACACAAGTCTGGGCTGAAGGGTCATTTAATCTGTTCCAGACATAGCGATTTTTCTTGCTGTTCCTAAACTTCCTATGTGATCTATCACTACACTCCCATTTGAATGACTGCAGATCAAAGGTAATTGGTCTTTCAGAGCTACTACAGCAGCTGCTATATCCAAGAAACCTTCCTCAGCAATCAACAAAATGCGACTTCTGTCCAAGATGCCCTATACTTATTCTTGCTTATGCTTTATACCTCCTATTAAATAAGTATCATGTGTAGCAGAAATGCAAAACACAATATCAAGATATGTTCTGATATACACAAAATGAAACTGTGATTGTGCTCTCTCCTAGTTCCTTGCAAAGCTATGTTAGGATATACTACAGAGATGTGTAGGTTGTGCTCTTCACACAAAACATTCTTTCAGAAATGGTTTTAAGCGGAAACAGACTGGGACTTGTAGAAAGTTCCTATGGTTTCAGTGCATCTTTCTGAATGCAAACACCATCCCAGAGGATGCCTAGGAGAGGCACTGAGAAAGCTTTCTGCACACAGTCAGTCATCTGAGACTTGACAACAGTGTCTGCACCTGCATGACAGCATGGAAAGGCACTTCCCTTTGTGCAAGTGAGAAGGAAAGAGCTGCTATTCCTGACTGGTTATCCTTCCCAGAAAAGTCATCTACAAAATTAAAACACTATGCTTCCCAGTGGCAAACTGGTCTTCCCAATCCAGATACACCACCATTTTCAAAACATGATAACGTAAAGGTTGAAATAAATTTCTGCAGTTCCCAGGTTCAATGACCCTTTTATTCTAATTTTTGTGATATGATTATTAGAAATTACAATTATCTGGCAATGGTCCCTGATAAAAACACTCAAATTGCTTCATATTGTGCAACTTTTTGCTATTACTCATTTTTCGTACTAGTTCTATGACTTGTCAGTTCTCATAATTAATATTTTCCACCTACATGCTTTATTCAGCAATTTTAACATATTCCTCTCACACTTTGTCTTCTCTCAGGGCAATTTAGATTATAGGGATTTGACAGAAAGGAGAAAAATAATTGATTAATAAATTCAGAAAGACTAGTAAGCAGGAAAATATAATCTGTGTAGGGACTAAAGTAAAGAGTGCATTTTGGGTCAATCACTGTCAGTTAAACATCTATGAAAATTCTTGTTTCTCACCTGTCTGAGAGAATCCTGGGTATAAATGTTTTAATACCTAGATGCTACGTATGAAATCAAAGCCATGCAGCAGCCTTTCTTTTAATAACTTTATACATTTTATTGCAAACCCATCGCCCCAGTTTTCAGTGATACACAAGATATTCTTTTGGTCAGAATATTTACTTAGATAATAAATAGAAAATCTACCTAAAGCAGTATTAATAAAAATATATTTAAATCTATCAGCATTATAACAGTTACAACGAATTTTTGTAGCCAGGAAACTCAGTCTACCAGCTTTGTGGAAAAGTTCATAATTAAAAGAAGTTTTGCTTCACATATGGAAATTCTGCATTTTTTAGCTGCATCTGGACTTTGGATTTTAATATGAAGTTTCTTATCAACTCCCAAAGTGACAATATTATCTACATATTGACATTTCTAAATGTTCCTCAAAAATAAGCAATTATTTAGAAGGGAACAAAATCCTTTGATTTCCCTAGTTCTGGCTGAGTGATTCCATAGCAGTTAATTTAAGAATAAACTACATTTAGGGAAGTACTGGCCGTTACCAGTGGCCGTGTACCTTCAAAGTTATCTCTAAAGCAGAATCCTCCTGGTAGCCAAAGGAACAGGAATGTAATTTAATTTTCTCTGTTCTGATCTTGAGGCTCTTTCTCATACCGTAAAATGGTAAATAAATGTCAACTCAAGAAGCAGCAGCAATTTATATTCTTGTACACTAGAAAGTCAGTTGCAAGCTCCTAGATTTATTTTGCTTTTACAGCTCTTAGATCATATCATATTTTTTTATGTATTTTTAGGGTTGAAAAATAGTTCCCCAGGGTTTAAGTTTCTTTGTATCATATTAAGTGTGCACTCCTCAAATCTGTTCTTTTTTCATTTCAAAGTTTCCATATTTATTCTGAGTATTAAATATAGAGGTAAATTTTAGTTACAAAGCATAAATTTTTGACAATAAAGCAGTTGTCAAGTTTTTTCCCCATGACACTAAAATCACTGTCATTAAAGTCAATTTTGAAAGTTTAAAATAGAATAGTTACCTTTTAAAACAAAGAGGTAACTAAGTGAGTTTCCAGAGTTCCTACTTATACAAGAATATATCACATATTCGTTACCATAGAGATAACAGCTATTCTGCATCCAACGTATAAAAAGCCTGTCTCCTGTGTAGAGACATTGTGAAGAGCATTTTGCCAGCCTCCCCAGTCTTGCCCTTGTTGCAGATCAACACAGAAAGCTTCATTTTCACTGAATGTGAGTTTGTACCTAGCTGCAGTCAACAGAAATTAGAAACCAGATTATACTGGTTTCTTGGAATTACAACTTTTTTATGTAAAACACTATCACATGAAATGCTTCTGAGTAGTCTCATATTTAAATCAAACTATGATAAAGAAGCCCAAACCCCAGTTCTGTCTGTCTTCATTAGCATGTGTTTCACATCCTGGGAAATCTTCATGCTTTGGACTACCACCCTGTCTTTTGAAGCAGTGAGCTCCAGAGTACGACCTTTGAACCACAGGTAATCCACAAGGTCAGACAATGCAGTCTGCAGCTGTCTCAAACTTTCTTACATTGTGTTTCAATTAAAATTGTGAAAATAATGCATGTGTGGGTGTATGAAGGTATTCGACCAACTTTGGACTCAGCGTATGTGGGTTTCTCTGTTGAAGATATCTAGAAGGTACTAATGAAAGCACTCTTTATATTGTCACAGATATTTATCTAAGTCACTTACATGGGTCAGTTTTCAAGATAATGAAAAGCTTTTCATCTGACTGAAAGCTTCAATTTCTCCTCAAATAGTCAGCTGATAAAGAATGGATTACATTTTTACAATGAATAAGACCGATATCTGCAGTAACAGAAGATCACATTACTGTATTTGTAGGGTCCTGAGGATATCAACAACCCTGAATGTCTCTTCACAGCTGGGCTCATGGCTGCCCTAAGCCCACCCATGTCCAAAGACTCCATTCTATCCCCCTGGGTCCATTAGTTTCTGCCCCAGAGATGCTGCAGCAGGGATAATCTCCAGCTCCACAAAGTCCCGATTTGCCCTTGAACTGGGCCCACCTCTGGGGCCACATCCCAGCCCATCTTCAGCCTATTCATGATTCCCAGGGCTGGGGCTGCTCCCATGCCCCCTGTTGTTCCTGCTCCTGACCAGAGGTAGGAAAAGCCCTGGCTGGTGAAACGTCTGACCAACTGGCTCCTATAGGCCACCACTACGGTTCCTGGTCCTCATCCCCAGAGGACCTCCAGCCCTCAGGGCATCCTGACAGTACAACTACATCACTAAAATACAGTCAAATGTTTTGTATCCTTTTTTCTTTCTTCGCCTTCTCTTTCCAAGTCTCCATGTTTTCCAGAATGCAACAACCTGTAACTGCTTGTCAACCCTGACAATCAAAAATGCATCACTCCCATCTCTGCTTTCAGTACCGGCTCCCAGCTGAATATGATTTTAAGCTTAGTGTTTCAGTCCTGATCTTGAAAGGTCAGCATGTGACTGGCCTTGGCAACCTGAGGGATGGTCTTAGTCTCCCTGATCACAACCTCCCATGACAGATGCATTCCTCTGGGGAACTGGAAATGTCAGACATCAAAGTAAGACCCATAAGCATGGCAGACAGCTTTCTCAGCAGCTAGCTTGTGACTAAAAAAATTCACTGTGACAGAGATCAGAGTGACCACACACAGAATATAAACAAAATATAGTTTGACCTATCTTTCCCAACATCACAATGAAAGGAAAAACAACCCAAGACAATAGGATGAAAAAGAGTATTAGGACAGGTCCTCAGTTGCTGTAAAGGTGTGTTGTTTGGATAAAGCCATAAGAGATGAAGATCCTTGACACAGGGGGCCTCACATGTATATTACTGTTGTTGCTGGAAGATCTATCTAATAGAAAAAGATGATCTGATGAAATGTAACATTTTAACCAGAGTATATTAATTAATATTTTTAAAGTATGAGAAATAACACAGGTAGCTTGTTCTATTATTATTAACATATTTTATTTTGACCTTATGAAACATTTTTAGTTGAACGAAATTAAAACATGTTAACTTCTATGCTCATTTTCATAGTGTAATAGTTAAACCATGTCAACTAGTGTCCTATGGCAAGTCAAAGTACTATAATGAAATAAAATTGTAGTGGTGTGATGCTTGTAAAACACAGCTTTCATTCGCTTCTCTGGCTGAGGTCAGCTGTGCTTTTTGTTGGTACGTGTGGGCTAAACCATCACACCACTACAAGAATATGACACCTTCTGTAATCACATAATATTTCCAGGCATGTTTTGACATATTCTATTGTTACTATCACATTCCAAGAATAAAAATAGTTCAAAATTATCTTTTAATTGTCCTATCACAACAGAAACATTCTTCTCCCAGGCAACCAGCACCAGAACAAGGGGACACAGTCTCAAGCTGTGCCAGGGGAAGTTTAGGATTGAGGTGAGGAGAAAGTTCTTCACCAAGAGAGTCATTAGTCATTGGAATGGGCTGCCTGGGGAGGTGGTGGAGTCACCATCCCTCGAGGTGTTCAAGAGGAGATTGGACGTGGCACTTGATGCCATGGTCTAGTCATGGGTCTGTGGTGACAGGTTGGATTTGATGATCCTCGAGGTCTCTTCCAACCTTGGTGATGCTGTGATTTACTGATTTTATTTCTAATCTAATCATCAATATAACTATTTCAACAATTGCTTACAGTCACCATAAAAATTTCAACATTTCCACCAGAATGGAATTTTCAAATTACAAACTTTTCTCACACTTACTTTTTATAATGACCAAATAATTCAGTGGACAGTATAGCACAATGAGACAGAAAAATCAAATCACTTTCACTGTCACAAATAGGCTTAGCCATCTAGAATGACTGCCAGTGTCCAACCCTTCAAAGATGTTCAGATGCTAAAGATATTTATAAAAGCAAATAAACTATGGATGTAGTTTATTCACACAGGAATTTAGCAGTTTTCCCCCTGTAGTTTAAATGCATATGTCTCCCTATTTTCTCCCTTTACAACAGACAGGTGATGAAGAATAGCCTTATCACCCTAAGTGATTTTAGATATTCGTCATTAAATCTGTATTTATTATGCACAAAATCCATAAAGGAGGGTTTGTCTCTGTGGTAAAGGCCTAGGTCTTGTAGGGGTTTCAGTAACATCTGTGCAGTTATCCTGATACTCCCATTGGAGTATAGCATAGATCTGCATGGTAGAATTTTGTTAAACACTAGGCATTTCAAACAAAGCCAACAAGAGTAGGTAAGTGATGTATAAAAGCTTTGTCTGATCTACTGTAATTTACAGCACTGACATTATTCTTAGTGCTTGCCATGAATTAGAAAATACCCAAGAGGGTGACATTCTTAGATTCTGATTAATGAAAAGCCTCTGTTGATACAAATACCTCAGAGGACATGATAAGCTAGAATTGCAATTGAAGTCAATGTAAGAAGTTCAGAGAAGACATGAAAAGAAGGAGTTTATGTAAGATGGAGGAAAAAAATTACCTCTTCTGTGAGGATTTTTATTACCTGTTTCACTCACAGACAAAACTGATGCAGTTGCGCTCTGCACAGTTAAATACTCCAGAGGTGTTACATATATACCCCCATTTTACAAATCTTAGTATCCTTAGAGAAAGAAATGAGAGAACACTCATGGCTTAGATTTACTTTTTTAAGAAACAGAGCTTCTCAGAGACTCCAGTTGAAGAACAGATACCAAACCTCTGTTCAGATAGAGAAATGTCTTGTTGGACCAATCAGAAAAATACTGTAGAGGGACAATTTCTTTTCCTAAACATAATCCCATAATCCTTAACAGCAAAGATACAATAACCACCTGAAGTAGCTGCATAGAGGCAAAAAAAAAAAATAAAAAAAAATTTGAATTTTAAGATCATAATTTGAAAATTTATAAGGTCCTGCAAGTTGTACTATTAGTATCATGACACTGGTAATAAAATTCAGGTCTTGATAGCATGTTTTTAAGAAGTAACAAAAAATCTTAATGACAATACTATGGATCTCTTCCAGGATAAGCCATTATCCAGAAAAAATGGAGAAAACTTTCCATTTGGTGTTATTTGAAGCTGCTAAAAAATGGGAAATGTTTGTCTTTACAAGCTTTGCTGATAAAAAGTTAAAAGTTTAGTAAAACACAAAAATATTTTTTCTTGTATGAATTGCTTTCAGAGGAAGAACAGCATAAGATATTCATGTGAAAAACCTTGTTTGCATCTTGAAATCCCATGAGAATATTCAAAGAAATACTCTTCCAATACATACAGGAAAACCTTCTCAGTGACTTCAGCAGAAGTATGCAAAAAATTGTATCTTCAAGAGCTCTTCAGTGATAAAGCCTCTTTCTTTCCTATGGCTGCAGCACATATGATAAGAATAATCTCTACCTTAAACTATACACTTGATATTCGGGGTTGTTTGAAGCTTGTGAGTGAGCACTGAGAGGGTAAGGAAGAAACAAGCAGCTCCTTAGAGAAGAGTTGGACATGGTGACCTGAAGAGGTCTCTGACAACATCACCCATTCTGTGATCCTGTCTTCTCAGATAATGACAGTAATGACATCACAGTGAAGGCCAGGCCAAGGACCTGAAGCAGTGGGACTCCCAAATGTGGCAGGATAGGGCCTGGCAGACAGGGCCTGTCCCACCATGGCAGGGCAGTCAAAAATAGCCAGAGGCAGCCCAAGCACCATTTCTATGCTTTGAACACCTCCCTGGAGACAGGGATGGGCTGAGACAAGTCTAGGATGTCAGCCTGTGGTTGGCCATATCTCAGCAGGACCCATGTCCAATCCCATGGCTGTAAGGGTAGCAAGAGCTGTAGCTCAGGCAGGGTCCAGGCAAGTCTCAGCTAAAAGTGGCTTTCCTGGACGGGGAGTCAGTCCCGGCCACAGCCACCACACAATATCTAGGAGTCTCTTGCAGGATCATAGCAGGGAGGGGGCCACCCTCAGCATCTTCAGCTCTGAGCTCTGAGCTGGCCGTAAGCCTGGGCAATGAAAACCTCCTCCATTCATGAGATAAGCTGGGTCTCCTAGTGCACCTCAAGTTAGTATTACATAAAATAATAAAGCTGTACTTTCACTTTTCCTATAGCTAAGCATCACTAACTCTGGTATTATGATTCTGAATGGTCATCTCTGCAGTGTTTGAGAAACTGCAGGTCTCAGCCAAGAACAGTAATGGGAATTCACAAACAATACAGCCGTACTGTGGAAATGAGGAAAAGAAATGGCCTGAAAAAGGGTGAGAGGCAGTTCAAGGGTATTATTATACTCAACTAGGCAGGTCAGATAGAGACAGAGGAGTCCCTTAAGTAGAGAAACAAAACCTAAACTGTTTCTTTTAGGTGATAAAGAGCATTTAAATTAATTGTTTGAGAACACTGAATGGGCCTGCCTATATACACTTTGGGAAAGAGTAACTACGGTGCAATGAATTCAACTCACTGTGTTTTATGCTCAGAGGTTGTATGTCAGTTCCACAAGCACAGGACTGCAGTTTCTGACCAAAGAAATAAATTTTAACATGGAGCTAAGATTCAAAGCGTGCCTATCAAGTGTCAAATTCATAGGTATGTCAATTAGAGCAGTGGGTTAGACTTACATGTTCCAGGCTTACATTTTTTAAATTTTTCCTTTGGAGTAAATGTCTCAGTCTGGAGAGGGAAAGAGCCTCAGTTTTCCCACAAACAAGGTCCAAATGAGGCCAAAATAGCAACAGCTAGACTATTTATTACACAAATAAAGTGGATGGATCAGAAGGTGAGAGAGAAAATACAGAGAGGGAGAGAGAGAATAGGGAGAGAGAAGAGGAAAGGAATTATATTACCACACCCCTCACCCCCCAAGATAGTTTGAGTCTGTGGAGGAAAGGCGCTGCAGCTTTGGCTGTAGAGAAAATGTTGTCCATGTTGGGTGTGTTGTTCTCTGAGCAGCCTCTTCAGCTCCATGAGTTGCAGCAGATGGAACTTAGGACACAGAGAGAGGGTTCCTCCAGGCTACATGGTGATGAGTACTGTGTCCAGTTCTGGGCCCCTCAGTTTAGGAAGGATGTTGACTTGCTGGAACGAGTCCAGAAAAGAGCAACAAAGTTGGTGAGGGGTTTGGAACACAAGCCCTATGAGGAGAGGCTGAGGGAGCTGGGGTTGCTCAGCCTGGAGAAGAGGAGACTCAGGGGTGACCTTATCACTCTCTACAACTACCTGAAGGGAGGTTGTAGACAGGCGGATGATGGTCTCTTCTCCCAGGCACCCAGTACCAGAACAAGAGGACACAGTCTCAGGCTGCGCCAGGGGACGTTCAGGTTGGATGTTAGGAAGAAGTTCTATACAGAAAGAGTGATTGCCCATTGGAATGGGTTGCCTGGGGAGGTGGTGGAGTCGCCGTCATTGAAGGTGTTCAGAAGGAGACTTGATGGGGTGCTTGGTGCCATGGGTTAGCTGTTTGGGTGGGTTGGATTGGTTGATTGGTTGAACACGATGATCTTGAAGGTGTCTTCCAACCTGGTTTGGTTTATTCTAATTCTAATAAAGGTTTAAAGGTTTATTCTGTCCTGGTATTCTCTCCATTTTTCTTCAGAGCAGCATTGCCCCAGTCTTTTCCTTCTCTCGTGATTTCCTTCTCAGTGGCATTGTTCAGGTCTTTTCCTTCACCGTGCTTTTCCTTCTCCTGTGTTTTTCTTCTTCTGAGCCAGTAGTTACTCAGATCTTTTATACAGTTTTTAGGTATGCATATTCCAGAGAGTATCAATTGGCCTCTGCCCAATTCCAGGACAGCTGCAGTCTCATGAGCAATCTTTATCTATGCACCTTCCCAAGAGTGGTTCTAGTGGCTCTGCCCAATACACATCAGCTATTGTCTGGGGAAGCAGCAAAGCTGTTTTTATCTTTGTTGAGTCACATTAAGAGAAACAAGATGTAGTCTCTCACACTAAACTGGCTTAAAAAATAAACAGCAGCAACTACCAGCTTTGTATACATTTGGAAGAGGTTGTGTAGCAACAAGTTCAGAGCTATTTTCCTTCTTCTTGGAAGTTTATTAACATCAGGGTGAGTGGTCAGATTAATTACCTGGTTTGATACTTTTTGTCTTTCATCTGATTTGGAATGCATATCTGAAAAAAATTATTTTTTCCAAAATTACTTCCCATTGTTCTAAAATAAAATAAAAAAAAATAAATGAAAAGGTAGACTCTTATTGCACTAAATACAAAGTAAAATGCAGATTAGAAGCAGATTCAGTCATCACTGCCCACTGGCATTTACAAGAGTTAACAGCAACAAGAAGGCTTAGCCAAAGTCCCTGCCATAACTCTGAGCAGGAAAATAAGTGATATAATTTCCCACAAATTATGCATAAACTACATATTATTAATTACACTATCATACTTCTGGGTAATATGGAACAGATGCTTCTCACTAAGCTGCTATAACAACAAAACTGGGAAATGGATTCTATGAGTAGCTTCATTTTCAACAAGAGCCCAATTTTTGTGGAAATTTTGCATAATAATACATCACTGAAAATTCATGCCTACTTACTACTAAAGATTCATACCAAGAATATAATTGATATTAAACTTATGTAAATGGAGTTTATCTATGCCTAGCATGGGAAATAGACTTTGTATTTCTGGACTGAAGTGCCAACCAAGTGACTTTACCTTTATGTTGCAACACTGCACTTCCACAAGCAGTGGCTGATAGCACTGGACTTTTGGGACTTTAGATCTTCTATATTCACTACACTTGTAACTGAGAGATATTAAGATACCTACAACAAAGAACATTATTAGGTACCATGAGCAAGACAGCTTCATTATTCTCAGGCACTGACCTTAGAAATGAAATAACCTACCTAACAGGATGATCCATTTGCTTTTCAAGACAAACTCAAATATGAAGAAAAGCAAAGTGGGGAAAAAAAATATGGAGGTTTAGATCATGTTTATTAAACCCAACCATTTAAGATCAATCCAAGTAATTTGTTGTTAGAGTCATAATTTGTTGCTGTTTTTTAAAAAGAGGGCTTTATATGCAGAAGTTTGGAACTGTCTCATGAAAGAAAAATAGTCCTTATGTAAAGAATCTAGACATACTGTCAGTCTCCTGATACTGTTTTTTATAAGTTTTCTGCTAAGGTATGAAAGACAAATCAATCTGCATGATTTACTTGGAATAATTCTTCCCACTTTCATAAGAGCAGCAGCATCTATCCATGTCCTGACTGGTCAGTCGCTTGATCCTTTGCCTTGTCAAAAGTATATCATTACTCTGAATCTTCTTGCTTCTACCATCTCTCAAAGCAAGCTCTAACACACAGATTTGCCTTAACAAGCTTTTCAATGTCATTTCTTAGCCAAGTGTTCTCTTACTGCTGACTGCATTCAATATATCTTCTAGGATATTATTCTCATCTTAAAAAGTTCCTCCTGAAGCTGCTTCACAGTTCCTTTTTAAATTGTTTTCAGCTAAACGTAGCTGTACTCTAAATTCAGCTGTATTGTATATCTTGAAGTGTACAGAAGGTAGACGAAAAGCATAAACTCAATAGATGTTTTCTAACTTTCAAGAAGAGGAAATGTTTAAGTAATTCAAATACTACTACTACATATATCTGAAAGTGCAGTCCATGTAAAGTGGGCAAAGATGTAATAAAGTTATGTTTAGTTGCAAAAGATAACAAACTGCTTAGCCACAAATCTCTTTGTGTTAAAAGAACGCTGACAACTTCAAACCCTTAAGTTAGATTTACATATTCTAAATCAATTTGCATACAACACATTTTGTTCCCCTTACATCTGTATAGCTATTTCTTACATTCTTGCAGATCTTACAGAGGAAATAAATTGTATTTCCTCTCTGCAATAACACTGGAAAACTGAGTTGGGCAATGCTAAATTTAAATGCAGTGGCTGACACCTACAAATCTCTGAATATGAGAAATCTTTTTGATATATACCGTTCAGAGTTTGGTGGTTTTCTTCAGACTAGAATTCCAGAATGAGACTAATTCTCTCACCCACTCATTCTGAGAGAAAGCCTTACTCCATGCTGTCACAACAAACCAGAACACTATTGTTAAAAAAAAAAAAAAAAAAATTAAAAAGGTAAAAATGGAATTGTAAAAAAAGAATGGCACTCAAGATGCCCTGCTCCATGACCTTCCTTGACACTGAGGTCAGACTCGCAAGTCTGTAGTTCCCAGGTCCTCCTTTCAGTTCTTTTTGTAGATGAGCGTTGTGTTTGCTAGTCACCAATTAGATGGGACCTCCCCACTTAGCCAGGACTGCTGGTAAGTCATGGAAAAAGGCTTGGTGAGCACTTCTGCCAGCTCCCTCAGTGCCCTTAGGTATATGTGATATGGCTCCGTAGACTTGGTATTTCTAAGTGGTGCAGCAGGACATGAACCATCTCCTGTCTGACTCTGTTCCCCATCCCCATCTTCCAGATCAGAGGCTATCTAGTGAACAACTGGTCTTAACTACTAAAGACTGAGTCAAAGAATTTCTGAAGTACCTCAACATTTTCCTCATCCTTGACCACTGCTTTCCCTGTTGCATCCAACAAAGGACAGAAATTCTCCTTAGTCCTCCTTTTGTTGCTAATATAGTTGTAGAACGATTTCCTGTTCTCTTTAACAAATGAAGTAAAATTAATTTCCAGCTGGGCTTTAGCCCTAACAATTTTCCCTGCACAGTCTCATAACCATTTTGTAATCCTTCTAAGTGGCCTACACCTTCTTCCAAAGGCCACAGACTCTCATTTTATCCTTAAGCAGCAACTAGTCAGAGGATTTTATCCATTTACCTTAGTTTAAATGCATAGGTCTGGAAAAAATAGGTCTGAGGAAAACTCCTGGAGCTTTCATTTGCCTCCACATTCTTTAATTCTTGTGCAGCTTAAATGAAAGGAGGGATGTTCTTATGCAAATTTCATTTAATTACATTGCAGTCTTTTGACTCTCTTTGGTCATATTCAGTTTGCTCAAGAAATTGACGGGCATTACTGGAAGGGTTAGGTACTGTAATATATGCTATTTATTTGATTTGTGAAGCTGCAGTTGGTGCCTCATTTTTACATCAGTGAGGGTTTTTTCCAAAGTGTACACACACATACACATATGTATTTATATACACATGCAACACTTGAGCTCTTCCCAAACGGGTACTACAATTTTCAGTCTTATGAATGTATATTCATTACCCAAGGGACATAAATCTGAGTAATTAAAAAGTGTTTCAAGTAAAAATTCACTCATATACTTGACACATCTAATAATAATTACTTGCTGGAAATTACTATTTGCATGAAATCCTATGAATAAAACTGTTGCAGTTGTGGTATTTTCTGTGATATTATCTCAGACGAATACATGCAGGAAGAAAGTGGCCTTTATTTTCTTTTCCAGTCCTCAGTTTCTTCAATGGAATATTATTTTCCAATCCAAAATTTCTGACAAGAAAAATAAACTTGTTAAATCACTCAGAAAGTTCTCTCTGCAATTTGAGCCAGTGTTTGGAACAATTAAAAGCATGAATCTTGCTAACTGCAGTGTATACAGTTAGCTAATAGGGAAATGCTTTGCTGAGCATCAAGTGGTATTTCCAGACAAGTAGGATAGTCTTACGGCTGCAGAAAAATTGTAATTCCTGTTAATCAGTTTGGCCACAGTCTTATTCACTGTTAACTTACCATATATAATACAATATTTTTCACAGTTATGTTTCGAATCTTGGTAGTTGTCCAAGTGAATGAACTTCTCTGTCAACATTTCTTAATGAAGGGTGTGACTAGACTTTACATGAATTTATCAAGGGTGTATTAAATAGTGATCTCCTAGTGTGCTGAAGCAAATCATATGCTCATTTAATCAATTATTAGATTAGCTCTTTATTTTAGGATTAATTTTTTTGATCACTTGAATACAAAATGCACTGTATCTAAGTAATTTGTAACTTCAGCTTTAAATCAAAGACCAGGCATCGATATTCTATTGTTAGAGCCCTGAACTATACAAGTGTCCTTCCCCTAACATTTTTACCTTCATATATTTTGTATGCAATCTCAAAAATATACAGTACTATGAATCAAACTTGCAATAAAATACTTTGGTGTGTAATTGAAGGATCTCATGCTTAAGAATCAGGACTAGATTAGTGACAAGACCTTGCTAAACACACTGAGCACTTCAAGTGAGTTTCCCACACTGCACAGGTGAGCTGGGTGATGTTGGAAGCACAGTGCACCCTTGGTCTGGTTAGAATAGAGTATTGAAACAAATACGAAGCTCTCCTGTAATATATAGCTAGGTCTGAAATACTTTCTGTGAACTTTAAAATGTTTTCTGCTTTAGACTGGCTTCTCAAATGTTTTATATTACATAGACTCACAGGCTCATAGAAACATACAATCAATCATAGAATCATAAAATGGTCTGGATTGGAAGGGACCTTCAAAGGTCATCTAGTCCAACTGCCCTGTAGTAAGCAGGGGCATCCTCAACTAGATCAGGTTGCCCAGAGACCTGCGAAGCCTCACCTTGAATATCTCCAGGTATGGGGCCTCAACTACCCCCATGGGCAACCCTACCCCTTGTGACCATTTGAGGCAGTGCCTTTAAGAAAGGAACGCTGTGGCTGAATGTTTTATAAACAAAGGACAGGTCTAAACTAAATTCATTGGTGAATTGGTAGAGTGCAAGTTTAAGTTTTGAATGCAACTGAGATTTTCCTCAGTGTGCACTTTTCCCTCCTCCCTTTTTGCAGATTGTGGCTTCTAGGCTCTCTGCCAGACTGACCTTGGACTGATAAGCGTGAGGCCTGCAAACCTACTAACATTTTGCTCTAATTTATAACTGCTTTTAATTAACAACTGCTCCTTTCCTCTCTTTCTAACCCTCTTTGGGGAAAAAGGGGAGAGAAGGGGGTACAGGGGGGAACCCTCCTCCAGCAGGGGGAGGGGAATCTCATTCCTGTGTTACTTTGCTGTATATTTCTGTGTATATATATTGTAAATACTGTAAATTGTGTATATATACCCTGCATACCCTAAACCTGCTTGTAAATACAGCATTCTTTGCTCATCCGGCTGTGGTTAGCTGTGGTAATATTTTTTTCCTTCACTTTGTGGGGGGGAGAAGGCTGGGCCTTTATCCCAAACCCACAACACCCCTTTATGGTAAAGAACTTGTTCCCAACATTCAAATTAAATCTGCTCTTTTTCAGTTTGAAACCATTACCCCTCATCCTATGACTACAGTCCTTTGTAAACAGTCTCTCTCCATCCTTCTTGTAGGCCCCCTTCAGGTACTGGAAGGCTGCTATCAGACCTCTTCAGAGCCTCCTCTACTCCGGGCTGAACAACCCCAGCTCCCACAGCTTGTCCTTGTAGCAGAGGTGCTCCAACCCCCCAATGATTTTTATGGCCCTCCTCTGGACCTGCTCCACCAGGTCCATGTCTTTCCTGTACTGACAGCTCCAGACCATGGAGAGTGGCTTGGCAACTACATCAGCTAATTCCCTCAGGACTCTGGGATGCATCTCATCCAGTCCCATGGACTTTATAGATTTCTCAGATGGTCACAAACATTGTCTTCAATTATGGTGAGAGGGGCTTTGTCTCCCTGGTCTCCGTCTTAGGGACCATGATTGCCTGCAGCTATTTCTTTCTTAATAACTTTCAAATGTATTGCTCAAATACAGACAATGGAATAAGGGTTTCAAGGATTATAGCCCCTTATAAATGATTACTGTTCTTAATGAAGAAAGAGGACAATAATCTTTCTCAGGTCTATGATACTTCAGAAAGAGTTTACAGTGATCCTATTCTTTAAAGTATGCCTGAACTTTTCTCAGTTCTCCTCACAGAGTTATTTTTGTTTACCACTTAGGGAGGAAGAAGTAAAAAACAGCCAGCTCAAGCCTTAAAACCTTTCTTACATGGTATTGTAGCTGTAGATTTAAAACATCTAATTGGACATCCTCTAAAAGAATGTATTAAAGCAGCACTTCAGGAGCTGAAGAACTTTACCATCTTTTATACCTTCCTGACAGTGGCCTTAAAGAAAGAATGGGAATCAATGTACTCAAGGAACTAATGGACCTGCCAGTTCTCTGAAAACCTCTGAGAACCATGATCTAGACAAGTGACCAAAGATAATGAAAGAAGTGAAAAACAAAGGCACCAGAGAGAGAAGACTGAAATCACTTCTCAGATAACACAATTTTTTCCTTCATGTTTTTCTACAATGTTCTTTAACTCTTCTGTCTCTTGACTCTTTGTTGTACTTCAAGCCATTTAGAACAATTAAGAGAGGTTCCTATAATTAAATTGTGAAAAGATCACATATTTTTCTTTCTCAAGCTCTTGCACTCAAAAAATGAATATTATTTTTAAGTTAGAGTGCATTCTGATTAAGATATTTGCTGTGTTTTAACCCAGTGGGTAGCTAAGCCACACACAGCAGCTCACTCCCCCAAGCAGAATGGAGGAAAGAATCAGAAGGGTAAAAGTAAGAAAACTCTTGGGTTGAGATGAAGATGTTTTGATAAAACAACATTTTATGTGCAAGCAAAATAAAATAAGGAATTCACTCACTATCTCTCATTGATAAGTAGGTATTCAGCCATCTCTACAAAAGCAGGACTTCATCACACATTAACATTTACTTGAAAAGGAAAACATTGAAATTCCAGACATCTCTCCTTCCTCAGTCTTCCCCCAGCTTTTATTGCTGAACATGAGGTCATATGATATGGAATATCCTTTTTGTCAGCTGAGGTCAGCTGTCCCAGCTGTGTCTCCTCCCAACTCCTTATGCACCTCAGGCTACACATTGGAGTGAGAAATAGAAAAGGCCTTGACAGTGTAAGCACTGTTTCTCAATAGCAAAATATTGATTAGTTAGGGTTAGGTGATCGGTTGGACTTGATGATCTTGGAGGTCTCTTCCACCCTGGTTGATTCTGTGAAATAATGTTTTGGTCATAAATACAAAACATAGCAATATATGAGCAGCTATGAATTAAAGTAATGAAATTTCTATTAAAATAAAATGAAGTATAGACTTTCTAGTGTTTAGGCTCTAATGTCAGCCATCGTTTTGTCTACAGAGAAATAAGGGTTTATTTGTGTTCTCATTCTCTGTTCACAGTGATTGGATTGAAGCTCAAAAAATTTTTGCCTTATAATTGACAATGAAACTGTGAGCAGGAAGCCTTTCCCAGAAAACCCACAGCTTAGTCTGTCACGATCCGGAAGTTGGGAACATGTGTTCTTTTGAACATTCCCGTGAGTCAAATTAAGACACAAACGAGATCATATATCAAGATGAGACTATTTATTAAAGAGAGAGAGAATGGAGCAAACAAAACAGAGAAAGAAAAGGGAAAAAGAAAGAAAGACCAGAGAAAAAGAGAGCTAGTTACCACCCCATGGTCCTTCTTTTGTGATGATGGGGGAAGAGATGTCCTGGGCTGCTTCCTCCAGCCTCAGATGCCCCACGTTATGTTTCCCCCAGTAAGCTGGCATATCTGAGGGCTTTTATTATGTTCCTGGTTCATTTATCATAGCTCCACCTGGCCCACACCTTTGTCGCATTCCAGGGAGTCTTCCTGTGTGCCTTCAGGGGTTGGCTTCCTCTCCTCTTCCACCTCCGTCTTTTCCACCCTCCACGGTCCACCACACCCCCTGGGCATTTGCTGACTAGGCAGGCAGAGATGACACTTCAGGCAGATCATTTGGGATAATCTTACCTTTGCTGAAACATTGCTCAGTTCTTAATGTAATCATCACAGTCACAAGGTTATTTACATGTTCAGGAGAGGATTCCCTCATAGGCATTTTAGTAACTAGAAGAAACTTCTACTCTAGAGATTCAACTTTCATTGTTGTCATGCCTCTGTTACTTGTCCTACTTTGTCTTTTCTTCCCTGAAAACCATTCATTAAAGTACACTGTACATCAGGGGAAAAACTAAAAAACAAGCAAACAAAAAAAAACCCCAACATTTTCTGCACTCCAGGAAACTGCTGATAAAATAAAGGAAGTCAAACCACAAATAAATTACTTCTATCTCAGGAAAAAACAAATCAGAAAACAACAATCCTGCCAAGACACAGAAATGCATTTTTGTTATTTCCTTATTTGCACACTGAAGAACCTGTTTCTACAAATGTTTATTTTCCTCTGACTTTCATTCTGATCTCTACCGTAATTTTCTGACCATTAGCAATGAAGTGTAGCTAAAACATACTCTTGACTGGATTTAGAATCTGGTCTTTGAACATTAGATCTTCTGCTGTTTAATACTCTATTGAATACAAGGATACAAAGAGATCACAGTTATCAGTTACTCTGATACCCTGTACATTTTAGAACATATGAAAAAACAACCAAACAAGCAACTTCTTATCTGCATCAGAGAGTGATCTAATCTGAGTTAGATTCAAACAAAACCTTCTTTCATTTCCATAACCCAGCATGGACTTTGCATAAAATAAATTTTCAGAGAAGGAAACATTACCTTCAAATAGGCAAACTTTGTACACCTCTACAAAGCTTTAGCTTTGCTTTGCTTCCTTGCATTGTTCAAAGTCTGCTTGTGCTGTAATTCCAGAATGCACTCTGTACTGCTGTAAAGAACAGAATACTGCATTCTGATCATCTGTGACTGTCTCAGAATTTCTAGCTGACTTTTTTTTTTTTTTTTCTTTTTTAACTAAAGTACACATATTGTAGAATCAAATCAGACAGAATATTATAGGATCAGGAAGAGTGATTGCCTATTGGAATGGGCTGCCTGGGGAGGTGGTGGAGTCGCTGTCATTGGAGGTTTTCAGAAGGAGACTTGATGGGATGCTTGGTGCCATGGGTTAGTTGTTTAGGTGGGTGGGATTGGTTGATGGGTTGGATGTGATGATCTTGAAGGTCTCTTCCAACCTGGTTTGGTTTATTCTAAATGGTTTATTCTAAATAATTCTTCTTGACAGCTGATATGTACCTTAGAATTTCACTGATCTCAGGGTAGAAGACAAGCTGAGAGAGCAATGGTAAAGAAATAGGAAAATGGAAAACAAATATATGTATTTGGAGCCCATGCAACCACAAGCAGCACACTGACATAGAAAGGACCTATGGCAAAACAGAAGTAACAGAAATGGAGGTAGAATATGAAACAGAATTGGCACACCAAATGAAAATATCAAATAGAAATTTCTCACACAGAAAGGTTAGAAATAACAAGGGAACATATAATTAGAGAGGAGGGCAGAAAGTTGGGTTGAGATTAAAAGAGAAAACTGAAAACAAAGGACTAAACAAGAGGAAATTAATAAATACAGAAGATGGGACTTCTACATGGAACAGTTGGACTCAGTGGCCTTAGAGGTCTTTTCCACATGAAATGATCCTATGATTTTAGGAAAGGGCAAAAAGCTGACTGGGAGATAGGACTGAAACTACAAAGGAAATAATGGACAAATAAGAACTAGTAAGAATAATTTGTTTTGTGAAATAGTTAGACAAAAATAACATATCTTAAAAAAAAGTTATAGAAGGACTGGGAAGAAGGAAATTATTTTACTAAGGTGAGGGAATGCCCAGCTACACTCACAACATAAAGCTGCACCATACAGACAACAGTATTTTGGGTCAAAGTAGGGGACAATCAGGGCTATACATCAAACAACCACTGAAACAATCTTAGGACTATAGTTCTTGACAATTTCCTCCCCAGTCACTTGTTGATTCACCTGTAGTGAACAGAATGGGCAAGTAAGTTGGAATTATAGCCAGAAAGGTATTCTTGTTTCTCTTCAAATATACAATTTGCAGTTCTTGAAACTCTAGGGGAATTGAAAATTTTCTTCTTCATCCAGGTCTGAGCTACAGAAATGCACTTCATATATAGGGCATCTGTCAGCCAAAGTCCTTGCATCTTGAGGGAAATCTGAGAAGATAGTAGCTACCCTACAGGCAGAGGGAAGAGAGCAGACCAGTGCCATATCAATTATACCATTTCTCAGAGGGATCCATTATGAGCATTCAAACTCTTTCAATTTTGCTTCATAAAAGCAGTCTGTGTTGAAAACTGGAAGTCACTAGTTGAATTCTGAGCTGTACTCTCAAGGATTTGGCGCAGTGAAATGCGACTGCTATCTTCAATAGTAATGAATAATCTTCTTTGAAATGCTAACAATCTTGCTGCATGTACCATATTTCTCTATCTGTGCACAATTCATTTGCAGCTAATGATAGATAAAATATGCAGAAACAGTTACACTAACGTTTTCTGCCTTCTTGTTCATAACAAAAAAATAGAGCAAAGTCAATAAAAATGTTTTTATACTTTACTTTGAATTTTATTTTCTTTTTTTTTTTGCCTCCCCAGGTTGTGCTCATTAATAATGATGACTGTCTAATGAAAATTAGATCTTGATAACTTTTTGCATATATTTGTCATTCAACTATTGGAAAAACATCATTGAGAACTATATGTGGGATACTCATCAGTCCTTGTAGGGGGAAACAACTCACTCTGAAGTAAGAAATAAGGCCCCTGTTCTGTCCTAGCACAGCTAGGAAAGAAGTAAAGAGGTTACACCATAGCAAAGTCATTTAGGCTGGAGGGAACTTCTGGAGGTCATCTCATCCAAATCTCTGCTCAAAGCAGGGTCAGCTTCAAAGTTCAATCAGGTTGCTGAGGGCTTTGTCAAGTTACTGTCTGGATATATCCAAAGATGGGGATTCCACAGCCTTGGGCAACCTTTTCCACAACTTAATCATTCTGTTTGTGAACATATTTTTATCTTCTTTGACCTGGATTTTTTCTTGCTACAGCTTTGCCCACTGCCTCTTGTCCTTTTACTGTACACCTTTGTGCAAAGGCTCCCTTCATCTTTTTCTATAACCTCTTCAAGAGTTAGACATCTGTCAGATCTTCCCATAGCCTTGTCTTTTTCAGACTGAAAAGAATCAGTCCTCTCAGACTCTCTGTGAATCACTTGCTCATCTAAACATGTTGGTAGCCCTCCACTGTAACTGCTTCAGTGTTAGTCTTGTACAGAGGAGTCCAGAACTGAACACAGTGCTCCATATATGGTCTCCCTAGTGCTGAATGAATGGGCAACCATGATGGATAGGCTTTGACTACCTGCCTCACTGGTATACTAACTCCACTTTTCCCCTCAGAATGTTGTAAAAACCAAAGGTCATGAAAGAGAACAGTGGCATGGCAACTTTACATTATCAATAAGGATCTTACCCAGCACTTAGTCCCACGGTGACAAGACAAGAAAAGACACCACCTTTGGCTGAGACTGTTGTGGTGGTTTGAGCCTTAACTGGGGCTTAAGAGATCAGATGGAGGCCAGGCTGAGAATCTCTCCCCTGCTCCCCCCTCCTCTTTCCCAATAGAGAGGAAAAGAAAGGGAAAGGAGCAAATCCACCAAGAAATAGTTTGGGTCCAGCTTGGAAGTAGAGAGGTAAAGAATTTTCTTTAAACAGTATATGTATAAATATATATACATATATATATATATATATGTAACAATAACAGGCAGAGTTCACAAAGGTAGGGAACAAGAATAGATGGGAAAAGAAAGAAATATGAAATACAAACACCAGTTCTTTGCAAAGTGTGGAAGCAGCAGGGAGGACCACATGGCAGAAAAGCAGCAAGCCAGCAGCAAGTCCCTTTCACCCCTGCAAGGCAGGAGGAGGAGCACAATTGCTGCAATGTCCTCCCCTTTATAGCCCTGTTGGATGGGGGTGTGGAGTGGAACAGACCAAGCCAGTTTCCCAGGGGGAAAATACCCTCCAGGGTGGGCAAAAACTCTCACAAGCCCTCCCTCCCTGCTTCCAGGATGAGCATAGCCCATCACAACTGTCTACTTCCTTGGTGGACCATAGACAGTTTTCCTAAATATGACATTTAAGAAAGGTTATTTTACTGGTGGTTTCCAAAGATCAACAAATTTCATACCGGGGGGGCGGGGTGGAACCAGGAGAAGATTTTCAAACATACAACTTTCCTGAAAAAAGATTATTAAATTTTGTTTCTGATTTTAGGGAATCTTCCAAAATCCTCTGTAAAGAATTTATTGTATTTCAAATAAAGTTTTACTACACAAACAGAGAGATGTCATTCTGCCTGTTTGAATGAAACCAAGGACAATGGAGGAATTGGTTTCAGCTGCATGAAGTGTAAGTATAACATAGTAAGAGTAGGAAGCTATGTTATTCTTTTAATTCAGTGTTCTACTCAATGACATCACTGTCTGTGCCTGAGTAGACACAAAGCACCATCCTCCAACTGAATAACTCAAAAAGATACCATCTTATATCAATCAAAGTTCTCCGAATTGCAATTATGTTCACGTACTAAGAACTGCCACTTGCCTTGCTCAGGGAAGAACCCATCCTTACCTGCTATCAAACTCTATGGCTGTATTGAGCCTATCAACATCCACAGAAATCAGAGATTCATCTTCACCAAATTTAGCTCATGTTCACTGTGGCATCAACCCATCTTTTGCCTCAGTAAGAGAGTGATACCTTCATCAGTATACTTCTTCACTAATTAAAATTCTAGATTAATGTCAAGTAATTTTTTAATTATTTTTTTTTTTACCAGGAAAAGCTGTAGGGAACACTCAAATTTTTATGTTCTGTTTGTATTTAGTGCCATAAAGGAAGGGACCTGGTACCAGAGAACAGAAACCAATGAACACCTGAGTTACCACTCTAAATTGGATGCAAACTGATAGAATAAGAAATAAGAGGAGGCAGTCATGCAAATATTTAAACAGAACAACTTTCCTTAATCTATACGGAACTCTATTCTCAGGTGTTGTAGTTCTTACCAGTCCCTTTGTTACAAACAGAGGGTATTGAATAAAGCTGCCTAGAAGAAAAAGAGTTTTATTACACCACACCCAGAGGGGGAAGAGCCTATTTTCCATACCCATTTTTTAACCAACTATTATTTAAAATTATTTGTGTGATGGTTTATTTACTTCTCTTCTCCATCCAAAAAAACCCATGGAGGTTTATTTATGAAGAAGCAGTTTTTACTAAACAGTTGATAATAATCACAATTAAATTTAACCTGCAGTTTGAAGTAGCTCAAATTATGCCCCAAAGCTCTGTCACATATTCACTCTGCTACATCAAGTCTCATTTGTCATCAGACCTTAAAGTTTTGCATTCTCTTTGGACTACATTTTAATTTCTAACTTTTAATGCTATGAACACATCCAACACTACAGAAGTAAATAATTTGTTCATTAATCAGCTTCCTCTAACTGTCAACTTTGTTTATTTCTCTTGTAACTTGCCAAATCAAGATTTTTGTTGTCTTTGTTAAAATGTATTTACTATGTAAATATTCAAAAGCAGTTTTGTTATTTCATTTTCTGATCTCATTCTTACATGGTGGTACTTCTTGTTGTATAATATGAATGCAATTTCCATAATGAAAACATAAAGACAAATTAGGTGTAATTTGTTAAACATATGCAACATGGCAGCATCCTGCTGACACCACTGCACAGATGTGGAAGCAATTTAATTACCAAGATGTTACTCTCTCTGTGAAATATTGAGAGCTACTAAGAAGCAAAACATACACAACACTTGAGGTTAGTTCTGTCTGTTTCACCTTCATAAACATCACATGCATTTAAAGTTAATGAACATGGGACACAAACCAAACAAATTTACTCAATCTTTTGCTGGTATGACTGAACAGTCATGGTGTTACATTTACATAAATAAAGGTCCAATGGCCTTTGGATGTGTTATAGATAAAAACTCATCTATTTTTATTCACTAGTTATAAACTCATCAAAAATTAATTTCCAAATCAAGTTACAATCTCAGTGGAAAGAGATTGTGCTCTTCATTAAAGAGCACATATGAAGTGCTTCTGTAAAACTCTCCCTAAGTCTAGCTTAAAATGGGTTTTTAGCTCTTGCTGTCCTCAAAGACCCCAAGCCAGTGATGCAATTGTGAAAAGACAGTGGTAAAGTACTAAGTGCTGATTCACTACAACCCTCTGTGCAGCTCTCATTGCTAAGACTAGGAAACTTCACTGCAAGTTAAAGCTGCCTTCTTACTGTTTGCTAAATGAGATCAGTTGGAGCAATACGAAGAGAAGTAGTTCCCTTTTTGCACATCACAACCCAGGTTTGATTTGGTTGTATGGTCACTACAATTAGAGCAAGATACTGCCCTCTTTCCTCAGTTCCAATGCAATATATAAAATGTAAATGCAAGCAGAAAAGTCTCTGGGAAAGGCATTGCTGAGGAAGAGATTTGTAATAGTTCAGCTCTACAGATTTGTGTACATTAGCTGAAGTGTTATAGGGGCAGATCTTCAGCTGGCATTTCAGCTCCATTAACTTTCAATAGCACTATAACAAATTACACAGGCTCACAATGCACCCCATGAAGTTTAATATCTGGCAACCAGAGAAAAGTGGATTAAAGCAAGATCAAAGGCATACAGGCTCCTAATTCTCTGTATAGATCAGTGTGAATTTAAGCTTAAATTTCTTTGTGGGTTTTATCCTTTGACTTATTTCAAGCATCATATTCAAAGACAGTGAAACATTACTTAGATGAGACTGGGAGTCAGTACGATCATCCAGTTATACTCTAACACAATATATCAAATACTTTTTACTTCTTAAAAAAAGTTCTCTCTTGTTTTTAAAACTTAAAATATTTTCTGTGTGCTGTTTTATCATACTCTAACATTTAATGTGTTTATATTGTACTTTAACTTATATGAATAAAACTTCAACTATCAGTTGCATTTTTAAGAATCTATACATTTTATGCATTTACACCCATTTTTGACAATACAGTACCTATCATTGTATTGATAGTTTAAATATCAGACTGAACTACAAGTTTTCACACACTAAGAAGCATATTCATTAAAAAACAGCTCCAAAGGAAAGCAATTTTTTGAAGTTTAAGTAATGCCTGCCATTTTAAAGCCCTTTTCCCTTCAGAATCCCAAAAGCAGTATTTGACCCCAGTAAATATATCCTGATAACAGACTGAAATATTTTGCACCTTTATCTAATATTTTTCCCAATAGAATATTTCAGAAATAGTAAAGCTAGCAGGGCCAGGGAAGGGATCTTACTCCTGTATTCCACACTGGTGAGATCCCACCTTGAATATTGTGTTCCATTTTGGGTCCCTTGCTATAAGAAAGACACTGATGTGCTGGAGCATGTGCAGAGAAGAGCAACAAGACTGGTGAAAGATGTTGAACACAAGTCCTATAAAAAGCAGATGAGGGGGCTGGAGCTGTTCAGATTGGAGAAGAGGAGGCTGAGGGAACACCCTGTTACTCTCTATAACTACTTGAAACAAGGATGTAGTGAGGTGGGGAATGGCCTCTCTCCCAAGTATCAAATGGTAGGAGAAAATGGCCTTAAGTTGCACCAGAGGAGCTTTAGATTGGAAAAATTTCTTCACCAAAAGGGTCACTGGGCACTGGAACAGGCTGGCCAGGGAAGTGGTGGAGTCATCATCCCTGGATGATGACTTTTGAACACCAGGAGGTGTTTAAAGGGCATGTGGATGAGGTGCTTAGGCACATGTTCTAACAGTTGTGTACAAGGAGATGTTATGCTTTCGCTGGAATAGATGATCTTAAGGCCTTTTCCAGCCAGCTGATTCTATGATCTAAAAATCAAACAGAAAAAAAAACAGAAACAAATAAACGAGAAAAAAAGATGGCTTTTGGATGTCAGGCTATTGGATGTCAAGCCCAGTTTTCAACATGCCCATATTCAAAATGTAGTCAAGCTGTAATAAAGTAGAAATTGTATCCTTGCAGAATTTCCTAACATGGACTAAGAGATTTGTTAGCTGAACCAAGTTATCAAGCTAGATACTCAAGTGCAACTTTCTCCTGTACTTTTCACAGACAAAGTCTGTTCATAAAAGCTCTGTTTTCCAGGTCATGAATTCGAAACAAGTGTCTGAAAAAAATCATTTGCTTGAAAACGAACTACTTGAGACAGAATTGAGGTACTTCTCTATATATCCTTTATTGACAGTAATACAATCTACCACAGGAACTGTATATAGATTGTCATGCAACAGGTTTATCTTTAAAGCATAGTAAATTATTTTATCTTTTTCTAGTCCATCCGCCCTAGCCTCTGCACCAGCAAATATAGTAGTCATTTACTCGTGCTCCACAGAGAACAACCACCAACACAAAGAGTTCAATTGTGCCAAGATACACACCGAGCTCCTCACATTTAAGAGCAAAGTCAGTGATATGAACAATGACAAAAAAACTATTCCTGCATTAAATGAGAAAGCTGCTGTGCAGTCATCTCGTTACTACCAACTGATAGCAAAATGAAGGCCAAGCAGCTTAGTGACCCACTTACATGAAATGAGATAATTTAAATCTATATTTCTTCAAGTACCTTCATTCTGTTTGCACAACATTACACACCATGTGTCCTAGTAATAAGACAGCAGATTAGAAAAAAGTTCTGGGACCTTTCTCACTGTAGGAAAGATTATTCCTAATAATTTATGGGCTTAGATTTCAAAACCATTCATGTGCTTTTGCTTTCTCATGCACATTGTAGTAATAGGTTTGCAATTTCTCTTTCAAGTTACACAAAGTCTGGTGGGAGAGTCTGGAGCCAAGGTCAAAGCATAAAGACCAGCATACAGGGAAGTACTGGAATGTGTGCTGTGCAGAAAATAATGGCAAATAGAGAGTCAAAAATTTGTTCCAGTTTCTCCTTCTAGATTGTTTCCTCACTAAATCAAAATAATTTCATCTGAAGAAATAAAAATAAGCCAAAATGAATCTTTAAAAATTATTCTTCATCTACATTTGATCAAGAAATTGCACAAAAGAGTATCAATGGTCACACAATTATAATACAGCTTGACTGCATGAAGTAAAAGAGGTAAACCCCAATCAGTCATTTTTAAATGTGACTCAAAATTCATGTTGCTGGAGAATGATAGAAGGATAAAAACTCTAGAGATGTAAAGATTACTGATCTTCTAATTGCATCTGGAATAAATTTTATTTGCATTTTGATGAGATTCCTCACCATGTGACATTGCTGGGTACCATGTTTCCTGGGATAACAGCCCACTCTCAAAAACTTCCCTCCCCTCACACAGAGAGGAGGAAATATAACACATTAAAAAATCTTCTGGGTTGAGATAAGGATTTTAATGAGATGATAGCTGTGCAATTACCTCAGCAAAACCAGATGTCAACAATAAAATGGTTCCCTCCCAAACCAAGAATGCAGCAGCCAGCACAGTGGAAAGAGCCAACACCTCAAACCTGGAAACTGGAAGCAGCAACTAGAACAAGAAGCCACTCATGTTGCAATCTCAACTTCAAGACCCTTAATACTTTGCTCCAGCCAGCACTTTCATTTTGAAGCCGTCATGACAACATCATGGTATTGAATACACATCTTCAGATTCAAGTCAACACCTGACACCATGCTAATAGTATAACACATGAAGGCTTAAACCCAGCACCTTTCTAGGAGACATATAGTAGGCATAAGAAAAATAAGAATTAAATGATAAAAACCAAGCAGAGGATCAACTACAGTCCCATCATGAGAATAATGCAACTATGGCAACAAAAATTAATCAGCAAGTCAACACCACATAATAACCATCTTTTTCACTCCCTTATGAACTAAGTCACTGTTGACTAGATTACATTTTATACATATCAGCTGCATTCAGCTTTGATTTGAACTTGATGTAAATTGTCCTGCACTTGAATCCTCGCTTTTAAAATAAATCTGCAGTAGACCTGCACACAGAACTGAACTCTTCAGAGATTCATATCTCCTGTTATTAACACAAAGTACTTTATATCATAATTCATGCATTTATATTTGGGTCAGAAAAGTCACTTATTAGTATATACTTTATATCAGAATGTGACAACATTGTTTAAAACAATTAAGAAAACCTATGTTTTATTGCACAGTGTCAATAATGAAATGGAAAAATTATTGATCTCTTCTCTTTTCCAGTCTTATTTTGGCTCATGTGCTAGGAATCTCTGAAAATATGGTCTTTTTATTTACATAACTTACATTTCCACAATTATGCTTAGCGAAAGTGCTGAGAATGTTCTTGGTCATTTTTTTTCCAAAGAAAAGCCTAACATTGTAGTATATATCCAAAAAGTGTCTTTGGAAACTGACTGGTTTTGACATGCATCCAAAGAAGATTCATATGCTTCTATGCTGGAAAATCCATTAACTACATGGTTAAAATCTTCGACAAGGTGCAGTTGCAGCTGTATATATAAACTCCCTGACTTTGCTAGAATTTCTCATGTGCTTAAACCCTTTTTTGACTTGAAGCTGAAGCTTTAGCTTATTAGAAAACTCAACTATCTGAAGCTTTGAACTTTTGAAAAGAAACTCTGTAATCTCTTTATGTTGTTATACACTTGATCTGATAGAAGCTTTACAAAGGAACAGTGTGGATTCTACATTAACACTGGAAAAAAATCTGTGATTTTTGTTATCCCCTCAAAAAAAAACCAACAAAAAGAGGGATTCTTTCAACACTTTCGTGCCCTACCAGGGGACCTATGGGCCAGTGTGCTGAAATTAGCCTGAACAGAGGCAGAAATTGAATTACGTGAACTCTACTGATATATACACATTTGGCCAACTATCACAAGTATTCACACATTTGAAAAAAAAAAAGAATTAAAGTTTTTTCAGGGTGTTTGGTTGTGGGGCTTTTTTCTTAGGTTTTTGGGTTTTTCTTTGATATATCAACTCATGCCATCTACTACTTTATTATTTTAAATATATATTCTGAGGACCACTGTGACCATCTGTTGGAACTAAACAGGAAAGACATGTGCTCTAAGTACTTACTAGATTATACATGCATTGTGCTAGTAGTGTATTTCCCAGGCATATATAAAGAGTAGAGCTATGATTCTGGCAGTGCATACGTAGCACAAAGATAATAGGGTCTTCATTAGTCAGAGTTAGCATCCAGGAGAGCAAGACATGCTGAAAGAATCACCTCTTCACTGCAGTAATCTTAGCCCATGTCTTGCACAGACTAAAATATAGATTTACTCTTACTTCCAAGGAAGCTAGTACTCTGTATTCCTTTCCTTCTTCTTCTGCATTCTGGGAAAACAAGAGGTCCTTGAAGATTCTTCGTACCTCTCAGTAGCAGACATTCATGCTTCAAAATGGCATGAAATGTGATTGCTGGTTTTATTTCTCTCTTCTGGGCATTGTGCATTATTCCTGAGTGCTGGCGATCATAGGCAAGTCTGCAGAGTGCATGGAAGCCAAACTTTCACTGCCACTGGATTTTTTCATTATCTCTTTAATGATTCTTGAATCACTTTAAGAAATAAAGAAAGGACTGGAAGCTGGCCAATGTGGTGCCCATCCATAAGAAGGGCCGGTTGGATGAGCCAGGGAATTACAGGCCTGTCAGCCTGACCTCAGTGCCAGGGAAGATCATGGAACAGGTCATCCTGAGTGCATTAACACAGCACTTAGAGGATGGCCAAGGGATCAGGCTCAGCCAACATGGATTTAGGAAGGGCAGGTCCTGCCTGACCAACCTGATCTCCTTCTATGATCAGGTGACCTGCCTGGTGGATGTGGGGAGGCCTGTGGGTGTAGTTTACCTGGACCTCAGCAAGGCCTTTGACACCGTCCCCCATAGCAAACTCCTAGCCAAGCTGTCAGCCCATGGCTTGGACAGCAGCACTCTGAGCTGGGTTAGGAACTGGCTGGATGGCCGAACCCAGAGAGTGGTGGTGAATGGTGTCACATCCAGCTGGCGGCCAGTGAGTAGTGGAGTCCCCCAGGGATCAGTGCTGGGCCCCATCCTCTTTAACATCTTTATTGATGATCTGCATGAGGGCATTGAGTCTATCATCAGTAAATTTGCTGATGACACCAAGCTGGGGGCAGGAGTTGATCTGCTAGAGGGTGGAGAGGCTCTGCAGAGGGACCTCGACAGGCTGGACAGATGGGCAGAGTCCAAGGGCATGAGATTGAACACATCCAAGTGCCGGGTTCTGCACATTGGCCACAACAACCCCATGCAGTGCTACAGGCTGGGGTCAGAGTGGCTGGAGAGCAGCCAGGCAGAGAAGGACCTGGGGGTGCTGGTTGATGGTAGGCTGAACATGAGCCTGCAGTGTGCCCAGGCAGCCAAGAGGGCCAATGGCATCCTGGCCTGCATTAAGAACAGTGTGGCCAGCAGGAGCAGGGAGGTCATTCTGCCCCTGTACACTGCACTGGTTAGGCCACACCTCGAGTACTGTGTCCAGTTCTGGGCCCCTCAGTTTAGGAAGGATGTTGACTTGCTGGAACGAGTCCAGAGAAGGGCAACGAAGTTAGTGAGGGGCTTGGAACACAAGCCCTATGAGGAAAGACTGAGGGAGCTGGGGCTGCTTAGCCTGGAGAGGAGGAGACTCAGGGGTGACCTTATTGCTCTCTACAACTACCTGAAGGGGGGTTGTAAACAGGCAGAGGTTGGTCTCTTCTCCCAGGCAGCCAGCACCAGAACAAGAGGACACAGTCTCAGGCTGCGCCAGGGGAAGTTCAGGCTGGAGGTCAGGAGGAAGTTTTACATGGAGAGAGTGATTGCCCATTGGAATGGGCTGCCTGGGGAGGTGGTGGAGTCACCGTCACTGGAGGTGTTCAGGAGGGGACTTGACAGGGTGCTTGGTTACATGGGTTAGTTGATTGGGTGGTGTTGGGTGATAGGTTGGACGTGATGATCTTGAAGGTCTCTTCCAACCTGGATTCTATTCTATTCTATTCTATTCTATTCTATTCTATTCTATTCTATTCTATTCTATTCTATTCTATTCTATTGTCTGCAAAATTGAACTTTTTTTTACACACAGTCAAATAATTGGCCAAATCATTTGTACTTAATCATTAGGGAAAATTTGCATTTCATCATTCAGTCTTTATGAGATCTCCCAAGGCTTTGGATTGTATCTTTTGAAAATATAAAAACATGGTTTGTTTCAAATGCAATCCGTGGCTTTCAGAACATATCACTGTTTAACAGTGAGTATTGCAATGGAAAAGATAAAATAATGTTCTCTAACCAATATCAGTGAATTACCTCATAAGAAAGCAGTGATATATGAATCCTCTATAATCTTATAGAAAACTACAGCTTGATAGAGAAGGATTACATAACAAAACACATTATCTGACATTTACTTTTTGTTCATGACAAAAATATGTGCCTACCTATATATAGTAAGCATTGAGCCACCTTGGAGCTAAACAAGAAGGGCAGGAGTTAGAACACTTCCTGTGCTTTCATGTTCAACATAGACATCAAAAACAGAACATCACTTAAATGGTTTAATTTGAACCTATTACTGCATTGACACCTTGCTGCTTTAAGGATTGAAAGGCAGAGGTATGAAATGCACAGAAAATACTCAATGGCACCTACCAAGTCTCACAAGTGTATATCAAATATTTTTGTAACAAACAGTTAAACTGGAGAAGACTGTTATTTTTCAAGAAAAAAAAAGTACATAAATTTGTTTCAGACAGCTACTCCAGATAAATATTGGAAGTGTTGTATCCTCCACCCTTCATTTGGAAAAGGAATTGACAAAAAATTTTGTTTCACATTCTTCATGCACTTGAACGCTTTGTAGTTTAGAATGCTTCGTTATCTTCTCCTTCATTAAGCTAACAGCTTTTTCAAGAGCTATTGTAAAATATTCTGTTATTCTCATTATTCTGTTTGCTGGCATGAATTAAAATATTAAGATAATGTTGCATGTAAAAAGATCCATTTTTAGGGGTAACTCCCCGACAGAATATATGACTCACATTCTTAGATTTAAACATTATTTCAAATAACTTCATGGGGAAGGGTGATATAGAAATACCTATGAGGACAAGTGTAATTTTCAGTTGCCAAAAAAGCATAAACTGAGGCTGAGTCTAGATGCATTGTGGGAAATGACAGAAAACAAAACTAGTTGTGTGATTTATCAACATGACCAAGAGAAGGCAGAAAAAAGCTTCCAACTTCTTGAAGTCTTCTCTAAATAGCCATATAAGTGGTGTGAAGTTGTGAATGATGTGTACTGTTTCAAATACGGTATAAAATAAACCACCCATAAATTTAAACAGTTTACTTGAAAAGTACTTTTAAACAAATTATTAACAAGATTTATAAGTAGCCAGGTAACACTGATGAAGCATTTATTTATTGATAATAATAATTCTTGCACTTTAGATCCCTTTTATACTTTTGCCCAACTTTTAAAAGTTGTGCTTTTCCAGAATATGAATAACTGTTCTTGCTATTAGCTAGAAAGGCAAAGACAAAGATAAAATTACAATGTTATATTTTGTCATTTCTAATTCCAACATGTCAGAAATAAATCATTATGGACTTCATACTGTTTCAATATTAATCAATTAATCACAGAATTCTTCTTGATTACAGTGTCCTACAAAAAAGAACACAGTGTGAAATTCAAGAGCTTTAAACATATTCCCAGTGTAAGATATCTAATGCATGTATATTAATTTCCATTTCAAAATAGAAAAAAACAATAAACAGTGCTGAACTGATCATCTGCTAAGGCCACCATCACATCTGTGTTCCTTATTTTGCTGTAGATGTGTGCACAGCTTTACCTTTTAAACTTTTATCTTTATGATTCTCTCCTCTATCGCACAGGACGAGAGTGAATGAGTGTCTGTGTGGGGCTTAGCTTCCTTCAGGGTTAAACTGCAATAGGTACAGAAATATTAAAAGGCAATTCCTGTGCTGGGTTGACATTGACCAGCTGCCAGATGCCCACCCAGATGCTCTTTTGCTCTTCTTCATCAGGGAGAAAAGAAGATGAAAAAGATCATGAATCAAGATAAAGACTGGAGGAAAGTTGAATACTAAAATAGATTCAAGCAAGAAAAAATTAAAATGTGTTCTCCCTGTCCCCCAGCTTTCCAGACTCAACTTCATACTCCTATTCCTGACTCTTCAACATCTTTCCCTTCTTGAGCAGTGCAGGAGGCTGGGAATGAGGGGTTGTCCACAGTCCATAATAACTCTTCTTTGTCATGTCTTCCCTCTCACACTTCCACCCTTTCCCAGCATGCATCCTTCCACTAGCTGCTTCTATATAAACCTCCTCCACCATGGTCTCTCCATGAGCTGCAGGGGAGTCTTTGCCCTTGAGGGTGAATCACCTTCTCCTCTTCCTTCTCTGACCTTGGTACCTCCATGGCTGTTTTATATTTTCTCACTTGTCCGTCAGAACTGGTTTTACCTATTCTTAATTATGTTATCACAGAGGTTCCACCATCATGGCTGCTGGGCTCAGCTGTGCCCTGTGGTAGGTCAGCTGGAACAAGCTGGAATCAACTGTGGCTGCACAGAGTAGCCTTGGCCTCTCCTCACTGCCCAGCAGCCCATTAAATTCCACTGTGATTTAAGATTGCTTGCTAGTTAAATAGTAATTTTTCACTTTTCTTAAAATGAGTGTCATTTCAACTTTCATGGATACAAATTGAAATTTAATAGTACAGCTATAATTCAGTGCATGTGTGAATTCATATTTACAACAAGCTTTTAATTAATAGCATAATTCAGGAAGTTTTACATTTCAACAAAATGCTTTGATCAATGCACTTTAAAGAGTGATTTTATAGAAATAACTAAATAAAAAACTTCTGAAGGAAGTATTTAATCCAACCATACATGCCATGATTCTCTAGAGTAATATCTGGGGTTCCATTTTGGGTTTGGCACCCCACTTACAAACACTCCCAATGACCTTCAGAAGAGCCAAAGATACATTATTTTTGTCTAGAACTACCTGAAGGGAGGTTGCATCCAGGTGGGGGTTGGTCTCTTCTCCCTGGTAGCCAGCACCAGAACAAGTCTCAAGCTGCACCAGGGAAGGTTTAAGCTGGATGTTAGGAAGAAGTTCTTCACAGAAAGAGTGACTGGCCATTGGAATGTACTGCTCAGGGAGGTGTTGGAGTCACCATCACTGGAGGTGTTCAGGAAGAGACTGGATGGGGCACTTGGTGCCATGGTTTAGTTGATTAGATGGTGTTGGGTGATGGGTTGGACTTGATGATCTCAAAGGTCTCTTCTAAACTGGTTAATTGTATTCTATTCTGTTCCACTGACATGTGCTGTCACAGATGCACATATTCACAAAACACCTTCTTTCCCAAACAGAGAAGAATATAGCCCTCCAGCTCTGAAATACTGAACCCTTATGTGTATAACTTTCAGGACACTCAGTTAGACTAGAAAAATGAGAATGCTTAATTTGCATGTGATATCAATCAGGTTAAAGAAAAAAAGAATAAGAAATCAAAATATAAAATCAGCACCACGGGATTGAACTAGACATGTTCCTAAAAACAACACAAAATCTAACAGAATTCAGGGTCAAAAAAAAACCACTTACAGCTTGTAATCATGCAAGTAAGTTTAATCTCTTTTTTACTAAATTTTTCTGCTTTAAGCATATTAAAGTAAAATATTTTCACACTTGTTGAACACTGATCAGATGCTGATATCCTTATTTAACTGTAAGATACAGACCTATGTTCTAAAAGAATTCCCAGCGTCACTGATATTCATGGATAATGACTTGGAATAAGCGTGGATTTCAAAATCCAGATGTCCTTCACCTCTTTTTTGTTCTCTTCTAATTTTTCCATTTAAGAGGAAAATCCATAAGCACACCCTTCATTCAAGTTATGCAGAAAGCAGCATGCTACCTCCAAAAGAAATGGGAGAATTAAAATGATTCCATATAGAAAAGCTTATTCAAAACAGAATTTTTAAAGCCTCCTTTTTCTAGTATAGCAAATTTAAGTATCATTCCATATGCAAAAACAATATGTAACAAATTGTCTTGTATGAGATTATGTGAAAACTATGAGGATGTGCATCATAAAATAACAGATATATAGGTAGATGAGGAGAGCCTTTTTAAATACTTTTTTTCCCACAATGCTGATATGTAGTGGACTTTAGCAAGCTGCAGATGTTTTCTTATCTTTCCAGGATAATCAGTAAATTACTTGCATTGTGTACCTGTCAGCTCTACCATGACTCTTTCAGTGTCTGTAACTGTTTCATACACTCTGGTGGTCTTTACTGTAGTTCAGTTTCCTGACAGCTATTACAACCTCTTCCCATCACCTTTAGCAGTTTTCAAAACACTGAAGTCAGACTGTCTAAATATGGTTCCCTTTAGGACATAAAATTTTTTTGTCTTAAAAAGATTAGAATTTTTGCCAGCAAAGTCTAGAGAGTTGTTATTTGGTTTGGTTTTCTGGTTTTATTTGTTTGTTTGTTTGTTTGTTTTCCTAAACTGGTATGATGTTCTAATTAAAGGATTTTGTTTCTGCAGCCAAAACAAATGATGTAAGGCTGGGAGCATAGCAGTGCTATGTGCTTAGGCATGTTGGGATGCTGAAGAGTGGGGGAAGAATTGCACTCACTCAGATGGGAGAAATTTACATGTAGATTCATACCTTTGCCTCAAAACAGGTCCAGGTTAGAAGTGCACAGTTTTAATGCTTCCTGACCAAGGAAGCCCTGAGCAACTTAATCCAAAGCCAACTCTAACACAGGGTGGAAGTATAGATGACTTACAACCTATGTTTCTATGACTTACAGCCTATGTTTCACTTTCTTACTCTAGAGATACTATTCCCCCCACTCCAAAAATCTTACCTTTTACATTTCACAGCCTAGAAGCCACCTTGCTCCATCCTCTTTCAGCACAAAATGGCACCCATACTAGTGTTAGCTCCTTCACTTTCACCAGGCCAGTCTATTAACCCTATCTAATGTTTTAAAATGAAGCAAAAATCTTCTGATTCACAAAGGGTTGATGGGAAAGTGGACTATTGCAAAGCCACTTTCTTCTATAGAATATTCTTTTGGCTTCAATAGGGTTGTAAAAGGAAAAAAAAATCCACCACAAATAAGCAAAAAAAAAAAACAAACCACAAAACACTAAACAGAAACAAAATATCAAATACAGAATAAAAATATGTTAAAAAACAGTTTGAAATGCTGTTATTTAGCAAATATATCCATCTCAATTTTGAATTCTGAGATGAGGCAGACTTTCTCCAAGTACTCCAAATTGAAATATAACTACTTATTGAAAAGGCACAATGTGAGGCTGATTACAATGAGATGACTTGGCTTTTCACTGAAAATAATATTTCTTCTAGCATATTTTTCTCTACCTCTTTTTCATTCTTTTTTCACACAAAAAACCCACCCAATTAAAATGATTATTTTCTGTATGATATATTTCCTCTAATTATTATTAACATTTATTTTTAATAACCTAGTGGTTTTACCATACCCAAATTGAGGGCAAAATGTTTAGCTATTGCCAGTCATATTTTTTAATAAAATGACTGAGCATATAACAGTGAACTAATTCAGGAAAGGAGAAACTGGTTAGGTCACACCTTCAGTACTGTGTCCAGTTCTGAGGCCCTCAGTTTAGGAAAGATGTTGAGTTGCTGGAATGTGTCCAGAGAAGGGCAACAAAGCTGATGAGAGGTTTGCAGCACAAGCCCTATGAGGAGAGGCTGAGGGAGCTGGGGTTGCTTAGCCTGGAGAAGAGGAGACTCAGGGGTGACCTTATTGCTCCCTACAACTACCTGAAGGGAGGTTGTAGACAGGTGGGGGCTGTTCTGTTCTCCCAGGCAGCCAGCACCAGAACAAGAGGACACAGTCTCAAGAGGCACCAGGGGAGGTTTAGGCTGGAGGTTAGGAAGAAATTCTTCATAGACTGAGTGATTGCCCATTGGAATGGGCTGCCAAGGGAGGTGGTGGAGTCACCATCACTGAAGGTGTTTAGGAGGAGATTTGATGGGGCGCTTGGTGCCATGGTTTAGTTGATTAGATGGTGTTGGATGATAGGTTGGACTTGATGATCTCGAAGCTGTCTTCCAACCTGGTCTATTCTATTCTATTCTATTCTATTCTAAATATTTTCACAACGGCTATCCCTTTTCAAAAGTATTAATCTATAGCTTTCCAGGCACTCTTTCTTCAGCAGTCACATACATCAAACAATCATATCACAAGCAGAAATTTTCTAATCAATATCTAAATAATTTTACCATAATAAACTCCAGCACATGGATCACTAAACACCCTTCTAAACTAATAATTCATCTATATAACAGTTTATGTCTAATAATAAAAACTACATTGTTTACTTGTTTGATTTACAGGATCTACAGGAGGAAATGGTTGGGTGCATATTTTTAGGGTAACTGAAGGGTTATATCTGTTACTAAGAATAAGTTTCTGTCTGTTTCAGCTGTAATGCATGCCATTTAATTAAATAATGATAAGGCCTAAAATTAGAAATAATTTTGAGGTATGTGGGATTATAAATGCATGATATCTGATTATTGGTTTACATTTTATTTGCTACAGAAGATTAATGACCATACTAAAAAAAAAAAAAAAAAAAAAAAAAAAAACAAATACTGTAGCTATTAATGCAGGAGACATATCTGTAATCAGAAACTCTGCATGTGCCTCCACTTTTTGCACTGTGACAGACATGGAGCTGGCTGTAAAGTGATAACAATTCTTTTGAAAAGCATGTGCCCATTCTGATAAATGCTCAACTGGATGAAAAGAAGTGTTTTCTCTTCTCTGTCCATCTTAGCTTCCACTATGAACTACCATATTCCATTCTTTCACCCTATGAGTCCTATTTCTGTTTTTCCTTTTTAGGATACTGAGAACAACTACTCTCAAAGATTTTTGCTGCAGAAGCCAGAGTAATGATGGTTCAGTTAACAGGACATTAGCCTGCTCTACTATGAACTCTCTAAAGCCATGTCAAGAGGACAGCACAAATACACTTTTCTGACTGCCTTGTGGTCCTGTTGTAGCAGATTGCTCTTCTCTTCCAGCCCTTTTGCTGGCTTATCTTTCCTGTATGGGACAGCAGGATATAAGTGCAAGTGTTGGACTGTGCTACTTCACCCTGAGAGGTGCTCAAGAGGGCACTCACTTGGGAAAGCTAATTCTTTCTAGGTTCATGTAGAACCTCAGGCATGAATTGGGCTTTGTTTCTAGCTGCCTTTGAAGTGTATGTCTTATTTCTAGAAGTAGTTACATTCCCTGGATCTTAAATGTGAAAGGAAACTTTAAAACATCTAAATTGATATAAGATTGATTAATGAAAGTAAATTTGAAACTGTCTTCATACATTTTTCTGTGAATTCCAAAGATAAAAATACACTGACATGTTAACTCTTTAGTGTATAATGTTTGCTGATAATTTTTCAGAACACAGTTAGTCACTGGTAAATTACTTCTACTAATAAATAGAGAACATTTTTAGATTAACTTCTTATTCAAAAGGCTTTTAAAAAGCAAGAAATTCTTTATTGCATTTCATATTTTCCAAGGGGAAGATGCTCTCCAAAGCAGGTGCGCACTGGAGTATTCAATTTTTTTTTTTTTTTTTTGGATCCCCATCATCCTAAAATCATTAATCTTGTAACCAGAGATTTCCACAGCCAACTTTCAGTAATTTCCCTCAGTAAATAAAAGAACTAATTAAATTATGCAGAGTGCTTGAATTGTGAAAATCCGTTCCTTTCTACTTAATTCTGATTTGTGGTCCTAACAGTTCCACTCTGTTTCCCATTGAGGTGCTTCAAGCTTTTTGTGTCCTCAACACAGCAAAGATTTTCCTGGCACCATCAAAATTTCTCCAGCTTTTCAAATTTTAGTCTTCATTTTTACCTCTATTTTTTTTTTTTTCCTGCAGATGGATGCAGTTATTATATCGATATAAAGTTTCTCATTTTGCTTCATTTATGAAAACAAAACATCTGCATGACTAGTTGAATATAGTCCTAAACAGAATTTCTTGCACAGAGATGCTTTCCCAGTCTCTTGTAAATCATCTGAATATCTGACATAAGGTCTTGGGAAGTTCAAAAATGTAGGACAAAGGCATCTCATCTCTCATCTTCTTTCAGGGAAATGATAAATGCTTTTGATCATCATGCAGAGATATCAGTGGAAAGTAATTATAATTCATATCTTTGTAATTATTAAAACATTATTTAAAATACTATTTTAAATACCAGATAATTATTCTTCTTTCTGAGGCACCCTTTTCTTTTTTTCTATTTTGGTGAAACAAAAGCAAGCTGAAACTACAATGGTGCTGTAATTTATAACCAAGGCCGGATCATTAGGCAAAAGAATTACCTCGGTGAATTCTTACAGGCAGTGAAGTAGTCCCCAGTTACTCCTAGAACCTGTTTTATTCTACTTACATGAAAAGATTTTATTTTTTTTTAAAGTCTACTACTACTTTTCTTTCTTTTTTTCCTGAACATTAAACATCTGGTTATGGAAGCAGCTGAGACATCAATGCCTGGCAAATGATGCAGGTGGTCATCTGGAACACATACATGTGAGAGGTATTGTTACATAATACCTTGAGTACCATGTCCAGTTCTGGGCCTCTCAGTTTAAGAAGGACATTGAGACACTTGAATGTGTCCAGAGAAGGGCAACGAGGCTGGTGAGAGGCCTCAAGCACAAGCCCTATGAGGAGAGGCTGAGGGAACTGGGATTGTTTAGAGTGGAGGAGGCTCAGGGGAGACCTTATTGCTGTCTACAACTCACTGAAGGGTGGTTGTAGCCAGGAAGGGGTGGGTCTATTCTCCCAGGCAATCAGCACCAGAACAAGAGGACACAGTCTCAAGCTGTGCCAGGGGAAGTTTAGGCTCGAGGTGAGGAGAAAGTTCTTCACTGAGAGAGTCGTTAGCCGTTGGAATGGGCTGCCCAGGGAGGTGGTGGAGTCACCATCCCTGGAGGTGTTCAGGAGGGGATTGGACGTGACACTTGGTGCCATGGTTTAGTCATGAGGTCTGTGGTGATGGGTTGGACTTGATGATCTTTGAGGTCTCTTCCAACCTTAGTGTGGAGATTAGAATCTTTCCCTCTACAGTCCAGATTTGGAATTTCGATTACACAGTTGAATCATGGACAAAACAACAACATTTCTTAAACACACTACTTTTAAAAAGCAATAAAATACACAAAAGACCAAACTTACAGATGTAATTTTGTGTTCTTTTTTCAGAGAATTATTTTAGAACAAATATGGTCTGCTTAGTAAATTAAGGTGTTACATCACATGGAGTGGGTCTTCCTCTGGTAATCCATTTTTATTGTACTGGACACAAATTTTTAAGTAAAAATACCTCCTGAAACAAAAGGAACAAAATTCATCCATAAAATTGTTTTTCATTTCATCAAAGGTTCAAATCCTCTACTTTTATATCATGTGTTATGTTTAGAGAAGTCTCTTGGAACAGAACTGTTGAATTAGGTGCAGTCTCTTTGCACCTTTGGGATAGCCTGCTAACTTTGTGCAAACATGAAATTATAGAGTTTCATGAGACTTGAATAATAGGTATGATCTATTTCTGCACAAACAATTTTAAATAAGGAAAAAATCCTTGTGTGACTTGACTCAATGCAAACAAATTGTACTTTTCTAAGATGTGAGTATGTGCAGTCCTCATTTATTCCTGTACTTGACCAGCATATTTTTTTTAGTTTCTATCATCTATTAAAATAACCGAGACTCAGTTCATTCCCCTAAGAACTCAATGTAAAAGGATGTGCAGACTAGAAATGGAAAAGCCTTAACAAGAAAAGCTGGTATATATCTTAATGTTCCAACTCCCACACAGGGAACTGTAGATAGCCAAGCATGTATATGGAATTCAAAAACAACTGGGCAGGCCAGGAGGTAGCCTTGAGGTAAAGCAAGACTTAGCATCTCATTACCTATCACACAGGAAAATAATAGTCCTTTCTTCCCACTTACACCTTAATGTCTTTTTAAAACCATTTGAGGCTTCAGGTCTTTGATTCAACTGCTGCTACCAAGCCAGAACAGTTCAGCTGACACTTTGCTGATAGCCAAAGGACCATCACAGGAATGCCCTGGTGTCCTGACAACTTTCAGAACTCAGAGTCCTTGGAGGCAGTCCTCGTAATTGTTCTCCAGCAGCAAAAAGCCCTTTCTCTTTTCAAAGGAATGAAAGTTAGAAAAGCTTCCCAAGGGGAAATTTACAGGATAGTTCCCACATTACTTTGTTCTTTCAATTTTTCCTCACAATAGGGAAGATGTGTCCCCCTGTTTCCCAGATATCTCAAACCTGAAAATAGATAATCAACAAAGTTATCACATTGTTTTTCCATAAAGCAAAATTTTAGTGGTTTGCAATTGTTTCAAGATAAACAGTTATAGTTACTCTACCTTCCTAAACATATTACCTCCTCAAATGTTCTGCTTAGCTCTTCTAAGCGGGATGAGTGCTTTTAGTGATTTAAAGTATATTTATTATTCTTTTAAATAATGGAAATTTCACACTTGATGATTTTAAAGCAGGAAAAAATGGACCAATTCTTTAATAAGGCTATGTGTTTAGCTGTTTTAAGAAGTCTACTATGGAGTTCACTGAAATGCTGAGAAGAGCAGAAATAAATGACACAGCACAGACAGAATTAATATTGCAAAACAGATGTTCTACAAGTCTCTGTCTAGATTTGGGCTTTGCTGTAACAATCAAGAATTCACAACTGGTATGCAGATATTTCTGTAACAGAATCCTGCTCGTGCATAAAATAACTCTTTAGTGTGCTTTTTACTTAACAACATTGTTATATATTGAAGGGTAGATCAATCATTTCGTTGCTTCTCATTATTCAGTATGATCTTTTTGTTGTTGTGGTTGTACTCCAAGGTGCATGCCAGAAAATATTTCAAGAAAATTCTCATTGTAATATTCCTGGAAAAGTTCTATTAGGTTTTAGTCCAAATAAAATTCAATGGATTTACCTGGACTAGTTCCAACAGTGCTTTTGGATTTGTCTGATCTCAAACTAGTGCAAGAGCTAGACAGGTTAGACTTTAATCTGCTTCAGATAATCACAGTCAATTCACGTGGAAGCACCTGCAATCCCACAGAAGGCAGCTGACATTCCTAAAACCCCAGGAAAAAAAGGATAAAAAAATATGAGTGTGTAATGCAACATGGAACACTCTGGCCTATAACAAAAGAAAAAAAGAAAATTTGCATTCCCCCAAAATATTTGCTCTAACTGGAAACCCTGTAATATGAGGCAAAAAGCATCCACACAGCTTGGTATAGCCATAGTAAGTCTTAATGGGATATAGAGACCCTCTAGACCAAATTAAAAGGAGCGAATTACAGCCCAGTACCAGATCAGTACATTGACTCCCACTACTAAACAAATGCAGGCTAAAATAAGTGGGTTTATATGAAGCTCTTTAAAGCAACATTTCTTTAATAAGCAAAAATACCCTTCTGAATACTAGTAACATGAGTCAGTCTCAAGATGGTTTATTGAAAATGCAACAGTGCCATCTATCAGATTTTATTAGAATTATAGTTTTCCAAATGGGAACTAGAATGTGTGATTTTCTAATGCTAAACAATAGCAATATTAGAAGTACAGAAAGTGCACAAAACAGTAAACATTGATCAAATATTAAATTACTGCATGCAAAGTGCTAGTTAATCATAAATCTGTAGGGATAGACAGAAGAAAAAAATAAAAAGGTTTAAAAGAAAAAAGGCAAGACTACCTTATCTTTCAAAGAATGCTACATCTACTCATTAGAGACAATCAGTTAAATATCTGTCTTCAGTAGTCTACTGGCTAACCCTGACTTGGACACCTAATTTTTATATATCTAATAGTGGTTAAAACAAATTTCATCAGACAGTGTGGAACCACTAAGCTATACAAACTTATGTTAAATCTACAGTCATCATCATTGTTGAAAGGGATATAATATTTCCTTTATTACATAATGATATGTCAATATTAATCAAAATATTAATAACATTTTATTAATATGAAAATGGCCAAATGTATCAAAAGGTTTGATGTACGGTTAGAATATGTTTACAATGGGAGTGTACAGTATTTGGGCAACTATAATAATTTAAACAATTTTATGCAAACCAGGAGGAACTAACAGAAAGAGAACACCTCAGGAATGAAATGGCGCTCGACCACAGTGGGGGGGAGACTCAACAAGAACCATTATGCCAAAGAGGCAGTGAATTAACTACTCACAACTGGTTGTACCCAAGTGTGGAGTGCTTTTGCTGTGTATTAGAGGCTTTGGGGTGCTCTCATGCGGCAGGCATGGCAGGTTGCTGGCAGGAACACCACGCGGTTGTTGATGGCTGGTCTGGCTTCAGCAGATGGCGGGCTGTTAACAACGCTATCGTGATGGGCACTTGCTTTGTCCTGGGGAAACTGAGGCATGGCAAAATCCTGGCCGCAAGGGGAATCTGGCTTGGCTTTGACTCCTAAGCTTGTGGCTTCTCTCGTGGCTTGCAGTTTGCACGCTCATGGCTTTATCCCAGACGCTGTACTGAGCAACTCGAGGCTGTGCAACTTGAGGCAGTTTCAAGCCAGACAAGGTAGGTTCAAGGCAGGTTCAAGCATGCAAGGCTTCAGCAAGGCTAAGCAAGGCCTGAGCAAGGCCTGAATAAGGCAAAAGCAAGGCAAAAGCAAAGCAAAAGCAAGGTACAGGCAGCTAGAAATCAGCCTGGATAGAAATCTTGCCTGAGATTGATTGGACCAATAGGGCAGGAAACCAGCACATAGCTACCTAATGGGAAGGGGTTCTGTCAGTCTGTGGTCAGAACACATGCCCTTACCACAGATACAAGGTTGTTTTCCAGGCACACATGGTCCTGTCCCCTTTGTTCCTTTTCCTGCGTTACCCTACATTCATGAATTCTACCATATTCTTTGTCATTTCTAACATTCTATAACATGTTCTGTCATAATGAGCACAAATTCTGTTATCTTTGGGGAGACCAGAACACAGGCATTAAAACCCTACCCTTACAATTACTCTATCTGGCTACAATATATACCTAGAAACAGACATTCTTCTGTTAACCTGTGTTCAGAAAAAAATCTGCAGCAGCAACTGATTAAAAAGGGACTCTTTTAAATTGTTGAAATGAAAAATTCCTCTGCAAATGCAAATATTCAGCAGCTATAGTTCTAGCACACTGTAGCAGTCTCCTGCTTATAACCCAACACATTGACATTCAATAAACAGTGTTGCATAAAATTTCATTTCCCTGTGGGGAAATTTTAAACTTACTTTATTATTCTTTGGAATATTTTAAATGAGAAAAAAATGAAGATAAACTACAATTGACCCTAGGCATTATAAATGCCATTAAGGCTCTCGCTCTGTTAGGCCCATCTGTTGCTTTTCAGGCCAACTATTCATTAACCTTATTAGCACCAGCCCCTATAGCCTTGGGTTGACATTTCCCCAGTTAATATGGAAGGCCCATTTCCTAGCACACACAATGAAGCTGATTAAAGAATGTGTATGAATTGTGTAATAGGTGCAGTAGAATAAAGAAATAATTGATCTGTTTTTTCCAGATTTGACATACAGTTCCTTTCTGTGGACTTCTAGGGGACTGCAGTTTTCTTATATGTTAATATGTAGTTTTGCACAGCTACTGTTCTAATCAAATCAGCAGAAAGTTAGTCTTCATGGCAATCTCTATATGTTGCAGCAATATAAATCCAGCTGGTACACTATCAAATTTTGTACTAGGTTTACTGATAAGCCAAAACAACCCAGCAAACATATTAATTTAACTGATTTACTCAGCAGCTGAAAATTATGTGAATGCATAAACTATTTATTATGCTTTACCATAGATATGAAGACACAGTAAGGTGAATTGCACAGTAAGGTGAAGTGCTTCTTCATGCTGGCCATTCATGCAATTTTTAATTCCCACCAAAAATATTGTGAGCAATTTAATTTGCAGAATTAGTTTAGAGGAAGTGTTTTTCTCTCTCCTAGGGGTATTTTGCTGGATATTGCAGGCTTAGACAAAATTCCATAGATTTCTGAACCTGCACACACTAAACCAAACATTTCAGAAATCAAAGAAACATGAATTCATTCCATGTTATTAGTTTGGTGGCAACAGCTGACATTATTTCACACACTAAAAAGAAATTATGAAATCTTTTTGCCAAGAGTTTGCTCTCAATTTTTTTTTTCTGAAAAGCCCAAGAGTGAAACTAAATGGGAACTAGTTAATTAAACTAGAGGGGGACAGTTCAGCAGCATTTCTCATCATCCCTATCCATTTGACACTTCTGATTCTTCCTGTATCTATGGCAATACAAGGTAATTTCCAGATAATTTTTTCCCATAAGTGAAATGTCAGGATAATTTATAGAGGTGCCCTATTCTTCCTGAATAGATTATTTAGTTAGGAGCAAGCCTTTTAGGGTTTTAAAGCAAAAATTAAGAGTACCTTTCCTAAAAACATCCAATTCAGCAATGCAATTAATTAAATGTAAGTTCTGACCTACAGAAACTACTATAAGTACTGCAGGTAGAACATACTGGAAAACATACACTTGCTCAAACATTTTACTTCAGGGATGTATTTATCAAGTATTCTACCTCTATTAATCATTATGTGTGTCTTTTCTTGTGAAGTTATCTGTCTCTGCCATACCTGACCTAAGCCTATATGAGACACAGCCTCTCTTTTTACAACTGAGTCTTTTTTGACCACTAACAGCCCAGCATTAACTGACTTGCAGAGTAAACAAACAAAACCAACCCAACCATGTTTTTCAGTGGGAAAATGTGCAGGAACTTTTAGTGGTTTTGGAGCACATGGAGTCCACTGAGTGTCTTGCATAAGAGTGTTTCACTGATGTCACCTGTGTACATCTCTTCCCACTGTCATCACTGGGATGATCTTTCTCAGGTCAGCATCTTGACTTCTCCACACCTGAAGACTGAACATGCACCTTTGTGCCCTTGAAAAAATGGTAATATTTATAAGTGTAAAGTGAATAGAATAGAATAGAATAGAATAGAATAGAATAGAATAGAATAGAATAGAATAGAATAGACCAGACCAGGTTGGAAGAGACCTTCAAGATCATCATGACCAACCCATCATCCAACACTACCTAATCAACTAAACAATGCAACCAAGCACCCTATCAAGTCTCCTCCTAAACACCTCCAATGATGGTGACTCCACCACCTCCCTGGGCAGCCCATTCCAATGGACAGTCACCCTCTCTGTGTAGAATTTCTTCCTAACATCCAGTCAGAACCTCCCCTGGCATAGCTTGAGTAACTAAAATGTTATAGGAGATATTTTGAAATAGTGTTTTAACATAAGTAAGGAAAAGCAGTTCCTATTGGAATTTCCAGCAGTAATGGATAAATCTTAAAGATGTGGTTTGAGGCTGATAAACACTTCAAAGTTTGAGTGCCTATCTGAATGTTTTTTACTAAAAAACCTAATAATTTGCTTGGAAATTTAGGAAAATAATCTGGGGTTTGAGGTGTGGCTAGTAGATACAGCTGAAGATGCTCAAAGATAATCAGTAAGTATGAGGTCTGAAAACAAATAAAAAACTAAATGTATACAAAACTCAGGAACACTTCTGATTTGATTTAGGAAATAAGAAATCGATTGACTCATATGTCATAACTATTAATTGTTTATAGCAAGTTATTTTGTTGACAGCCAGCTGAACATGAGCCAGCAGTGTGCCCAGGTGGCCAAGAAGGCACATGGCATCCTGGCCTGCATCAGAAATAGTGTGGCCAGCAGGAACAGGGAGGTCACTCTGCCCCTGTACTCAGCACTGGTTCGGCCACACCTTGAGTACTGTGTCCAGTTCTGGGCTCCTCAATTTAAAAAGGACACTGAGACTCTTGAATATGTCCGGAGAAGGGCAATGAGGCTGAGGAGGGGTCTTGAGCACATCCCTATGAGGAAAAGCTGAGGGACCTGGGGTTATTTAGCTTGGAGAAGAGGAGGCTCGTGGTGACCTTATTGCTCTCTACAACTCCCCGAAAGAAGGTTGTAGACAGGTGGGGGTTGGTTTCTTCTCCCAGGCAACCAGCACCAGCACAAGAGGACACATTCTCAAGCTATGCCAGGGGAACTTTAGGCTTGAGGTGAGGAGAAAGTTCTTCACAGAGAGAGTAATTGCCCTTTGGAATGTGCTGCCCAGGGAGGTGGTGGAGTCAGTGTCCCTGGAGATGATCAAAAAAGGATTGGACGCGGCACTTGAAGCCATGGTGTTAGGTATTAGGTAATAGGTTGGACTTGATGATTTCTGAGGTCTTTTCCAACCTGGTTGATTCTATGGTTCTATGATTCTATAATTTGTTAGTAGTGAAAGAAAAATCACATGTTAAAAAAAAAGTCTTTCTTAGTTTTTCAGTGAAACATAAAGGGAGATGAACAGAAAGGTTTCTGTCTGCGTCTCTGCCTTCATTCCTCTACAGAGTGCTGAGCTACAGCAGGAGCTTTGTAATAGATAAACTTGCCCAGTTCTGGTGTCACAGATGTTTTCATAAGTGCTTTGACTCCTAGAAATGCAAGTCTGGAGATAACTATACACGCTTCCTCATCCTAACAGAACAGGACATTACCCAGAAATCATGAAGCAAGCTTCATGTGAGATTTCATATAAAAATATAAGGTACCAGAAAAAGGTTCACACCTAAGAAGCTATTGTCCTTTTTTTTTTTTCCAATGCAATTTTATTTCCTTTTTTCCCTGCATATGCAGCTCTTCCAGATTATTTCGCTGTGACAGTGCATTTATCAATTTGCTGGCATGAAGTTTGTGCTTTCCCTTAACTTGCATAATGCTACCTCACAATCCAGGTCCTAATTTAAAATGAGATTTCTGTTAGAAAGCCTTGTGCATACAGAAGAAAAGGCTCTGTGCCTTAGCCTTTGTAAGTGAACAAAGATAATATATAGAAAGTATGACAAAATAGGCATTCTTATCCCTGTTTTCAAATGAAATTTTCTTGTTCTGCAGTCCTTTGTTCTCCACCAGATTCTTCAAGCACAAAACACCAGTCAGCCAATTCTTGTTAGTCCTGTTAAAAATTACCTAGCTAAGTATTCAGAATATCACATTGTTTGTTTTTCCCCTAAACAACTAGAAAAATAGTCTGTTAATTTCTTCCAACAAATGAAAGGAAAAGCACAGTAATCATGGTTCTATTTGAAAAGATTTGTTCACAGAGTTCTCACTCCACTGGAGTCCAGTTATTTTCTTTAGGGTATTGGAAGTTCATCTCATATCCAGCAGAATTTAATACACATTTCTTAAATAATCTATTTGAACGTGTGTTATTCAAATACTAAAAAAGCTCATTCCATCTGGAAAAGGGGGAGGGCATGGCTCTCAATCATAAAGAAACTAAAGAGATGGACTGTCAAGGTTTTAAATGTACGGGGAGAGAGCAGGTGAGTTTGTATTGCTGATAGCAAAAAAAGCAACCCAGTACAACCATAAAGCCCTTCTTGTGAGCTTATGTAAATTGAAGAATGCCCTCACTGTCAGCAGGTATATTATTTCGAAAAAGACAGACAACTGTGTTAATCTCCCTTCTGCTTAATCCCTGTCTCTCCACAAATCATCATGTCGACAGTTTAAACAGATTTAGATGTGACTGAAATCAAGAAAAGGAGATAGTCTTAGGATGCTGGGGCTAATGCAGGCCTCTAAGAGGTAATTTTGTTTGTGGTAGAGAGAGAGTGAGGGAGAGAGTAAATCTAACAAATCTAACAAAGCAACCCTCTGGCCCAGCCCTAAGGATCAAATCCAATTCTACCAAGATACACATTAAGCCTTGTCTATCACAGCTTTGCCCTTGAAAAGGGAAATAATGATGAGATTCACCTCGTTGTGCTTGTCTCTGGAGAGAGGAGACAGAAGACATTTAAAGAACCCACACTATTGCTCATTTTTAATACTTTTTATTATTTAATTCTTATTATCTTAGAGTATTTTATTCAGCTAGTTGCTGTCCCTTAAATAAGGAGCAATAACCACCAGAGTAACAGAAGCAGTCAATAATAAAGCAAGCATTGGTCAGAGGAACAGTGGCTCATACATTATGCATCTTGACCAAATTATTTGTTGCAAACTTTGGCTTTTGTACTTCTTTTAGGTGAAAAGGACCAATTTCTACCTGCTGCTCTACTGAAAAATCATTGTGGAAAATGTTCTCAAAAGACTGCTGTGAACTGAAAGAAAAAAAAAAAAAAAAAAAAAAACAAAAACCACAACAGTACAACACTGAATATTTAATCATTTTCTGATTGTACAAAAGTTAGATTCACTCACATTCCTTCTGTGCCTGGACCAGACCTTTAGCACTATTTTCAGCATTAATAGTAAAGTTTTAGATAAAAGAAGTCCTTTTTCAATAGGGATTACTAGCATGCCACTCTAAGTTTCTGATGCAGAAATTCTATCATTTAATCACTTTAGCTTTAACTCTTATCTGATCAAATTAGCATTTGCAAGACTACACCTAAAAGTAACAAAAATAGACTTCAGAATAATCTTCAGTGCAATGAAAATTATAATTACCTAGGTGTTCTGCATGATCACAGCTTGCAATTCTGTGTCTTAGAAGAGAACTAGAAAATTAATTAGTTAATGTTAGTGATACTCTTTGAAGATGAATAGCTATATGAAAGCACTGAGAATCATTACAGTTATTAGACAGCACAATTAACAACTACAGGGGGTGCCACTGTTTGCAGTTCCCTGGGCCAGCTCCCCATAGTCTAGCTGATGGGATGAGGGGCAAGAGAAAGTAAAAGTGGGCAGATCATCGGTACACAAGACTGCAGGGCCCTTTGGGAGTGACCAAAAAGGTGCAGGCTTCTGCATCCAGCAGTGGCCAGGAGCCATTCTCCTGCCTAAGGAGAAGTACAGAGGGAAAAGGTAGGAACTCATCACAATATGGAAAATTGAGTTTGCATTTCGAATCTTTTTGTAGCCTCCACGGAAACCTTCCTACTCAACTTCAGCATAAACTGTTTCTGAGAAAGGCTTCTAGGTTTCTAAATTAGCTCTTAAATGACAAAAATAAGGGGGGGGGGGGGGCAACAGACGGATGGACACACACAAAAAAAAAAAAACCACAAACCAAAAACCAAAAAGCAAAACAATGAACGAAACAAAAAAGGGCCCAACACCCAAACAAAGTCAAAGTAGCTCTGACCTATTCTATATGCAGTAGTTCACTCCCTGGGCCATGAAAGTGCTTCTTTTAGCAGGCACAGACAATTACTGCGCTGTACTTTAGCACTTTTATCTGATTGCAGCTACTCGTTCGTTGTATCCTTTGAAGTAAGTTTTCATGCTATTCAAATATGGTACTATGTGGCAATGGCAACCTAGAAATTTATTTTATGTGGATTAAACTGAGTGTGCAACATCTGCTGCAGATTTCTTTCCCAGCCAAGTTTTGTTTTTACTTTACAATTTTTTTTAATTTCTTAAATGTTTTTAGATCATAGGAATGGAAGAGCTAAGGAAGTACAGGATGTAATATTCAAATTACATACAATAATATTAGCATATAATTCAGAGAGAACAAATTGACAAATTTAGGTTCCTCTTCTACATTGTGAGCCACCTTTCCTGGAACTATTCATAATTTAGACATATTAGAAGCATCCTTAACTGTGGTATTTTATGAACTGTTGAATATTCATAATTTGAACTATACTCTTTCTTAAGGTTGCTCAAAGGAGCTACATAGTGAAAATTCTATTCACTGATTGCTTCACTGTTCTCAGAAAATTGCTTGTGTTTGCAAAATCAGAAATGAGCTTTTGCTAATACTTTCACACCACTTTTAAAATTTGCTTCATAGAAACACATTGTTCAATTAATTACTTTGCCTGGGTACATGCAACAATACTCTAACATTATTCTGCAGGTAAAAATTATTGTGCCTGGTGGCAAGTTTAAACTACATTTTTCCACAATCCCTTTGAACTTTTACTGATTTTTTTTATGTGAACAATTAGTAGCTGTTTATAGTTTAAGTGGATTTCTTTCCAAAAGCATTAAAGTTATGAATAATTCTTCATATGTGTTTAGCAGGCTAGTGTTTCAGTCACTGTACACACAAAAGGCATTGAAAATCAGCAATGGCCAAAGATGCAGATGCCATAAACAGAGAAAAATCACCCTAGCAAGAGGAAACAGTTTAAAAATGTCTAGATAATTTAGTGATAATTAAATACAGTATAAGAAATAAACCAAATTACCTGACTGGAAACACAGAAGAAAGCTGTGACAATCCTATAGTTCTGAGCTAATTCTCTAAAGGAATTGCCTCTGCAGAGATATACAGTGCTCCATACTGTGCACTGGGGAACAATCAAGGGTTGTGGTCACCTTGCGTTGCCTATGGTAAACACAACTTCATCAGAAACTAAAGAACAGGGCCAGAGATGTCTGCAGTGGCTAAGCCATTGCAAGCTTTATAGAACCAGCTGCACTTCATAACAGTAGCAGTAGATGAGAATGCCCTTTTGGGGCCATTAGCCATCTTTTTTGCTTAGATGTTACATTTATAGCTGGATACCGGGTGTGAACAGATTAATAATGCATCTTTCCAAATGCAAACAATAAAGGAGCTGCCTCTAGCTCAGGACTGAGGTGCAAAAGCACAGCAATATTACGAAATCTGATCAGTCGCTGCTCATGCTGCCTTCTCAGCTCTGAAAACTAGGCTTCATTAAAGGGAGGGCAAGAGCTGTGACAAGCAGAAGGTGTGCACTCTGTATTATCTAGTGGCACTGTCAGGCCCATTCCATGTAGCAATAAGATTTTGAACTCCTTTGCTAACCTTTATGTTAGGCTTATAAAGTACAGCATTCACTGAAGGAGGATCAGAAGAAAATGGTCTGAAAGGTAAAAAACATATTAGAGAAGGTGTTGCTTAAATATGGATACTATTCACATGTTACCCGGATGTGATCACAACTTAATAACACATATGTCATCATCTTTATTTAATGCCTTTGTATTATTTGATATTGCAGTGCAATCTTAGCCTAACAAGTAAGAACAAATAAAGGCAGTAGGCTGGATGCTGCAATATCAACCCTTCAAGTTAAATTCTTTATTACTGTCCTTGCCTGGTACTGACTTCTTCAGGGCTGTTATATTTTATGTACTAAGTGCAACTATGTGTTAGCTGAAATTTAACTTGTCATGCCTCGGGCCCGGACTGCTTTATATTTTATGAAAATGTTAATTGCTTAGCAGCTATGTTCTTCCATTTTTTAATTAAACATTTTCCTAGGAAAATTCTTATTCTTGCAGTATGTCCCTTATTGAATCTTTTTAAATTACCTCCTTGAAGTAAAAGAAATATATTCTTTCTGGCTTTTTCCTTTTTCTCATATTCCTAAATTTTTATTTCTAAATTTTTATTTTGCTGTTCTGCTATCTAGATAGTACCAATGGAAGGAAACAATCATCTTAAAGCTTTTATGTTCAGCTCAATTTTTGGATGAATTTTTTGTGTGGTGCCTAGAGTAGGACAGTACTGTTCTGCTGTACTCCCTTTTCAGCTTTAGAGATCCATCTCCACCTATTCCCCAGCAGTCAGGAGACTCTTTGCAGTAAGTATTAGGAAGGCCTATACATGCTGTTTTTATTGGTCTGGTTATGCAAATATCTTTATATAAGTAAATTTTAATGAAAGTAAGCCTGTTTCCAGTATCTCTTTGAAAACTTCATGCTTTTATTCATTAGACCGTAGCACTCAAAGAAAAATAAGAGAATGCTATCTAGAAAGTCAAGTGATTATGCAATGAGCATATCACAATTTACTGTGAAGGATTTTCTGAGTTTGACAAGTGACACAACTAAATGTAGGCTGCAGAACTCCCTCCACTCCCACCAAAGTCCAGGTGCTCCACCTAAAATATTCATGCTTCAGACAAGTCACTGCTGCTTTCAAGCCACATGCAGAAATATAACCAAACCATACACATGTGCTCCAGGAAGACACATTCCCTTAGTATTTCCAAGGTTATGCACACAAAGTATCATCTTGAGAAGTCAACTAATTCTACAGATGGGAAAAATTATGCCAGAATGTTCCTGTATAATAACATTCCACAGAAGAAAGAGGGCCTGAGTGGAAGGCGAAGAATATCACTTGCACTGAAATACATGTTCAAGACAGGAATTGTCAGGTTTCTTTTGTGTGATCCTCCCAGTGGCTCTCAAGCACTGCACTGGAAACATTATTCATTAGCATGTCACAGAAATGGGAAAGAAGGCTGAGATCAAATTAATCCAGGTTTTCTGCACTAACCACAGAATGTAGCAACAGCTCAATTCAGTTTCATAGTTAAAGAGGTTAAGAGAAAGGGCTCCTTCCTCTTGTGTGTGATAGCAAAGACCTAACTTCATGATCATGATCTTCATGATCATTTTCTACGTCCTAACAAAGTGATAGAAGTAATTTCAGTTGATTACTATTCTTGATGTAATGTTCTTAGGCTATTGAAAGACCTTTGACTTCACACATTTTGCTTACAAAATTAGAGCAACACAAAGCCAATATGAAACCTATCAAAGGATTAAAACTGGCTGATAATCTCATAAACTGGTAGAAGCAGCTCCTACCTTCAAGAATCTACCTCACTGCTAGCTGTTTGGTTCTCTTGGCTCATTTTATATGCCCCAGAGACAAACTTCTCCAGATGGCAAATATCACAGAACCACAGAATGTTAGGGCTTGCTCATCTAGTCCAATGCCTCTGCCAGAGCAGGATCACCTAGAATAGATCAAACAGGAATGCCTCCAGGCAGGTTTTGAATATCTCCACAGAAGGAGACTGGGCAGCCTGTTACAGTGTTCCATCACTCTCACAGTGAAAAAAATTTTCCTCAGGTTTCCATGGAACTTCCTGTGCTTCAGCTTCCACCCATTGCCCCTTGTGCTGTCATTGGGCATCACTGAGAAGAGCCTAACTCCATCCTCTTGGCACTCACCCATTACACATTTAAAAACATGAATGAGGTCACCCCTTAGTCTCCTCCTCTCCAAGCTAGGGCCCCAGCTCCCTCAATCTCTCCTCATAAGGAAGATGTTCTACACCCTTAATCATTTTTGTGGCTCTGCATTGAAGAGAACTTCTCTTAATCTCTTAATCACACCTCTTCTAATACACCCCAGAATGTTGTTGGCCTTCTTGGCCACAAGGGCATATTGCTGGCTCGTGGTCAACCTTCCATCCACTAGGACCACCAGGTCCTTTTCCCCTTCACTGCTCTCCAGCAGCTCAGTCCCCAACCTATACCGATACATGGGGTTGATCTTTCCCAGGTGCAAGACTCTACACTTGTCCTTCTTGAATTTCATTACATTTCTCCCTGTCCGAAAATGTAACTTGCATGCTCAGAAGCAGCCTTGGAAATAGCCCACTACCACAGTTCTGTAAGGAATTTTGGGAGACTGGTAAGTAAGATAACAGAAATCATAATCCCTGAGAAAGAAAAAGTACAAGGAGTAATATCATATGTATCAAGTGTGAATAGCTGTTAGTTTCTGAACATATGTTGTGTGATACACCCACTACTACACAGAAGTATTTCTAGAGATCATAACAATACATGAGAAAAGCAACCATAAGGACACTAGTACTAAGGTTGGATTACTTTTACTTGCTAAAATGTGCACCATGGTGAACAATCAGTATGGCCTTGAGTATTTTTAACACATTTAGTAAGGTTAAATGCAGCCATACTTATAGAAGGATCTCTTTTGTATTCTTTATATAAGACCATAGGCTTTAAGAGGCCGAATCAGCTAAACACAACCTCCAAATGAAAGAGTGTGATGAAAATCAGTCACATAAACCCTGTTTGAATAAACAGAGTATTTTTCAGAACAGAGGAGATATCTGTATGGGATGTTGTACTTTCCAGCACCAAGACCTCTGATATTAGAAAGGTGTTAGTATAGAAAATATTTATAGAATATGTATTGATCAGAAAATATTTCTCACAATACATGCACTTGAGTAACTAGTTCATTCAGTCTGCCTTAATAAAGGGAAGGTTAGGGGATTGCCTGCCCAAAGCGTCCGTGCCTACATGACAAATAGGCACTTCCTAATAGAAGACTCATCAGTCCAGCAGGTAATTCTGTAATGAGATCAAATGATCTGGATGAAGCAAGCCAAATTCAGATCGACTATAGAACACTACATTTAAAGAATAATATAACATTAAAATAATTTGCTACTGATTATGGCAGACTTATCTCTGGACACACTTTCAACAAGATTGGTTATTTTTCTAAGTGGAACACTGTAGTTCATATGGGAATTAATTCAAAAATCTCCAATGGAATGTGCTATGCAGGGGATCACAGTAAATGATCACAATGGTTCCTTCTGGCTTTTATGTAATCTGTGAGTCTCTGAACTTGGTTCAATAAAATGGGTACTGCTTCCTAGCTGCAGGCACACCAGAAAATGGACCAAGTTTTCTTCCCTTCCCACCACTGACATATAAATCTCACATTCAAAACACCTGACAAACAGTCCACTGAAACAAATATTCCTCTTGATATAGGTGGCTGGTCCATTACTCTGACAAATCTGTGTTTAATGTTTTATATTTAGGAATCTTGGGCCAGAATGAAAAGAAAATTTAAGTACAACCTGAAGGGAGGTTGCAACCAGGTGGAGGTTGGTCTCTTCTCCCAGGCAACCATCACCAGAACAAGAGGACACAGTCTCAAGCTGTGCCAGGGGAGGTTTAGGCTGCATGTTGAGAAGAAGTTCTTCATAGAAAGAGTGACTGGCCATTGGAATGGGCTGCTCAAGGAGGTAGTGGAGTCATCACCACTGGAGGTGTTTAGAAAGAGTCTGGATGGGGCACTTGGTGCCATGGTTTAGTTGATTAGATAGTGTTGGATGATAGGTTGGACTCCATGTGCTCAAAGGTCTTTTCCAACCTGATTAATTCTATTCTATTCTATTCTATTCTATTCTATTCTATTCTATTCTATTCTATTCTATTCTATTCTATTCTATTCTACATAAGAGGCAGTCTTCGGGGATAGGACACAGCTCACCACTGACTGGTAGTCTTTTCCAAACCCAAGAAATTCACTGGTTATTTAAACAGACCTTCTAGCTTTCTGCAGTTAATACATGTTATTGCTTTATGCTCAATCAGATAAGCAAAAACTTTCCAAACAGATGGCTTACATGTGCCACCACAGGTACCATCACCAATCAATTCCTGCTCATCTAAAGATGTGGCTGTAGGGAAGAAATTCCTTCTAGATGCAGTCTGTCAGCAATAACAACAACTCTTCTGCTGAAGAGGAAGATGTCTCATTTCTGCAATACATGTGAGAATCAAAGAAGAGATACCTTGGAGAGCAATGAAAGTTGTGGTGTACTGAGCACTCTAAATTCAAAGCCATAAAACTCAAGTCTGTCCAGTATGTACTAATGTGTGCCTGCAGCAATCAAATGAGAAACTGAGAAAGCCTAATGAGTCTTTGAAAGTTGTATAAGGACAACAGTGTGTGAGTACAGGTGTGTGCTGCAACTTTTCTGCTCAGTTCAAAGATAATGTTCACTGGCATGATGAAGGGAAGCAGCAGCTAGGAAAGTGAGGAATCCACTCAGTGTTTACCATACCAACATCACAATGCCGGCTGATGCTGATGAAGATGGAACCAAAATAAACAAGAAAGCATCTAGTCATCACAAGAAAGCAAGCATAAGAGAAGTAATGTGCTAAAGACGTATCTCCCCAAAAGCGGTGTTCAGTTTTGACACTTGAGGTTCACCTTAGCAGCCAGTTGAGGAAACATACTGGTTGACCAAATCCTTTCAGTTCAGGTCACTTTTTACAGACCTCAGTAAAAACAAAACAACAAAACAAAACGTGATCTTGAATCACTGACATGAAAAAGTAAAAGCTGGAAACTGTGCTGTTTATTGCTTTTCTCATACTATAAGAAGCTGCTCTTAAGCTGTTTGACTGGATGGATGGATGGATGGATGGATGGATGGATGGATGGATGGATGGATGGATAAAGAAAGATAATGTATGTGTGCATAGGTAGATGCACACACAGAGCTTTCATGTGTGTAGAAGTGTGTGTGTGTGTGTGTATATATATCAAAAGCTGCTACAGACAAAGCTTAGCTCAGGTGGATCTCTGGGGAGTGCATTCAAAAAGAAAGAGAAGAAAAAAAAAGTGCTCCAATGAGAAAACTTTTGAGCACCCTGAAGTTAGTTGACAAATATCCATTTCAAATAGATGCAAACACTGCAGCATGTAGGAATGGTAGACAGTTGTGAGAAAACAGATCATTTTGCAGTAGTAAGAAAATCTGATGCTGTGCAGTAGCTAAGGTAACATTTCTGAATTTAAGAATCAAAACAAAGAACTTCCAAAACACAGGAATTAAATAGATGCAGTGAAGCATACATGACTTATTAAGTCAGTCACAACATTTCTGTTTTATGCTGATATTCTAACCACAAAGTTCTGATTTTTAAACAAAGCTCCCAGTCTCATGCAGGGTTAGCCTAGATTTTAAATTCTGATAGAAGCAGTTTTGTGTGTTAGAGAAAACTCAATAGATGGAAAATAGATTGTTTTTCTTCAGTGATTATTTTATTCCACAGATCACGGAGTTGCTAAAGGCAGTGGGACGCTCCCCTGTGGTTCTTTCTGCTTGGTATTTGTCAAGTGAGTTGCAGAATTGTTCATCCGGTACTAATAAACAATCTCATTAATGCTGTCTGAGCCCTGCTGCCTGCTCCAGCAAATCTGTCCAAACCTTCATAGACTAGTCACCTTTGCTACAACACACTCTCCCTTGTGTGCTGGGAGAACTCCTCCTCTCTGCTGTATTCCTTATCTCCATAACGATCTCTTCCTGGTCCCAGTCATTAAATTAACATTAAAAGAATGATGTAGAGAAACTCACATTCCAATTTCACAGGTGTGTATGCTTTCACAAATTACAATGCACTATGTAATAAAAAACGTGATCTGGGGGACTGATAATTTTTCATCTCCCTGTTTTCATGGACTTTTTTTAGCCATGCAAACAGTCCATTAAAACTAGAGAGAAAGCTGATTTACAAGTCCCATTTAAGGTTAACTCATGTCTTAGTCCTCTAGGAAAAGCAGGTTAGTTTTCTCTGCTAGAGCTTAGCACCTCCAAACGCAAATAGTCTCAGGACTCATTTCTGTAGTCTGATTAGACACTCCTCAACCTGGCAAAACCTTGTCCACATGGACAAATTTTGTGTGCTGGGTCCCCAGACATTTCTACTCTAGATTGAAGGAAAGTGAAATAATAAATAGTTTTCTGGAGAAGGTCCCTTGACTACAGAGACATCTAAAACTTTTTGTGTCTGAATAGAGAGCTAGGCAGGTAACCAGTTCCATTTTTCTAAGGTAAATATTTTTGCTTTGAGAGCGCAAAAATTTTAGTCTGGCTTTTTAATACTCAGTTATTTTTTTCATTGTATGTGAAGCCTGTATTTACAGAGTACTTGTGCAATAGACTTACAGATAAAAAATATATTTATCTGAGGTGTGAGAAGAGGAATAATTAAGGACAAAATGACAAGCTAGACTACCCTTATAAAAGAAGGTCTACAGATGTGAAAGTATTGAAATAAGTGTTCAGAGCATCTATACAACTCAAATATAAGACTTGACTGCTTTGAAACCTTCAGAGTGAGGAAACTCAACAATAAGAAACACGAAAATAACAAGAGGTCATTACAGAGAATATATCTGTACATCCAGAAATCTCAGCTCCTGCTTTGAGAGCTGACCTACACACAAAACATCGAGATTTCTTTTGAGATCAGGGGAAGGCATTCATGTGTGTACATGTCATATCATCCCTCTGGTTAGCCTTTTTGGGTACTGAAATTTCAGAATCATTCTCTTACAGAACTGTAAGGACAGAGAGTCACTCTTTTCTGAGAACTGAGATAGAGTGAATTCACAAATGTGATAGTTCTTTCTAAAGGAGTATGAAAATAACTGTTTGATGCAGAGATATGTAGTAGTTTTCCCTCCAAACATTGCTCAGAGCATCCAGGGCATCTGGATTTTTTAGGTCTGCACAGATTTATTCATAAATATCAAGAAACCTAATTTATTTTATTCTTTGTAAAATACGCTTATTAATTTACCAACATTAAAAGGGGGAAAGGAAGATGATTCTTTACCATTAGATTCAGTTGCTTCTTTGAAACTGAAAAGCAGAGGTTTTTAAGCGGGCTGAATTCCATTAATGTAATTTCATAAAGCTTCTTCCAGCATTCCCACCTGAAACTCTGCATCCTAACTGGTACAGCAAACCAAACAGCTATCATGTGAGAGTGACAGTCACTGCCTAGGTCCACCATGCAAGACAAGTGAAATAGGAGAGGTCTCATATTCTGTTGTTCCTGCTTTCTAACAGTATTTTGTTTACTAGAAATATTTTTTTTAAAAAAAAAAATCAGTTGTGTTTTAAAGGAGTAACCACAAATGTAAATATTTCCAGGCATTAGTTCTCAATGAACACATCTCCTTGGCATTCTCTCCTTGAATTCTAAATGTCTATGAAGTCCATGACACACACAACAAACCTCTGGAACGCAGTTCTGCATTCTTAACCTAATTAGATACCTCTAGTATAACTTGGTGAATAACTGACCACATTTTTAAATACATGTATACATCACCAAATCATGGAACAGGTACAAGGAGTACCATCTATAAAGCACAAAAATAAATGCAATTTTAAAAGTTTGTTCTCAATCTGTTTGTTTCAATTGCCTCTATAAGCAAAATAGAACATTGCAGAAGGGATCAATAAAGCAGTTTTGCTTTTGTTTTTATGGATTCATTAGCCATCAAGATGAATAATCTCAATGCATGATTATGCTGAGTGTGAATAATCAGTCAGCTAAACTATTTCAACAAAGCCTAAGCCATAACACTACCAAATGGAGACAGAAATTAAGATTTATCAACAAATAAAACCAATTTTTTGCTCACACAATTTTCTTGTTACTGTCCTTGTCCATTTTCTCTCTCACCATTCCTGCTCATTTTGCAAAGTCCAGTTGTGTTTTATCACTTTCTTATTTTCATATTTTGTCTTTTTTTAACTTATTTTGCTTCTTTTCATAATATCACCTCTAAGCCTTTTATTTTTTGCTTTGCAATTCCAGTTTAAAGGACTTCCTACATTCATCTCTTTTCTATATAGTGATTTGTCTGATTTCTGCCATCTCCTGTTTAAATTTTCTAGCCAATTTTGTATTCTGAACCTGCACTTCAAGTATTTATTTTTCACTTTTTTTAAACTGAATTACATTTGCCTATGGTTATGTTACATGGTTCTGCTTCCTATTTTTTAATTCTGATAGACATTAGCAATGTATCACAAATGAGTTCACATGAAAAACACTTCCTAAGGGGAAAAAAAAAAAAAAAAGAAAAAAGAAAAAGGAGGAAGAAAAAACAACAATAAAATCTCAGATAAGAAAGTCATAATTTTGTATGTTCAATATAAATATTTTCAGCATATGATTCTATGATTTAGCAACTGAAGGGAGGATCTCGACTTTACTGTGTTAAATGTCAGCAATTTAAAATAAGATTGTGTTACTTTACTTACACATATGTGCCTGTATTTCCATCAGTTCTGGATTTGCACATGCATGACCTTGATGACAGAAAGATGCAGGTCTACACTGTGTATCAGAGACTAACACATAGCTCCCTGGTTTTGCAGTGACTGACACATTTCAGTGAGGTGACATGCAGGCAAAACAGCTCAGGTCTGGAAGCAGTAAAACTTGTGGGCAGTGCTGCATCCAATTAGATGAGCCCAGTCTCCCTTGATTGAGCTACAGAATAACACAGCTATGTTTCATTCCTGGCTTGCATGATCTGCTCCAGTTCCAGTCTCTCTTCCACTGCTGGAAGGCTCATCCAAGTCAAGTCTGCCCATACTCATGACACAACTGGGCTCTTAAAATGACAAAAGACAACTTTCCTTGTGCTCTTTGGCAACATGGTTATGATTTTGCAATATTTTATTCATGTTTAGTTAGGTGCTAAGTATATATGTATATTTGTTTGTTTACTGTTGCTCTGTAGCATGAATTTCCAAGAACTCTGAGAAATACTTGAACTCTAAAATAAGGAGGTCTGGGTAATGAGGAACCTATCAGAACTGTATTGCATTCTACCTGGAGAATTATCACTGGGATACCAAGGCTTGAAAAAAATGCAGGCGTTGAAAGAGTCTGTGTCTGCAGAAGACTCCAAAATTCTCCTGATAAATATCTAACAAGCTTTAGGTGCCTATGAAAGGTTATCCACATACAAGCAGCATATCACATTAATACAAGCAAGAATGTTTGGCAGCAAAACCAACTAACCATTTTGACAGCATAGGTTGCATCACCTCTGAGGTGCTTACACAAGACTGCAGCAAATGCTATAGAAACATGCAGGAAAGCCTTATCTTCAAAAATAAGTATGCAGTACTGATTACTGTGATGTGCAGCACTGTACTGCTGCTTATGCTAAGTACTGCATTATCATAAAAGGGAAACAGAAATCTCATATTTTGGCATCCAATTTACATTTATGTTCAGTCAGTCTGATTATGTGTCCTTGAGGTTTAGTTGTAAAATCTTGGTGCAGAAGACTGATCTCTTTCTGGATAATATTTAAACTTCCATGGCTCAGCATCAAGACTCATCAAATCCACACAAGGAAGGCAGTATAATTTACAACATCCTTCTACGTCAGAAAACTAAGCTAGCACATAAACACAGGACTATCTCCTAATCTTGTGCTCCACCACAGTGCTGACTATCATGTAGTGCCTACCCAAGCATTGTATATACACAATGTCAACACAGCACCACCCAAAATGACAGGAGAAAATCATTAATTCAGTACTAACTCACTGAACAGCTGTCTCTCTGGGGCAGACAACATACAGCACTTGTACAAGTGTATATGTGTGAATGTGCCATTCTTGTAACTGCAGCACTTTCCAATATCTACTGTGATTTTGTGGTAGGTTGACTTTGGGTGGCTGCCTGATGCTCACCTAGATTCTCTCTCACTTCCTTTCTTTTGTCCAGAATGGGAGAGCCCCAGACTCTCCTCAGAGAGGCCACTCCACAGCTCCCGCTGCCAGCACCTGGGCACAGACGCCCGGCACAATTTTTTTTCATTACACAAGGCCTGTGGTGAAGGAATGTCCAGGAATGTTTGTTAATGTCTAGAATTGAAAACAAAGACACTGACAGGTTAAATGAGTTGCCCCAGGTCTTAACAATAAAGTGTGACAGAGCAGCTTCAGCAGATGATTATAGCTGTTGGTCAGTCAAACATTTCTGTGGGGTCTCTCAGATGATTTTGTGAATCTGATGGGATTTGCACCAGCTATGGCTGCATGCTGTGAGTAGCATAAGTTCAGGGGTATGCACAAACACAGCTGAGTAGAATTTTCTGGACACTCATTTAAACATTTTTAGATATTTTTGTCACTTTGTCCATGATGTGGAGTATATACTCAGTACATTTTGATTCTTTTGATTTGTTTAGCTTACTACAAGGTCAGTAGGATGCTTTAGCACAGACCTGGGGTTTAGATCAAAATACGCCTCAGCATATTCTGACAAATGTACAACCAAAATTCTTGCAGCTTCCTTTACTGTAATATCCAAATGCTTTGTATTTGTGCATTTACATGAATTTGTATTTTAATATACATATAAAATACATATATATAGGCCATGTAGCTTTGAATGCTTTAAACAGTGTTTTAGGGGCTGTATTATATACATTCTGAAGGAATTTGATCTGTAGGGGTTAAGATACAGACGTATCTGTAGTAGGTCCATGCATATCAATGCAGTCTTCAAGAATGCATTTATTTCAGGAAAAGTTTTGCTTCAGGTGCTTCCTGTTAACATAACATCAAAAGAAATAAAAAAGGCAAAAAACTAGAAATACTTTTAGATGAGTTGAAGAGGAGAGGAGACAAAATAGAAAGGATTTGCAGACTGTGTGGGAAACTCATACAGAAAGAGAAGAGCAACTGTCAGTATTCATATTTTCATGTAGGTATATCAGGTGGAAAGGTGAGTTAGGTGTGCAGTAGCTCATCAAAGTTGCTCCTAGCCTTCACTGTAAAAGGTGGGACAAGAACGGCTTACACCTCTGCAAGCCTCATTGATTAAACCACCAAAGGGACACAGAAATTAATACAATGTAAATCAATTTTATCCCTAATTTGCATCACTTTGTACCAGCCTGTCTTCTGGATTGTAGAACCACCAAGGGACTGGAAAATACTGTACCCTCTCTGTACAGTTTCTTTGTACTCCACCAAATCAATTTTGCCACAGCAAACTCTTAGGTACTTACATAACTGCATTTTGTCCCTTTGAACTGCTCTGAGTAAAGATCTCAAACTAATCTAGACTAATCAGGAATGTATATTGGCTTGCCCTCTGAAACTAACATCAGGCACTGAAGGCATTTAGCATGTAGAGTTATTTGTATAGTACTAGAATAGTTCAGAAATGTATTGTAATTGAACACATTCAAGAGTGATATGCTATAGATTCTTCAGTGGACTGAACTCACTGATGATATCAATGACCTTGAATGTGAGAACTATAACTTACTGCAGCTATGCAGATGCCTTTTCAAATATTTCAATTTGGTATCCTCATCTAAGATTTACAAAAATCCAAATAAAATTCTTGAGTAGGTTTTCCACTGCTGAAGTTCTCCGATTAAATCTGAATATTGTATAAAATGCCATTCACTGCCAGAGGATTGGGAAAAGGTCTTCTCCAGATATAGCAACCTTCAAATATCTGTATAACACTTAAACTGTCCTTAATTTAGTAGCTGGACTGAACTAATTATCATAAAGATCAAAAGATTGCCAGAAATACAGTCATTAAATATTTTTCCTTTTCCTAGCATTAAAAAGCAACCCCTGGCTTTATTAGCATAAGTTTTCTCTTTAATTAGGTGCTAATGATGGTGTTTTTTCAAGTATTTTCAGGGCTAGTACCTTGGGGTAAGTAAACATATAAATAGGTCTGGTAAGCTTTGGGTCTGAAAGCTCAGGTCAACAGCATCATTATAAAGAGGGTATACAATTACAACACTATGTATTTCCTTAAATTAGCTTTGGTGCTTTACATTTCAAAATGACTCATAACATGACCAAAGTCATTAATATGTGCCTAGCCATTAAAAAAAATAATTAAAAAAAGCTATTTTCTTACAGCTTCAGTCAACCTCTAAACAACCATTTACTGAATTCCACTGATGCATTATTTAACAGTATCCAGTCTAGCAGCAGGAAAATACTTCTTAAACTGGAATGTGAAGAAACAGGATCTCAGAACAACATTCGATAGGCATTTTTGGTTTCCAGTTATTTAATTAAAGACCATTCACTCACTGTTGCCACAACTGATGTTTATTGGTTCCTTAAGTGTTTCTGTAATTTTTATTATGTACTACTTTGTGCCAAAAGATTTCAGGGAGGTGATCAAGCTCCTGCCCTAAGACTCTTTCTTTTATCTTTTTGTGGTAAGGCAGGAGGGTGTGAAGGAGTGAGGGCTGTCAACAATGACATTTGAGGCATGAAGTTTGTCAGTGATGGAGCGCAATCAGCACAGGTCCTACGCTTTCTCATCTAATGGTAACACAAGTCATTATTCTTTAGGAAACCCATAACAGTCTGCTGTCACCAACCTCCAGTGTGCAAAAGCACTGTCTTACACCAGAGACTATCTCTACTCCTGTTCTCAAAACATAATGACTTCTGCTTGGAGATTCTGGGAGAAGAACAAATAAAAAAATTATTAATGTGCTTTATGCACTGACCTTAACAGCAGTGACTTCAGCTAAGAAAAGATTACTTTTTAGTAAATACTCTTTCCTACAAAAATGAGTCATTCTATGTAGCAGAATTAAATCTTTCCCAGATCAGACAAGGAAGAAGAGAAGTTGGTATCAAGTCCAGTAATCTCTGGAGTTTTCAGGTAAAATTTCCCTTTACTTGAGATTTTTAAATGCAAAGTAACTGCCACTCACATGAACTGGAAATTCTCTGTTCTGCAGGAATCCTGTAATTTTGATCATGATGATAAAATGATTAGCATATGAAATAGGAATAGTGTTAAAAATAACATAGAGAATGTAATCTTTAGTAAGTTCATCTTCAAATTTTGTATCTGTTTATAGCATTTTATATTCTACTTAAAATATTTTACATTTTCTTCATTAAATGAAAAACTGAGGATGATTCATCTCTTATTTCTCATTTGGAAAAAAAAATCACTGATACTCTGATAGAAATAAGTTCATCTGAGGCATCTAATAGAGATGACTGGTTGTGACTGGCTGAGGCTGTGTCCACCAGCACCAGAACGAGAGGACACAGTCTCAAGCTGCACCAGGGGAGGTTTAGGCTGGCATTTAGGAAGAAATTCTTCATAGAGAGAGTGATTGCCTATTGGAATGGGCTGCCCAGGGAGGTGGTGGAGTCACCATCACTGGAGGAGTTTAGGAGGAGACTTGATAGAGTGCTTGGTTGCATGGTTTAGTTGATTAGGTGGTGTTGGATGATGGATTGGACTCTATGATCTCGAAGGTCTCTTCCAGCCTGGTCTGGTCTATTCTATTCTATTCTATTCTATTCTATTCTATTCTATTCTATTCTATTCTATTCTATTCTATTCTTTCAACACAGACTTGTTTGAAGGCAGTGGAGTACTTGGCATGTACACAGACTGAAATAAAACAGCCTGCACCAGAAAAAATTAGAATGAGACTTTCTCTTTCTCTGTCTTGGCTTTCCAAGGCCACTGCAGAGTATTTTCAATGCTACTGACTCACAGAAATGGTACACAAACTCATTCCCTGTCCTACGCAACCTTTTTCTAGGTTATTTTTGCAACTTTGTTATAGAGCTACTAACAGTATTTCCTGTCATTGATGAAAACCTTTCCATTTTAAAGATTTTCTAAAGACAAAAAACAAAATCACAAATTCTAATGATTTTTACTAAAGAAACACATGTTGCAGTTTTGGTTTTGGTTTTGTTTAGTGTTGAAACAAACATCATTTCATTCTGACAAATAAAAATCCCACTTCAATCCCGTTTACCTCTATCATTATATAAGATGCAACTACCACAACTTGAAATGCCAGACTGAGACCGGGACCTTGTATTTTACAATGGAAAAGTTTGCTCAGTAATGTTTTGGGACTTTTAGTAATACAAATTCATCACCTTCTTTAACAATGCCCTCTGGTCAGCTGGCTTTCTGCAGTAGGCATTCAGGTCCAAACAGATGTGGGGAATATTAATCATGTCAGTGTTTTACCTACTACTGCCTTGACCTTCACTGGGGAAAGTGAAGATCTCAGAATATATGAAAGAGTGGATTAATCTGGGATAAGTCCTCTTCATGATGGGCCAGAACCCAAGCCAGAATCAATTTAAAGACTCTACTGAAGCCAACAGAATAATGTTATTGAAACCAGTTGAATATCTTTTGCCACAGCAGACTTTGCAACCCTCAGGATATTCTCTTTTATTTTCAGTTGATTCTGTATTGCCTGAAATATTAAAAATATTAATGTAAGTTTATCCATATTATATATAAATGGTATGATTTAGATTCTTGCAGGTGGTTTCTCAGATAACTTTTCAGGTTATCTTCTTCTTGTAATTACTGGATTTTTCAGCACCATCCTAGTACAATATTGTAACTACGTGAAAATATTCAGTCTTGATTTCTCATTTGCAAGGGAGTTTCCAGCTGCTAGAGCTAAGCACAAAAATTAGTCTCTAATATTTTAATAGCATAAAAAGTCTATGCAGCAAATTAAAATCAAACCAAAACCACTCCATACAAAAATGGCCACAAAAACTTCCGCAAATATCTAAATACTCAAAACAAGCTGGTAATATTCTGGAAAGCTGTTCACATTTCAGCCTTTGAGACTGGCAATGCAGCTGTTAATCCCATTTCACAAATTACAAACCTGAAGTAGGAATTTGGATGAATTGGGATGAGCTGGTTTTGAAAATTAGCCATTGTTCAGGTTCAAAGGCAGGAGGGAGCACTAAGGTTCCCAAATGCCCCCAGGTAAAAAGTTAGACTGTATTCATCCACCTGTTGGCCTGTATCATCAAGTAATGAGCTAGTGCCTCAGAGAAAACTAATCAGTCCTTACCCTTTCAGGATGATCACTGACACAAGCTCCATTTTGGAAAGCCTGAAAGCCTAACTCCAAACTGCCATGCAGTTCTCCAGGCTATGTAACATGGTGCAACATCATAGCAACAGCTGATTAGCCAAATTTGTGTAAAAGTAATGACATTCATTCCAGTATAAATAATGTAACAAATCCTCACAGGATCCTATCACTATACTGGCAGTAGGCAAGAAACATTTCTGACAGGAGAAAAAAAGCCTTTTAATTGGAAAGTGTGTTAATGGCCTCTATTTTTAACAAGGAATAAATGTTCATGTCAATATTTCCTAACTTCCTCCACAGCTGTGGCGGGAGCTGAACAAGCTGCCCCACTAATGAGCCCCAGCCTGTTTTGAAAGAATAGCAGTGCTGGTGACAGGTGGTCGATAAAACTCTGATGTGTGGGATGGAAGAGGGGCTGCATGACTGACCAACCATAGTCACTTCTCAAGACTGAGGAGCACCTACCCCCTGGGGTAAACTCATGCATTGGCATGAGCTAGCACCTTCCATCAGAGGGTCTGTGATGTACCAAGAGTCTGTGGTGTACCAAGGGTCTGTAGCCTAGGAGCAGCTCCCATGCTGCTGGGGAGCAAAAGAGTACCAGCTTCTACCTTTCCTGTTTGATGAGATCCTCTCAGCAGATTCTGACTCAGCCAGGGTCCTGAAAGGGACCTGCTCCACCCTTTCCATATAGCAAACAGGTGATACCAAGGTTTACACTCTCCAGTGTTTGCAGATTAGAAGTAAAGCATACTAAACTTCAATAAGGTAACTGCTTCTGCAGGAACAGCTCAGCTTTGCAGGATGAGGTCAATTGTAGGAAAGGTTTGGAACCAGAAGTACTATAGTTCCACAGAGTCTGTGTGCTGCCATGGCTGCCATCATGGGGGGCTGGCAGCTCTCTCTTGAAAGTTGCTCCTAGGACAGCATATGCACAGGTTCTCTGTTGGCTCAGTCCAAGCCCCAGCAGTGGGGGCACACACATGAGCAGCATGTACCCTCCTTACCAGGCACACAATTTTGGCAACTGTGTAACACCAACCCAGCAAACACAAGAAAGCCATATGCCAGAGATGCTACAAGAATGATTATCACTTATCACGATTTTAAATATATTTCATTTTGTGAAAACAAAGGCAATAAGCTTGGGGGGGGGGGGGGGGGAGAATATGATTAAACATTCCTTTCTTTTCCCCCTTCCTCCTTGGTCAGTGAAACCCTACCTCTTAACAGTGGGAATAGAGGTCCTGTAGCAAAGAACTGCCAAGAGATGCTTTGGAGAAGCAATGCAATATGAACACTCAACTACATCCATCTCTGCATCCCTCAAAGTAAATCAAAGTGATATTACAGTTTGGGTTTAGAAGAACAAATGGTTTCCATGCAGTTCTGATTCAAGTCTCAATTTACAATACAACGGGGGGTTTATACAGTAATTAATGTTAGAAAAGGTGAGGTTTCTTTTCACTTTTGAAAAATTATAATATTTTATATAGAAGGTTTTGGGAATAACCTACAAATCTGAATGGTCAGTTAGGAAGTTCATGTCTCTGAAGTGATTTCTCTTTTAATGTGCTTTTACTGTGAGGATAGTTATGCTTACTCTTATAACATGCATATTTTTTTTAGTGTACACAATGAACAAAAAGGTAGTATTTATCATGCACGTGTTTACTGAAGATGAATATTCTCCCTTCTGTCAATGAAAGAGGTTTGCATGTGAAAATGCAGGCTAGCAGTGTGCACAATTTATCAGAAACAGCAAGAAAAAGAAACTCAGCTCATGTCTGCACTATAATGTTTCTCCAGGTAGTCTGGCCTGAGAAAGAGCTCCTGCTAGGACATTTTAAAAACAAAAGGAATTAACACAAATAACTGTTGACTGCTCACAATCTCAAAATATTATCTCTGTCTTATTAAAAACAATTTAAAAACTCCCCATTCAGTAACAAGATTTAGATGAAACTTCTAAGTCACCTTTCCATACTGTTAGGTGTGGTGGTGTTTTGCTTTGTTTCTTTACTGCTGACAGTAGAGATACAATTACAAAATACATGGATAGGCTTTCTTAGTGTTTAGATTATCCTTTTTTTATATAAGCTTTATTCAGAGCTGTGAGGATCGAATCTAACCTTCCTAGTAGTATTTCTGAGTCAGACTTCTCTTTAATACTCATGAAATACTAGGAGAGAATTATTGCAGACTATTCGAAATTCATTTCACAATCAACTCTGTCAGTGAAACATACTATAATTCAGTAATATTGCATTCTGGTAAGTTCCAGGTTTTTTTCCCAGAAATATTAGCTGAAATGTGCAAAATACAATTTTTCGTATGCACTCATAATAAAAAAAAAAAGGATAAAAAATTGCAGGTGATGAATAGAGGTGAGACAGATTTATTAGAACACTGTGTAATGCTTCTTAAAACCTTAATATCTCCAAAATTAGTTTCAATTGGAATAGTAATAACTACAATTGTACAAAGTGAAAACGATCTGAATAGTCATAAATACAATGATAAGTATCAAAGTTTCAATTTGTGGCAGAAGAACAAAAGATCCAGTTTTGTGCAAAATTTCCCTGTTAGATCTGGAAAGTAGGAGTAGGACATGATGCTAATAGGCAAAGTATGAGAAATTTTAAAAAATAATCTGGACAAATTAGAAATATTATATCAAAAAGTGGTACAGCTTAAGGAAATACCATCTCATAGGTCTGAGCAAGATTAATGTAGATCAAAACTTGAAAGAAGGAGAAACTAGGAAAGCAATTACATCAGAGAGGATCAGGCCTAGGGCAATTTCCTGTAGCTATGTGATAGCATCAGCTCCTGACAAGCTGCCCACACTAGCGTTTTCTGGACAAAGCTGCCCAGGTGAACTCTTGTCCATTTGCAGAGAGCATAAATGCAGGTTCAGAGGAAGGCCTTAGCTAATACATATCTCAATGTCTACCTTAGTTTTTGCAGCCTTTTCTGAAGGACGTGGAAGAGCATGTTAGATTTCTTCACTTTGGTGCCCAATGATCTTTATTCTTTTAATTAAGTCTGTTGAGAACGAAGTCACAATGGTCTCTGTGTACTTTATGCTTTAAATAAAGGTAGTAGCACCTCGTTTTGATTCTCAGAAGCCTCCAGTGAGTCATAAAATATACATAAAATCCAACACAAGAGAAAATTGTTCACTGAGGCTCTGGCCAGCCTGATCTAGTGTGAGGTGTCCCTGCCCATGGCAGGAGGGTTGGAACTAGATGATCCTTGTGGTCCCTTCCAACCCTGACTGATGCTATGACTGTATTTTTGTTGGGTTTTCTCCCAGATAATTTCCTTTTCATATTTAATTCTGGGATTTTGTCATTTCCATATTCCAAATTAAAGCCTTGGCAAGTCAAGATGCCCCAAACAGTAATGAATTGGTACAGCTTGTTCACTGGGTGAATACAAACAAATTACAAGAGTGACTGCTTTTTTTTTTTTTCTTCCCCACTCACTACGGCCAGCAAACAAGGGTTTGTCATAGTCCAGGTTTTTAAATCCTATTTTAAACTGGGGAAAACAACTAGACAACCAGAACTCCAGGGCTGGTACTTTGCTCTGACATTCATGCTCTGCATGGTCTCTTCCAGACACCTTTTCAGGGCTTTTGGCTGCCCATCTGTGAAATCATTTGCAGGAATGCTGGACTACCTCTAGAAATACCCTATCAACTATAAACTTGGCATAATGCCTTTAAATCTTTGAATACCTCATGAGATTAATGGAGCATTCCAGGGTGTACACCTCGGTGGTTATGCTGAATTCAACGGAGCCACACTACTTAAAATTGAAAAGTTAAAGCTGTGATGACATGATGACACTGATGTCTCAAATTGTTAGCTTACTGCAGACTCTTATGACTCTGTTTAGACCGAAAGTCCATCCTAAGTGAAACTTTGATGGTGTTTAGATACCTTAATCCATATGTCCTCATTCTTTAAAGTGTTAACAAATGCAGGCAACCATACTGCTGTTTACACTCCAGAACAGCAGCCAGTGCAGAGCCATTTGAGTGTACAGCACTCCATAGGATAAAAATCACCACATTTCTTGTTTGTGAAGACTGTTATATAGCTGTTACACTTGTGCCTACACTGCAGAAAGCAGAGAAGACCAGGGGAAGGGCTGCCTGCCACCAGGACAGTGACATCAGGTCCCTCACATCCTTAGAGAAGCGTGGCTGGACAGGATGAAAGACTGCAAGAAGCCTCCTAAGCTTTCTTGAAAAAGACCAATTAATAAAAAAAGGAATAACTTCCAACTTAATAACTTACTGAAAGTATAAATGTTTTTAAAAAGATGATAAGATTCAGTGTCCTGAGCCAGCCCTTGGTAGAGACAGCAGAAATTCCCTTTGGAGAAAGTTAAGGTGAAGCCATACTAAAGAGATGATGAGTCAGGTTTACAAGATCCAATGAAAGTTCTCAGTCACTTGTGCCTTAAGGATGCTTGGTTGGACCAGAACAGAGGGGGAAAGGGAAGAAAAAGAAGAGGAAAAAACAGAGTGTGTTAAGAAGACAGAAAGAAAGATATCACCATGACTTTTATAACCTTTTACTGCTGTGGTTTGTGGGATGGGGTGGGTGTGGGGGAGTGGTCTTTCCAAATCACAGAGAGGTGAGCACCAGATCCCTACACTGTCACCGGCCTTTCTGTGGCACTGTTGCAGTGGCTTTAAAATAAGAACGAGAGAATTCCTGCCTCCGCGGAAATACTCTCTTTTCATTGTTAAACCAATCTGCCAGGCCAGCAGCTCTTCTGGAGAACTATTAAGGACCATCAAAGCCATCGCCCTGTCTATTCAGATCAGGTATGCCACACATTGTTTTGAGACAATAGAGTCACTGGGCTCTCACAAATGATTATCACAGATTTTAACGCCGCGGTAGGGACAGGGTAACGGTTACATCCTCTTGTTAATGTATAGTCTACGGTTTTGTTTGAGGCTTTTGTTTATATTATATGTATAAGCCATTAGGAGGTATTAGCACTACTAAACAGCCTCTATACTTCTAAACAGTTCATGTCAGAACTGTCTGCTTCAGTTACAGTGAGTCTCACTGGAATCTGGTTAGAGCAATGGAGAATGGGTTTTGCATTACTTGAGCTGCCAGTTTTGAGATACCGGGGCCCATCTGAAAGTGCCTCGGGGTCGCTTGCAATGCATCCCCAGCCGTGAGCACAGCACACCAGGCTTCAAACCTGCTCCCCAAGTTGGAAACATCAGCAAGACTAGTAACAAAACAATTTGTGGAGGCACTCTCGGTCCAAGATTGCCATCTTGTGGACTGCGACTGATCGGTGCCGAAGACAAATTTTCTTTCATTGCACCTCAAAAAAAGTGATTCTTCAATGAATCTTTAAGAACAGAGTGAGGATGTTAAGTACTTCTGAAACAATTATAGAAATTGCCGTTTACTAAAAAAAAAAATAAAAATATTAATAATATATAATAATAAATATTTTACAGCTGCAGTGTTTTACAATTACAGGGAACAGTTTTATGTGCAAGAATTTTCAATATAATTTAATGGTTTATAAATTCAGACATAAAAATTTAATTAAATCTTTTAGAAGGAAAGTGTCTTGGTAAAGAAGTCTCCTCTCCTAACAGACATTAGCTAGGAAAGCAGCTTTAATAAATGAGAACTGTTCTCGTACAGGTAAGTGTGGTTTCTCTGAAGTAGTTAGTGGAAAAATGTATTTTATTTACTTAATATTTTGATCTACAATATTTTTCAATATCTGCATCCTAGTTTTAAATATTTTAGAGAGTTGACTTTAAAAAAAATGTATCCAGTGTTGAAGAAAAGATGAATGAAATTAAGGAAAATGTTAAGCACCATTATCTGGATCACACAGCCTATATGCAATATACATATGGGATGCAGCAATGCGTGTGTGTGTTATCACTGTCACAATTTTTCAAACAGCCTGCTTTGTAAGCAGCCTGTTCTCCTGGAGTCTGATTGCTGGGTTTGGACATCTCAGGCAATCAGATGCTCCCAACAGAAGGGCACATCTGGAGAATGCAGATTCATTACAGGGAGCGATGAGCCCTACTCCCTGCTCTGTCATCTGCTATCAAGGAGACTATTTCATCCAAAGATAAAAGCAAAGAACATTGTTTTATGTTTTCCAAGGCCCTGCAGTATCTGTGCAGCTCCTTCTTTGTGCTCCTAATATGAAGCTTACAATGAGACCTCAAAATGCCAAATTCATTTGAGAACCCAATGAGCAGGTGTTGAAAAGGGCCCTTGAACAATATTAACAAAATACTGGGGATACATGATGTAAGAGGGTATCAGACTAGGGCATTATTAATGACATAATGTATTTCTTTAAACATTTTGCATTTGGCATTTTATTTAGAGATATAAATGACAAACAATAACAACACCTTGAGTACTGTGTCCAGTTCTGGGTCACTCAATTTAAGAAGGACATTGAGACACTTGAATGTGTCCAGAGAAGGGCAACGAGGCTGGGGAGAGGCCTCGAGCACAAGCCCTATGAGGAGAGGCTGAAGGAGCTGGGATTGTTTAGCCTGGAGAAGAGGAGGCTCAGGGGAGACCTTATTGCTGTCTACAACTATCTGAAGGGAAGTTGTAGCCAGGTGGGGGTTGGCCTCTTCTCCCAGACAATCAGCACCAGAACAAGAGGACATGGTCTCAAGCTGCACCAGGGGAAGTTTAGGTTTGAGGTGAGAAGAAGGTTCTTCACAGAGAGTTGTTAGCCATTGGAATGGGCTGCCCAGGGAGGTGGTGGAGTCACCATCCCTAGAGGTGTTCAAGAGGGGATTGGACGTGGCACTTGGTGCCATGGTTAGTAGTCAAGAGATCTTGGGTGACAGGTTGGACTTGATGATCCTTGAGGTCTCTTCTAACCTTATTGGCTCTATGACTGTGTAAGTTTGACATCTGATCACCATAGTAGCAATCCAGAAATAATCAATTACTATCAGTCTGATTTGCTTTTCATTTACAGGTTCATTTTCTCAAATGGAAAGTTTTCTGTAATATTTTAAACTCTCTTGTAGTAATTTTAAACTATAAATTATATATAGTTAACTGTAAGAGTTCTGGCACAATTTTCTATAGTATTTTATATAATAATCACTCATTCTCAGTTAACTGTCTCTCTTCTATTTACTATTCATTTTGGGTAGTAACACGCAGAGAAGATTCTAAGCTAACAACACACACCTTCTATCACAGAGGCTGGAAAAATGTAAATGTACTCAACCATTTGTGTTCCTAATAATCAGATGAATTTTAACTGTGAACATTCATTTTGCCTTTCCAAGTTGAAATTATTCATACTTGATTTTCAGAAGCACTTAATTTCCTCCTGTCTAAATTAAATGAATAGGAATTTTGCTCCACTTTTGAAAAAAGAATTGTGAGTATCTCGAATGGGGTATGTAAGATCCTTGTATTTGAAAATGTACAACACAATGCCTCAATGAACATCAGTGCATGTCTATAACATTTGAATATGTCACTCTCTAGAACAAAGAATGAAGTACAATATTTCAGACCTTTAAAACAAGACAGACAAGCAAACAGGCCAGCTCCCTTCCACCAGACACTAAGGTAGGAGTTTGGCTAACAAAATGCATTCCCATGCTGACAATAATGTCTCAGAAGAATAAAAGTCACAGACTACCACTCAGCTGTTATTGAGGTTGTAAACACAAAGCAGATATATCTTAAGCAGAGATAAGACAAAGCTGACAGCCATCTCTTTTTGATATTTGCTATTGTAGTAAGCTTGTCAGTTTTATTACTTTTGTTCAAATCCTGCATGTTTGCAACTTTTCACTCTTATAAAATTTCTCATATGAAGTGAGTAGAAAGGTATTTTGAGCCACAATAATAACGATATTTATCTCCTCATGTGATATATTTTGATATGTTTACATTATCACTGTTCTGTTCAATTGCAGTTTTGAAGAAAACATCAGATGTTATACCAGACATCACAAAAAGGAAAATAAAATTGTACCTATAGAGGAGAACTGAATATGGGTAGCTGAAGAGTCCATCCATCTACCCTTCAACATGTCAAATATACAAGCTGACAAAATACAAAATTGTGAAAATTACTTCTAACATTAAAGGCACAGGCTTTTACCCTGCTCCAGTGCTAAATACTGTTGTATCAAGGCATTTCTTCCAATATGGACCATTAAGTGAAGCCTATTCTAAAGAACATTTTAGTGTGACACTGCTATATGTAGGTCAATGTCTAAACAACATAAATAAATACAATGAGCTCCTGAGATACAGCCACTAGCTTATAGCTTGTATTTTGTGTTATAACCCAGAGAGACACAGGGACATAGAAAATTTCAGACTAAATGAAAATGGTTACCATTCTACTTGGTGCTGCAAATAGAAATATGTAAGGCATCCTGCTGTGGACCACACCAAATAATTCCTCAATGAAATTAATAGGACAGAGAGGGCAGAATTACTGGTTGTACCTATGAAAAGTAATTTTCAAATGCCAGAAGTGTAAACTATTATTAGAAAACCATTTAGGTGGGGTTTACTTCTTTGGAAAAGAATTAATCATCTGTAGAATCCATCTAGACAAGTGTATCTCAGTCATCACCAGGACACAGCTGTGCTATTTTACTTTTCAAGCTAAACTTCTCCAGGCTGAGATCAGTAAGGTTAAAGCTAAGGCTGTGAACATCAACAGTTACAGCTTTCTAGAGCTAATACATTTTATTAATGTAAACTGATTTGAAAAAAAAAAAATATATATATATATTTTTTCACAGAATAGAGACTGATGCTTACTGGGAGTCACTGTCATCTGTGAAAGCAGTGGGGGTCTCTTGGAAATTTCTGTATGTACATAACTAATCACCTCCTGGTCCATATGTTTGCTGCAGCAGTCTGCTGAAATTCACTTAAAATTTCCATTGATTAAAAAAGTCACAGCCATTTCTCAGAAATCTACTTTTCTGGAAAGGCAAACAGCCTCTGTATTTACAAGGGTGCTGAACCATCACTGTGCAGAATCCAACAGAGCAAAATATCTTCACAAACCAGCTTTAGTTTTTAATAGTTTTAGAACAGGCTTCCAAAAACATTTTTACAAGACTTGAATACAAGACATGAAGACACAAGCTTAGATTAGAATAGAATTAGAATAAACCAAACCAGGTTGGAAGAGACCTTCAAGATCATCATGTCCAACCCATCAACCAATCCAACCCACCCAAACAGCTAACCCATGGCATATATTCATGCTTGTCTAAGAAGGAACATATTTCAGTCTCTTGTGGTTTGTTGGCAATTAATCCTACATTTTTGTAACTACATTCTCTCCCTGTGCAAGTTCTCAGTAGAAATACAATGAGACTTTTTAGCAATGCCACACAATGCCCTTTGCCATTATTACCCACTGATCTACCACATTATGGAAATTTTCTGTAACCAACAGATAAAGAGATATTAATCCTGCATGACAATATATATTATTTGTAGTTTGCTGCTAAACTTTTTTGTGAGTCATTTGCTGAGCTCTTCTGGATGAATAAGATTCTGGGCTCCACTCAATTGCTACAAGTCACCTCACAAAGAAAAGAAGCTGAATCTGTGGGTGTCATTTTCCATCATCCTTTTGGGTCCACTAATAAAAGTGAGCTGACTAGAGCCCAAAGGCAAGTGATATCTATCATAGCAACGGTATCAGCTGCCTTCCCATTGAATTAACCAGCACAGGAGGCCTTGATCTGCTCTCATAGATCCCATTTCTGATGAAGGGGGCAGCTGAAGACTGAGAAACTGCTGCAGTGTCCATGAAAGACTATATGAAACACCAAGGTGCAACTCCATCAGGGAGCGTATAATGCTGCCAGAGAAACCTGGCTAAAACAGAACGATTCACGGTCCCTAGGTCCATGCTTCTGCAGAATAGAAGCAATGCTTGTGCTCTGTTCAGGACAGTTAGATAGCCACATCATATACTGTTCTCAAACTGCATCAACTTTGCAAGAACTTTCAGGCAATGAACCAGTTGTACAAGGACCAGTGCCCTAAATGTCTCCAGAAAAAAAGCTAGAAACACAGCATAATGTAACACAATCATATTCTGGTTTTTTTTTCCCTAAATAACTCCAGTCCTGTCCTCAGCACTTTGCATTGGTTTTTGTGAGTTATGCAGGGGTTTGGCGGGGGGGTGGGGGGGGGGTGGGGGGGTGGGGGGTGTGCGGTGGAGGGTGTTGTGGTGGTGGTGGTACTGTTCTTCATGAAATGGAAGTTCATTTCAAAGTCCCAAGAAAACATCTTTGAAAGATGGATAGCGATTTTGGTCTCAAAGAACCCATAGTTCCATCTTAAAATTAGGTAAATATTTTAAACATATTCAGAGATCTCTGAGAAGAGCTGACCACCTGTCAGGACTAAGGAGAAATCCCTTCAGATCTTGTTTTGGACTGGAGGCTGTGTTAACCACCTGTCTGTACATATGTCTGTAGGGACATTTGGGACCAGCTCAGTATGACCTCTGTGTTCTTTTAGATTTATTTTAACAGGCAATATGTTATGTTAAATGAAACTGTCCCTGTGGCATCATCAATCAAAGAGAGTATCTGTAGCATAAGGAGCATAAGGAGCAGGCCTAAATGTGGGAAAACATACAATTCTTTTAAAAATTGTCAATATTCTTGAGGTTTTATTCAAATAATAGTTGGAATTTTATCTGGATAAAAGTTGAGTGCAAGTAGAAAGAGCTTATTCATTAAAAGGACTGAAAGAGGATTTGGATGTGAAGTTAAGTGAAGACAGATAAAATAAAACACAAATTAATATATTGCTCATTTCTGGTTCTGGTTCCGTCTGGTTTTAAGATATGGATGTTGAGACATAAGAAAATTAAGAAAGAGGTTTGATAAGTTTTTGGTGACATATAAACTAGATTTGTAGGACATGTTATGTCTGATTTCATAAGACTCCAAAATGTTTCCAGGCACATTTTTTAATCAGATCAATAATAAGAATCACAGTATCAAGTTATGATTCAAAAGATTCACACCTCAACTATGTACAGTTTTCCTGTTCAGAGCACTTTTATGAGAGTTCAGATGATAGCAAACCCATAATGATGAAACAATTCTCTATCAAAATGATAACAAAGTGCATTACACAATGTTTCTGTAGAGCAATGATGTTCTCAGTTTCAGCTCCTCACCTTCAGTATTGTTAATTCTAATACTGATAACGTTATTTTATTTGTCAGTAGTGTTAACTATTGCACAATTAAAAGACTACAAAATGTGATGAAACCCATTATGAGTACTTATCATTATGAGTACTTATATCAATATAATAAATATGGATAGCATCATGCACAAGCAAAAACTGCTCAAATTAAAATGCATTTGAGTTTAATAGCTCGTCTGAAATATCTTGAACATGAGTAAGAGCACTTTCAACAGAATAATTTAGCTTTGCTGTTTACATTTTTAAAACGTAAACAACAGAAAAACCCCACCAAAAATAAGAAAATTACTTATTTGTTTAACTTGATTAATGAAATGTTGGTTATGATTTCCTCTTCAACATTTATTATTATTTTTTTAACAACAAAAATATTTGTGAACTCATAGGGATTGACATCCAGAAAATTTAAAAAACTTGGAACCATTTTTAATGTGTGCCTTTTCAGTTTTCCACTTGGGAACATTTTACTTCAGAAATTGCAGAGGTTCATTTTTAAATCACTGTAAGTGGGAAACAGTAAAAATTGTTTGCATCAGATGAAAAAGTTTGCAGAAAAAGAGAACTGAAATATTACCAGGGGGAAAAAAAAAAAATAAATATATATATATATATATATATAAAAGAAAAATCCATCTTGAAATAGTATAATTTTCTGTTAAGAGAGAAAATTGCAAAAACCTCTTCAAAATCTGTCAGCTGTCTAAACTTGAGCTGTGAAATCACTACTTTATGTTGCTTCAGAAAAAAATACTCTTTTTTTCAGCTACTTTTTACACATTGTAGTCTCATTTTTCCCTTCTCAGCTATACATCACCAGCAGTAGGTATTACTAGACATTTCTTTCTGTTGAAAATGAGATCTTTCCTGTTGTCTGAAAACAGAACCAGCTTCAGGCTGCTTGAAACCTCCCCAGCGTTGAAGATGACAGGGCTTATGCTGCTTTCTCTTTTCCTGTTACTGATGTTAGAAGAACTAAAAGCAGGAAATGGACAGGAAAGAAGAGATAAAAAGAAAATTGTTGAAACAAAATAGCTAGACCCTTCTGGATCTAAATTTTTCTTGCCCAGTTGTTAATAAAAATGTACGTGTTAAGTATGCACCTATTTTTTCTGTAAATCTTATCTACATGAGCCTGAATACTGCAGTACAACTTGTCATCTAATTGCACTGCAACAGTAGGACCATGACCCAGACCAGCACTGTCAAAAAACTGCAAAAGTTGTCAGGTGTATTCAAAACTCTTAGAAGAACATACAAGGACAAAATTGTTCCTCGATGGCTTTTCTCTGCAGCTTTATACCTCAATGCATTCTTACTGCAATGTGCAAGGAGGATGGGGAACAGCAGTGATGCTTTGGCCTCACTTAAGGGTCTTATGACATGGCTAGAGTTTGCCTGAACCAGTTGTTTGATACATTTTGAGTGCCTGGGCAACATAAAGAACACAACACTCAGAATGAATGAAGATTTCCTATGTGAACTGGATTACGTGACAAGCTAACGTGGATACACATACAGACACACAGAAGCTCAATTGTACAGGTGGACATGACAGAACGTTTCCTGTAATTAATTAAGATACTGCTTCTTATTCCTAGACCTCAACAAGCTGTTTTAAGTCTTCACTGCAGACTCACATCCCCAGAAGAGCTGCAAATAATTGCAAATAATTAAACTGTAGATTTGGTATCTTCTCTCAAGAGATCTGAAATTGTTACTTGTCCTGTGCTCTTCAAAAAAGGAATTGATTTTACTATACCTATTTTTGTAGCCCTATAACTCCAACTATTTATTGAAATGTGAAAAAATAATCTCTTTTCTGAACCTGATAAAACAATTATTGCTCAGCCTTTGAGGTTTTTTGTCACTTTAAAGCATTCATTAATGTGGAAAAAACCCAACTGTCTTAAAATATCTACTTTAGCATCAGACTCCTCCAAATTATGCTGTATCAGTCACATGTACTGCAGACTGATGGATCTACATTCATTCAGCCCAGCAAATACTGATATAATGGAAAGTCACTCAACAATTTCAGTAAATTTTATAAGAAACTCTAGCTAATGCATTTTGAAATGTTGGACAGGTAGTGAAGAATCAGCATACAGAAACAGCAACTTAATGATCAGGAGTCAGAAAAAGTGAGAAGCTAGTTCTAGCTAGTCAGATCATAGACAGTGGGAAATGATAGCACTCTGGAAATGTTTGGGTTGGTTTGGGTTTTGGTGGGTTTGGTTTTGTTTTGTTTTTAAGAAAAAAAAAAGAAACTTGAAGAATAGGGAAACAAAGTTATGAAATGGCACCTCAAACTATGCTAATTCTGCAACAGGAGAGATTCGTTAGAGATAAAAATATATCACAGCATTTGCATAACTGGCTGTACATTTAATGTGTAACAGCTTAGAGTATTAGACTCTAATACTTGTATAAATACCTGGATGGAAGCTCTGCTGCAGGGAAAATGGCAGAAAGGAACTCAGCATTAAATAAATTTGGTTTTTTCAGAAGAAGACTTAAATCTCTAATCTGAGATTAAAATTGCCTTTTAGTTATTTACTCTAGAAAACTTAAAAGAAAGCAAAACAATGGAAATAGCTACATTATATGTATGCTTTAAATGCAATCTTTTCAACTGAAGTCCTTTAACATCTATAGAGTTAATTGCCTAGCTGAGGCCAGCTTCACTCTGGAAACCCTCACAATGTCTTTCCATTCTCCACAAGCATTAGACTCTGCAGTATCAGATAAAATAAGAACTGAAAGACAGAAACAAACAGCCTTTGCTATCAAAACAGAGTATCAGTCCAACTCACTATTGCTGCCATGTTGCAAAGTCACACAGATAAGCTTAAAGCATCATGCTTAATAATTTTGCCTATAGCGAGAAAGGTCTTTCTCACCACTGCTGAAGTCATCCCACTTTAAATAAGTAATTACTTATCAGGCAGGGAATGTGAATCCAGACACCTTATATCTCATGTTTGTTCCATGGCCTATAGAGTGAGTCTTTGCAGAAATAGTTTAAAGCTTGCTAAAGTTAAGCAGCAATATCAGAAAACCAAACCAAAACTACTTGCTTGCACTCTAGCAATGAAGACAGCAGTGAAGATATTTGCACTCGATGCAGCACAGATGCATTCAGTTTGTTTGGCAAAATCAAGCAGGGTACAGAGCTGATCTCGCATATCTACCCTGGATGGTTATTGACAGCCCAATAGAGCCATAAGAATTGCCTCCTTGATGGATGTGGTGAATTGACCTTGGCTGGATGCCAGATGCCCACCAAAGCTTACTCTATTACTCCCCCTGCTCATCTGGACAGGGAGGAGGAAATATAATGAAAGACTCATGGACAAGGACAAAGTTCACTCAGCAATTACCATCACAAGCAAAGCAGCCTTGACTTGGGGAAACTAATTCATTACCAATCAAATTAAAGCAGAATAGTAAGAAATAAAAATAGATCTTAAAACACCTTCCCCCCATACTCCTTTCTTCCCAGGTTTGCCTTTCTTCCCAGTTCCTCACAACTACCTGAAGGGAGGTCGTAGACAGGCGGATGTTGGTCTCTTCTCCTGGGCAGCCAGTACCAGAACAAGAGAACACAGTCTCAGGCTGTGCCAGGGGAAGTTTAGGTTGGATGTTAGGAAGAAGCTCTATATAGAGAGAGTGATTGCCCATTGGAATGGGCTGCCTGGGGAGGTGGTGGAGTCACCATCATTGGAGGCGTTTAGGAGGAGACTTGATAGGTTGCTTGGTTGCATGGTTTAGTTGATTAGGTGGTGTTGGATGATGGGTTGGACTCGATCTCAAAGGTCTCTTCCAATCTGGTCTATTCTATTCTTTGCCTCTTCTCCCTGATCAGTGAAGAGAGATGGGGAGTGGGGGTTGCATCAGTTCATCACACTGCTACTAGTTCCTTCTCACTCTTCTCCTGCTGAAGTGTGGGGTCCTTTCCATGGGATATAGTCCTCCAAGAACTGTTTCAGCATGGATCATTTCCTTTCCACACGTCCATTTCACAGGGTGTAGTCCCTTCAGAAACAGACTGCTCCACCATGGGTCCCCCCCAAAAAAAGGTATTAGGGTATCATCATAATTTTAGCATATCCACTATTCAGTTCATTTATGTCAAGAAAACTTGCTGAATACAAGTTTGCTGTGCTTGTTTTCCCACAATTCCTTTAAAACAAGCAAACAACCTTCTCAGAGTAAAGAGTTAGGTTTAGTCCTTTGGTGTTAAAAATTTTGTCACGTGCCTGTAATTTATCAGTACTAATACATGAATTTTAGCTTAAACCTTAAGTTTGGGTAAAACTCATCCCATGAAGGTATTTATATCTTACCTCTGAGGGAGAACTGTTTAACTAAGGTTGTACTCATTTACTGAAAATGAATTATGCTTGTGAAAGATGTATAAGCAGTTTATAATTTTATTGTGTTTTCAGAAGAAGTTAGGTTTAATGACAAAGGTTTTCCACAAGAAAAATTGTGCCTACCATAGTTCTCTGGCATCATTGTAGTATATCTGTACTAAATGAGCAGCTCATCCATCAGAATGAAGTACTCAAATCCCTTAAAGACTGCTGTGCTAATTTAGTGCTATCATTTGATTAATATTCAGTGCCTCCACTTTTCCAAAATAAGGGAAGTTTTTTTCCTTTTTAGTAATTTAACATACATTTCAGGAATCATGCTGAACAGCCTGTCATCAGTATAAAATGAAGTTAACGGAAAGTTAAAACATTCATATTTCAATCAGCACATACAAAAGTAGAAATACAGTTTCTAAATGAAGAAGCAGAGAATGGTAAAACCTCATAACTTTAAACATAGTACAGATTAATTTGAACTCTTTAATTACATGCACTAATTATTTTGGTAGTCCCAAAAGGCATTCCCAGGATGCACAGTAGAACTTTTATTTATTTCAGTCCTGTCATGGCGTACCTGTATAGGCTGTATACTAGGAACAGCTAGTGCCAGCAGCAAATGCAGGAAGAAAATTAGAGAGGCAAAAGCCCATTTAGAGCTTAGACTGGCCACTGCTGTGAAGAGCGACAAAAAATGCCTTTATGAATATATTAATGGCAAGAAGAGGGGCAAGGACAACTTCCACTCCTTGGTGGATATGGAGGGGAACATAGTAACAAAAGATGAGGAAAAGGCAGAGGTACTTAACACCTTCTTTGCCTCAAATTTTAATAGCAGGATAGGTTGTCTTCCAGACAACTGGCCTCCTGAGCTTGCAGATGGAATCAGGGAGCAGTATAGTTTCCCGGTGATCCAGGAGGAAGTAGAGACCTCCTTAGCTGCTTGGATCCCCACAAGTCCATGAGACCAAATGGGATCTATCCTAGGGTGCTGAGAGAGCTGGCAGATGAGCTGGCCAAGCCGCTCTCCATCATTTTTCAGCAATCCTGGCTCACTGGAGAGGTCCCAGAAGACTGGAAGCTGACCAACATGATGTTCATCCACAAGAATGGCCGGTTGGATGAGCCAGGGAATTAGAGACCTGTCAGCTTAGCCCCAGTGCCAGGCAAGATTATGGAACAGGTCATCTTGAGTGCAATCACACAGCACTCACAGGATGGCCAAGGGATCAGGCCCAGCTAGCATGGGTTTAGGAAGGGCAGGTCCTGCCTGACCAACCTGATCTCCTTTTATGATCAGGTGACCCGCCTGGTGGATGTGGGGAAGGCTGTGGATGTAGTCTACCTGGACTTCAGCAAGGCCTTTGACACTGTTCCCCACAGCAAACTCCTGGCCACACTGTCAGCCCGTGGCTTGGACAGGAGCACTCAAAGCTGGGTTAGGAACGGGCTGGAGGGCTGAGCCCAGGGAGTGGTGGTGAATGGTGCCACATCCAGCTGGCACGCAGTCACTAGTGGTGTCCTCCAGGCATCAGTGCTGATCCCTGAGGCAGAAATGTGTTCAGTTCAATTCCTAGCTCTGTCCTATTCTTCCTCTGTGTCCTTGGACAAGTAACTGAGTTTCTGCTCCATTGCCTTAGCCAGAGATAACAACAGTTCCTATTACATTCCTCTGTTGCATCTAAGCTACAGCCAAGCCCCCAGAGAGGTGTGGGGCACAGTGCTGTACCAGATCAAAAACAAACAAGAGAACAGAAGACCAAGCAGCAGGGTAATCAATACCATGTAAAACTGAACATTAGCAGTGGAAGTGCATTTACCTTTAATAATCATTAAAAGTACCTTCATATAAACCTTCAAAAGTACCTTTATAATGCTACAAACGCACATATCTGTCTATGCACATGTCAAGTACACATGATAATATATATATATTTGCATACCTGGCTCAAATATGGAGCTACCCCAGGTAATGAGGGTTCTGTTTCAAATTTACATATGTGATCTAAAGAGGATTCCAGCTATATTCATAGATTGTTGCACAGTTCTATATGAGGCATACACATGACCACATGATCCCAATTAGGAGGCTTTTTTCCAAAGATTTTTTCATACCATCCTTTGAGACTCAGTTTCCCGCAATCCTTTAAAACAAACTTTTCCACCAAGTTTTCCACAGTTTTCCAAAACTGTCAGCAGCAGCAACAACATTAAATCATGTATTGCTTTGGTCTTGCATTAGAATTGGTTTCCCTCCTGTTTGCATTCTAATTACTCAAAATGTGGTCATCTAAACTTGTAGCTTCATTTTATAACAGATCCCATGAAGACCAAAAAAGATAGTGGTAATTCGATTATGTGCACTTGAGTGGACTAACATCTACTGCAAAGATTTCACACGTTCTCTTACAGCAGACATGACAGCTGAGCAGGATCATCTTCAGCTTTGTAACTGTTTTTTTCACTTTCCAAGGCTGTTTGTTCTTTAGATGGTATTTGTGCACATATGGCTAACGTTAAAGAGATAGGTGGATACAAGAGCTAATATGAACTTCAGACTGTCCCCGAAACTGATTTTTATAAAGGCAGTTAATAAAACAACTTGTCTAGTTCATTAACTACATCCAACTCTAGGACTGATTGAATATATCACTGTCAAATCTAGTAACCTTGGACATAGGAGATAGTGTCACACTAACTAAGATTAATGAAAATACTGGAAGTTAAATATGAAAAAAGATCAAAATTTTGAAAGGCAAAACTTTTTACTGCTGAGGTTTTAAAATACTTACAGTTTATTTTTATGCAAGTAGCTTATGGGTGACTTGATAGACACTTTGAGCAATTGCAGTAATAAGACAGCAGCACGAGGAGGGTGTCTGGCATATGAGGCTCTGGAGGAGCTGTCATACAACTATTTGGTGCTGCTATTGTCTTTGACCTTATTTTTTAAAATTCTGCCTCTAAACTGAGAACTCTGCCCTCATTTTCTATGCAGCCTCCATTCCCTTGCCTAGACATTAGGAGTTTTTAAAATAATAACTGTTTTACTGTTGTTTGTAAAATGCAGTTTTACTTGCCTTTTTTTTTTTCATTTCCAACAGTTAGTATCTGAAAAATCAAATAATTTAGTGACATGTCTAACAGCCAGCACTTTTCTACTGCTTATTTTGAGGAGAAAAGTTTTTCACTTAATTTCAGAAGACCTTCTGAAAAACACAACCACAAAAACCCAAACCCCAAACCCCAGAACGTCTAAACCAATACTGTACATAAAATTCCTTGAAGCTTTGATACTTCTTAACGATACACCTTGTATAAATACTACCACAACAGCCTTTGGAAGAGCGCAAAAATATTATTAAGTAAATAATGAACAGAATGTGAGTGTAAATAAACAAAAAGGAGATTAAAAACTCCAGCATGCTTGCTTTTCTCATACTGGGAACCATTAATTCTGATGATTTATTCTGGCTTTATTTTAAAATATGAATTGGAGGGGGAGGGAGAATAATTAGAGTAGAATTATATTTAGGAAAACCAGCTAAATAGCCAAAACCAAATCATATTTACCTGTCATGAGACAGCTTAACAATTAGGAAGTAGCAACACAGTATTGAAGAGACCTTTTGGGCCATCAAGGACAATCACCTGTTATTTCAAACAGTGGAGTCACCGTAGTTCCTGTCACAAAACTATTCAGCTACCTTTTTGTTGCTTTGCCAATTACATTTTAATGTCTATTTGCCTCTACCCTCCTGGTTCAATGGCCACATGTCAAATCCACTGTAGAATGATGTCTTTCTTTGCCCATAGGTTAATGTACTGCATGAATCACAGAGAGGAAACACTGCTGCACAGACCATCTCGATTTGTAATGTCCAAACCCCAGGACATGTACTCACTTCTGTGTTGCATCTAATGATTTTTTCTATTTTCACACTTCTTAACATGTATTGGTTTGGTGTTACAATACTAATTTTCAGTGAAAGAGAAATAGCTGAAGAAGAATAGTGTTTAATTGCAGCATTAAATATCAGAAATAGTGTAAAAGAAAAATTTGTAAATGAAGCTGATTCTTTACCACATAAAATTATGCGTCTGAACAATTTTTGTTTTAAAGTAACACATACAAATGTGCTAAAGAGAAAAGCTTAAGAAGCAAAACTTAAAGGAGTTCTAAGGAAAGAAGACATAATTGATTTCTTCTCCACTTCCAACTCTATCCAAGGTGCTTCCTGATTTAAACCATTAGAAAACCTTTGTGAACTCACACACTGAAAAAGTAGACAATCTTCAAGAAGAAGGTTAATGGTATCCTGAGCTGTAATAGACAAAATGTTGCCAGCAGGTCAAGGGAGGAGATCCCTCCCCTCAACTCAGTGCTGGTGAGGCCACATCTGGTGTTCTGTTCCCAGTTCTCTACTCCCTAGTACAGAAGATATGGACAGTACTGAAGACAGTTCACTAAAGGGCCAGAAAGATGACAAAGGGACTGGAGCACTTCTCTTTTGAGGAGATACTGAGAGCTAGGATTGTTCAACCTGGATTAAAGGCTGCTTAGGGCAGTCTTATCAGTGTATATGAATACCTGAAGGGAGGATGTAGAGACAGGCTCTTTTCAGTGGCACCTAGCAACAGGACCAAAGGCAATGGGAACAAACTGAAATACAGGAGGTTCTCCTTGGACACCTAGAAACACTTTTGCTCTGTAAAGGTGACTAAGCACTGGCACAGCTTGCCCAGGGAGATTGTGGGGTCTCCATTCTTGGAAATATTCAAAAGCTGTCTGGCCATGGCCCTGGCCCTGGGAAATTTGCTCTAGGTGGCCCTGCTTAGGCAAAAAAGGATGGATTGGGTAATTTCCAGAGGTCCCTGCCAACTTTGGCCATTCTGTGATTATTTGACATTACAAGCACCTACCATGTTTTTACCAGTTTGACACAATCCTCCAGTTATACCTAAAATCCTCACAAGTCAACAACCCTAGCTCTGAGAAACAGGACTAATCTTGTTCAAAGTAATATGCAGTATCTAGGAAATAGTTTACTGTCAGCTGTACCCTTTCCACAGGCCAAAATTGCAACATTTTCAGCATACATACTTAGGTGCTTCAAATTTACCCTTCCTTACTTTACACTCCTCATTTCCTACTGCAAGTGACAAAAACTAAGCAGTAGTCATAGACATTTGTAAATTTAATGGTCAGTAGAAGAATGCAAAAAAATGTCTGGTGGTATATAAACTGAAAAGAGGTAAAGGCTCAACAGTACTGTCTAACATAGAATCATAGAATGTTAGGGCATGGAAGTGACCTCTGAAGATCATTGAATCCAGCCCCATTAATAAACTAAAGCTATGAAATATAACATTATCCTTAGGAGATTATGAGAAGCCTATTCTGATACAGTTGACTAAGATCTTAGCATGCTTAAGAAGAATGAAGAAGTCTAGGATGGATTCAGTTAAGAGATGCCTTCACACACTCTCATGGATGAAAGTATTTCCTTTTTTTCCCCAAAACAATCACCAAGGATTGTGGTTGAAAGCTACTGCGTACAGGAAGCCAAGCATAGGTAGGGCTGATCAATCCTACTTTGCACCAAAGACTGAATTTCATTATGTATTAAAGACCAAGGAAGACTGTAATTTACTTACACACACCTCAAAATTTTTATGGCAGTTGAAGTACTTATGCCAAATGACTAATAACAAATTATATTCAAGGTAAACACGAGAATTTCAAGAGATCTTATGAATAAACTAAGTTGGTGTAAAGATCTTTGCTTGGAAAAGGAGCAATGGAAACTCAGTAAGAAACCAGAGTAATTAGTGAGTTTCTAGAATACAACACAAAAGGTATATATATGCACATTTCCACTTTCAGTCAGACATTACAAGAAGTCTTTTTATCTGCACTGCTGAAATACCCTTTTAGAGCAACATTTGCATTAAATGTTAGGAGTATTTTCTACTGTAAGCTACAGTGCATCTAACTTCTGTATTTTTCTCAGCTGGAAACACCTGCTGACAAATACTGTATTTCAGTACAGAGATAGCACTGCAGCAATTTGACTAGAGGACTGTTTCCTAAGATATGTGATATTCCTGGGACCAATTTTAAAAAAGTAATTAAATACATTAAAACAAACAAATCAGCAACACACAAAGCCATTCCTTATGCTGACTCCTCTGAACATACAGTATCAGCAAAAAACGGGGTGACTGCAGTCACTGCCATGTTAGATTTGTAACACCATGGAGACAATCAAAGATAAAGGGATCTTGAGTAACTCTTACAGTACAGCTGCTGAGATCTTTCATCTTCCTCCCTGACCAGCAGAGACTTGACAGCCATTTCTGTGCACAGGCAATGAAAGCTGAATAGGTAGACAAAACCAAACTTACAGCTCCTTCCCATCAAATGCCAGTTCCTCCCAAAAAGCTTATTTGTCAGTTTCCTGCTATTCCAAGAGCATTTTTCAACTTTCATTAACTCAAATTTACTCTTTCTCTACCTCACAAGGGAAGTTTTAGAAGAAATAAATCTTCCAAAGAAGAACTGATAAAATAGGTTGTCATAATAATTATTACACAAAAATGTAAACACACTAGCCCAAAATGTGAATGTGGACAATGAATGTACCATTTACTTATGTATTTGTGTTCCAGACTTACAGGGCAATAGCACCCTTGCCCCCCCAAAATCCCAAAACACCCAACCAACCAATCAAACACCACCACCACAAAACCCAGTGTTTTCCTGAAACAGGTAACAACCTTGACTCACACCACTCTGCATTAGAACTATGTTTATTTAAATCCCTGCACATATCCTCAGGACCTTCCTGTGCCAGCCTGTAGAACACAGCAATTATCTCTCATCATCACCTCCAAACTTGAATACTTTTATTGTTGATTGATGTGTTAGATTCATACTGCCTTACTAGTAGCAAGCAGCCTTTCTGACACAATAGAACACATCTATTGAAGCACATCTGTGAAAAGAAAATTATTGGCTAAATAGAAGTGCAAAACGTAACTCACCTGTCACTAGCAATTAGACACAAAGAAAAGACAGAAAATCCAGTTCTTCTACATACTTGCTTTGGTTAAAAATACACATTCCCCAAATTGCCCACTTACAGTAAAGAACATCAGAGGAAGCTAATTCTGATGGACTACAAATACTAGAAGCAAAAAAGACTGTTTAGCAGCAAAAGATTTTAATAGCAGCATTCTGAAAGGAAAATATTATGTATTTATCGCGTGAATGTCGATGGTCTGTGTGTATTGCGCCCTCTAGCGTATAAGAGACAAAATCACAATCAATACACATCCAAAAACACCCAGTCTGGGAACAGAGACAGGTGTTTTTTAAAAGAACAATTCTCTATCCACATTTCTTCCCTATATATTTAGAACATGAAAATCTACACCCTGTATTTACTGCTGTAAATCTCCTAAGAAATTGGTAAGACATAAAGGAGTGTTCCTTTTTTTTTTTTTTTTCTCCACTATAATACTAGTTTATGCAGTGAAGTAAATTCTGATATGGACATACTCATCTAACTGATTAGGCCCTAGAATTTGGAAATAAAGTAGCTTTGGAGCTCATACTTCTTTCCTAAGTAGGTTTGAAATCTCTATGTAAAAATACACAAGTCACACTGAAATTATTTTACCCCTGAATCCAGTCTGAAGAGCCACTGGATGATGTACAACTTGGCATAAGAGAGTATGGTGAAAACTGTACCACTGCTGGAACATCTTCTGAGACACTATCTATGAGGAATTCCTGGGACAGTTTCCATCACATATACAAGAGGAAAACAACATAGTCTTTCCTGCCAGTTTCATCAAAAGAATATGCAGTGTGGTTTTTTAGGATGCTTAACAAGCTTCACCAGTACAGTTATCCAGCCTGGAAATTCTCTTGGGTACATACAGACACCTGCAAGATCAAAGCAGCAAATTCACTTTACCAAGAACCAACAGAGCCATCTCTAATGACAAAGGCCAGAAAATGATACTTGGAAGTCTGAGCAAAATTCAAACTAAAGCTTTCACTGAAGGTATGATTAAACAATTTGTTATAATGAATATAATGTTCTGCTTTTGTATTAAAAAAATGATGTTTCTCCCTTTTCCCTACTAACTTTGGAAGCCTTCTAATGAACAATTTTGCAACTGTGTGTATACTTCAAGGGAGATTTAACAAAACTCTTACCACAGAAGTACTAAATTACAATCTTCAAATGCCTATTGTAACTGCAATTTCAGCTTTCCATGGTCTGACAGATCAAAAAAAAAACCCACCCACTTTTTTCATTGCTATAATGTGGCCATGAATAATTATCCACTTCCACACACACCGAATTTGAGTACATTTGGCAGAATAAGTCTGAAATAAAATCTGACGCAGGATGTTGTTTTATGAAAGCTCTTAATAGGCAGTCCTAATAGGGTAAGTGGTGCTACTGTCTCAACATTGCACATACTAAGCTCCATTCCATTCGAAGAAGAGCATGGTTGTAAGACAGATCTGTGAAGTCCTTACACAGAAGTTCTATAAGACAAACAACACAATTTTGTTTTTTCTATCTGATGTGGCTGCCATCACAGCAGCACACCTCAGTGAGGGTCCTTACAGGATACTTGCCATCGCTACTCCCCCTAAAGCTGTTATTTACTGTCAAGACTGAGAAAACTACTTGCTTGATCAGTTGTAAAATTTATCCAACTCATCTAATTTTTAGTATCCATGGATCAGCAACTGGTCTCAGCTAGTGTAGCTAACTAGAACTACGCAGAGGGCTCGTTAAGGATGCTGCTGCATGCCAGAGCAAGAAAAGTCAGGTTCTTGAACTAACATCTCTGTAACAGCTCAGTCGTGGAGGAAGAAAATGGGCACTAACAGCAAGATCTCAGGGGCTAAATTCAGGACAAAATTAACAGTTGAGAAAGAAATTTTATTTCAAGCTTCTAAGGGGGTATTACAAACAATAGAGAATAAAAACATTAAAAACTATTTAAAAAGTAATTGTCCCTTTAAAATAAAGATTCAAGCAGGTTTAACAATGAAGTATGCTATTCAATGAAGTTTAAAAAAAAATTTAAAAAGTATTGGTTTTGCTGTACTTGCTAATCCTTTATAAAAAAGCTGGGCATAAATACTTCGTGCATTCATATGCATTATTTGGTGTTTCATATTATATAACTTGGTACAGTATTTAAGATATCACTGCAAAAGAGTTCAAACACAGTGCATTTATAAATAATGGAGTCATTATAAATCACATTGCAAACATACCTTGCCATTTTCATTGTTACAAATTCAGTATCTCAGTGAAGGTAGGAATAAAGTAGCTACAACAATCAATATCTTGACTTTATTTTTTTTTCCTTTTAATATAAAAATGCAGTTCTGGAAACCCACCCTCCTTCTTCCCCCTGCCCAAACATAATGCTTTACTTCTTAAAAATAAAAATAAAGTACTAATTCTATATACATCACATGTACCATACAAAAATGTATCCAAAGTTTCTATTGCTACCAAAGTGTTCTAAATTAAAAGTTACATAAATCCCCTCCTTGGAAACGAAAGATTACAAGTTACAAAAAAACCAAATTACACACAAACCATCAAGTTATTTTATACAATTTCCAATACATTTTTCTCCCAAAGCAAGTTGTCTTCTCATGTGCCTGTATAAAAATGCATATCAATATATTTGTCAATTTTATTTTTCATTATAAAGCAAATTAATACATTTTCTACAATAAATAAAACACAGGGAGGCACACATATCAACAAAATTAAATCAGTGGGAGATAAATGGGATATGGTTTTGAAAGAAATAATGTGCTTGCAGGCTTTAAGCCAGGTTTGTTTAAAACAAAAACAATCTTAAGTTATTTTGGGCAACAATGGAGTGTTTTTGGTGATTTCCAAGTGATGTACATAGTATAATTTTTTTCTTGATGCCTTTCTCACAAAGTACCCTCCAAAATAATTCAACTTCCTTTCTTAAAATACATATTTGTAATTGTAAATTTACATCAATCTTAAATATGTGGTACTTTGTGCAAAGAGCAATGATTTACACAAACATTCAGAAGTCTTTCAGAAGCTACAGACCAAGGAAGAAATGATACAAGCAGCACCATATTGTATATGATTTAGGCAAACATATATTTGATGCCATTTTGATATTAAGCTTTAAAGATCCACTAAACACCTTAAGCTGGAACATGGTGCTTAGGTAACTTAACCTCAGAAAGAAAAGGAAAAAAAAAGTAAAAAGGATGGAAATAAAAAACAGCTCCCTCCCCAGCAAAATTATAAAAGGAATTAAAGAGCTACTTCTAAAATCAGAATAAGTTAAGTGTTGAATATACATTTATGTACAATTATGAACACTATGAACAAGACATTTTAACAGGTTTAGTGGAAAATCCTCCAAGCTACAACACAATAAAATCAATAATCAGTATGGCAATGGTGATTTAGAAGAATTGCTCAACTATTTCAAGTTTGCAGAACTCAGCCACTGAATCAACAATTAAGGGGTTGTATCTTCAATACATTCTTTAGACAAAGAGGTTCATTAGTAAAGTTTTGAGTTTGTGTGGTATTTATTTTTCATGCCTCGGCAGAATCTCTGTTAGTCAATATCACTGAAGTCACTGACTGGTTCTCCATGGACTCGACTCAGATGATTCATAGCACGATCAAAAGCAATTCTGACTGCTTTTCGTATGCTTGAGTTACGGCCTTCCATCATTTTTAACTTGTCTATGGTTTCATCTATACCAAGGGGAACCATTTTGGATTTGGGAAGCCACTGCCTGTAAGAAAAGGTAAATTAAGTATGTTAAATATAGAATAAAATACAGAATTTTCCAGCAATTCAGGGCTGCTGTATTTTTTTTCTCATGTAGCAGATGAGTTTTATAATTCTTTTCAAGATGGTACTTGCCTTAAATGCTTTAAACCCAAGAAATATTAAGAAAGCCTCTTCCATACAACAAAGAATACATTACAATTAAATGATAATTATTTAATAATTAAATATCAACAAAAAAAAATTAGCAAGAAATACTGATGCAGTTTAGTTTGAGAATAGGCAAGTAACAACGAATGTGGCTTAAGATTCTTGACACAGTTCCTCTTCACTCTTCCACTTCCATTGTTAAAAAGAGTTTGCAGATGATTTAATTTTTGCCTTACATTTAAGACATTTCAATTTGGTCTTCACAGGGAAAGCTAAAATGTCAAAGAAATTCTGCTTAGTATGTTTTTACTCTGCAGTATGAAATCCCAGTAACTCAGTATTCAGAGTACTTTTGCATTTTAAGCTTCGTAAACATTATTCATTGCTAGGCATAGAGGAGCAATAATCAAAAATGCTCTACAACACCCCATTCTTCTAGATACACAAAAATCATTAATCATTTAATTAAAACATATAAAGTGCATTTATTTCATTTCCATATATGTTTATCTTAATCCTGTTTGCTTAAGTTATACTCAAGGAAAACAAAAAATACATAAATTCAAGGAATATCTATTAAAATACATCACTACAATCTGCAATCCCAACCCTGCAAATGGCAGGAGCCATGCTTCTGCTTGAAAACTTCAGTCAAGGAGTCCATTTGGAGCTGAACCAAATGCACAGCAGATAGTAAAGTGTGATAGAATTTTTTTTATTAAAAGATGATTTCTTTAAACTGAATGCAATAGTCTCTTTTAATATTTTTTATTAAAGCATTGTGAACTACAACCCTATTGTACTGAATACACACACTGAATCCAAAAGAAGCCATAGACTCAGCACAAGGATACAGGCTGAAGAGTAAAGAACACTAACATAAGCACAATAAGCAGCAAGCTAATCATTATCAGCTTTTATACAGATTAGAGGGAAGTTTTAAGAAAGCATTTTTAACAGAAAGCTTGTTGGTCCTCCAGATGCAGGTGGTGAAGAAGAAACAAATATGACTGTTTGAAAAGCTAATCCATGGGTGACAGAAGCTGGTATCACAGACTGCAGAAGAATGAAAATCTTACACATGGGTTTAGGGCTAAGAGATAAAAGTGCGTTAGAAGTGATGCGTGCAAAACAGCCACAATAATCAGGATAGAAGAACTACTACCAAAAACAAAGTTGTGGGATGGAGGAGAAGAGGGGGAAGGGAGCAGGAAAAGTATTTAGCTTTTCCTGTCATCTCTGCACAGTACCTGTTAGAGAGAGTTTTGCATAGTATTTGCAGGATTTAGGACCATCCACATATCGTGTCAAATTAGAATGGTTTTCCAGCAGGTCAGGAGAGGCGATTCTGCCACTCTGCTCTGGTGAGACTTCATCTGGAGTACTGTGCCCAGGTATGGGGCTTCCAAAAGAAGAGGGACACAGACCTGCTGGAGTGGGTCCTGAGGAGGGCCACAAAGATGATCAGAGGCCTGGAGCAGCTCTCTGAAAAAGACAGGCTGAAGGAATTGGGACTGTTTGGCAGGGAGAAGAGAAGGCTCCAGGGAGACCTTATAGCTACGTTTCAGTATCTGAAGGGGTCGTACAGGAAAGTTGGGCTTGTAGTGATAGGATGAGGGGCAATGGTTATAAACTGAAGCAGGGTAGATGTAAGTTGGACATAAGCGGAAGTTCTTTACAATGTGAGTGGTAAAATACTGGAACATGCTGCCCAAGGATGTGGTTGAGGCCCCATTCCTGGAGACATTCAAGATCAGACTCAATGAGGCCCTGCGCAGCCTGATCTAGTTGAAGGTGTCCTTGCTGACTGCAGGGGGTTTGGACAAAATGACCATTGAGAGTCCCTTCCAATGCAATTCAATCTGTGAATGCTGCAGACTCAGGAAACAATCACAGATACTGTTAAGATAGTGGATATGGAGAGCATGAATTACCAATAAGAGAAAAATAAGAAACAGAATACCAAATACATTTAAATTTGGATGTTCTCACAGAACCACAGAATACATCTGGTTGGAAGAGACCTCAAAGATCATTCAGTCCAACTCTTGACCCAGCACTGAAGGGTCAGCACTAAACCATGTCCCTAAGCATCAGGTCCACGCATTGCTTAAACACCCCTAGGGACGGTGACTCCACCACTGCCCTGGGCAGACTGTTCCAATGTCTGATAACCCCCTTCAGTGAAGAAATATTCCCTAACACCCAGCCTAAACACAAGCAAAGGGAGAAGAATGCAAGACCTTATGAAAACCTGCACTGGTGAACAAAGAGTATCATAAGGAAGTATCAATTAATCATGCCAAAGCATCCATGGAGACAGAAAAGCAAACATCAGTTCTAAAATTCAGGCAAGAAGTTATTTAGGTGATAGGGTATTAATTCAAGAGTTAAATTCAGATATCAAAAGATTTAAAATTGTCCTGACCTGTGTGGAAACCTGGAGAGAGGAGAGATTAAGAAGAACACAGGAAAGAAATGTGTAATTTCACAAAAGGAAGAAAAAGAGGAAGAAGGAAAAGAGGTAGAAGAAAAACTTCTGTATCTGTTTAGCCAAAGAAGTAATTTTGCCATGTCGATAAATGAAACCATCTTGCAAAACAACTTCTATCTTTTTATGGTCTGCTTGGAAGAAAATAATCTTTCAGTGATGCTGTATCTTTTACATAGGAAAGATAACCATGTAAAGATGATGTTTTAATAATGCTTTAGATTAAAGGTACAGGCTTTTAAAGTTGTAAGTCGCTGCAGCAAGCAATTCATGTCAATAACATACCAACTTCTTTTGTTGTCAAAAAATAGTACCAAGAATAGCTTCTCATCTGATTTGGTCTGCATTTGTTCTCCGATTTTCAGCACATCCAGAGGTGGTACTGGTATAGTAACACCATTGTGATGGCCAGCAACACGAGGCATCTTAGGGTCAATAATCTATAAAAGAGAAGCAAGGACAGTTACTAATTTTTAAAACTATGCAATTTATTTTAAGATGATATTATGAATAAAGTTGATGGGGAAAAAAGTCACAAACTAAACAGCCACTGCCTATAAACTGGCTTCGTGTTACACATTTATGTAATTTCTTGACATAAGTTGAAGGGACATAGTGGAGGCAAGGTGGCAGATTCAACTGAAAAATAAATCTCTAGAATATTTTTCACTGGCATCACTTCTTAAAGTTTCATCTGAATTTCACTTCATACAACTTTGCAGACCTACAAGCAGGTTTCACAATAAGAAAGCTGAACCAGAATTTTTTTAAGCCATAACTGGCCTCAAGTGATGAGTGCTGAGTATCAGATACTTTAAAGAAACAACCAAGGATAATGCAAGATACAAGCCCCACACACAGTGTCTGGAACAAAACCCCTCTACATAAGAAAAAAACCCAACCAAAGACACCACAACAGAAAAGCAGACCAAAACACAAACACCGTCCCCACCCCCCAACAGCAGTTAGAAGTAACTTTCAAGCATCTTGCATATCCAATTTAATTACTCAGTTTTCAGCAACACATGCAGTTAGCAGTCACAAATTCTCCCTAAACAAAGTTTACAGGAGGGAGAAAGCTGCTGCTAACTGTAAACCACTCAGGCTACTACAAAAAAAACCTCCTCTGCAGGCAGATTATAGCATTAGCAAGTGGTCTTCTGTGACCAAAGAGGGTTCATGTCACTTCATGCCTGTTCCACTTGTCTCCTAACCTACAGATGTTCTTGTTGCTTTTCTAGCATCTGCACTGGCACTAACCTTAAACCATAGTAAACTAATTATGGGAACTAAATCAAAAGCAAACCAGCACTGTGGGGAGTTTTTAGAAATCAAGAGAATGTTATTCTCTTAACCCAAGAGTGTTTGAGTCAGCCACTGAGAAGGGTGCTTAAACTCAAGTGCTCTGAATCTCATTTCCACAAGTTTTAATTTGCTTCTATGTATTTCCTGATATCCTCAGCATACATATATTAGAAGTCACGATTGTTCAGTCTTTTACCATAAATTAAGCCCTAGAGAACGAACTGTTTCTATAACCCAAAATATCTGAAGCTGAACACTTTATCAACAACATTTTATGTGCAAGATTGAAGTGTATTTCTCCTAAAATAACATAGGCAAAACAGCTTAAAGTTTCCAGTACATCACTTAAAACTGGATATAATAATTAAATTTATTCAATTTATTTGTGTCTTTAATGAACTTTAATAAATCAGAGTTACTTTTCTACTCATTTTGCAGCAGAAAATACTATTCTAACACTAACAAAATGCCTGTCAAATGCTTATTCAGTTGATTCTTTAAACAGTAATATATACTGCAGAAACAAATACTACTGACATGGGTGTGCTGGTTCTGGCAGTGACACAGTTAATTTTCTTCACAGTACCTAGTATGAGGCCATGTTTTGGACTTGTACTGAAAACAGTGTTGACAACACAGGGATGTTTACATTATTGCTGAGCAGTGCTCACACAGAGTCAAGGACACTTCTGTTTTTCATCCCACCCCACCAGTGAACTGGGTGGAAGTACACATGAATTTGGGAGTGGACACAGCTGACCCAAACCAATTGAAGTGATATTTCACATCGTATAATGTCATGCTGAGCAATATAAAGCTGGGTGAAGAAGAAAGAGGGAGGACATTTGGAGCAATGGTATTTGTCTTCCTGAGTAACCATTATTCCTGATGGAGCCCTATTTTCCTGAAGATGGCTGAACACTTGTTCGACAATGGGAAGCAGTGAATAAATTCCCTGTGCTGCTTTGCTTGTGTGAATGGCTTTTTGCTTTACCTGTTAAAGTGTCTTTAACCCAACCATGAGTTTTCTTGTTTTTACGCTTTTGATTCTCTTCCCCATCCCACTGGTTGGGAGTGAGTGAGCAGCTGTGTGGAACTCAGCTGCTAGTTGGGGTTAAACCACAACGGGTATTGCAGATCCCAAAAGATGAGTAGGGTAGTAAAGGGTTACTGACTCAACATTCATATTGCAATGGTTTTATAAACTGGATGCACAGTAAAGAGGACAGAACTATCTGAGGGGGAATTTATCTATTATCCTAAACTCACACACTGGGATTTTCAGACCAGAAACAGTATCACTAGTGTACTGATGTCAAGATGTGTACTTACCAGAGCTGGGTATGAGGGATATCCACTGCATTTGGCCCATACTACCTTTAGAGGCTCAAGAACAGATGTTGCAGCATCAGTTGAAATCCACATACTGCTATGCCCAACTTCTAAGAACAAATAATAATATATAATTAAAATGTTAAATAAAACTTCAGACAAATCCTCTGCAGTTCTTGGTTTCCTCCTCAGTATCTCATGATCATTGAAATCCAAATAATGGTTCTGAATATGAAAGTTGTACAGTATGTTTCCAAAGTGTCGAATATCTGTACCAGGATGAGCATCTCATGTCTGAGAGTTGATTGGCTGGTATACTCTTCTATTCTTATGTATTAAATCCTAATCTGCATTTTATTTTTATTTATAATCAGCCCTCTTTGTCTCTTTGCCCAACCATTTCCTGCACCAAAGTTCAAAAAGACCAACAGGCTTCAACAAAGTAGCTGCAACGGTAATGGAAAACAGAGTTTATTACTGCTTCCTTCTACCCAAATCTTCCATTTAATTTCTGCTGCTCACCACTGGATTGAAGCACAAGACAGGTTTAAGCCTTTCAGTCAGAATCACAACTGGCCCCTTAGACACATATAGCCAAGAGACCAGGCAGAAGACCATGATTTATCCCCTCAAGATGGAACTAGGGGTAGAAAACAGTAGGAAGAAGGTAATGAAAGTTCACAAGTTGTGGAGATGACACTTCTTGTATGAGGACACATGGTGCCAAAGTACAGTTCAGTAGTTGCCATTGCACTTTTTTTAGCAGTAATACTTGATAGAAGTAGCTCTCTACTTGCCAAAAAATAATTTATTCCTCAATTTTTCCCCATGTGCTCTTACTTTAAATGAGCAATGTTTATATATAATGAAATGTGGCATGTGGATATATATTTTATCTCAATATCACAAAGATAGTACTGGAAAAACCACGGTGTCAGACCTTATCAGAGTAGAAGGAGCAAGGAAAAAGTGTTTAAGGTAACCAAACAAAAGAAGAGGTCATTCTCTACAAAATAGTTTAGGTCAAATTTCAGCCTAATTAATTCAATTATAATTTATTTTCAATCTATAATGGCATCAATATTTCAATAAAATACTTCATTGGACAGTCTAACTTAAGAGATCCACACCTATATAATGTCAGTTACCAAAATGCAGTAGTTTGTAATAACTTGGCACCACAGCACAGTGAAGACATTACATGTTCTTGAAGCTAGAAAATGTCCAGCGTCTTTAAGATCTTGACTGAGTCTCCTAAAAGAAACCAGGATCTTTGGCATCAATCCCCACAGACTTTACAGAAGAGATCTTTAATTAGTGGATTCCATTACACAAAACTGCAAAAATATTTGCCTTATTTACACTATTTCTTACTGAACTATGTAAGCTCGGAAAAACAGTTACTAAATCTATTTACTAGTTTGCTTATTTGTTCCTCTCTGTCCAAGAACATCCTAGAGTGACCTCACCCAAAATTAAAGTCATGCTCATATTCTTCACATTTATAAACACAGAATACTTCTAAGAGTGCAGCTGAACATAGAAAATACAAGGCATTATGGAAAGATATTTAAAATCCAGAAGAACCATTTTGGTGGTATCTCAGAAGAAAAAAAACAATTGTTAAGCCCAACAGAAAAAGCAATTTAGGCAACTTATTAATGTCTCTGCTCTGTTAATACCAGTAGGTGAATGCATGCCAGTTAAGAGTCATGAAAGTTTAAATCAACATATCCCTCACACACAGACTATTTTGAAATTGCTTAGCCTGGAGAAGAGGAGGCTCGGGGGAGACCTCATTGCTCTCTGCAACTACCTGAAAGGTGGTTGTAGCCAGGAAGGGGTTGGTCTCTTCTCCCTAGCAACCAGCACCAGAACAAGGGGACACAGTCTCAAGCTGCGCCAGGGGAAGTTTAGGCTAAAGGTCAGGAGAAAGTTCTTCACCAAGAGAGTCATTCATCATTGGAATGGGCTGCTCAGGAAGGTGTTGGAGTCACCGTCCCTGGAGGAGTTCAAGAGGGGACTGGACGTGGCACTTGGTGCCATGGTCTAGTCATGAGTTCTGTGGTGACAGGTTGGACTCGATGATCTTTGAGGTCTCTTCCAACCTTAGTGATAGTGTGATAAAAACAGTACAAGTTCTCTTCAGGACAGATAACAATATTGAAAAGAAACCTACGTTATTCTCAGCTGCAGAGCTGATACAAAACAAAGAAAACTGTGGTTTAATGCTGACTAGGAGGTCACACAATCTGACAGGATGCATGCAGCCAGATTCCTTCAGAGACTTCTCAGATGTCTAGACAGTAGAGTCTTAGACTTTTGCTAGTCAGTTTACTCCATGTGGTGAAAGGGAGTTACTACACTAGCACATACGGTTACTAGCTTTCTCTTACAGCATAAATCCTCACATTTTTCCTCAAGCTATAAAACAAATTTAAGTTAGCAGTCATAACAATGTACTCCTGAAGATATTAAATAACAGTACTCCCAGTAGCTGAAAACCAACAGTACTGAAATATCACAAACCAAACTGAAGATCCTATGTAGTTTAGGGTAAAGATATCTCATATTCTTACTTCCTTTACAGATTTAAAAAACTTGTTCTTTTTTCACTCTTTTAATAAGAGCAAACATGTTTAATTTTTCTTTTGTGCTTAATTTTCTGTTGATCAAAACACCCATTACATCTCAGTGTCATAAATCTCAAAACTTTAAGGCACTGCTGTCTTCAGAAACAGAGCTAAGAACTTCATAGGTTTCAGCAAGGTAGGTGAGCTCTCCATAAGCCAATTTTATTTTAAATCAGAAAACACAAACTCAGCCAGGAAAATCTATTTTACTGAAATGTCCAAATTAGTAGTACACAGTGTTTTCTTTTCTACACAGATGTAAATTTCATTTTAACAGCTAAATTTCTAGACAAATCCACCAAAAATGGGCATTTTTAAGCTTCAAGACTACTGCCACCCAAGAGGTAGTTGTGGTATCTGCAGCATATACAGATTGTTCTTTAGCACAAACAATAAGCTGAGACCTTCCTTTGATAAGTATTTTCTGCTGTCAATGTTACCTGTTAAAATTACCACTATGAAGAGGAGAAAGCCATTTGAGTTAAGGGCAGCAAAATGCTCCCCCTACAGCCTGCCCACTGCATACTCTTTCTCACCGGTCTCATGTGAGTGAACAGTGCACAGACACCACTGGAAAGGATACTGCCACTAAGATTTACCAAGGGGGCAAAAAAGTAAAATCTGACAAGAAGGTGGATCAACTGGCTGGACAAAGATGGGGACAAAGAATTGAGAAGTGGGACAAACGTTTGAGACAAACGTTTGAGAAAGCCTAGGAACAGCAGAACTAGATAAGAATGCTGAATACAGGAACAAGTAGTATCCCGGAAAAGGACTGGGGGCAGGGTTCAGAAGGGACAGGCAGAAGAAGAGATTGCCACTTCAGCGCAGCAACTTCCTGACCCTACAAATAAATCCAAGACCCTCAAATCTCAGTGTATCTCTGTATACAGCATCTAGGAAAACCAATCATAGCATGTCTATTCTAGTGCTCTTGCACACCAAGGACAAGCTATTACATACAGATAATTCTATCTGAATACCAAGAAAACCCTATTGAGCCCTCAAGTCTAAGGCCCAAAAGTTAAGACTAATTTTTGAAATGTTAATTCATCCTCTGTATCTAAATCTCAGTATAATCTTCATATTTAAGTACAGAACATACCTCACTATAATTGTCTTAACTCACCCAGGATACTGAGTGGACTTGGTTCTAAAACACAGCTTTCTCACAAGTCAAAAATGCTGCACATGTCAGCAATACCACAGAAAACAGCATGCTTGCACACCTGGCTTTGTGATTTCAATAGCACTCTTGTAACATTGTTTGTGTTTGGACTAACATGATTTCAGTGTGCCTCTATTACGATTACATCCAAAACTACATCCTATCATAAGTGCAATATTACTACATACAGGTTCTGAGAGAGTGCCTTAAAATAGAAACCAGATATTTCTTGGACCTAAAGATGGCATAATTGTTTACAATGTGTTTGTTTCTAAAGCATACATCCTATGTCAAACAGAACTGTTTGAGACATTTTGCCAAGAATGAACAACCCTTTAAGTTTCTTTGCAAAATCTGGGATTTTACTAATAAAAGTAAATAATGGTAAAATTGTAGTTAAGCACAGAATATAGGCAGGAGTTTTCACTTTTCTCCTACTCCTACTTATTTCCTCTTCTTGATCTGCTGAGGTAACATGGCGCAGAAGGTAGCCACAAGAGCTCAAATTGGATAGACTATACGGTAATATATAAAATAATACTGTTAAATGCAATTTCTCCTACTTTTAGGCAGCTACAGAATATATCTGAAGACAGAGATGGAATTAAGGGACATAAGGAGAGTCCTGAAAAAAACAGGTACTGGAATTCAAAGTGAAGTGTAGAATACAAGGACAAAGTAAGAAAATACCAGTAAATAATACTCAGGACAAAGTAAGAAAAGCAAATGGAAGAGGATAAGTTCTGTGTAAGAGGTTATCACAAAGATGATAAAGATACTAAAACTGAGAGTAATGAAACAGTAGCTGAAAACAGATTAACTGCAAGAAGGAAAACAGGACTGATCAGATGGGGAGGAAAGAACAGACTATGATAACCAAGACCAGTAAAAGCACTAGCAAGACATGAAAAAGTCCTGGACAAGGAACCCCCAGGATGAGGGGCAGGATCTACAGCCAGAAATTAAGACAGAGCTAGACACTGATGCCTAGAGGCTGATGTCTAACTTCAGCATGGAAGTACTTCATTACACAACCACAACTCTACTTACAGAACAGATGACCTGCTTAAACCTTCCAATACAATTAAAATACTGACAGAGGTGGAAACCATATCAAGAGAACACCATTATTCCCTAAGACTGGGTTACATACTATCCTCTACATTCCTAGAAATTTCCACCTCTGTCTAATTTCAAAATTTTCCTTAATCAAAGCAAGCTGTGTCTTACCCATCTGACAACACATCTATGCAGAAGAGTACATGAGAAGTAAACCCTAAACCAGAAAGCCCGAAGAAAACTACTGACAGAACCACAAATACCACTTCAGGCCACATTCTGTTGTATTACTAGAGAACCACTTAAATATCACTAATTAATCATAACAAAAACCCCAAACGTCAAATTTTTAGAGTCTCAAAACCAGAAACCACTTTCAGAATGCTTAGTGTATTTCATCAGCAAAACCAAGAATGCTAGAATCTGTCAAATAAACTGACAAAATCATAGTTATACACTATTATTAGGAATAAAATTATTTATAGTTACCGGCTGCAATTCTTGCTGCTTTGGCATAGTTTCCATTTTCAATGCATGATATCAATTCACTTCGGTCTTCCAGTGTGTGTCTTCGTATAAGTGCAGGTTTACCTTTACCACACTTTGGCAGGCTGAAACTACAAAAATATTAATATTAAAACCAGTACTTGATAATCATCACTGTTGACTACAAATCAAGACTTTGAAAGGGAACTTGATATTCATCATTAGGTAGTAAAACTGGAGCAGAACTCTCTAACAAATTTTAAGTAACAAATACAAACAACAGCATAAAAGCCCAAAGCCCAGGTTATTAGCATGCACAGAATTGACAAACAGTAGGCAACTGCACCTCAACTGCAGTACATGTTATACATGTACAAATGAGAGGAGCTGCTTTGTCTCCAGTGTATACAGTGGATACTGGAAAACATGTTCCCTCTGTTTCCTATGTAGTGGAACTATTTGAGCAATTACTTTCTCTTGCATTTTCCACTTCAAATTCACATCTTTCAGTACTGGAACATCTAAAGATAAAATGGGAAACTTGTTCTCTGCACACTTGAGTTCTCTTAAAGAGACCACAGAACAGCATTATTCTAGATCAAATCCTCAATAAATCACATCTACAAGAGGTAAAATATTAAATTTTCTTTGCTTGACCTGGGTGCATTAATACCATATCCTCAAACAGTTTAACAGCAGTATTGAACACATGAATAAAGCCTTCTTTTCTCTAACAGATTTACCCTATACACCGGTATGCCTCATTCTCATATTCCCCCACAGCCCAGTACTGGAGACAGCTACCTTTTACCCAGACATCAGTGTGCTTTTGTAATATGTGGACCACTGGTGACAAAGAAAGTATTTATCAGTGGTAGCAGGTGACCGTTCTGACAGCCCTACATTTAACAGACTTCACAAAGAGAAGGTCAGTAGCTGGTATACAGGTACTATCATCACTGCAGTAATTAGCCAGTAATCCAAATCAGAGATGGATAACCTATGGTTCCACAGTTACTGAATTTACCTTCCCCATGCACAAGACTCTGCTTTGGAAATTCCTTTGTTCCTCCCCTCACCAAAATAAACACACCGATCTTTAGTGTTCAGGATTAGTAAGGTAATTAAAACAAGGTACTGTAAGCACACACATGTATTCATCTATGCAGAGCAAGAGGAGCACAGACAAGTTTAAAGTGTAACTGTCTGGACCTGTAATAACAGGAAATCAACAAAGGTGTCTAAGATTTGACACACAACTGAAAATATGGAAATGTACTGTAATTTCTAAAATTTATGCAATCTTCCAATATAAAACACAAGTATAGAAAAACTGACATATCCAGTCTGAATTTTATATTTCAGATTTACAGTTTTACCTCGAGTTGCACAAGAGACTGTTACTAGATGAAATACTAGATTCTGATGCACAGCGGCGACGAGGTTCAACTTTTCTTCCTGGAGTATCATCTAATGCTCTCTCTTTACTTCCATCTCCAAAACCATTTGACAGACCTACAGCATAACACAAAATAAACTGCATCAAACTGGAAACCACACCATTTTCACTAGTAACTTTTTGTATTCACACATTGTATCACTACTTTTCTGTACTTCAAGCATTCTGATGTGATGAAAAAGAAGGAACGTGGAACATTAATAAAAGATTTCATTTTAAAACACAGCATCAGAGGTTCCTGTAGTCCAGATATTAAAGATAGAATGGAAATTTAGGTAATGTAAAAAAGAAAGTGAAGACTGTAATATGGGAAATGCCAAACAGAACATCAAATTGATCTTTGTATGTAATGTTTTCAGCTATTAAGTTAGTCAGACTACACAAGCCAAATAGAAAATCCAAATATTACAAACCAGGCAGATTTACCAAGTCAATACAAGGCTCAGTTAAATACAATGTTACAACAAGAAATAGTGAAAATCCTCTTCAGACACTGAAGTAAAGACTTGTAGGAATTCCTTCCTGATGCTACCTAATTCTTCTTGAACGTCCTTCCATTTCAGTAAATTCAGTCTTGACATTATCATATCTATTTTCTGTGACCAACTATCAGTGACATGCACATTACTAGTTTTGATTATCCTTCCCCTGGCACAGTCTATATATACCCAAGGATGCTGTAATTTCATAATTGTAGCAAAAACGACAAAAAAGGCTTTCATATCAAAAACTACTGTTTTGATAGCTGCCAGCAGTCCTGCCCTGAGCTTATTCACAAACAGTATAGTTCTTATTAAGCTACTTCCATACTTGATTAAAGAGACAAATGAAGATGTTTAAGATAGCATTCTGAAGCCATTCCCACAGGCGTGTGTGTATGTGGTGTGTGAAAATTAGGACTGAAAGGGGAAGAAAAAAAATAACCAAACACAGGATCAAGAGTTTCAACAGAAATGAACTGGCTAAAGATAATGGTACTAGCCTGCAATCAGTTCCTGCAAACTTTAGACTGCAAAGAAAACAAATTTTTTAATACAAATTCAATTCTGAGCATACTTACTTCCTTACAATACAGTTTTTAATTACAGGATATGATGAACATGCATCCCATAACACAAGAAAGAACTATCCATTCTAGACATCCTATTATCAGATTATGATAGATCTTTATCATGATCTTCATTCATTCAGACATAGATCATCTTATGGAACTTCATGTGCCTCTACACAGAGCATTGTGCTATAAGACAATTATGGTGGAACCCCCTTTGTGAAGTTCTAACTCTTCCAGTCTTTTTGATAGAAAGACCACCTCAAAGAGTAAAAACTAAGGAACCTGAGTTTAGCAAGTTACTTTGATCCAGTTGCACCTGAAGGGGGCCTACAAGAAGGCTGGAAAGGGATTGTTTACAAAGGTCCGTAGTGATAGGGAAAATTGTTTTAGAAGAGTGGATTTCGATTGGATGTTAGGAGGAAGTTCTCTACCATGAGGGTAGTGGAACACTGGAACAGGTTGCCCAGGGAGGTATAGTTGAGGCCCCCTCCTTGGGGATCCTGCAGGGACATCTGGGCAACTTGATCTAATGGAGGATGTCCCTGCTCACTGCAGGGGGTTAGACTAGATGACCTTTGGCAGTCCTTTCCAACCTAAACTATTCTATGATTTAAGGGATTTCCCCTTACTCCCCTAGGAGACCTTCAATTTGGATTATCAAGACAATTTTAAAGATACAAAGGTGAATTTATTTAATTATCTGAGTTACAGATAAGAATTACCTTTCATTTTCATTTAGCTGACACTCTAGAACATTCATTTAAGAGTGTCTGTTTTTGATGCCTGTATTTGCTTTTGATTTCCTGTACCAAGAAAAAAAACCCCAAAATATAAAGGGAGCATTGTCTTTAGTATTCAAGAAGCAAACTACAGGCTATTGATTAATCTTCTCATTATTAGCAAGTCAGGACAAATAGCTGGAGAGTAAGGAGGAGTTCTGATTCAGACTATGCTGAAAGAGCTGTCAAAACAGAGGATGCTTTGTGAGAAAGCTTAAATACCTCTATAAAATATCACAGCACACTTCATTCTGAAATTAAAAGTTGAAAAAATAGTCTACAAAGATAAAGGAGATAAAGGTCTCTGCAAGTAACAATTTTTCATAGTTAAATACCTTGTCAGACCTATTTTTCAAGTGAGCTGAAAAACTGCCTTTTTTTTTTTTTCCATCCTGCCACAAGCCAGAGACACATTTCTCAAGTTACCATTCAGGCATCCAGCTAATATAAATTTGCTATCAGCAGAAACATGTCAGATCACAGATTCTATTTTAAATTTAAAGACAGAGCCAAGTAATTATTGCTATCAGAACCAGAGCATTGAGAAAATGGAAGGAAGTATCTGTTTATTCTTGTTAAACATTTTTATGCATCCTCTTTACATATGCCAACTATAACTTGGCTATATTTCGCTGCATGTCAGTTCTATGGGCAAGAAAATAATAATTAGGAAGTAGCTTCACATTTTGATTGCTTCCACTGGTCTGTGATTGTGCTGCTGCTGCAGTGGATGTTTTGGCTCTCTCAGTACCTTTCAATGGTTTCCTCTCACTGTCATCATGTCAGTACCAAACAATATGTGATCACAGTGGTGAGCTTGTTTTCACTGATGCACTGGGCAAAGCAACCATCTGATTGCCTGATTGCTGATGTTCAGAAACAACATTTATCAGAAACTATCAGAAACAAGCAGCTATAGCAATGAAGACAGCTCTTTGCTCTGTTAGTCCAGTCTTACACAGAATATACACTATTACAAGTTTAATGGCTCATTTAATTCACTAACATGTTTTCAGGATGACAGTAGGCAAAGCTTCTTCAATCTGCAGAATGGCAAATAACAGTGGGACCCCCCCCTCCAACTTTTCTGATAAAGAGGAAGTACTAAAGTTCAAAATTATTTAGAGCATATTGGACACATTTCTCTTGCTTGTGGAAGAATGAAAAACAAAGAACAAACAGGCAGGCTATAAACAGGGATTGTAATCCTCCTGAATATCAAGCCTTGAATGACATGGCATGACATATGCAATCCATGAAATTTCATCTTATACAGTCCACTTTTCAGAAATTATAAGGAATGGGCGTTATTTTAACAAAGGAAGACCTCCATGCTTATTTTAAACAAAACCCACTCCTATCCAATCACAGATGCAGCAGTTCATAAGTGATGCTGTAACTTGCAAGAAAAGTCCAGGCAGTAAAATACAAATGCTTTATGGTGTCACTGATGTGCAAAATGCCACATTTATATGCTATAAATGGGAATTTGTGTTTTTAATCTTTACAAAACTCTCCCATGAATCAAGAAACACCCACTCTGCCATAGGTACTAGAATAAGTGAGATTAAGAAGATCCTCATTTGCCATTTACTGGCTCAAAAGATATTACTAAGAAGGTCAAAAAAAGAAAATCCATGGCAGAAGTAATCCATTCTGCTTTTGCAGATTAGTAGCCTGGCTAAGCTTGCAATAAACCTCTGAGCCATTTACATTTTCCAAAAGCTAATGATTTTTGTTAGATTAAATAAGCTTTCTCTACAGTCACAAGGAGAAACTTCATTAGGTCAGGTACTGAACATCCTACACATAGCCACTCACCAACATCCTTAACTGAGAACAATCCCCCCTCAAAGGAAAATCCCACACATCAAAGTAAAACTTTTCATTAACAAATGTTTCTCCCCTCCACCCCACTCCTCTTCTGTTCTTCAGTTTCATCAAAAAAGCAGTCTGTGCTCCAAGGCAGAACACATAAAAAAGGAAATCACAAAACATTTACTATCAATCTGAAATGCAGGGTGACTGGTATTTCCAATCTTCAGCTCTAGAACTCAGTTTACATACAAGGCTTATCACCATGCTAATCTCAGCATAACACACATTAACCAGTTTAATGCTACTGACCAATTGTAAACTAAGAAAAATAAAAGAGTAAGCAAAAAATTATCAGCTTGATACTTTTTGCACAGATCTCTTGCTGCCCCCAAAATTATTTTTGTCAGGAAATTATTCAATCTGCAATTTAAACTTTCGCTGACTACATACGTTAAGCACGGCAAAATCTTGATGCCCACACCAAGTTACTGAAAGCAGGGAAAGGTAACTCTTGAAACAAGACAGCAGAAGTTTAGAACACAGGAACAGACTCAGGTAGTCCAAGCAGCAGCATGCTCCCTGAATGTACAGAATGCTGCCACAGAAAAGAGAATTTTGCATTTCAGATCGTAAATGCGTCTTGCAGTTCTGCTGAAACAAAAATAAAGAAGCAGAAATGGTATAAAAGTATTCAAAAGCACTAAAACTACTAGAGAAGAGCTGAGAAATCATGAAAAACATCAAATAATTGCAACCACTAAGAAAGTGGGAGCATTTAAAAAAGATGACTGCACCACAGAGCACCAGCACTTATATGACAGTGTTTAGGTTGATTTTACCAAGCAAGGACTAATCAAGTCCTGACTTGTGCACTTACCAGCACCAGTGACATTAAGCCTTCATAAATATAAAGAAAAATGTGTACTTTAAAACTACATAAAAACACAAAAATCAGAAAAGTATTTTTTGTATGCTCTACTTCTCCAAGTAAGACTAGACTTGTCTGGGGAGAAGGGAAGAGGATGGATATTGAACATTCTTAACTGATCTGCTCTCACAGAGCATGTTCTGGGAGTAAGAACGCTGGGACTGGTAAAAATCTGCGACAAATTTGTGTCACATATACTACAACATGTACAACTTTATAACTTACGGAAATGGGGCAATATATTGAATGAAGAGCATAGTTTCATATATGTCAAAGACTTCCTCCAACAGTGTTCTTTATTTTTTTGTTTGTTTGTTTTAAGGATGACTGGTGTCTCCAACATGATCCAAAATAATTACTTCAAATGCAATTGTCTTTCTGCGTTCCAAAATGATCATTTAATTGAATTCCACTCCATGTTGAGGATAACAGAAAATAATTAGGATCCAAAGAGATAAATACCCAGCATGATATTAGTTAATATGAGAACCTGGAAGACAGTGAAAAAGCCATTAAGTCTCTCTGAAAGGAAATAGAGCTTTCAAATAAATAAGCCATCCTTACAGCAGTGTTCAGAGACAGTGAAAATAATACAAGTGTTCAAGGTATTCTGACACTAATACTTAGCTAATGTCTCAAAAGGGGAAAACTAGATGAAAAGTTCCACTTTGATTCAGTCCTCTTTCTTGAAAAAGAAAAAATATGCAAGTAATTGAAAGCACAGAATACAATCTTCTCATGCATGATATGCATGAAGAACATGGTTTTGAAATGTATCTAAAAATCCCTTCAGTAAGAAAGGGGATGACTCTAATTTAAGAGGATTTATATATACAGGTATGCAGAGAAGGGATAAAAGAATACTTTACTGTAATAAATTTTTAAATATGCAAACCTTGAAAGTGGGCACACTGTAGCAATAGGATGGTGCCCACAAAGTTTTTAAAAAGTGAATCTATATAACCCTATAAATGTCTACTTCCAACAGTAAATTCTGGAGTGCAGTAAGAATATTAGACACAAACCTTTTCAGAATACAGGGATAAGTATATGAACACATCAAAGTTTACAAGACTTAGTTTAAGTCTTCAGTATACAGACAAAATGGGAGCCAGTTACTCACAAAGATGATAAAAATTTGTTCTGAAGAGTACCCTTGGAGATAAAGCTTTTAAGGCTGGCTTAAAATCAGGTCATGGCCAAAGAAAGGAAAGCTCAGTGTGAGTCCACAACATGGCACCTACACACTACATAGCAACAACTTTCAAAATCCTAAAGAAAAAATATCATCTTTGTTGGTTTAAGCAACAGATAACAAACTGGTGGCTCACCAAATAGTCAAAGCTTTCTATGTTTCAAAAGAGTGCTTAAGAATTCATCCTGTAACTACTAACTTTAAAATCCAAGAATAAGAAGCGTCTCTGGCTATTCAGAGGAGAGACTGCTAAAACAGCTGGATCTGAATTGCCCAAGAGAAAGGAAAACTAAACATTTACTAACTGCAGCTTCAATAAGATGAAGATTGTCTGCTGCTCTGGGTACTACAACACTAGGATCACTGCATTGTAGGACAACTGTCCAAGACATTTAAAAATATTCAAGTGGAAGGCAACGCTAATGGAAGAGTCTGAAAACACTTCAGAAAAACCTGAAAGGAATAAAAGAGCACACAAGCAGGAATGCTTCTCAAAAAAAACCCCAACATTTTACCACTTCTAGAGAGTATCAGCTGTTTCAGTGGTATAGAAAAGACTGATGACAGTAGTTACATAGTAGAAAATGCCATTATCAAGTGTAAGCTCAAAACTTGAAGAATGTAAAACTCACTTTACAAACTGAATTTTTACTAAGCTCTAGTTTGTATCATTGACGACAAGTAAAACAGACACAAGTGACTATGAGATTTAAGCGCCTGAATCACACACCTATCATGTCATCCAGGATCCAAGAAATACTTGAGTATAGAAAGTCAGTAATATTTACAACTGTTTATTTCTAATAATCTTGGCAAAGACTACTTAGGAGGATTTAAGATCAGGACACTTTTTCCAAACACTTTTCCTGTATTATGGAAATGCAAACAGCAAATAAACTTTAGGAAAAATACTTTCTTACACATGTTCCATTTGACTATTCCTATTTTCTCACCTACCAAATCTTCATATAAATTAAACAAACAAGCAAACAAACTTAAATTTTTAAATAACTTAAATCAACAATGATTGTTTTAATTCTCAATTTCTATAATGAAAAAGCATGGTAATTCTCTATCAATATATTGCATCAAAACTTCAGTGTAACTCTCTTCAAGCTTTTATACAGAGTATCTTCAAGCTATACAAACTATCTTCAAGCTTATATACAGAGCTTTCACCATCAGTTTTCCTTCTGCTCTGAAAGTAAATGTTTCCCTGTAATTGTGAGAACTTGTACAATTGCTGGCCATGGTATCCAAAGAAAGCAAACAGGTGAACCAGAGCACTCTCTTACATAAGCAACATCCACCAAACTTGCTCTAATATAAGAGAAACAAATAGTTCAGCATTTATTGGCCTTCTAGATCTATTGAGGGGGGAGGGGGGGGAAAGGTGCCTCATTCTAGGACAGGGAAACTGAACTTGGCACTTGAAAGAACAATAAAGGCAGAAGTATTTACCACCTATCTGTCACTCCTGAGATGATATACAGGACAAACTGTAAATTTTAAGTCACTGAATTAGCCAGTGACTTAACTAAGTCACACACAGCTGCAGTTTTGGACCTGTATTTTCAGGCCTTTTGTACCTTCTGAGATGTTTCACACAGGGAGACAAAAACTTTAAGTAATTCAGTATGGAAACTCCAGTGCTTACTATAAGCAGGGAACAACCTCCTTCTATGATAGTCTGCACTTTACTTGAGGAAGTGCATGATCTGAATCCCTGCAGAGACTGTAAAATCACAATAAAAATTCATTCTAGCCTAGCAGAAGTTAACAGTGCTTGCACTCCTAAAACTCTCACGAGCTTCAATAAAAGGAGATGCAAAGACAAAACAAGATGTTTCACTGCTCAGTGCAGTCAATCTAGCAATGCTTGAAGTGTCATCAAGTGAAAATAACCAAGGGCTATTAAACACCAACCCAGCTTTGCTATTTTTAGGCAGCACTGAACTCAGTGTTAAAATAGGGCTGACTTGCAAATGTACACTGTATCTAATCAGATGAATCTATAGTATGGGTTTCCCTGCAGCCCCTCACACCTAAACCACTTTTATCTTCAACAAAAAAGTATCTTTATGGACCTCAAGACTATACAAACTTAGTCATTCTTATCAGCTGAAGATCAGTTGACAACATCTGCTTTTGTCTCCATTTTTTCCCAATGACATTGTGGTAGGAAGCAATTTCTGAGTGACAGCTGTATTATTACAGCTTTGTAGGGGGAAATTAGTACAGCAAGAAAAAAAAAAAAAGAAGGAGAAAAGAAAATGAAAGCAAGAGGAGTGTTACCATGTCAGGATTGTATGGTCTGACAAAGTCCAAGAGACAGCATGAACAATATTTTTTTGTTACCAACAAAATAAAAGCAACTTTGTTTCAAAGATTTTATCTGTTCTTGAGTAATACATATTTCACTGTATGGGAAACTCTCTTAGTGTGTACATTTCCTGTACCCACAACAGAGAAACTATGTCTGGGTACTACAATGGGAAACACAGAAGAGAATGATCAATTAAAAATATCCCAAAATACTGAACTGCATGTAAAAGAGTACATACTATCAGATTCACTCCTTATGGAGGATGACCTTCGATTCATGTAACAATATAATCTATTCTTAAATAGAGGGGGGGAAAAATAGAAAGCTTAAACTCACAATCTTTTCCAAAATACATTAATCTTGCAGTCAGTCATAATGTAGGAACTATCTCCCTCACTCTCCACTGATAGTGGTATGAGCCTTAACTCCCCTGTATTTTTGACTGCCAGGTTCAGTGCCCAAAGTTAGCGTCGGAGGCAGCAGGTTCATTTTTATGACCATCTGTTAAATCAAACCTGTAGGCAAGTATGTGGGAATTGGACTAGATGACCTTTAAAGATCCCTTCCAACGCAAACTGTTCTACATATTCCAAACAGGTCAAACATAATGGTCATCTGAACAACTCAGGAACCTTATGTACCCAATACAAGGGAGTTTAAGATATCCAAATCCGTGAATTTAAAACTAGGCCATCTATGCTCAGACTCAACAACACAGCAAGTATGTTCTTAATTTATAAGCATAGTGTAGGTCTCCAAATTCACTGTTTTTTAGAATGTCTTCACTAAATCACATGATTTTCTGTTTACCATCTGCGCCACACAGAAAAATTAGTGTTAAATGCCGCAGATGAAGGCCATAAGGCACTATGACATTTTGTTTTTTAAAATACCAAACCCATTCCAAGAAATGAGCTAAGCATTCAAAAAAGAAAAGGCCAGAATACAGTAAAAGGCTCCACAACTTTTATATCATCAAGAAAACCAGAAGGGCATCTACAATTGGTTTGTTTTTTTTTAAATTGTTATTACGGAAGATTCAGTTACGCTGATCTTGGAAAACACAGAAATGGTAACTTGGGTGCTAGGAATGAACATCTTAAACATAACCCAAAAGACAGACTTTCAAAGAAAACAACAAGTTTAAGACTGAATGAAATATTCTGAAATATTAATTCATATTGTAACTTATGCATGCAGACACGTCACATGCGTTGAAAAAGGAGAACCCTCCCCATTTATCTTGGTGTTCAAGCCCCTATGTTTTTGACTGTTGCTCAAAATTCCCTCTCACAATATAAATCATGAAACACACAAATGAATTTTAATGGTGAGAAATTTAATACTATGATTCTTTAAATTAAATAAACCCAAAAGGAACAGAGATTCTCTTAAATGCTACTGAAACTGACCACTGATACGTTTCATCCCCCTCTTTCTGCCTTACGCACTTACCATTTTCCACATTTTATTTCTTTTCCCAGAACTTGATTAGGAATTCTGACAGCCCTGCTACAATTACTGCTATGTAAAGCTTGAGAGGTCCAAATGTGTCTGATTTTCCTGGCAAACAGTCAAAATTTCTCAGTGGTTTTATGGTCATTAAAAAACCAGCCAACCAAACACCAAAACAAAACACCTGCCACTCGCCCCAACAAGCTAAAACCCAAAACCCAATTAAAGATACAAAAAAAAATTGTCAAAAACCAAGCAAAAATGCACTAGCATCCTCCCCAATAATTTTGGTAGTATTCAGGTCAAACTTCATTTTCTCAGCCTCTTTGGTACTTACTGGCTGTTGTGCAGGCTGGGGTTATCCCAACAATTTGGTAATTGAGCTCCTATAGTCCCTGTATCTGTACACTGACAAATTTAACAAGCCAGGGGGAAATTATTTTTAGGTCTTCACTCTCTGCTGCTTGCTTTGTGTGCATACACACCCTGAAGCAGTTTATGTTTTGAAACTTCCTGAATGCAGTCAGCTGAAGTTTTTGGACATCACTAAAAGCTTAGATAACTAAATTTTATGTCTGATTTTATAGGAAAAAATAACTATATCTAAAGAAAAAAGAAAACATAAAAGAATTGTTTAATTCCAAGTACAAAGACTCTGACTATCTCAGTGGATTTAGTCAAATTACTGAATTTTACTCATGAATATATGTATATACTATCATGCCATTCTATGTTAACCAGATGAGCAATTATGTTAATTTGTGTTAAACAACTTCTAGTTTAGTTTGTTATTTACTTAGATGAAATAAGTTAGGTTCTCAGAAATCCATGTACTACTTCCATTTCCTCCATTTAGAGTATGGTCACTGAATGATGCATATGAAGCTTTACTTTTAATCAAAGTAGCCTGTGTTCCACAGAGCCAAAAGGTTTATCAGAAATCAAGTACTGAAGAAGTAAAAAAACCCTCTGTATTCCATTTTATCCTAGATACAATCTCTACTCCTATTACATCAAATATAATTAAAGTGATCATTGCTATCAAATTATAATAAATGAATGTGGAGTTTCTGTACAGGTCACTTACAAACAGTTCTTAAATGTCATGAAATACTCTGTAGCCATCATGCAGAAACAAAGTCAGCCCAATATTTACTGTTAGATTTAATAAGGTATACTGACAGCTGTATGCAATACATATATTAAAGAAAATATAAAATTCCTTGTACTCCAAAAAACCTGTGGTTTTTATTACATTAAATACTCTAATTCAGTGATCTGCATTACAAATATTTGGTTGCCTCTGTCTCAGTGCCTGGGGAAACTCTGTAGTTGGAAGTAAGAATGGTACCAAGTAAATGATGTTTCACTGAAAAAAATTGCTATTGCTGCTATGTAGCCAAGAACAGAAAACCAAAATACTGCACTATACTGATCACCACTCGCAATTCTAATTCAATAATGAATTTAGGAGTTTACATTATAAAGACTTAGTTTCCAATTAAAACAGAGGGTAACAATAAAGTGACTGTGTACTAACCCATATTTAGGAAAGCTTAAAGGTGACTGATTAAAAACAAGAGCATGAAAATGTAATCTAGGTCTAATCTAGCATTTTACAATGCTCAGAAAGTAACTTAAAAGAGTTATTTGTTCCATTAGTTTATCTTACCTATACATAACTGATAGAGGCAAATTTTTAAATGGCTGGTACAATTTAACCTTTTATCCATGAATCAGCTTTAGTTTTACAAGTGAACTAATAACTGCATAACTGCACTAATTTCCTGAGATGATAAATCTTTGTAACAAAATATCAAGGTAAATACACAATGGGTATTTTGAAAAGGTCATTAAACTTACCAGTTAAAACCCAGTATGCCTGAACTTCAAAAAAAATCAAACTTTGATGTGACAAATACTTCCTAAACAAACAGAACTTCTCTTTGAAATTGCCAGATATCATAAGAAGGAAACCCAAGATACATCAAGTATGTGAAGTACATTTTTAAACACATCTCTCCACTGTGTAGTTGTCAGTTACCACATAGCAACTATGGAGAGTGATAATGCTCAAACAGAACACTATGAAATTAAAATTTACAGTTATGTTGCACTATTCATATTTTTTAAACAAAGATTCACACAGAAAGGGAGGTCATAGTCTTAAATTGAACTGCTACCAGGTCTCTTTGAAGGTTAAGTCATAATGTCCCCAGCTCTAGGTGGGGGGAAAGGTGCCAGTATGCCAGTAATTCTTTTGCATGTGATTTCTGTTTGAAAACCCACAACAATACAGGACACCATACTCACTTACATAATAGTGTGCCAATGGATCCTGTATGTATCTTTCCTGAAACTAACTGGCAAGTACACCAACTTCAAAGGTAATTCAAGAGAGCATAGTAAAATGCCTGTGTATGAGAATAATGAAACACCACACAAAGTATGAGTGGTTTTACTTAATTAGGTAGGCTTTAGAGTCTTCCTTTGTACTACTTTGTATAAGACTATACAACTTACATTAAAGGGGGGAAACACTGAGGGGATTGAGTATGGTGAAGGAGTAAACAAGGCATCCTTAAGTTACTGCAAAAAATCATGATGAATAGGTATGGATGCAAAAAGATGTGACAGTGCAGCTCCCAACCACTAAAACTTGCAGTGATTTGTAAAGCAAACAAACTCCTTTTTAACAACTTATTTTCTATATCCACAGAAAAGAAAACCATAAAATAATGATACATTTTCAAGTGCAGTGAATTCTCATGAATTTGCTAACTCAGAAGAATGTATGTAAGAAGCCTGAAGCATACCTTTTGTATCATGGTATGGCTTTGGAGGGAAAAGTTCAAGACTACTGAATTATTTAGAATAAAAACATTTTTAGCAGCCGCATGAAATTAGTAGTTCAGAAACAAATAACCAAATTAAAAAAAATAATCCCCTGTAACTGTATACATAATCTTATTTATTATTATCAGAACACAGACATCTGCATGAATTGACACCAGTTTCCATATGGAAAAATAAAACAATTCAAATGTTTTTTAATCTTGGAAAGCATCTGAGATTTGTGCTGATCGATCTCAAAATAGCTGCAAACTGCAAAAGTTTGAAAACAACACGAGGAGTAAAATCTCCAACATGAAGGCAAAACATTTGGTTGGTAATGGAAGAGGAATCACAGGAGTCAGATGTAGCAAGCTCACATATTTGTATGCCTTAAAGTGCATATACTGTTAAAGAATAACTAGAACACCTTCAGGTGAATGTAACCTGGCTAAAACATTTCAATTCACATATACAATCTCTTCTTGAACAGGCAAAAAGTTCACATATAAATGCTCCTTAACTATTCATCATGAATTTAATTCTGTGCATATTTTCATTAGCATCAGGAAGAAACTACAGTTTTATTAAAAAAAAAAGCCTTTGGGATTTTTTTCTTGTTACTAGTCTATCTATCACATTAAAACCCACGAAAGTAGGAATTCTGAAATGGGAACAGTACTAAATCTAGATGAAACTATTCCCCACTCTTTGGGTTGTGGCTTGTTTGTTTTCCACATAATCAAAAGCATTTTTGCATTCTCTCCCTCAAGAAATAATTCACAACGTTCATGACAAAAATTTCAAGGAGTTAGTGCTAATTCTTGATGTGATCTAGCACAAAATTATTCACTATGCATGTGATAAAATACAGTATGTATGAAGGTACACAATGAAGTCAGCTCAAGACTGACAACTGGAGTATTTGGAAACAAAAGATTTTTATATCATCAGTAAAGATTACTTCATTTCTGCCATCACACTACCTTCACATGACTCCTACTTTACCACTAAAGTACCAGATCTAATCTATGTGCTATTTCCAAGCTGTTAGGAATGGGAACCAGCACTTTCCACAGAGGCAAAACAATTAAAAAACAAAAATAAATATGAAGACTCCCCTCCCCATACCAAATATTACCATTTTCTCATGCTACAATTCCAGCATTAGAATAATGCACCTCCACACTTGCTTGTCCAAACAAAATAATAATTAAAAAATTCAATAAAAAAAAAACAAAAACCTAAAAAAAAAAACCTAAAAAAAAAAAAAAACAAAACCAACCAACACAAAAGGAACCAAAAAACCCTCCCAACTCTCCTCCTCCCAACCCACAAGAAACAAAGACATTTGGACACATCTTCACAATAACAATTCAAATTAAGTTTCTAGATATTTCATTCAAAGACACAAAAAGCCAACATTCCAAACCTGCATATGGGTTATCATCATAACAATGATATAAGAGCATTTATTTCAAAGGTAATATAAAATTCAAAGCAATGGCAATGAATAATGTTAAAGAAATATACTTAAATTTCCTTATGCTGCTGATCTTCCTCAACAGACTGTTTTATTCAAACTTCTCAAATAAACAGAGCTATGGTTTGCTAAGAAAAGTTATAATTAGTCTTCAACTGTACTCATTAGAAGTGTCATTAAGAGTTTAATCTTACACTTTTGTTTCTTCAACTTTATTTATTTAAAAAGTGCACAGACTCAAAAAAAAAAACACCCACCAAAAACCACAGAGGAAATGCCTCTGGGATTTTAACTGTTTGATAAAATACAAGGGGTATACAAAGCACCTCACACAGAGTCATCAGATTCATGATGTGAAAATATGCTTGGAGTAACACTGCAGCAAAATGAAGTCATACACAGAACATGTATTTTCCATACTTCTTACAAGAGTTCTGGTTTTGGTACTGTATGTGTGAAGGAACTTAAAAAAAAACAGCTGATTCACCCTTCCTATGGGTTATAACAAAAGGAAATATAAACAACTTTAAAAAAAAGGAAGAAAACAATCACCCACCTATACATGTGAACTTGAAGGTTCCATTGCTAAAGTAAAAAGTGTGAAAAATAATAAAAATGGTTCTAATTGTATGGGGTCAACACAAACATTAGTAAGTCATCTTTTGAACTGTAACTAAATTTAACTATGAGTAAAGACTGTCCAAGTACTAAATCTGATGATGAACAATTACACGTATGTCAAAAATTTAACAGTTATGTTAACTTTGGAGATACATCCATTCAAATAAGCTTTGTAACATTTACCTGTGTCCAAGCGCTTTACAGGGGACTCATCATCAACCTCAGAATCTCCACATGCACTCCTTGATCTTTTCCTTGGGTGCAGAAGTGTCTCCAACCTTGGAAGGACTACAGACAAAAAGGTTTTGGTCCCTAGCTGTGGAGAAGTTGGCTGGGTTTCAGTGTTCTTTGCAGACTTTTGGGGGCTTATACTTTTCGATTTGCAGAAGAGAATGGATGTACGTCTGTTTACATCAGTTGATGACTCAGCTACAGCAGAAACAGTCGACTCATTGAGATTACTGTCAAGTAAGTGTTCTGGAGTGTGTCCATTTATTTCTTTCTGAATGGAAGTGCTATATAATTCATTATCAAATTTTACTCTTTTGTAAAGCTTACTCTGCTCTGGATTGAGTTCTACTGGTTTGAGGGTTGGTGGTTCTGAATTAGTCTCCAAGTTTGAAGGAAGAGGTAATGCATCTGATGGTTCAAGTTTAGGGGGAGATTTATCTCCTGAAAAAATTATAAATAGAGTGTGATTTTTGAAAACCTGTAGTTATAAAGTCTATTATAAAACTCACTATAAATGTGCAGCCCACCAAATAAATTGTTGTTTGGAAACAAAGCATAACATTTTAAAAACAAACCTTGTTCTAGCAACAAACTGTCCTAGTTAGTAGTTCCTACTTTTATACTGGGAATGTAACAGGGATAGAAAAGTAGGTGTTTATAGCTGGTGTTAATTTACACCTGAATAAATACTGTTTATTTCTCATGCAGTTATGTTAGTTTCATTAACTATAAGCTAACAAATCTATTTTTTAAAATAGAAAGCTGGGCTGGTGGATGATTTTCTATTAAAAGCAATTACACTGCCATCCAAAAAAGTTTTGATAATACACATTTTTATCTATTTCATCTTATCATTACTAACCTTAACTGCCTTAGACAAATTTTATTAGAGAAGCATAAAAAACATTATTTGCAACCTGATCTACAGATATACTAAAATGTGTTATAAAATTTACAGAAAGGCAAGATGTGCAAAGTTGCTTTACAGTTGCAGCTATAAGTTTTATCTACCATAGAAAAAAAAAAAAAAGGTAACCATCCCTCCATCCTCCTCCGAAGTCTAGCAGCTTGATTAGCTACTAGGTGGCAAGTACACACCTTGCAATGTAGACTTGACAGGAGAAATCAGAAAAACTATGCTCTACTATTTCTTCTTCCCTTCCCCTTTTTTTAAAAAAAACAAGCAACCAAACTCCCATGAATATGTCTTTGTCAATTCCAACTACGGAAATAGATCTGTGAGAGCATAAACCTAGTTTCAGTTTTTCATCCCAAGTGATGAGAAAGAAAATAAACATTCTACTGTTGCAGCATTGCCAATAGTGATATCCTAACCAAACCCATAATTAACTCAAAAATACGTTAAAACCTTCTTTCTAGATAACAGAGGAATCTTTCAAAACATAATAAAAAAATAAGATTCTTATTCTAGAGTAACTGTATGGGCCAACAGAATATTTATGCTATCACTGAAATTTTGGATTTAGCTAATTCTTCTGTCACCTGTACAAAAGGTACAAACCCCCAAAAATTTAAGCCCTGTTATCAGCAGTGGTTTAAATATTGTATCTATATTGTTTTGGTTTTGCCTCAGCAATGCTTACTGGGAAATCAATTAGTTCTAACGGCAGAGAAATCTCTGCCCTACTGTTTAAGTTTTAATCAAACAATAGCATAGCTCTTATTAAAATATATTGTTGGAATAAAGTGCAACTATGCTCATATTCTTTGAAGGCAAACAAGTATCAGAATTGGTAAATAATTTGTAAGACATTTAGAATTAAATTTACAGTCAGAGAAGCATGTTTAAAGTACAACCAATTAAAAAGCCTGTAGTTTAGAATGTCCAAGTTGACTATTCTTTGTGAACAAATTCTTAAAGTAGAAAATATTCACAAAAATATTTAAGCACAGAAAACCATTTGATAACTAGACAATATAATCTAAATTTCATGGAGTTGTTCTGGTACTGTATTTTCCACACAATCAGAAACTGAAAACAGAACTACAGGGAGTAATTCATAGCTCTCCAAAAGTCAGCTCCTAGGCACAGGACTGTAATATTTTCCCTATCTTTCTTTTTCACAATTTGTTTTCTTTACTCCGCTAATTACCTCCCATTTCAGAGTCAAAATTTGAACAAACAACCACTACTCTTCACGGGAGTTGTAACAACAGTGCCAATTAAATCTGGATCATGTTCCCTGTGATGCTACTTTCAGAAAAAAGTGTACTGTAAATATAAGAAAACAGCTACTGCTCATTTTTGGACTACTTTTTTACACAACAGCTGCAGGCTGTGTCATAGATATGTTAAGCTACAAATAAATAAAAGTTAGTGTATTCATTATTGGCCAGAACTACATTCCCGGAGAACTACTCAGTAGCATCACCAGTTGAAGATAAAAAAAAAGGCACCAAACATTTTAAAAATACTTAATGGCCTCAGAGGAAGATTGTTGACTCATACACACTTTTCCTACTGTTGCTTAAATCTCAAACAAGCTATATGTTTGAAAAACATTCTTTTAGTCACACTATAAATTAAATATCAAGTTGCAATTTGAATGGCAGTTAAGGACAGTCTTTTTTATTGACTTGCACCTTCCAAAATGTTTGATATTATAATCAAGCTGCACCAGACAGCTTTATTTTCCACTATACTTCCACTTCCCCTTGAGCTCTTTCCTCCTCTAAGTCTGTGAATTTACTCAAAATGTAACACATTGCCAACTCTCTAAAAAACCCCATGTTAGGTTTGTAAAGAGCTGATTGTGAAACAAACTCAACAGAATTTTTTTTGCTGAGACTACATTTTCTTTGCGTCATTTAAGAATGAGAAATAATGATTTCACCAACTGATTTAAAAGCTAAAAATATACAACAGTCAACTTTATATTTTAAAGTTGTCTTTCTACTATACTGACTCACTGAAATCAGCGGGAATTAGCCAAGAATAGATACAGTTCTGATAACAATGTTTTGAGGAGGAAGAGAAACGCAAGGGGAAGGGCTGGTTAAGGTAGTTTGTTAAGTTCTACCAACACTTCCTGTTATTTAAAAACACAAAATAAACCAAAAATTCAACCCAAACCTACCCTACATCCTCCCCAGTATGGAGTAAAGAACAAAAAAAGCTACAAAAGGCAGCACAATGGCCAGTGTTCCGTATCTTTAACTTAGGCTTATGCAATCGCTAATACATATTCTAGCATTTAAGTGGATTTTTCAAAATGTTTTCCACTCAAACATTTCAGATTCCTTCTCATGAGATTGTTTGTACTTTCATTTCTTAACACCTAACTTTTTAAAAAACATTGTATTATCAAAAATGGAACGAGGATTCATTTAGAAAGATCACTCTCATATTTTTAAACTATTTGTTATTATTAAGTAGCTATTAATTTTAAAAAATAAATATAATACTCTCTCCTTGCACTTTCTAATTAACACAATTAAAGTATCTGACTGAAGAGGTTCTAATAAGGCTTAAAATCTTACCTTCTTCTTCTCCATCTTGTTCTAATGTTGTACTTTCTTCTTCAAAACTTCCAATACCTGATTCTATTTGAGGAGCTTGGTTGTGTTGCTGACTTAGTTTGTTGCGAATAATGCTGATTTCTTTCTTTAGCAGCTTTGCTCTTTTGCTCCTTGACCCACTGGATTTCATTGCACAGGTGAGATCAAGTTTCTCTAGCAACTCTCTCAGCTGTTCTTCCAAGGACATATGTGTTCTGTTTGCAGGATTCAGTAACCTATCCACTAAAGTCAAAATACATGTAATTGAAAACGTTAGCGTTTCCCAGAACACTTCCCAGAACATTACCAATAGGAGGGGAAAACAGATACTCTTGCCAGAACTAAAAAATGTCACCAAAATGTCACTTATAAATGAGTTCATTATTCTTCTTAACTGCCAAAACCTCAGAAAACTGATGTGCATTTGAAAAGAAGCAATTTTAATTCATATTATTACAGAAGTGCTAGATTTTTCATTCATCAGGTTATTTAAGAATGTATTCAAGTTTACGTGTACTGGTAGCCATTTTTTGTGACTTAGAAGCATATGCAACCATGAAAAAAAGCTCAACTTAAAAATTTCTTTCATCTATCATGTTAAATTAGGCTCTGGCATTGTCCAAATCAGAATCTGAGTAACATTGGTTTTTAACAATACATCCAGTTAAATCTGTCAAGCAACATTTTTTATGGGGTGAGGGTGGGGCAATCTAGTCATAAACTGAACAGAAGCCATCTTAAACATCTTTATGGAATATTCATGCTGTGCATAATAAAAAAAAAGGCAACTTTAAAAAATAATCCAAAAAATGTCTTACCATCTTCCCAAGAGAAAGGCTGGGGTGACTCAAGTTTCGGCCGTTCAGGTAAGTGCATTCCAGTTTCATTATTAAAACCAATTCCTTCAGCATCTCGCCTAGCTTGCCTGAGAACTACACCTCCTTGATCTCTCAACCGCACTGCAGCTCTATAGAATATTGTATCTTTTGCATTGTATTTCATACAGTTATCTATGATAAGATTGAAGTCGTCTTCAAACTCACTGAGGTTTTTATAGCCTTGAGCATCTAATCGTTTTCGCATGGTAGAGAAATCCATAGGATGTTTAATATGATCCAAATAGTCTGGAACCTTTGAATAAATATTTAAAACATGAATGGCTAAAATTACCTTATTTCAGAGAAAGAAACATTAGCTATTACCTGGTTCAATTTTTTAAACATTTTTTAACACCTTAAATCAAGAACTTCAAAATGGAGCTTACAATTGAAAGCCTTGATGTTGCAAACGTTAACATTTACATATCACAGCATTCTGCACTTAGGTAAGAATTTGGAGCTCTACTAAGACACAGAAGCTACACGTTTTTCTAATTCTGTGGGTTTGTGTACATATTACATGTGTATTTATGCATATGCCATCTAATAAAGTATGCCTACCATATGAGGAAAAACTGAGAGAATTTGGTTTATCCAACCTTAGAAAAAGAAGGCTATGGGGAGACCTTATCACCACATTCCAGTATTTAAAGAGTGGACACAAAGAAGATGGAGATTCTTTTCACAAGCAGTCACACGGAAAGATGAAAGGTAATGGTACAAGTTACACCTGGGGAGATTCTGATTGGATACACAAGGATGATTTTTTCACAATTAGAGCCATCAGCCATTGCAATAATCCCCCCAGGGAAGCGACAAATTCCCAACACTGAACACTTTTAAGATTCAGATGGACAGGATGGTGGGTCATCTTGTCTAGACTGCATTATTCCCAAAAAAGGATAGAACAAATGATCCTTGAGCACCCTCTAATCTGGTATTTTCTGATATGCAGAGCATACACATATATACATAGTATATGCACACACACATATATATATATATAATCAATACAGACATGTACACGTGTCTGCATGGTATTTATACACATATAAATGTGTAATATAAGTACATATGCATATGTAAACACACATATACTCTATCTAGCTTCCCAGTGAATTAAAAGGAATTTCACCTTTGAGTTTGCTTTGTCAAATAACCTTATTGCAAAAGATAAGCATGTACTCATTCATGCTATTCAATACAAATACCTCCCAGAAATTTCCCCCATTATTTTGGTATTTGAGCATAAATACACTTTCACAGAAGTCATAACTCATAAAGTATCAGAAGAGAAACTAAAAGGTAATACTGCTGCCAGCCCTGCATGTAATAATTTGTTTTTTTAAGTGCCACCAAGTCATATCTAAATCTAAGGAAATACATCTGAAAACATACCTCTTTAAGGTTCACTGGCTGAGCAAATATACGAGCAGAATCCTTTTCCTGCAGCTGATCCAGAACTGATCGCAGAAGTACAGTGAATGGAGTAAGCTGAAGTTCCATAGCAACCTGCTCAATCTTGACCTAAAGCAATAATTATCTGTTTGAGCACTTTTTATTATGATAGCATTTTAAAGTGGCTTTGCAACAGTAGTACTTCAGATATGAAACACCACAGAAATAGTTTTAGGTAAATGTGTTCAATGCTACTTTCAGTGTAATCAGCTGGCATTCATGTTTCTACTTTATCTAGAAATGCATTTTCTTCAATTTTTAAACTGTATTTATTTTATTTGAAAATATATTATATAAGAACAGCTTCATATTTTGCCAGTAAAGTGAAAATAGGAATATAAACCTAAATGTAACATTAAAAACTAAATTTCAGTTGCAGCACCACATCCAAAGTATTAAAAAAAACACTGATGAGCAATCACAGGCTACATAAATGTTCTGTGTACATTCCAAGAAAATAATTAAAAAACCCAAAATCAACATCTCTAAATAGTGGATAATTCTTCAGAATTTTCATATTTGACAGTATTACAAACTCCTCTATAGTTTTATTTTCAGGCCATTTAAAGAGTTATACATATTTAAATGGTCCTGTTATGGCAAATATAAGTTCTTAATAACACATGAATGGTGTGTATATACACACACACATATATTTATATATATATAACATGTAAACAAAGTATACAAAAACACACACACAAAATGTGTATAAATATAAGCATATAGCAAGTGATATGCAAACCTTCAGAAATGATGTATGGAATTCCAGAAAGCACTCAAGAATTACAAACTGTATTAGCTTGTAATCAGTGTTCACAGTTGAAAAAAATATAAATGGGATAGTTTTTACAAATGAGGACAATTGAAGACTCCTAAATGCAAACATTTTGCTTTCCTTTTTCAAATGAAAAGTTCTCTTTCTGAATTATTACTTCCTCTTTTCTCCCAGCAATATTAATTCCAGAATGTCATAAGACTTAGATGCAGGGTTGTTTGTTTTGTGACAGAAGAATAAAAATACTAGCCAGTGCAGGCACATGTACTGAGAAAACCCAGAGATCAAATTTTATGCAGTTCTTCCAAACCAATTGTCTTTGGCTTGTTAAAGAACTTCCCTACACCAAAACATGCAGCATAGGCAACAAACAGGAAGGAGCTGGAGGCCATCATATTGCTAGCTGTCATTACTGAAACTTGGCGGGAAGAATTCCATGACTAGAGTGTGGTTATGAATGGATACAGGTAGTTCAGAAAGGACAGGTGAGGATGGGGGGCTGGAAGTGTTACTCTCTACATCAAGAAATGGACAGACTGTGACAGCTGTCCCAAAAGAATAGTCACAAGCAGGTTGAGCTTATGGTTAAGAGTTAGAGCCCAAGGCAATAAAGCAGATCTCATGGCTTGTATGTACTATAGGCTGCCCAATCAAGCAGAGCCTACTGAAGAAGCCATCTTACTCCAGCTACTGGAAGCTTCACTCTTGCAGACTCTCTTTCTGCTGGAGGACTTCAGTTACTCCAATACCTGCTGATTAGCACGGCAAGCTACACACAAACAGAGGACTCCTGTAATGCAGAGAATAACTTAAGACAGGTAACAGACAGCTCTATCAGAAGAGATGCAATACTAGACCTGATGGTCACCAGTGGAAGTGACAATTTGTCAACTGACATTTGGTGATGTCAAGACTGAAAGCAGCCTAGATTGCAGTGATCACACACTGGTGGAATTCAGAATCCTGAGGAAAATGAGTAAGGAAAGGGGTAAAGTCAGAAAAAAATGGCAAACTGGTAAAAACTGGTGAGTAGAAGGCTGAAGATACTCAAGTTCTTTGCCACAGTCTTCACTAGTAACCTCTTTTCCCACACCTCTCAAGTGTGGATCTCAAGGCCTGCCTTGGCCTTGGAGGAGCCAAGTCCCTCCCACAGTAAGGGAAGACAAGGTTTGTGACCACCTGAGGAACCTGAACATACTAAGGCTGTGAGGCTTCCCAGAGTCGTGAGGGAATTGGCTGATATAGTTGCCAAACCACTCTCCATGATATTTGAAAAATTGTGTCAGTCGGGTGAAATCCCTGGAAGAAGGAAACTGTTACACCAATTTTAAAAAAGGATAGAAAGGAGGACCTCAGGAACTACTGACCTGTCAGCCTTACCTCTAGGCCTGGGAAGATCAAGAAACAATCCTTCTAGAAGATCTGATGAGGCACATGGAAGACCAGAAGGTGATTCAAGACAGCAAGCACAGCTTTAACTAAGGGCAAGTTCTGCCTGATCAACCTAGTGGCTTTCTCCAACAGAATGACTACATCAGTGGACAAGGGAAGGGCAATGAATGTCTACTACCTGTACTTCTGTAAGGACTTTGACACAGTTTCCAAAAACATATATTTATTTAAAATTGATAAGACAGCGTGATTGAGTGCACATTCAGCAAATATGCAAACAGCATCAAGCTGAGTGGTAGGGGTAACACACCTGAGGGACAAGCTGGAGATGTGGGGCCATGTGAACTTTATGAGGTTCAACAAGATCAAGTGCAAGGTCCTGCACCTGGATCAGGGCAATGCCAGTATCAATACAGGCTGGGAGATGAAGAGGTTGATTGAAAGCAGCCTGGTAGAAAAGGACTTGGTGGTACTGGTGAATGAAAAGCCCAACATGAGCCAGTAATGCATACTTGCAGCCTACAAAGCCAACTGTCAAAAGAAGCATGTCCAGGTTAAGGGAAGCAACTCTGTCCCTCTACTCCACTCTGGTGGTCTTTTTCTGGGGAGTCCTCAGTACAGGAAAGACATGAACCTCCTGGAACAGGTCCAGAGGAAGGCCACAATGAGAGCTGGAACACTGCTCTTATGAGGGAAAACTGAGAGCCAGGTGCTTTCAACCTAGAGAAGACAAGGCTCCAGGGAGACCTTGATGTGGACTTTTAGTGTTTAAGAGGCTTGTAGCAAAGATGGGGACAGACTTTAGCAAGGCCTGCTGCAAAAGGACAAGGGAGCTAGATTTAGACTACATACAAGGAAGAAAATTTTTTATGATGAGGGTGGTGAAACACAGGAACAGGTTGCCCAGAGAGGTAGGAAAAGCCTCACTGCCTGGAAACAGTCAAGATCAGGTTGAATGAGACTCTGGGCAACCCGATCTAGTTGAAGATGTCTCTGCCTACTGCAGTGGTGTTGGACTAGATGACCATTAAAGGTTCTTCCAACACAAGCCATTAAACACTTTGCATATGTGCAAAGATTAAAAGATAAACACTGCAGTCTTTCTATTGTAAAAGCTTTCCTTCAGAAAAGCTTCCCCAAATATTCCATTTACCTGTTCTCTTTTTAATTTTTCACGCTTACGTATAAGTTCAATCAACAAACGTGCTCTTTCAAGATCGTGACGCAGCCTTTGCCAGTACTTCAACTTTTCTTTTAAGGCTTGCATTTCTTCATCATCTTCTCTCTAAGAAAATAATTGAAATGTTTTAATGAAATGAAAAATGCTAACCTCCTTCTATAAGCTACTTTTATGTATATACAGAACATTTACAGGAAAGAATAAACTACTGCCTTACATTTACAGTGCTTAGTCATAAGCTTCATACCTCAACAAAAGATAACATCTGGTCAGGACATCATCTACAGTTTCTCAATCATCTAGCTGAAAACAAAATTCTATGAACCATAAAGCAATCCTACAGTGAAGGCTTTTTACAGCAGAAAAAGCAAGATAGCAAACAACAACTCAACAGTATAGCAACCTGTAAAATAAGATTTGGTATTTTCGTATCAATATCTAAACCAAGGGAACCTCTTCAGAAACTCAAGTCTGGTAGGAGCACAATCTGGGTGTGCTCAGCACTGTCTCTCCCTCACCACACCCAGCAGAATTAAGACACACTTGTAACAGAACAAAATCATCATGACTTCTGATGACAGGAAATTAAAACCAGTTTTTATTAAATACTACAGTAACTTCACATGGTATTGCAAATAGGTAATGTAATAGTACAACCTTTCAGTAAATGGATGAAAGAATTTTATTCACACATATTTAGGAGAAAGTAGTAAACACTATTTAACTTGATTTGTACATACAGAATTGTGATGGGTTATGCCCATCCTGGAAGCGAGGCGGGGGGGGGGGGAGGGAGGGCTTGTGAGAGCACTGCCCTCCCTGTAGGGGGTTTTCCCCCTGAGAAACTAAGTTAGTCCTCCCTGTTGCACCTCACAACTTTGCGAAGAACTGGTTTTGTATTTCCTATTTCTTTTTTCCCATTCATCCTTGTTCCTTACCTTTGTGAACCCTACCTGTTATTGTTAACACACACACACACACACACATACATCTATATATACTGTTTAAAGAAAATTCTTTACCTCTCTACTTCTAAGCTGAATCCAAATTATTTCTTGGTGGATTTGCTCCTTTCCTTTCTTTTCCTCTCTTTGGGAAAGAGGAGGGGGTAACGGGAGAGGGATTCTCAGCCTGGCCCCCATCTGAGCTCTTAAGTCCCAGTTAAGGCTCAAACCACCAGAAGAATACAGGCTTTCCTCTTATATATTTTTCACAAGGAAAAGGTTGATATTGGGGAGAACAGAGATCCAAAGCTTTGCATGCTTCCCTATAACTAACGTAATGCAGTATACACTTAAAACACTGTCATGTGGGTTTTGTTGATTTAGTGTTTGTGTGGGATTTTTTTCAAAATAAACCAAAAAATAAATTCCTTAAATTGTGAAAAATAGAAGACTGAGGAATAATGAAAATTGTCTAAGCAAATGAGCAATAACCAACATCACAAGTTGTCACATTCAAAGTAAAAACCTCCTTAACAGAAGGATAATTTAGAAATATCATAGGTCCTGTAAAAGAAAGCTTGTGCAATTTTTCAGACAAAGTTCTAAAAATACAAAAGCAAAAAACCAGCAGTTTAAAAAAAAAAGGCAAATAGGTTTATGAGCGCTGATTCCATGATCTGTATCATACTGCTTCACACACTTTGTAAAAGTAAAGGCAAGCATCGGTGGTAGCTAGCCTTATTAAAATCTCTGACTTCATTAAAGGTGAACATCCTTATCTATCAACTATATCTCCAACCTTGGTGATTCTGTGATCTGTATTAGAATACAGCAATCTGAAAATAACAGTTTGCTCCTCTTTAAAACAAAACAAAGCACACAAAAAAATCCCAACACAAACAAAAATACCCAGACAGAAAAGTCCAACCAAAGAAACAAAAATCCCCACGAATAAACAACTCCCCTCAACTCCCAAATCAAAGCAAATAAAAACCCCAGAAATTCTAACTAGAAACTTCCTAGTTCCCTTTTTAATGACTATAACTTAATTATTTCTTTTAAGAAGTCATGCATTAGGTACATAATTTAAGTGCTGAGAGTCAGAATAGTTCAAAGCAAATTTTGACTAAACGAATATTACTATTCACTTTTCCAATTCCTTAAAATTCGAGACTCACTGAATTAGAAAGCCTACACTGCCACTAATTCTGTTCTATACCACTTCCATCTCCAAGTACTGTTCGTATATGTGTAACAGTAAATTTACTATTAACTGACATAATTATACAATTTTTTTAATCATTTTACTGGTTTTCTGCTGTTGCTGAAAGTAGCAGGTTTGCCCTCCCTTTACTTGCAGCGATTTGGAGTCTGCCCTTTTGCCCTGTGTAATTGCATAGCTCATGCAACAGGGGAACTGAGCCTGCCTGAGTCATCCAAACTGTGCAAGTTTTAGGGTGAGTCAGGAAACTGAAACACAACAAGAAAAAAAGTTACTTTATTTTCATTACACCAGGTCTTGGACTAAATCTGAAGGTGCAGTAGCACTTTATGGGTTTTGTTTGGTTGGGGTTTTTTTAATGCTGTCTGGGGGTTTTTCTGTGTTGCTATAAGGGGGGTTGTGTTGTTTTTGATCAAATTCATTCCATAAAACATATAGGTGTAAAATCTGCAGATATGACCCAAAGTATCAAGAGCATCTTGTTTGCTTAGGTTTTTTCCTGAGCACATATCCTCCCCTTCTTGAATGTCACTCTCATCTTGGGGGTTAATGGCAAGCCTCCAATTTTTTGACCCTTCTATGCAAAGTAATAGTAGCAGACAGAGTTACCATAGCCAAGATAAACCCCCTTTACACCAACATTTTTATTATCTGACATACAACATACGACTTTGGTCACCAGCACCTGCTACTTTGTATCTCCTCAGTACAGCAGCAAACAAATGTCACACGTTATTTCTATTCTGACATTTTGTAAGTACAGAAAAAAGATTTAAAAAATGGGGATGCTTATTAGAGTATTTCCAACACCCTTCCTGAATTTCTAGGTGGTGAGAGAAGTGACAGTATAAACAACTCTTTCACAGGGTTCATTGTTCCTGCAGATGATGAGGAAAAGCACGTCAAAACTGAGCTCTGAAACATGTTAGTTAGAAAGTAATTCTAAATTAGTAACACTTCACTTCTTGTAAAATTTGTTCTAGTAAACAAACATTAGAGAGAGGTCAAACCCATTTCCATGAGGCATCTTGAAACCATTTTCATGGTTTTGGTTCCTCATCTAAGCATTTCTTTCAGTTTTGATAATAATAACAAAACCTCCTCTGAATCTGCATTGCATCAATGTCAATAGTCCTTTGATTGACTGAAACCCTATTTAGGTTTCTTGACATCTTGACCTCTCAGATAAAATAAAGCAAAAACAATTTTCTCATCTACACTGAAATGAACAAAATCACCATCTATACTTCAAAAATGTTGAAGCACTCTCACAACTGCTATTTCACAGCTGTTTACTAGTCTTCATTATGGTTTGGCTTATACCTGGAGTAACCAAGATAGCTAATGTATTGAATGCTTTGCAGTCATGACTATTTTCATAGGTATTTTAAATACATACTGAAGATGCTTTGGAGAAGACACATAGTCATGCGCAGGACACTTAATACACATTGAAAAGAACTATCTACACATTTTTCATCAACAGTCATTAATACTCAGCTTTACTTGAAACTTTGCTTTCTGTTTTTAAAAGACAAAGCTAATTTCAATTGCAAGTATTTAAGAATAAAGTTTCAGAATTGTCTCACTTTTTAAATAAACCAGCATAAATAGTTTTCAATTAATTTAGAAAATATTTTCATAATTTTCTTTCTCAGGAATAGTGCACAGTTCTGAAATAAGAAAAGAAAATAAAGAAACCGTGTTTGTACAGGAGTACCAACAGGCAAAGGGATTTTAAACAGAACCTATTTCAGGCTTACTTTATTATCATCAAACATCAGTTATAAGAATAGTTTTATTTTGGGAGTTACTATTTAAATATTTAGAAATGTTGCAGTCTTACCATGTCATCTGAATAGGAAAAGTACTTCTCAACTACCAAGTATATTTTTCACACACTAACTTTAGTGTAGCTCTATACCTCTATATATTTTTTAAGGAATCATACACACTTATTTTAAAAAACCACAAAACTCCACTATCTGAATAATGTATTTGCAGCTGTTATTAGGTAACTGCCAAGCACCACTCATCAGAACTGAAACTTCTCATACAGAATTAAAACATTAATCAAAGGTTGAAATTAGAACACAAAACATTTTCGGACAACTTACAACACAAACCCCAGTATTAAAACTGAGTAATAGAGAAGCAATGAGAAAAAGATAAGGAAGTGACAAATTTATACTCAAAGTACATGCCACTTAAAAGGAATTCACCTAAATTCCATCAATTCCATCCAAAAGGAATATTAACATCTCATCTCTGAGGAAAGGCAGAGTGTGCAATAATTATATTGGAAAAGCAGCATAAAGTATAGTCAGAACAAAAAAAAAAATAAGGGGGGTATGGGGGAATGGGAGGGAAGTGTTTCCTGCTGTCCAGAGGGACCCTCCTGATTTTCATTTTGTGCCCACTGCCACTGTTCCTGTCACTGGGCACCTCTAAAATTATTAATTAGATGTTTGGGTTTTTTAAAAAGTAAGTAATTATAAAATTAATTCTTTAGCTCTAACAGATAATTTACAAGATCAATGTAGTAATAATTTCCAAATCAACATGCTTCAAAGAATTTCAAGGCCTGCACAAATGGAGAGATATATGTGTGTATATATATATACACATACATATATATATAAAACTGAGAAAAGAAGTTTTAATTATTCTTGAAGCTACCCAGTTACTTGAAACTGAAACAACAAAGGAGTCACAAAACCTTCAGTGTCACTGATGAGCTGTTCATGAACAAAAATGGGAAGCAGAAGTACTACTTTCTGATTCTGATACACATCTGGAGTGACTGTTTTTCAGTAATTCTGACTTGTAAATGTAAATAGCTTTAACCAATCTAGATGTATTTTGGCTAGGATGAGTTTTACTTGAACCCAGTATCAGCATAAATACCTGCTTGTCTACAAGTCTAGTCAAAAGTGAAACTAGAAGTTGAAACAGGTCTTTGAACTTCACCAACAACTTGCTCTTTCTTATTTCCAAACAAGGGGGGGCAACAAGCATCTGGAGTTCAAAACTGTAAAACTCCCCATTTTTCTCAGTTTCAATTGTCAAAGATGACATTTGCTTTGTGACCTGTGATGCATTAAAAAACAAATTATCTAACTCACTAGCAAATGGAGGAAGGAGCTCCAGAAAACCACAAGGCTAGTCAATGAACAGTGCTATTAGTAGTGTAGCTTTGGTGACAGTATTTTTGTGAAACATATAAGCAAAACAAAATAAAAGCCTGATTTTTTTTTCTTGTATTCAAAAATTATGAGGATCAGATAATGCTCTATTTCCAACATTGGTCATATCACCTAAGAAGAAGGTAAAGAATTTATTCAGTCCTGAATAGAAGTATTTCACCTGGATAATTTTTTACCCTATGAAATGGAGACTTTCTGAATTTTTCTTAGAAGTAAAAAGTGTGTCACATACCTGTTGTGTGTTTCTTTGTGATTGTAAACTGGACTGCAGCCTTCTCAACAGAGGAACACCATTCCTAGACAGCCTTTTAAGCAACCAGTAACTGTGCACTCGTTCAACAAACTGCTTCTTCCGCTGAATGGCCACCTGATTCATAATCTTATTTAATCTAAAATATGGAAAAACTGATATTGTATTTGTCATAGCAAAGCATAAAACATATTTGTCTATGGAAGTTGAACTTTTATATATATGTGTGTGTATATATATATACACACATAGATGAATGTATAATGTAACAACAGTGATCACCATATTACTTTCTTTCAGTGACAACCTTTTCAGTGCAATTATTACTGAGCAGTAGATTACAATCAAATACATCTGCTTGATACTGTAGTTTCTACCACATATACTAAGGTACTTTATAAAGCTAAAGGCTGTATTTTTTTTCATTGAAATAATCTCAAGAGCAACCCAAGAACTGACCAGAGAATAAAGTTTTATATACATTTCAGAATAATTTTCCTATTGAAAATAAAATCAGAAATAAAGTTCTAAATCCCTGTGAAAGTTTTCAGATGGTTTGTGGCACAAACCACACAGAACTAGCAGTTTAGGGACAATGTATATTCAAACTTTTAACCTAATATACAACAAAAAGCCTGTGTTATTCATCTACCAATAGTAAATTTTTGGCAAATAAAGCAAAAAAAAAAAAAAGCAAAACAGAAGGACGTACTACGATTTTACCACACACATACAATGGAAATGTCATCATAGAAAAGATGCAACAAAAGATGATATAAACAGTTAAGCAAAATATGTTGATCATATGAGCAATATTTTCTCCAAACCTTTTTTTTACAATACAGATGCAAATACTATTTACAAATATTCTAGGAAAGTGCTACATGAACATTACATGCAACAACCTTGACTCCTATTTTTTACATAATGACATTGAAATGTCCAAGCCTCACACACAGCACTAACCTCTCAAAACTTAAATTCAAAACAAAGTTTATCTGACACTGCTCTTCAACTGTGTGCCTAAACCATCTCAAAATCATGGGGAAAAAAATATTTAAAAGTTAATGCTTGTACAATGAAAATGCTTTAGTTCTGCATGGTATTTGCCACTTCCTGCAGCCCTTGCAAAATTAACACAAAATATCCCAAAGCACAAAATGCTTGTATTTTTAGGGTGAGTGTTCATTTGTTTGGGGGCATGGGTGAGTTGGAGAGAGAGAAAAGGGTTTCCCTGAGCTAGATGTAAAATAGTTACAGAAACAATAGTATCAGTGAATAGAAATATGTTAATTCTTCACTTGGTATATTACTATCCATTGCAAAATTCTACAATGGATAGTAGTAGGCTTACCAGACATTCTCTAATAAGATGTAATACCTAAATAGGCAAAATTAAAATTTAAAATGTGTCTGATTCATAAAGCATAAAGCCATTTCAATATAAATCCCAAACATACACACATATTAGTATTTTTCTGCTTTTTCTCTTTTAATTTCATGAATAAAGCAGTTTGTCAGGTAAGTGATGGAAGAAAAGCAGTGAAATACCTAAACAAAATGTAAAGCCATTATGTAAATCTTGGCTAAAATGATTTTTAAGAAGAGCTGGGAAACTTCAATGGTACTATTCAGACAGATATAGAAGTCTGCCATGAGTTCACCAAAGGTCATCTATCCCTGGTTGTTTTCTCTGGGCTGCACATAAGGTAAGGGGCAATAGGTTTACCAGTGCTATGCTAACTGTAGCTATGGCTAGCTGCAACTGACAGCTTTCAGTCATTACAGGTCTTCCATACATCCTTCAACTCTCCAGTAACATTGTTTTTCAATTAATAACTAAGCCAGTTAGATATACTTGAAAAATTTTAGCTTAACTTAAAGCTGAGTAAGTCTGCAGATGGACTTAGGATTGCCTTGCAAGTGTTCCACCAAATTGTTGAGGGAGGCTCCACAACTACTTAGTCATCGCAGAACAGACTTTGACGTGACCATATTAAACTTCAAACACAACAGAATTACAAGTATAAAACACAATAAAAATCAACTTATTCAACATACCTCTCTTGGAAACAGCAAAACATACTGAACCGAGTAAAAAATGCACAGCCAAATATATACCTACTTGGAAAGATCAGAGAATTGTAACTTATGAAAAAAAAGTGTCATGGCTTTATGCCCATCAGATGTGGCAAGACTAAGCAAGCATTTTTAATTAAGTACATTTGCCCATTCACACAACAAACTGTTCTATTCATAGATAATTACAATAATAAAGTGTCAGACTAAGCCTAGGAAAGATGTTCACAGAAGATATCTCCAACTTTCAAAATATAAATAAGCAGGTAATTTGAGTGCAAAAGCTACCTAGCAAGGGGCAGGAATTCAAGCCTCTCTGCCTTCCCTCAAAAAAAACCCAAAGCCAGGCTGTTTAGTATCTTCATAATCAATCTGAATGATGGGATCAAGGGTACCCTGATGAAGTCTGTCAACAGCAAACTGACTGGGGAAGTGGACCCTTTGGAAAAGCCATGCTGCAGAAGACCTTGATAGGCTGGAAGAGTGCACTAACAAAAACAAGGACAACTGTTAAGGTCTTGCACCTGGGAAAACATAATCCAAGAGTGCAACACAGGCTAGGATCTACCTGTCTGAGGAGCAGCTCTGTGGAAAGGGACCTGCTGGTCCTGAATGACAGAAAGCCGTCCATGAACTAACATTTTATTACTGCAGTAAGGAAAGCCAACAGGATGCCGGGTTGCATCAGCAAAGTCACCAGCAGCAGAGATAAAGTCATTATCCAACTCCGCTCTGCACTTGTTAGGCCACAGCTGGAATACTGTGCTCAGTCATGGTCACTGCTATACAAAAAGATGTGGACAAGCTCGACAGGGTACACAGAAGGACTAAGATGATCAAAAGACTGGGAAATCTGCCACATGAGGAAAGGCTTAGAGAACTGGGTTTACACCTGCTACCTTAGATTGAACTAAGTTTCTACACATTGAAACTAAATTTTCAAATCAGAATTCTGAAATTCTGGGAGTCTTAAGATGCTGCAGAATGTATTCCCTTTTTTTTCCTCCAACACAGATGTAATTAAAAATAAACACACGATTAAAAATAATAATAATTTTTAAAAGTAAGGCTTACAGAAATTAGCTCACTTCGTCATGCTACACAAAACACCACAGAGTAAAAGAATTTTCTTGCTAAAGTATGTGTCCACTCCAGAACCTTCTCCAAGCAGAAAAACAGCAGGGAAGAACAGCTTTCTGTAGTGTTTTACTTTGAATGGCAAGTCAAGCATAGTAAGCACTGTGAGAAAAAACTAAGTAAACCAGAATGCATATTAAACATAAGTGTACTAGCTGAAGCTGAGCTTTCTTTTTTTTAAAAAAAAAAAAAAAGACCAATCTCACTGCAATGAGAAGACAGCTCACTAAGAAGAGCATGCAAGAATACGCATTTGGAAGATACTACCAGAGTTATGGTCTCCCTCGTCACAACTGACTTCAGACACGTCAAAGGAAAAAAACAGCCACAACTATAGTGACTACAGAAAACAAAGCTGGGAGACAAATGTTTTCGCTCTTCAGGTTTCACATGGAACAGAATTTGTTAAGACAAAATTTATAAGAAGTATCTTGAAATGGACCACGTTAAATGCTAAACATTTTCTCTCAAAGAATTAAACACAAAGTAAACACAGAGCAGAAGAGCTCTTGCACTGTAACTTCTGCAGTTCAAACCACTGTTTTGAGGCCTTACGAATAGCTGTGTGGCTCACAGCATGCTCTCTTCCCACTCATCAGTTATTTAAAATAAAGTACAGAGAAAGAAAACGGGGAAAATTCCTTCAAGTGTGGCTGTGTTCCCAGCAGCTGCTGTTATGTAATTGGTCCCATAAAAGAAGCATTAGGTTTCAAGGTGATGACTACTACAGCCTCTTGATGTTTTGGCACCATGAGTCATATTCCCTCTCCTGGCTTTTTTTTGTTTGGTTTGGCTGTTTTTTTTTTGCAGGGGGGACACGACTGCATTCCAATACTACACGAATGTCAAAACGTTTTTCAAAGCTCTTTTATTTGTGCCACATGCAACTGAGAAAGTCACTACTACTTCCCCTCCTGAGCCCTTACTTGTATCCAACTGTAAAACATTGTGACATTCACTACAAACGTGATACAGAGGCATTGTACAACTCCTTAATTCCCTCAAAAATACCTTTTTCTCCTTTTCAACTGAACCTTTCAAACAGCACCTGCAGTCCCCAGCCTGAAACAATTGCTCAGGCTGAAGGGTAAATTAAGGTATTAATTAGGCATTTACAAAAGCTATACGAGGATGAGGAAACTGGTTTGGTTTGAAAGGGCAATAGACACAATTTAATTTAAATTTATTATATAACAGCTTTGGTGAGAAACTAATTTATCACTTGCTCTACACTAACCCTCTCCTCACATGGACACACATGGTGGATAATCTATCCTGCAGAGTGATACTCATAAAACACTGGTCAAAGCATTCAGAGAAAGCTAAGGGTAACTCAGTTCTGTGTTTCCTCACCTTTTAGATAAATGCACAACAGCACAAATAGCAGTTTAATGTAAGAAACCAGTGAGAGATAATCACTTTTCTATTAATCATCACTAACCACTCCACAGACCATACATGCTTTTTAACCCCACTGATACCATTTTGGTATTACAATACATGAAGATTTCTATAGCATTTCTCCATCCCCCAGTGTTTGAAATATGTAGAAAAAAATTTCCTTAAACAAGTATGTGATCTTGCTAGTATTACTATAGCAACTTAGACACAGAAGGAATTTAATATGAAAATCTGTAGGATTAAATAAGATCATCTACCCAAAAATTAAAAAATAGACATGAACTAAACCTTGTATGTTAGTTTCTACATTTGTCCTGAACTTCCAGTCTCAATTTGTTGCTTTGCATCTTCCTTGATCCAGCATAGCTGTATTAAAGGTATGTGCAAGAGACTAGCAAAATGTAATTATATCGGCTAAAGTTCTATTTAGTATCACTAAATTAGCAGTTTTTCTTGACCTATGTTAATATCTGTAAACTATCAAATGATGTCCTACTTTCCTGTCAAAACAAAACATACAAATTCTAAATACAAGGAATTGTAACAAAGAAAGAGCATTTGAATTTTCAAGACTTGCTCAGCGGATTTCTACAAAACACACCGAGAGTCAAAGGAAGCAGGAAACACAAAAATGAACAGTTACAGCAACTCCAGTTACTTACTGGAGGAGAACTGGAAAACAAAAACAGAATAAAAAGTTATGGAAGTGCCTATTTTGGTAACTGGAATTAATTATGGAGCCTTGCCAGCTATTCCTCCTAGTTCCTTATACAAAAGCTTCAGCTTCTGAAGATAAGAAAGCCTGCCTGGACAGGTGAAATCCTACTCATACCACAGAGAACCTTTGGCAACAGTTGCTTTTCAAACAGGGTTTGAAAAGTGACTGTCCAATATACTTTTTTTTTTTTTTTTGGAGAATACTGGAGATAGTTTTTGTTGCTGTGTCTGTATTGTTACACTCTCCCGCAGTAAAAGAATTCAACTTGGTATATACAAAACTCTTTTTACCCACTTTGAAGACAACCCACATATGTGAATAACTGTAAAAATTGTGAGTCTGTTTGCATGTCTTTATCTCCTTTTGAAAAGGATAAGGTTTCTTTTGTATCTAGCACAAGTCAGTTATGTGCCCAACAGCACAACTGTGCGACACAGGTCTGCAGAATGCCCATGTGATGAATGCACACTTTCCTAGTGATGACTCCTTTCCAGATTTTGTATTGAAAATCTGAAGATATGGCAATGTCCTGTTGCCAAATAACTTCCCTCACTACTCTAAAGCAGTGGTTTAATCATCTTCATTGTTATTTCTTTTTGTCTGCATGTTTTAAAATTCTAGCTATACAAAACATGTAGAAACTACTTTTTCTAATTTCACATGACTCTGAAACCATTTTTCTCCTTAAGCAAATAGCTTGCAATTTTTTTCTTGGACAAGAAAGTAGGACCTAGGAGTTAAGGAAATGCTACATGATTTTGTTCAGTTCTCTCTTAGTTTAACAGGTAAATTCTTATGACTAGGAACAAAGTAATCTGGTGATATTCCAAACCTACAGATAAGGAAGAAACAAACAAAACCACCAAAGCAATAGAAACCAAAACAAAAAACACAGAAACCCAAACCCAAACCCAAACAACAACAAAACCCCCAAACACTCTGTCACACTGGAAGAGCCTCCTTAGCCTTCTCAGAAAAATCACTTGCATAAATTTACTGATGACACTTCCTACTAAGTAATACTGAGTTATAATTTTTCCTTGCAATTATTAAAAATTTTTTTTCTGTGCTTCTCTGTAGTACTTGTAACAATGCCATATACAATTTTGAAACCTAATCTCAAAAGGCCAAATTAAGATCAGCAGAATATAAAGTATTAATCAAAAACTTCCTTATCTGCAATAAAAGTAATCTCAGTATTTACCTACTAATTTTTGTGCACTCTGTAACTTGGCCCTTGAATAAAACAATTGGCAGGAGACAGTTCTTCAGACAATAGGTTCTGAAAAACATGGGGTTTTACGGTAGCACCTTGTAATTTCCACCAAAAAAAAAAGTTCATGTAATTGATGAAACTCAGAAGTACTGAAACATGAAACATTAATTTTGATTTTCATAACTGCATTATCACATTGTGGACTGAATCATTAGAGGACACACAGACCACTTATTATGTACCTTATAGAAATATCTAAAATATTAATTCCTATTTTAAGCTTCTTTGCTTTGTACATGTAAGCCAAACCAAAGACAAGGAAAAAGTATCTTTTTTTACTTATCTTTTGCTCTGTGTGAAAGTACTGCATTTCAAATGCTTTCTTAATTTCAGACTATACAAATACACCATGTAGAAACTAAAGTGAAAGACAAAACCAAGTATTTCTATACTTTAAAACATCTATGTCCACTTAATACAGCAATATTTGCATGAATGGTATTTTAATAAAGCATATTACATCCCTGTTTGAAAATATTAAAGATAAAATATTTCATATCCCATGCAATTTCCCCTGAATTTATAGCCTCAATATCCTAGTTTCACAAAAATTTTAGAGAATATGGACACTTATTTTGCTTTCACCAAACAAATAAATTTTAAATGCCTCTTTAAGCACACAAGATTCAAGACACAACATCAAAAAAAAATTGTTTGTACTAAAGAATCAAGCACTCAAAAAGATCAGAAATCAGACAGTTCTCACAACTTGCACTGCAACAGTTCACCTTTGTGCATCCATCCTACTCACTGGATATGGCAGCTGTTATAAAGGACAAGAATGAACAGCAACAGGGGAAAAAAAGAAGAAATGGAGCATAGAGACAGTAACAGATAATTAATGTGGACAAGAAGCTTGATTTAGATTGTCAAGTCAGCCTTAAAGTTGTGAATTCTTAACCTGGAAATTCTGGAGCTCCAATCTAAGTAACAACAATAAATAAAGGTAATTTATCTACTATGCAAAACTCAACCACCACACAGTGGAGTACAGACACTTAAGAAATCTGTCACCGTCTTCAGACAAACTAGCCAGTGGCAGCAGAAAGCCACTTTTCTGATAAGCATTTGCCCAACAGGTGCTGGTACCCTCTGTTTCTCTTTCTCAATCCATGCAGAGGTACAGTTTGAGTGATCATCCCTCCTCCCCACATAACACACTGACTCTTTGCTGAAACATATGACTTTTGGACTAAACGCATTTCTGTCTTTTCAAACAAACAAAAAAAAGTACAATGTCAGCAAAAATCTTCAAGAGTTTTCTATTTCAAGAAAAATTGAATGGAATTTCCTAGTAAAGAGGTCATACAGTTTTGCAGCCAGAAGGCCTGATGCAAATCAAATATGTGTAAGAGACTCCCTAGTGTTCCCATAGATTATTCCAAGTGCTAAGCAAGCTACCGAGAAGTCAGCATAGACAGCACAGAAGTCATAAGGTTCTGATATGACCTACTGCACCTTAGAAACTGGACTCTTAGGTACAGACATTCTAAAATGAAAAGTCAAAAGGGAAGAGATGGGGTATTCAACCACTCATCTCTTATTATCAATGGCTACACACTTCTGATCCTATACCCTTAGAACAGTAGTTTACAGACTACAGTTTGAGAAGCCACATCATTAGATTAAAAATGACTTACAGAATGACACTATGTAATTTAATAGCAAAAAGCTTGTGGTATGACATGTATGCAAGAAATTCTGGTAATTGAAAAATGTACAGCTCTCAAAATCATTCAAGACAACCATATAGAAACCTGACCTACAGATAAGCTGATATGAGCTACAGAAGCTCTACAGAAATGATGACGCATGCTATTCTACACCAGTCTTTTTAGCATACCCTGAAGGTTAGGACAGGTGTTTAAAAAAAAAAAGAATTATCAAAACTGACACTCACTATCCAGGTAGGGAAACATCTTTTAAACAATTCAAACACTGTTTAAACACTGAGCGCATATGTTTCTCCTCTGGCAACTTAAATATAGCTCAATTACTTTTCCTCAAGATCTCTGGAAAGGCAAATATTTCAGCACCAAGGGAAAACAAGTGCATTAAAAACAGAATAGAGATCATTTAAATTAAGACTGCTGTGAAATGATCCACACTGTTATTAGTTTATGGGTATGTATTTAATTCATGCAAGAGTTTTTCTAAAGCAAAATAAAAAAGCCAAAGAAAATTAGGCAACTGCTACTTGCGTCTGCAGCATAACCACTCTTCCTTTTAGAATACCCATTTGTGTTTTGTTTTTAATTCAGGACTAGGCACACTTCTAGGACTAAGCACACTGACATAAGAAAGAGTACTTTTAAGAATCTCAGATGGAGACAACCCACTGATAACAAAGTTCAACTTTAAAATAGTTTTAAATTGTGTCCCTGTTTTAAATTTCTGACATACGTCATTGTATTTCTGTTCCTGCATGTAATGACTCTTAAAAAAAATAAACAACTTGATTATAATATTCTTTTAGGGCCTGGCTTCTAGGAAAATTACCAACAGAAAGAATTGCCAGAGGAACAACTGAGAACGTACGTTCTAATCCTCAACTCTCGGTCAGTTCATGTTCTTCATTACAGTCTTTAATAAAACAAACCAAAAACATAGTACACCACCAACCTGTGGGGACAAAGCTAGATTCTTTCACAGAAACTCCCCCCTCCCTGACAACAGTACCTGTTTATGTTATTTACTGTCAACTTAAGCTTTTCTGCAGTGCCTTATTAAAGCAGCCTTTTGCCAAGCAAATCATAAACTGTGCATCTATCTGATGTTTGTCAACACCACACAGGAGCCGTAGCCTTTTTGTCAAAGTTAATCAGTAAGTAGCTACTTATATTAACAAAGCAGTTATACTAACATGTACTTACATTAACAAAGCTTGTATTAACAAAATGTGTATTTATTTCGATTACTTTCACCAGCTTTTACTGTCCACTACCTGAGACTTGGGAGTCAGCTTTCAAAAATACATGGCTTATCTGTCTTATTTTCAAGAGCCATCACTGCCTGAGTACTCAAGAGTCTTGTCAAGTACAAACAACAAACCTGTACATGGAAGTAGTGCCTCTTTTGAGAAATTTTCTAAACTACTCTTTTTAAATCAGCATGAATTTAATTCAGGGAGTAAACAAACATAGTGATGTTGTAAATGCTAGAAAAACAAAAAAAGAAATAAATACCCTTTTAGTCCAAATAGTCCAATTCAGGAAAAACTTAATGAAAAGTTACTCTGCCCCATAAGGAAAATACTCCCTTGAGGGTTTTTTGAACTACTTACACTGGTCTTACAGCACAAGTTTAATTTAGGAGAAATAAACAAGGTTCAAATATTACTTATGCAAATGTGATTTTCATTTTCAGGCTCTTAATATTAGGAAAACCAGTTCAGATTCCCAAATAATGAGTACAGTAAATCCTAGGTTTTTTTTAACATGAGGGTCAACTACATATGCTACTCCAAATTCAGTAGTTAATTCTCAAAAGCACAGTGAATGACAACAACCAAACACAAAACCTGATTTGGTCTCACAAAAAAAACAATTCTGAGGACAACGCAGACCACTTGACAACTTACAATTTCTCTGGAGAAGTTGCTACATTTTTAATGCAACTTCACAAACTTACAATATACATAATTTCCCTTAATCCTCTGAGTATGGCCTTAAGGAAAGCATGTAAGAAATGCGCAAAAGCTTCAAGCCAGTATCAAAAAGTATTAGTTTAAAATTACCAGATAATAAAATAAAGGATTCTCTCACTTGGATGGTTTGCTTACCTCTGGGGGGGTATATAAGGAGCAGATACTGTTGGCATAACTGTACAGGGTTCAACCACTGCTTTCTTGGCTTTTTTTGTCTTTTTTCTGACTTTTGATGTTGACCTAGCAGTTCTGACTGATCCCTCCTTTCTACAAACACCATTTTTGATTTCAGTTTCTCCATAAATATTTAGAGGTCTCCGTGTGCAACCTGGTGGAGTATGTACATCACAATAGGCAGTCTTTTTTACAGAGAATGTCGTCCCACTGCCAGTTAGTTCTTTCACAGGTTCCATTTTCATATATAGACCAGCCTTTTGAGCACACGTCACATGGAATGCAGTATAGCAGTTTGCTTTGTGGCACTGGATGCAGGCACCAACACCTTTCTGTTTACAGAGGTAGCATGTTAACTTCCATCTGGCTGGGGGAATGTTCCTGACACCATCAATTGGCTCAATAAAAACTGTATTGGCAAATCCAACTTCTGGAATCCACAAAGCACACACAACGTGTCCCCAACGATCATCATCAGTCTTTTTAAAGGCACCTCCCTTGTTTGGGCACAGCACACAGTCTACAGGCCGAGAACGGGACTGCAGACAGTGTCTGCAGAGCCACTGGCCCTCAGGTATATATGGCACCCCATAGCATTCCTGATGTACTGCTAAATTACACATATCACAAAATAGAATTACATTGCTGTTCTGACATTCACCATCCATGCATATACAACACACTGCATCTTCATCAATTAAAGACTGATGATCACCCTGTTTTTGGTTCTCACAATAAGACTCTTTTTCAAACCTGTCCATAAGGAATTCAAACATATTTTGTGAAACAACTGACACTCCATCACTTTTCCGCTTCTCATTTATAATTTCTAACCATGCATAATCTTCTTCATCCATGTCATACTCAACTTCATTATCAAGTTCTTCTGCTGACTTCTCAATGAACTTGTAATAAACTGGGGGTCTCCGAGGAGCTGAAGGGGGACTGTATTCAACAATCCGTACTTTTGGTTCTGGAAGAGGAGTTGTCGTAGCAGGTATGCCATGTGAGCTCGGAAGAGCTTCATTTTTCTTTTTCACTTTGTTATTTTTATGCCGTTTGCTTCTTAGACAAACTGGTGGTCTTTCACTATTCTCCTTATTGCTGTTGCATTCACTCATCTCCTGGGCGGTAAGATCATCTTCTAATATAATCTCTAAAGGATCAAAGATACTGATCCTATGCAGACGACCTTCAATTTCTATTTCAACCATTCTTTGAGCTTGAGCATATGTCAATGTTTCTCGTGTGGGGGAGTGTTTAATACTGCATGGCGAAGAAGAATGCCTTGTTGCCGATACTCGATGACATCTTCCTTTTCTCCTCATTTGGTAATGTTTACCTAAAATTAGAGTAATAGTTAATATTATGCACCCAAAACATTTATTTTTAAATATTAGGTTTATTACAGCAAGAAAAAAACCCCAAACCTTAAGTTCTATAGCTCTCAACATATTTACTCAATAAAAAAAAATTTAAATCCTGATTTAATGGGACTGCTCACACCATTCCAAATTAATTCAACTTAATGATAAATAGAGCTCCTAGATAACAGCTTCTCTATGTACAGTTACACAAAATCCTCAATATAAAAATGCTACAGAAGAGCTATTGGTTAAGACGTGAGAAAAAAGACATTTCAGAAGTGTCACTGAAATGTTGGACTTGTTACATTGTATAAAACCTCTAATACAACATTTTCAATACCTTAAGGCTGTACGCAGTTTGAAATTATTTTCAACAGCAACGGTTTACTTTCTCCAGCTCTCCCCTTGAAAGAATTAGCTAATTGTGAAAGAAGAACAAGTTTTCCCAGCAATTTTTTCAAGTGCAATTTGAAATAGTCATGTTAACAACTCAATTACTACAGCTATACTTAAAAGGTGGAAAACCATGCTTACTTATAAACTTGGCAAATCTGTGGTTTGACAGCCCTTTTGACTTTTCCCTTCACAACTCTTAATGAGTATATTATTTTTTACAAAATGACAAAAACACAATTGAACTTAAAGTTCCCAATATGGTACAGTATTAACTGCAGTTAGGAAATATTTCACCTGTAAAAAACATCTGACTGAGCAAAAACACGCTCCCTGCATTTAAATACGCATTCAGACACACCCTTCTCCCTCAACTGATTCAAGAGTTTTTCTTACAGCAATAGGGTTAGACATAAACCTCCCCATCTTTATGTCCAATTTCAAGGTATTTTAACAAAAAAAAAAAAAAAGGGAGAAGATCATTCCACACCCCCTCACAAAAAGACAGACCTTTTTCCTCACCAGAGCACCAGGTCTAGGACAGGTATGCATTTTGATTAAAAAATTTCTGGTTGAAAGCTTCCATACTTATGTTTTTTAATATTTTAATAATGTTAGTGTGTTATTGTTGGGTTTTTGTTAGGTGGTTTGGTTGTTTTTTCCCCCCATAAGGTTTGAAAATGCTATAAAGGCAACTGATACGGTAAATTTGAAAAAGTTCCCCTCTTTCCTTCTTCCTAACAAGTCATTAATAAATTTAACCTCAGCAACAGAATAAACTCCTTATCTTTAATCACTGGCTTAAAGTATTACTAGAGACTCACCACTTCATGTAATGTGTCATGTAATAGTTAAAATAATGCAACTGGTGTTAGCATGTACTGCCCGAACAGCAGAGAAATATAGATCAAAATGCAATGATTGTTAAAAGACTAATATATCTATTTCAGGAAGAAAACAGCAAAGATTGGAACAATTACACAAACTACTCCATGTAGCCTGCCTTTTGCTTAGTCTAGGATGACAATCTCTAAAGGCACCTTCAAAGTACTAAAGGAACTCCTTTTACAGGAAGACTAAATAATTTAAGCAGCTAGAATTAAAACTAGTTCTTGAGAAGGTCTGATCTGTCTGCTTTCACAAACTGACCTTGTTTTCCCAATCTAAGCTGGTTTTATTATTCGTGTGAGAATGGTGCTGCTCATAGATCTGACTTTTACACAAATTATATTTAACTGATTACTTTTAATAGCACAAGCACAAAACCAAACAACAGAGTATAATTGTGACAGACCTCTGATCTGCTCTATATAAGTAACAGATAAAAAAGGCTCCACCTCTTCAAGCAAGCTTGGAAGAAATATGTAACAACTTAATTCTGTAAAAAAACATAGGAATTAACCATACCGATTTCTTAACTGTTGAAATTTTAAATTTGTAATACTGCTACAGAAGGTCTAATACCCAGAAACAAAAGCATATTGATAATTAACTGAAAGTAGAAGTTAGTTCCCAGTTTCTCAATAGATTTTATAATTCAGAAGCCAAAGATAACACAATGGTTCTGACTTCTGTTTATTATCATGAACAAAAAATGCAGGATTCTTCAGAAAAAACACACTGATGTGTCAATGTACAGCAACTGACTACAGATCAGGATGGTTACTTTAATGACTTTTATTTCTGTGTGTCACTAATTGAGTCATCGTGACAAATAATTTACATTATGTTTACCACATATAATTGCACTTATTTCTGTCTAGATGTAGAAGTCTGATTTTTTTTTAATGTCCCTTCTTAGCTGCTTGTGTATCTGTTCATCGTGGTCTGTGAGCATAGTGAGAGTTTTGAACAACATAGAGACAGCCTTCAGAAATATTTTTTTTTAAAGTGCCACTTCTCCACACTTTACTATCTAATTTAACCCAGTAGCACAGAAAAATACATTAATGCTAGGTTTCCAAGCTCTCCATTCCCCTCTCTTCCCACGATTCTTAAGCATAGCTGCAAGCAGGCAATAGGAACAGGAAAAAATTTCAAAAGTACAAGTATTCTTTCTTTAAGATTTTAGTACTGTAAAAATCAAATAAACTCTACAAACAGGAACAATAAAAAACAGTTCAGCCAACACTTAAGCATCCTCCCTGTAATACCCAATTGTAAATACAGCTCAACTAGGTGGCAAAGTACAGTCACAGTTAAACACAGAGTAAATACCCTGCAAATGCGATGCAAGGAACTCTGGCCAAATTTCATTGAAATTGTGTGTGAATAACACGAATGTTCTGGAGATCAAAGCAGTGTTTAATTTTGTTTCTCCAAAAATTCTTCTATTTGCAAAAGTCCTATAAACATTCCAGCTGAAGACTAGATTTCTGCATAGCAAATTCATGACTGGCAATTGGTTTGCTTTTCCTAGCTATTTGTCAGGCATCTTTTTCACTCCCCTCGGCATTCTGTAGATCGACAGGTATGAAGACCATGGATCTAACTTCCAAAGAGTGTAAGACAGTTTCCATTCAGTATCAACAAAGACATCACACTATGAGCAAAGTTAAATTATGTTGATACCATATTGTTTGCATTTTTCTGCCTCTTTCAACAACTTGACCTCAAAGACTGCAGGAGATAAAACAGGAAAGCTATCTACAGCTTTCCTCTCTTGCTCTTCGAATTACACTAAGCTGCTTGGGAAGAAAGTCACAAACATGCTCTCCCTCAGCACAACAAAAGTTCATGAAGGCAACTGTTTGGGCAGAATGCACAGTATGAACCAAAAAGTTTTATCAAGGTGTAGGATAGCTAAGATCAACAGGAAAAGTACGAGACCGTGTATTATTTTTATTACTAATTCCTTTTACAATTCTGTCCCAGTTACCTTCCTCTCTTCCTGTAGTCCCTGGACCCCCTTCTCAATAGAGAAGGGAATTCCATTCTCAATGGACACTTTCATACAGACCATTAAAGAAAGAAAGACACAGGAATGCTTTTTAGTCCTGGACAATGAGGGAGGGTAAGCAAACAGTCCTTACAAGCATATGGGCAGACACCACCCACAACTTCAGCTACGAAGCAGGAGCAATGCCCTGAGGGGAATGCAAAGAGCCAGGGTTCACGAAGCTCAATGATCCCCCTAAGCACTGTGGGATCGCCGGAGCTGCTCCCCTCAAGCCGGCGGAAGACCGCCAACGCCGCCGGCAGTAAGTCCCCTCCCCCACGCCCCCGGAATCGGGCAGTTGTCCCGGTTACCGGCACGGTTCCCGCCGCCCCCTCGCCGGCACCGTCGCCCCGCGCGCGGGGCCCGCCCACGCCCACGGACCCGCCCTCGCCGGTTCTGGGCGAACACTTCCTGCCCACGCCCAGGGAGCCTCCAGCGTGTGCGCACCCCTGCGCGGGGATGGTTCCTGCCTGGCCGCAGCATTCCCCCCTCCCGGCCCCCGGGAGGATGGTTCCTGCCCAGGCCCATCATCTCCAGCCCTTCCCAACAGTCACCTCCCTCCCCTCCGCGAAAATACTCGGCCCACAAATATGGCGGCTGACAAAACAGCTCGAGCGGCGCCCTCCCCCAGACCGCTGCGCTCGGCTTCCCCCCCGCACAGCATTCCCGCCCGCCCAGCCTCGCCCCCGGCCGCCTTTCTCTCCCGCGCCCTTCGCCGCTGCTGTGCCCAGCCCGTCCTGCCCTTCCCCATGCCGATCTCCAGTCTCGCTGCGGTGAAACTCGCCGCGGCAGAATCCACCGGCTCCCGGCCCAGCAGCCCACACCCACCGCCCCACACCGCCTGCCTGGCTTTACTCACACTGTGGGAGCCGCCGAAGCGCGGCTGACAGACCTCCCGTTCCGCCTCTGCGGCCGACGCTGCGGCCGGTTTAATGGCGGAGATGCCGCCGGTGCTGCCGCCTGGCCCCGCGTCCAGCAGCCGCGGGCGGGATAGCAGTCGCTGAGCGGGCCGCGCTTCTGGCGGCGGCAACCCGACGTTGGGTGCGGGGCTGCTGCTGCAGCCGGGCGCGGCGCATTCGTGAGGCGCGTCGCAGGTCGCCGTCCGGCTGCGGGCTGGGCGCTCGGCTCCCGGGGCTGAGAAACTCCCCTCCCCCCTCGGCACAAACAATGCGGCTTCACCACAGCGCTGCGCCGACGGGGGGGGTGGGGGTGGGGGGGAGGAGAGGCAGGGAAGGGACGTGAGGGCGCCAGGCACCGCCCAGCCTCGCCGTTGCTGCCGCCGCGGGGCGGGGCTTGCTCTTTGCTGCTCTACCCGCCCACGGACGGCGGAGGACCGCGCGGACCTGGGCGGCTTGGAACCGGGCAGCACAGAATGCCCGGGTACGCAGGCCGGAACGCGCCGCGCTCCGGGGTCAAAGCGGTAACGGCTGCTCCGGACACCGCGTTCCCGCCCAGGGCCACATCGGCTCCGCCCGGCGGCAGACAGGACTCCAAGCTTCGCCGGGGCGCCCCCTCCGAGAACACTGAAACGCCCCAGCGCAGGGTGAACGAAATGAGGGAGAAGTGGGAAGTGGGGGGGGGGGAAGCAGGGCAGGCCGTGACTTGTTACAAAACCAAGGGTCGAAACAACAAGCCACTGGTATTTATTATTTCTTTGGGGGAAGTCCAAGCTCGAGCTTCATTAAGCAGAAAATCTGCTTGAAAGTTAGCTCTTGCTGGTCTGCGTGTCAGGCTGCTGCTTGTAAATTAACTGGGGATAGCCTTGCATTTTGACAAAGCAAAACCAAGTTATTTCTGGCTCTCCCTGTGAAGAACACCCATTGTTACATATTATTTTTAGACAGCCATCACAGCCTAGAGCTAGAGGATTTTGCTGGAATACATTTCTGCGAGGCAGCTGCACTCAGGTTTAAAAAATCAACTTTTAACTAGCCCAGCCCACAAACACAGTTGCCTTTGCCAATCACACAGAACAAGTCCTGCATATGGTAAAAAGCAAATGGTCGAGCGGAGGTGTGATTCCCTTCATCTATCTGAAACAACCATCCACTTCAAAATGACTTACCAATTTTTTTCCACTTTTTTTACCTTTTTCTATAGTACTATGTTTGCTTGTCTCAGCAATGAATTTATGACTATGACATCATACGTAAATACACCTGTCATTACTTGTGGAAAGCAAATTAACATCCTGAAAGCCTAAATATCTTCACTGAGGAAACCCTATAGAATAGGCAAAGTACTTCCAATTCCTTTTTCACCCATCAGGGACCATCCAGCATGTTGATCTCCTAAGACCGAAGCCATTAAACCAACTAACATTTGTACAGCACATCCAGTGTAGAAAAAAATCTTTATTATAAGATAGGCCCTGCAATTTAATTTCCAATACAGAAGTAAAAAAAAAAAAGGGACGGGGGGGGCGGGGAGAGATTGTATGAACTGTGTAAGCCATCTAGTCATTAGTATACTTGCCTTTGAGGAGTTACTCTCTGGTCATACTGCTTAAGTAATCCTACCCATCAGTCTTAGAGTCTTAGAAAATGCTGATTTAAGTTACTGTTGCTGTGCTGGAATTCTGCTTATGATGAAGATACTAAGGAGGGAACAGCACAATAAATAATATGCATCAGTGTGCAAAGTATGAAAATGACTAGAAATTATAAATGCCAAGAACAACAATAAAATCTAAATTTATATTAGGAAAACATTGTTTTATCTAAGTGATAATCCATGTGTATCTGTCCTGCATCTGTACAAATGCTTTAGAATTGAACACAAGCTTTCCACAGAGAACTTGCTGGTGTCCATACTCTCATGTATGATGCACAAGTCTGGCATTTTCCCAGTTTTCTTTATTCTGTTGGGTGGACTACAGTACTCCACAGCTGGACATCCCTTCAATAATGCAGCATGCCTTAGTGGCATTTGCATCATTTTAACCATCTTATTGTAGTTCAAACTCATGCTTTATTTTCTCTAGGAAGCTCTACTTACATGACTTTCTTGAGATTCATTTTCTACCTCAGTTTTGTGCATAAGGCACGTTTGGTAAAAACAGTCCATCCATAAGAAGTAAGGTCCTAAGCCTCATGCTGATAAAACCAGGAAGTGGCAGTTCCAAAACTATTTAATTAGTAAGATAGCGGCAGCATCGATTCTCACAACCTACTGATCAAGGACTCAGCACAGTCTGAATCAATCACAACAGCGTGTGATGGTGCTGATATCCTGATATCCTAACAGATCAGAAATTAAAAGCTTCTGATCCACATTTGCCTATTGCAGAAAGGCTTCCCTGCTCCTCAGATTCTCTGCAGGACTTCAGAGAGCTGTTGAGCTTCATTTCCTGGTTCTCATATTTAAAACTGTGTCTCCACCTCAAACTCCCAACATGCAGGCAGGGTTCATCAGTGTTCTAGAGCCTCTCAATAATTCTTATTAAGAAGGTAGGAGGAATTTTCACTACGGACTGTCCAGGCTGTCACACAGAATACATGTAATTTCTTGATATGGTACTCCAGAGCAACAGCACAAAGAGCAGGCTCAACACCTAGGAGCCTTATACTTCTGAAAAAAAAATTTGTTGACCTTGTGCAGGCTACCAGACCAAGATCTTCCACCTTTTTATGTTAAATATTAGTATGCTAGCCTATATTGCTTCAAAATGCAACAGTATGTAGTATTGTCTGGGGCAACTGACCAATCTTCAGCATATACTTCTGTCATCTCAAAGATCCATTTTGTTTGCCTTTTCCATCTCAAAAGTGAGACTTGGTGTCTCTATTTTTGGACAAGGAAGAAACAATTCTATTGTGATACTGCACAATTTCAAGCAAGCTTGATGGCAAACAGGACCTTTGCCCCCTTTTTTGTCACTAGCTCAATACGCATGTGAGGCTTCAGTCCCAGTCCATCAGAATCTTCACACCTCTACGTGGCTGCATCAAGTATTTATCAAATTGCCTCTGATGATTTATTCTGCATGGGAAACTTCCACAGAAGAAATACCTTCTTATCTGTCTACCAGCTTTTACCTGCACTAGTTATCAAACTCTCAAGAGAAATGCTTCAAGAAGGATCATGTAAACAAGCCTAAATGCTTTTTATCTGCTTTGGCATCCTCTTCCTGTTCCTTGCAGAATGAAACTTCAGGAGACACATTTCTCCTCTGCTAAACTGTTACCACCTACATAGTATCATATTTGTTTTAAAGATTAATAAAGATCAATTCAGGTTTGCTGCAGCACTTAATATCAACATTGGAGCTGAATTTCCCCAGATGGAATTCAGTCTCCTTGTCTTGAACAGCTGGCTGGTGAAGGAACAAAGAAGAGGCAGAACGCATGCTACACATTCTTTATAAACTGCCAAGAACCTTTCCATTTCACAATAGGTTTTTTAGTGCTATAACACACATATGTGGCCAAACTCTGCTAAGCCCTATGATACCTCTGTATGATGCCTAAAGCAAATGTATTCCCATGAAGTTTTTAAGTCTGGCTTTTGCAGTATATGGTTTCTAACTTCAGATTCATCTGTGCACAGCTAATATTCCCCTCTGGAATACTCTCATAAGATACAGCTTTACCATGGTCCTTTCATCCTGAAAGGGGATGCTTTGTAATCTCACATCATAAATCATGGTATATAGCATGGGCATGACTGTGCAACACTGCTGGTTGTACTCAAAGGTGGCTCCCAAACAGATTTTTGCTTCTTATGGCCTCACTAGCTCTTGCTTCTTGCATTTACCATCTTTTTTATCCTCAGAATCAGAGTGGGTTGCTATTTATAAAATTGATAAGAAAAGCCTTTAGGTCTCCAGAGCAGTTCATGTTCATCCAAATGAGTTTTCACTGAAAGATGAGTTTTAAAACAAACAGGGAGCTACATCAATGCCTTCTATGGTACTGATAAAGACAAAGCCATTTTATCAGAGCTTAGGCAGAACTCAAGCTAAATCAATGTGCTTGCTAAGAAATACCTGTGAGCTGCATTTGCTAAGCAGTCCTATGGAATGTTATCTATGGATAAGGACCATTTGACAATGTCGCCTTTAAGCTGCACAGCTGCTACGAAAAGGCCCTCACCCCATTTCCATTTGTGGGAACTACTGCTTGGAGTCACCTACAGCAAGAGGTAGGTACACTGTCACTTGCAGACAGAAGGATATGTTAAAGCACTTTGCCAAGATATGCAATTGACAGGGATACTTACTTCCTGCCTTACTTACTGTTCCCCTATCTAGCTGGAATCCTTTAATATAATGTGCCCTTGGGATTTTGCAGTTATAAGATGCTTTCTACCCTATGTGCTTATAACTGTTTCATGATGGAAGGTGGGGTTTGAGGACACTGCAATAATTTTAAACAGATTAACAATGATAAAATCTTTGTTGTTAGGATAAAAATTAAAGTGTGTTAATTACACTAAACAAACAAAAAAAAATTCCAAATTACAAAATGCTGCAGCAAAACAAAAGCTTGCCTATCTACTCATCTGTAGGTCTGTTGTAGTTTTAGGCTGTGCCTAGAAAATTTTCCACAGATCTTGAACAGGAAGTAGTACAATGTAAATAAATCACCATTGGATGCAAAAGGAAAATAATGATAAGGTCTAAATAATCCCATTGGTCTGACTACCAACAAAGTTAGATTTGTAAACTAACTTTTTCTCTTTCTGGCTTCCTTCACTCTGGCAGATACTAGCTACTGCTTCTGCTGGCTTAGCTGACCTTGAATGCATTCTTCTTGCGGGTTCAGTACTAACAGCCTACTCTGCTTTTTCTTCTTTCTTGTCTTGTCCCATGTAATTGGGGGGGGGGGGGGTAAGGGAGAAAAGAGGAAGAAGCTCTTGGTAACCCCCTGGTTTTGTCCATGGGGGTTCTTGAGTTGTTTGTAACTTGTAAATACGTGTAGATATTGTATCTTTTGTACATATTTATTGCATTTCATATTTCTAGATTGCAGTGTGCTTGTACATATAGCTTCATTTGCTTTCAACTGAGCTGGTCTGGCAATTTTATGCTGGGGGGGGTAATTTCAACCCACCACAGTCTTCTAAATATCTACTGGAGACTTTTATCAAGTACAAGCCTTGGAAGCAGAGTTATTTGCACTGTTATGTATAATAATGTAGTCTGAAAAAAAAAAAATCAGAGAGCGCCATAAATGAATTAACAGCATTCATCTTCTCTCCCAGCACTTCCTCTTTGATATTATTCATTTCCCAATGTTTAGTTTGGCACCTTTATTATGTTCTGCAGTAACTCCACACACAAATGTCTTATATGGGAAGTTCTTCCTGCCAAATGACAACTGCCATCAGAATAACCCTTCAAAAACAAGTCACTAATTTTCTGGTTAGCTCCCACGGCTGTTTCTCCACATCCAGATGAAAATGACTGCCAGTACAAGAGAGGCAGTGGAAAAGTAAATCCAGGACTTGGGAGTGCTCCTTCAGCATCCCTAGTTATTAGGCATCATTAGCTTACCTGACTAGAGAAGCTGCATGTTTAGAATTGGATTGTCAATTCATAAACTGAGCCAAGTTATGGGCAAAAATGAAATGTCAGTAGTAATGCGTAGGAATCAAAAAGCAAAATAACAGCTATATGAAAGTTCTAAAAATATCACATTTGCATAGCAAAAGATTATAAAACACTGTAGCTAAGCAGTTTACATTGTATTTTGACTTTTTTTTGCAACACATGCTGATGAAATCTCAGTAGTAAAGACAAAATCCAGAAAAAATTAATGCAACAACAGAAAAAAAAAGGCAGCTATTTGAATTGAAATTTTTTGTCAAAGGCAGCCACAGTGAAGGAAAAAGGAAATGTCCTCCACAGAAATATTTGACACAATGTATTTCTCAAATCAAACATCAATTTTTGGTATTTCTAATTTCTCCCTGTGATTATTCTCATCAGGTTTGGACTGCAGAAGTTACTTTGTTTAGCATCAACTCAGGTAACTGCTTAATACAGCATAACCAACGTAAATAATATTACTACAAATACATTATTACTTTCTCTGTTAACACTTTTCTACTCCCCAGTCTTTTCCACTATACTGGAAAGGATTCTCTATACAGCCTTCATCCAAGCAAAGTTACTCACTGCCTTCATAAACTTTAATGTATATTTATTAAATACCTTATAGGGACTTCTTTATTCTCAATTCCTTTCTGGCAGTACAAAAACTTGAAGGTGTAATATGTGATAAAATATAAACTCCATGTGAAGTTGTTTTCCTAGTTAAGCCATCCACAAACATGTATCTCTAAGAAACAATCTCCAGTGTTTTCAGTGAGCTAATACTTCACCCTTAGTACCATTAAAATTCAATCACCAATGAGACATGAATCCAGTTTTAATTACTTTACTACCTCCTCTTCATTAAGTCTAGAGGACAAACCTGGTCCAGGATTATTAAGATGGTATGCAATGGAGGAAGCTTTGCTGTTAGAATCCATAGTCATTTACTGCAGAATAAATCCCAAAACAGATGGGCTCATCCAGAATTAAAAACTTGTCCCCTTATTTACATGTGGAAGGACTACAAAGTATGGTGACATCAAAATCTGAAGAAGAAAAATAAGGTGGAGAAAAAAAGAACTCAGAATCAAGACCCAAACCACAATATCCAGACCCCCCAACAAACAAAAACAACACAAAACCCCCACAGAAACACACACACACAAAAAAAAAAACCCACAAGCAAACAAAAAAAAAAAAAAAAAAAACCAAAAAAAAACCCAAGACAATCAGGCATGGCTCATAGCTTCTTCAGAGAAACCTCTTTTGTATCATTTAACAAATAAACAATGAGTCCTACACAAGTTTGCTTTGCCTTACATATGTGTACAACCTCAGCCAGAGCCTGATGTTGGCTAAGAAAGAGATCTTCCAAATTCATGCATATAAAAGTCAGTTCTGATGTATAATATGGCATCATAATGCAGACACAAACTCAATAGACTCAAAAAATTAAAAAAAAACAAAACCAAACAAACCAGAATAGGAACTTCAAATTGAGAACTCCAGAAAAGCACATTCCAGCTCCACACTCATGTTGTATCAAAGGCAAGTATGACTAAATCCTGGGAACATGCTGTCATATATGACCATGTAGGTTGGAAAAGGCCTGTAAGATTATCAAGTACAAGTCAAAAATCACTGATGTACACTTCTGATGTGCTATACATTCAGGATGATAAAGGGATTAGACAGTTGTGTTTGTAACAAATAAGGTAATTAATACAAGACCACAAAGCCATCCTGTTTTTGACAGAGAATGGTCCTTAAAGTTGTTCACAACCATCATGTAATTGCTCATTCTTTATTTTCTAAGCATCTGATTTGATAACTTAGATCTGATGAACAGAGCCAAACACTCACTGAAATTTATGGGATATGTATGCTAAATTTATGTGCCCTCCAATGTTACATGTTCTTAGAAACTGTACCCTTATGATACTAAATTGGTCATCCAGTTGGGCAGAGGTACATTTTTATTACTCTATTTTAAGGTTTTGATCACTAAGTTGACACTAAGACAGGGTCCTTGAAGAGGCTACATCTATACAAATAGGAAAAGAGATAATTTTATTAAATTTATTACCTCAGTGGATACAAAAAGTGACAATTCTTTGTATTTGAATTAAGAACTACTATTTCTTGATATAGTTTTCATCTTCATTATTTCATATATAAAATGCATCACCAACAGAGTACTTGCTAGAGGGAATATCAAAGGTTTGAGTGATTCAATAAAGAAAATAATCTTAACAGATCAAGTTTGGAGACAAATATATTTAACTGCCCAATTCTGTTAAGAAAAGGTAGCAGCAGCAAAATGGTTAATATTCCCAACACTGGTATGCCATTATAACATTTAATGTTTTCACAGGTATACAAATTCAGAACAACAGTATAAATATTGTCTTTACTACTGAGAAAGAACTGGATGGAATGAGGCAAAATGCAGATTAAGATGAACTGCTCAGTGACTGGAAAGACTCTGACCACAGAATCCAAAGGTTTATCTGCAGCTACTCAACACATACAACTGTCTAATAACATAATATTGACAGAGGAAGATACATTTAAGGCATATCTTAACTTCTGTCACAGTAGGAAAGGATATAAAGATTTAATCTAATTTTCAACTGGCTTTAGGCTCTTATTACAGTCTTTCTGGTAGCCTTCTGAGTTCAGTGTGCACCCTGGTATTCAGAGTAACATAGACCTGGTTACTTACCATTAGTGCAGTGGTATTTCCTTCTTCTCTGAATCTGCAACATCTATTCTCCAGACAACCCAGACACTGTCTTTGAAAGCATGTTCTCTTAGGTTTCTGATTTTCTAAAAAACATAACAGGAAACCAGGTACTTGTGGTCTGCTGCAGGAACTGGAGTGAGAAATTACTTTTTAATAGTCATTTAGTATCAGATCACTTTTAATTCATGGCAGGTTCAGTTAAATGCGCAAATAAAGATGCTTATTCACAGTACCCGAAAGAGATAACAGGTTTATGAAGACAAAACCAGGGAAAAACAAAGAAAAAAAATTATTGTGAAGTTACATAAGGAAAGTCTTGGTTTCTTCACGGAGAATCTGTCATTTTTAGACTATTGCTACAACAGTGCTGCTGCATTCACCACAAGCTGGCAGTCTGGAGCCTTCTCCAGGAACTGTGGTTAGTTACTCTTTCCTTTGCTTGTCACCAGACCACTAAAATTTGTTTGGTTTATTCTTCAATTTCCTTGATTGCTTGTGAGAGGACTTTCTCACCTCAGCTTTGACCAGATTTTTAAGATCTACTTTCTTAAGTCTCTGGTATATTTTTAAAACCAGAATGAAATTCCAGCTATCTCACTTGATGGGTGATAATACATCTATAGATTAGATAACAAATCCTGTTTGCTTCTCAAGTCACTTAGAAGATAATTTAAAGAAATAACCAACTTTCGTTAATCTCAACTCTTACCAACCTATAAGGAAATTTTCAGAATAGCATGCATGAAAAAGTTAAGAGGTGCAGAGAGGTACAGAAAAAGCAACATGTATGCAGTGGGAAAGCAGAAAGAAAGTTTCCAATATTTTTAAAATTACCGTAAAATTGTTAACTATAAACAGGGAAGCTCTTCAAACTCGTAACTGTGAAAGGAAAAAAAATAGTTAATAGAGGCACCTATTCTAACATTAGCAGGCTTTCTATGGTGTGGTAAGTGTAACTGCGTAATTCCAAGTAAAATTCAACATAACTGTTACAATTTTATAGTTCTGTATGAGATGCTTTGTAAGATAATATATTTCTATTTATGAACATTAAGTAATGAACATTAATTAATTAATTTGTCAAAGTGGTGATAAAAGCTTCTTAACTAAGCTCTCACACCTCGAAGTCTAGCTAGCAGACCTGACCAAGACTAAACTTAAGTTGTTGTATTCATGTAAATGTGTTTAGAATAGTGGTGTACCCGCGCTCTGGCGGAGCGATACCCATGAAGGCTTTTCCTCAGTTTCGGTCCCCTCCTGAAGCCGGCGCGGTCTGGCTGCCAGCCCGCTGCGAGGACGCCGCACACCAGCCATCAGCTCCCTCGCGGTGCTCAGCCGCCAGCCTCAGGCTGCAAGGAAAGGAACGGCCATTCCGACAAAGGTCGGCCCACCAGGAACTCGCAGCTCCCGCCCGCTGCCTCATGGGGAAACCGCTGCCGGGCAGGCAGTGGCCCTAGCAGTTCCTCGAAGCTGCGTGCTGAAACCCCTAGGCCGGTGCCGCCCTAGCACCACTGTCCCTAGAGCTACGGCCGCTGCCCCGCTCTGCCGCCTCAGAAACGAGGTGGGGAGAGACAACCGGCCGCACCTTCATAGAGACCACTCGCGTCTCACCCCAGCCCCACCGCAGGGGCGGCGCTGCAAAACACTCGGCTCCCCATGACTGCCGCTACCCCGATCCGGTTCCGGGCGCGAAGCTGCCACACCACCCCCTCAGCGTCACAGCCCTGCTGGCGGCCATTTTGCGGCCGCAGCCCGGATGACATGTTGCGCGTCATGCGTGCCACCGCTCAGCGGCGGCGGTGCCGCCCCCCTGTTCCCGGCGCCTGCGCACCGCGCCCCGTGGCGGCCGAGCCGGGGCAGCCTGCTCAGCGCCGCGGCGGCGGCAGCGGCCGGAGACAAAGCGCCCGGCTAATGAATGGGACGGTCCCGCCCGGCCCTTCCTTTTAACTCCTTCGGGCCCGGCCGGGCGGCGGCGACCTCCGTTTTTCCCGGCGGCGGTCGCTCCAGGAGGTGAGTGGCACCTTTCGGGCACTGAGAGGGGGCCGGGTAAGGCGGTCACGCTCGTAGTCCCCAGGACCCTATGGCCCTCCCCTGTCCCCGCTAGCTTTGCCATAGCAATGTCGGTGTCTGCGCGACCCCGTCCCTGAGTCGCGGGCCCGGCGGCGTCCCGTCCCGCCTGGGAGCGCCTGCAGGACAGCGCCGCCAGGCCGGGGAGGGGGCGTGTGGCGGCGGGGCGGCGCAGGAAGCTGGGGACTAGGCCCGCGGTGCTGGCTCCATTGTCTGCGAGGCCCTGGGAGGGGGGCCGGCCAGCCCGGCGAGCGAAGGTCTTTGGTCTCCAGGGTAGCTCGGCGCTGGCCCGGACCTCCCGGCAGGCTCTGTTGCCCCCCACCAGGAGAGGGTTCTCGCCTGGCCGCGCCCCGGGCTCGTTTGGCATTGTGCGCGGTCCGGGCCAGGCCGGCGGGACCCGTCAGGACTCCACGCCCGCTCCCACCTGGCGGGGCCGCGCCGCCGGGAGGCTTCGGGAGCCGGGCCCGTGGAGGGAGCGGTGACCACGTGGCCGCTGCCATCCCGAGCTAAGATGGCCCGGGCAGACCCGGGGGTGGGGAGCTCGCTGCCCTCAGCAGCGGGCAGCTGTGACCCGCGACCCGCGTAGGGCACTTGCTGCGGGCCGGGGCTGCGCGGGGACCGGCAGGCGAGCGAGCTTCTTGCTAGTCGGGTGCTGGGGCCCAAAAGCCCAGGATATCCTCAGAAGCGTTTCCACCAGGAACGCGGGACACGAGGGGGTCAGGCGCCTGCCAGCGGCTTTGGTGTAAACACCGCAACTCTTCCTGTGTGGGTTGAAGTTCCCAGCCCTGTCATTCACGAGAGATGCGTATGGATAAACTGCAAAATTTAACTTTCATGTACTGCTCTTCTCATTTTTTGCTCGGGACAGTAATTTTGGTTAAAAATGTCTTCTGTAACTTGTAGGTCTACACTGAGACGGCTGCCGATGGTAGAGACTGGTGGTGTTCTCATGCTTGCCGGCTTTCAGCGGGTGTCTGATAGAGTTGTCTGCTGCACGTGCAGTCTACTAAAAGTGTAAGAACACTTATTAACGCAATGAAAGCTAAAAGGCCTCTTTTGCATTAATGTTGATTCTTATTACCATTGCAAAGTTTAGTAGCGTTTAGCTTTGCAATGTGGAAAAAGTTCCCCAGTTCTTCCCCCTGATGGGTGTATTAGAAACAATCTTATCTTGTTTCTGGTGGGTATCTTTGAAATTTTACTAACTTGGTTTGAACTATCATGCTACACTTACCGTGCCAAGTGCACAAAGTCTTTAAAGTTGCCACAATGTAAACATACTTTTAAGGCTTTCCTTGTGCGTTGTCTGTATGGCCCACTGTATGTTCACGTGTCTTGCTTTTCAAGAGAGTAAGCACTGTTCTTCTAAGGGTTATCTTCGGTGACAAAACCTTTCATTTAAAGCATAGCTGTGCAACCTTGTGAGAAAGTTCATGGAGTACATACTGGGGGGGGTGGGTAGTAAAGTCTAGAAGGTATGACCAACTATTCTCAAGATACCACACTTACTAGAAAGCCTGTATTTGTGCATATACTGGGCAATAACATTCTAGTTATTTTTTGCAATGGGGAAAAAAAACGGGAAAAAAAAGTCTGATAGCTCTTAACTATATATTAAAAGCAGGAGAAATTCTTTTGTGAGCTCTTAGACATTTGAGTGCTGTCTGCTAGGTGTGAGACCAACAGGCAAGGTGCTGAAAGTTTTTGTACAGCTAGTTGTCTGTCTACTTTGTTACTTACAATGTTCTTAGCATCTTTCATCTTTAACAGATTTTGAGGAATTCATGCCATAGTATCATAGTATCTCAGAGAAAAGTTTTTTGAAATATTTGTACATTTGAATAGTTGTAATTCTGTTACTCTTTATAGACCAAAATTGTGAAAGGTACAACATCGTCAATGATAACATGAAAGGCAAAGTGTACAATGTAAGACTAGACAGGTGGTGAGTTAAGAGTAATGCTTACTGTCTTTCTGTTACCTTGTTTGCTATGGCCTCTCTCTGGTGTTTCCACCTATTCTGGCACATTTTAAACCTAGACTGCAAACATCCTGAGCAAGAATTGTGTTTACAGAACAGTTAGTGTCATGCGGTCACAGGTGGTTAGTGTAGAGGGGGTCTGCTTTAGTACACATAACACATCACTAAGGTTTATAACGGGTCCTTTGGAAAGACATAAGAACAACTACGTTTCACGCATTTATTTAAAATTGCCTGTTTGTGCTATCAAAGATTCTTAAGAACTGGGTATTACAGGAGGAGCTCCTAGCAAGTTCGTGGGCAATACTGACCAGTTTTTCTGACCTTTGAGCCCATTGTATCTTTTTCTTCATCTTTTTCTTGGAATGTGTTTTCTTCTAATTTTCCATAACCTTGAATACCAAACATCCTTAGAGTTTCTTCTTGTGGCGCCAAGAAAGTTTGAATTAAAGGATGCAGATATTTTGGGTCATATTTTGGGTCACACCTTGCTGCATTTTACTACCACTCACAGTAAAGGCTCTGTATGAGAGGATTTTGTAAATCCTGTCTTTTGAAGGTTGCTTAAATTATAGGAGTTCTCATCTTCAGAAGGAGCATGTTGTGCTTAGGGTCACCACTATAATGTACAATTTAATGTAATCAGCTTTATGCGCATAGGTGTGATTAGACCAGTAAATTAACTTATGTTTAGTTAGAAGAAAGTATTATTGATAGTTTAGTTGAGGATTTGACACATTGTAGACTGTAGCTTGCAACCCATCATCATAACTGATTTTTTTTGCTTTTTCTTAAGTAGGGATAGTCTTAAGTATCTGACTAGTATTGACACAAATTAATGTAATTAATGTTACCTGTTCCAGTGAACAAAAATTACTTTGCTGAAGGTGTTCTCTGGTATGTGTCAAATGTACATTGTTTTCTGTACAACTTTGGCCGTTTATTTTTTGTATAGTACTGGTATCAATATCACAACCAGTTGGGGGAGGGGGGGCGGCAAAGAAAAAGGTTGTTTCTTGGTCTAAAGGTAGCTTTCAAGTGGGATCTTGAGTTTAAAGCATACACATCAAGAAGTGAGAGCAACTACAACTTTTGCCAGTTTTTAATTAATTCCCCCTCCCTCAAAGTGAAGGAACTTCTATCCTAGATGATCTAGTGTGGTATATAATTTAATCATAGTGGTACTGTTTGGTTTTGGTGGGTTTGGGGTGCTTTGTTGTGATAAGTCACGATGGTCTGTGAAAGCAGCAACAGGGAAGTAGCATAAGGCCTTTGTTTTAATTCAAGTATGTTAACTCAGAACAAATTGTGAATTTTTGATGTTGAACAACATACTGGAAAGTGAAGTATTAGTCTTCCCTATAAGCTGTGTAAGTCTGGTTTTCAGTGGATGTTGACATAAGAAATATTACAATATTGCCATAATCTTTATTTAAACTTGCAACCTGTCTGCTCTGTTTAGCTATTGCTGCACGCTGGCCTTCCTTCCACCTTTTAACTCTTTCTTTTCCTTCTTTGCTTCAATGTGATACACAGATTGAAAGATCTTGGAAGGTTTGGAGGGTTATTAGTTCACTGTTACAGCTTTCTGAACTGTTACAGCTTTCTGAAAGCTTGTTTGGCTTCTGTTTGCTAGTTTGCATTCACTAGAGTCACATAGATGAATTTTTGCCCTTGGTGTGCTAATTTTTGCACTGAGTGCTCAGATGTTCTGTACATTTGATGCAAAAGCCAGCTCTGTGTTTCAGTAGTCCATAGCTTAAAAATTACATCTGAAAATAGGCTAACAGATGTGACATTTTAGCAATACACTCATAATTCTTTAAAAATATGGAAGAAAGGTATTTAAAATCAGTGATGTATTTGTCTCATACGACAATGATCAGACTATGTACTATTTTCCCCCCAAATAAGTTAATTTAATTAGTGCTTCAATAATAATACTGCTTACCTGTTGCTGTCATTCTGTATGTTATTTTTCTGAATCAGTGTTTACCTCAAAAAAAAAAAAAAAGGCAGCTCAGATTTAGCTGACTCTTTCATTATAATTCTTGTCACTAAAATAAACAATCAAGAAAACCCAAACATTAATTTGAATTAAATGAACTATTTGGCCCAGCTTGAAACTATTTTATAGTCATCTCTAACATGAATGACTGGGAAAATAGGAAGGGAAAGGTGGGATTTTGGTGTTGTTTTTAAAGATATCGGGGAGCATGAAGATGCATTATTTGTACTCTATCTTGCCTGTGGTTGAATGACTCTAGCACTTGGAAGGAATGTGGGAGAGCCAGGTTTGCTTCCCTGTTTTGCCTGAGGAGCTTAATCCACATCTTGGGAGAATTCCCTGGCTGCTGCTACTGGAGCACCCTATGTTGAGTGGGTCCCTGTAGCCTTGGCTGACACCTTCCTACCTGTATACATTATTTAAATGTTCACTGTACTAGGGACAGATGAAGTGTCTTCACAGTCAAATTAGTCAGCTGTGCAGCTCTGGAGATGTTTTCACTTAAGAGGGAGTATGGAAGTATTTTTAAGGGAAAATGTCAATCAAAGTCCATAATGCGCAGTAAGCCAGCAGTCAGGTCTTCTACCTTCTGAGTGGTATTCTCCTTCTCAAGGGAAAAAAAAAAAAAGTAAAGTGTGTATATGTATCAAGTGCCATCTCACAATCTGTGTAAGAGCAGTGAGCACTGACTGATGGGGACAATGCTGGGTTGATTTAACCCTTTGCTTATACTTAATCTATGTGAAGTTTAGAGCATAGAACAAAGCACCATCCTGGCCACTAAGTAGTGCAGACTTCAATGTTCTCTGCATTTATGTTTTGAGTCAAAGTTTACTTTCCAGATTTTCTGTTGGCAAAAAGATTTCTTGGTTGGCAGTTTTTAGTATACTGGGTCAGTGAAGCAGCTGGGGTCTCTGCACACTGACACTCATGTCTGTGTAAATAGTCAGTGGAACTGAAGTTGCAAAACTCTAGAAAATATGTCCTGTGATAACACTATTTCAGTGTGTTTTGTTGCTAAATCAAAATATCTGACTTAATATGCTCTGCTTGTAATCATTCCTTTCTCATAGGGAATGATAATCTTGTGTTGATCCTACGTTAGTTCATCTTGATTAATACACATGCTAGGTGCAGTGTACTTAGCTCACAAAGAGGAGGTGTGACAAGCTGCCAAATGAATTCTGTAGTGCATTGAAAGGTGCCAGCAAGCTCCTTTGCTATCTTGCCTGTAGTGTGTAGACTTGGTTTCATTCGTCATGTGGTGCAGTCAACCCTAAGCATGAAAAAAAATGGAGCATCATCCAGACAAGTGAAAAAAAAAAAAGGAGTTTTAAATCTTTTTAGTATTCAGTGCGTTGGAGTTCTAGACTTGAAAATGTCTAATTTTTCTTCACAATTATGAAAAGAAGCAAGAGCTAGTCATGTAAGTCCTGGAGCTATTACCTAAAGAGGAACTCAAAACATCCCATGACTTGCCACTGTGACAGTTTTCATGACTAACAAAGTATAAATTATTGAAGTGAATTACTTTCTTCTTTTCCTTAGATACAATTATCATCATTAAGTTTGAATAGCACCTATGTAACCTCAGATGAAGCCACCTGCATGCAGTGGAACAGGTGTGTAAGTTGGTTTTTGGTTGTTTTTTTGTGGGGATTTTGTTGTTGTTGTTGTTTTTCTCAACAAATTAGTGGGCAGCTTGTTTTCTTTCAGGTCTTGAATCATCCTTGAATCATTGTTATTAATGTAGAGTGAACCAATGAATAATTGTATGCCTGTGCAGTGACTTGTATGGAGCTTAATAATTTAGCAGGTGGTTTGTATAAGTGTCTGAGATTTAAAAAGTAAGTTTTGAAACCGGGCTATCTTTATGGTTGGCTTATGATTTTCGGAGCACCTCTTACTCTGTGGTAACAGCTGGCATATAGATACATGTAGCTCTTAAAACAGGAAAACTAATTTACATGCTGTATTCATCCTATACTCAAATTATACTAATCTTACTCAGATATTCATGTCCTCACTGATAAAATAAATTTTAATATCTTCTAGAGTTTGTCTAAAACTTTTCTGTCCTTACATATTCAGTTTGAGCTGTTGAATACATATTTTTTAGAAGCTTGAGATTTTTTACTAAGATGTAGTAGGAAAAGAAGTCTTCATATATGGTTCAGCATTTGTATGTAGATGAACAATAAATGTTGTTCTTGGATAGTGTTTCAGAGCTTTCTGATTATTATTTTTTATTTCCCCACTTCCCCTGTCCTAAATCATGTAGTTCAACTTTTAAGCTGTCTGTATCGTTGGTTAACATGCATGTTAGCAACAGATGGACACAATGTTTAGATGGGTAGGATTTTAAGCCAAGTAGTCTTGGTGTGATCATAGAACACCTTGGGTTGGAAAGGACCTTTTAAAAGTTATCAGCTCAAACCTCCCTGCAGTGAGCAGGGACATCTTCAACTAGATCAAATTGCTGAGAGCCCTGTCCAAGCTGACTTTTCATGTTTCCAGGGTTGGAGTTACTACCATCTCTCTGGGCCACCTGTTTCAGTGTTTTGCAACCCTTATTGTAGAGATTTCTTTATTGTATCCAGTCTAAATCTACCCTCTTTAGGATTAAAGCCATTACCTCTTGTTGTGTTGCTACAGTCCCTATTACAAAGTCTGTCCCCATATTTGTTATAAGCCCCCTTTAAGTACTGAATGGTCACAATGGAGTCTCCTTGTTTTCTCCAGGCTTAACAACTCCAACTCTCTCAGCCTTTCCTTGTAAGACTCTGGTCTCTGTAGAAAAAGAAAAATGAAAACATGATTCAGATTAATTTCTGAAGGAAGGAAAGTTTTCCAAGGTGAGACATACAGAAGGTGTAGGGGATTTTGTTACAGACTACATCAGCTTGTGGGTTGTTCTTCATGAAAGTCTTAAGTGAAAATGAGATGCCTAGTGCTTTCCAAGTCCATAGCACAGCCAAAGAGCAGGAAAGAGCAGTCATTTGCAGCAGCCTAGTTCTAGACCATTGTAGAGAAATCTGATAAAATGGACAATGTTGGTTTTGCCACAAACCCAGGAATTTCACTGCCACGTATTTAAAGCTGAATTCTAATGTACTTGTTGCATCTTATAGTTCTATCTAAAGTGTCTTTCTAATGCGTCTCTCAAGGTTAAATATTCAGTGAAAATTATTATCTGGTCTTGCTAGCTTCAAGAACTATTTCTTGAATTATAATCCCAGTTGTTATGACAGATAATAAAGTCTGTAAGTGGATAGTCTTAAGAAAAGTAAATGTCAATATGAGCTCCAGAAGGAAACTATATACCTTTTGTCACTTTTTTGTTTGTCTGGTTGGTTGTGTGGTGGCTTATATGTGGTTGGTCATATTAGTGTGCTTCATTGAAATCCAGGTTCTGAAATAGAGCTCAGGTAATTTTGGTCAGCCTAAAAAATGGGTTTATAGAATGTATTTTGAGTTCCTTGTGACTTTTTTTGAAACGTAATTTGGTAATTTTTTTTATAGAACAGTCATTTCTACGTATTTATTTTGGTATATGTGAAGATTGTATCAAATATGTCATCTTTTAAGTGATCTCATACTACTTCCTGTTGGGGTCCTACTCTTTTGTGGCATGGTAGTTGAAGACTGACTTGTTTTCCTCTGTGTTTCAATATATCAATATGCAATATGTAATGTATTCACCACTACAGATTACATCATGCAGTGTATTGTGACCAAATTATTTCATACTGGCTCATGGAATTGAGTAGTATGGCCCAGAGAGCTAGCATATTGCAAATGTTCCTTCTGTCGATGATGCTTTTCTTCATTTATGGTTAATAAGGCACTTTTGTGTTAAAACATGTGCTTAACAGAGCTGAAATCTTCTGGGAGCAAAGATCCAAATATTCTGCTGTCCAGATACCTTTTCTGTAAAATCTAAAGTTTCATCAGGTCAGAAATTCTCTGCATGAATCAAAGTCTTCTAGTACATATGCTATGCAGTAGGGTTTCATGTGCAGTTTAGATATTAGAAGAAAATTTAGTTCCTGATTAAAGGGAAAAGTAGTGTTAGATATGCCATGAGGAGGTGGGAGAGGAAAGAGTAGCGTGGAAACTGCTCCTTGTTTATAATTCCCACCCAACTACAGGCTCCCAGCTCAAGAACTTACCTAATATTTGGGATTGCAAGTCCTTGGTAAAATGTGGCATAGATAATTGCCACATTTCATATAATATTTTCTATCATAATATTTTATATCATATTATACTATATAATATTTTCTGGGTTGACTCCATAGTTCTCCTTCTTTTTTCTGCGTTAAAGGTGGGAACATGATATGCTAATAAGGGTGGGAGCATATCTACAGACAGGGTAAAAAAAAAAAAAAAAGGACACAACAGGGTAGTAGTCATTACATGAGAGGTTTTCCCTTGTTGCAACTTGCATTAGTAGCCACTGAAATAGTAGGAAGAGTGGCTCAGCTTTCAGGGAGCTAAACAGCATGCAGATCATTCTGTCAGCAGCACCTTTACTTTTGACACTGGGAAAAGGGAGGAATTGAAGTTCTATTCTTTCCTAGTGATTTGAAGTTGCCTACTCTGGCAATTGTGCTGTGGAGAGACCATTATCTCTTTATGATGGGAAATACAATGGTTCTCATTAAGTATACTATACTCTTTAAGTGTACTATTTACTATATCTCACAAATTATTAGGTATATTAAAATAATTATTATGGCTTCTGTGTAGCAATAGAAAACAAACAAATGAGAACAGCAAGTGTTATCATTTTCTTTATCTGCTCTTGTACAAATAATGCCACGCATCCTGCTCTGAATAAAATGTCTGTATAACCTTATTTTGTAAACTTAATTAAAGGTTTCATTAGAAGAGTTAAATCTTGTGAACTGCACTGGTTCAAGAAGGTACTACAAAAAACTTTATTCCTAATTAAAATTCTTGTTGTATTTTTGGTTAGCTCCTTGCTCAAAACTTTATTTGTTCAAATTAAAATCTGTGTCTTTGGCAATAGGATGGTTCTCCTATAAACCATTTTCTTCTGACAGAAGACAACTGACCTATTTGTTTGACGGTGTCTCTTCGGATTTCCATCTAATACTCAATGTGGTGCTAGTGGAAACAGTGTTGGCTTTCCTGGCCTGGTTGTCTGTGGCAGTTGGACCTTTGCTGCAAAGTCTCGCCTTGCCTTGAAGAAGGCAAAGAGAGTATGTTCCTAGAAGAGGTTGAGAGGAGAAAGACCCCTCATTATGGTGGCTAGGGATGGGCTGGTTGATAAACGTGTGGGGAGAGCTGTACACTCATTTCTCCTCCCACTTCTTGTAAATAGGAATGTTTGTTCTGAAAGAAACAGAGCTGAGGTAGTTGTTTTTAAACTGAGACATTAGGTGAAAATGTCAGATGCTACTGATGAACATCGAAGCTCCTTAGGAAATACTGAATGAAAAAAAAAATACCTGAAAGGAGCATACAAAGTTCACCCCTGTCATGGGCATGATAGATTATGCTTGCATGTGGCATGGAAGCTTGGCTTTAAAGTTACCTTTAAAGCTTTGGCTTTGTTGCTGTTGTCTTTGTGCTCCCTGGAAAGGTGAAACTGTAAATATGAATTCTATAAAAATTGGAGAGTATTGTGAATATTATTATCTGTCATATTTAGTAACTAGAGAGTATTTTTCTTGCTTCAAGTAAAATGTAGCCATACTGCTTTTAATTGTTATATGAGGAAGAAAGAAGATAACTGGTACAAAGAAACAGATTTCTTTGGAGAATCATGTGTAATTGAGGGTATTTTCTGACTTGAAATACTCTTTGAGGAAAGAATGATTTGTGACAAAAGCTCAGCTGTAAGAAAACAAAAAAAACCCACCCTACAAAGTATTCAAACTACTGTATATTCTCTTGGAAAATATTTTTTGTCTTTTCAGGGACTAAGAACTAACCTGCCCTGATGTGCACATGCATTCCAGGCAACAAAAATAGTGCTATGTTGTTACATGTATACCGTTACAACACGTGTAAGCAGTGGGAAACCTCCCCATAGCACAAGTGAAAACAAACTTAGGACACAGTACTGACTGGCATCAATATGAACACAGGGTTGAATTAATGGGTAACTGAAGGATCTTTAAAACAGATCTCTAGAGACTTGATCTGGTTACACAGAATGGTGGGGGTTGGAAGGGACATCCAAGGATCATCTAGGTCAACCCACTCCATCCCACTGTTACTTTCAAAATAGATAATATATAATAATTCTAGCAGTTTAACAGATACTATTCAGTGTTGGTTGGTGGTTTTTTTAAGAAAAAAATACTGTTCAAACATGTTAATACAATACTACATTCTGTAAAGTGCCCTGTTTACATTTGGGTTTTTTCACTTTATATTTACATGAATATTTTCAGCAAGAGTTCCAAGAAGACTTACTGTACACAGCACATGGCATGCCCTTCCTAACTGCTTTTTCATTGTTCATAATCTAGGTTATTCAGCTCTGTAACCATCAGCTCTCTTCTTTGCAAGTTTCTCATTTTTAACTGTTTGAAACCATCCTTAAGTTGTCACTCTTTCAGAGTTTAAAGATAATTTTTTTTTTTTTTTTTTAAAGTATGTTTTCTGGTATATTGCAAGCTAGCAAGGTGGACTGCTCAGGGGAAGACTCTTTTTATTTTGTCAGATGTGGTACTGCACATAGAGAAGAGTGTAATGAGCTAGGCTAGGAATTGGTCACTTGGGGAAAGGAGTCTTGCTTTGAATTTTCTGATACTTTTGTGAAAGTAGGCTGCTGTTCTCTACCAACGTGGAATAATAAATGTTTTTGATTCTTTTGGAACTTACCTGTGGTAACTTTGTCTGTTGTGTGTTGTTTCCTGTTCCATGATAATACTGATGTGTCTTCCCTACCCTGTTCTTATTTTTATCATCTGCATTTTACCCTCCTGTTGTGTTACTGCAGCCTTTGCTCATCTCCCCTCAGGCCCAGATTGTACAGCATGACATACTAAAAGCAGCTTTGGTGTCATGCATTAAAAATGCTAAAGCCAAACAATGTATGCCTCATCCGCTTTAAAAAAAAAAAAAGGTTTTTTTTTTTTCTTAAGAAAACTACCTTGTCTCTTACAAGACTAAGAATTCCTCTATATCATTACCATGCAATATTTGTCCAAAATTGTGAATGATAAAAATATAAAAACAAGAGTATAAACTCCTGTAGCTTTCATTTGGAGCAACATTGGAACTAATGTGTAAGACTTAGGAAAATCCTACTGAAATTGTAATAAGATTGTTGTTTAAAATGTAAGCATACTAATAAATGACAGGTAGATCTGACATTTAGTAGGTGTAAACGGTAGCATAGAAACACATTCTGAAAGCATTACTTCAGTAATATAACAGATAGTGAGAAGAAACACTTCAACACTGAAGAGACAGTTTGGATCCTAGACAAATGTTGAGGTAACTTGCTTATTGTGTCAGATGCATTTTTTATGAGAGATAACTTAATCAAAGCTGGGGCAGAATGATTAGCCTGCCCTTTTATTCCTCCTTCCTTACAGTGTGCTGCTGTGGGAAGTTAGCAAAGGACATGTGAAGGAAGATAGTCCCATTGGAGATCTGATGGTATTTTTAGTGCACTAAGGAAAAAAAAATAGCAACAATTAAAGGCTTATCTGGTGGTTGTAGGTATGAGTAGTGTTACTATTTGTGGTGATACATAATATTATGTATGGTGGCACATGCAACTCAGTGATACTACTTTTTTTTTTTGTTTGTATAAAACTTAGAAATGACATAGTTTTGGCTGAGGTGATACTTTGGTTTTCTTTGTTTTTATTTAAGCCTTGCATTTTTATTTTCCTGCTGGGATAAATGCTGTTTGAAATTGTATGGAATGGGGATTTCTGTGCTTTGGGCTTTGTAATGTTCAACGATGTTGATTAAGCCTAGGTGATGGAGGATGATGCTTCAAATGGATACATGCTTAATAAATTGTCAAATAAATTAGGAAGGCTGCTTTCTCCAGAAAAAAGTTTGAATTCTTGTATCAGGCACCTGCTTTATTCTTAGACATGCGGACTAGTCAGCCTGTATCATAGATCTGATGAAATGTTTGGGTACTGAGCACATGTAGCTGGGCACTAAAGAGGGATGTCAGAACTAAATGTTAGCCAGATGTGAGTAATATGCATGCTAACACAAACATCATTACTTATATTAGACTTCAAAAGTAATTAATATAGACTATCTAATATTTAATAAGCATTATCTCAAAGTTTACAAGAAGTTTCATTGTTGAGGGTATACTGGTGTGAGAACTGAATTAAGAACCAGATGTTTTTTAAAAAAAAGAAAACTAACACCCCAAACCAAACAAGCAACAACCAAAAAACCCCTAACAAACCAAACCACACATACACAAACCCAATAGTTTTTAGAATTAAGTCTTGTTTTTATTTCTGCTTTGTGTTTACTTAAAAGTTTTTTGTGTTTTTTTAATTATGCTCATCTGGAAGTCATAGCATTTCACTTAGTTTTGCCATTGTCATTGTTTTTCACTTCTTTTACTCATCAGTATAGGAGCCAGTATGGTTTTGTGCAGGGGGAGCTAGTACACACTTTCTTCCATACACTGATGCAGGTTATTTGGGTTTGACATGGAGACATTTGTAAACAGCCAGGGCTTTTAGTTCTTTAGTCTTTTCAGGTGTTCCTTGAAGTGTCAGTAAATTGTCAGTAAATGAAGTCCCATAGACTTTTTTTTTTTTTTCCTAAATGTTTATAGTAGCAGGAGAAGAAAAAGATACACAAAATAAGAGAGTTGTTAGCCGTTAGAATGTGCTGCCCAGGGAGGTGGTGGAGCACCATCCCTGGAGGTGTTCAAGAGGGGCACAGGCAACTAGAAATCCGCCTGTATGTAAATCTTGCCTGAGATCAATTGGGCCAATAGGGCACTGAAACCAGCCCATAGTTACCCAATGGGAAGGGGTTCTGCCAGGCTGTGGTCAGAACACATGCCCTTACCATAGATAGAGGGTTGTTTCTTAGACATGCATGGTCCTGTCCCCTTTGTTCCTTTTCCCACATTACCCTGGCTTTCTGCAAGAAGGAGGGGGGAGAGGGGGACCATGTCTAGGCACCTTAGTGTCAGTCTGGGTTTGTGCTGGGGACGTTTGGCCCTACCATAACATGTATAAATGATCTTTATATTTGGATAAATAGGAGGTCTCTGTGTCACGTCCCAGCAAGTAGCACAAGCACACTAGGGAGTTCACATACCTTTTTTGGAGGGCTCTTGTTCTTCTTGCCTTGTCTTCCAACCTCTGAACAGGTGCCTTTGTCCCATCACTTTCCAAATCACTTTGTTTCCTTCCTTATGGCTATGTGATCTTACCTTAGTAGTTTTTCCCAGCTTCTCCTCTCTTCAGCCATGAGGGTATTGAGGGCATCTGCTGCCCTTGCAGGATGCTGCCCAGTTTCTTAGAGCAGCTGAAGAAGCCCAGCAGTCAGGGTATCCTTGGGAACTGCCTGGTGCCCACCTCCCAGCCTGTTACAGCACCTGTGTGTGGTATCCTCTGTGGCTGGCCATGTGTATGTTAAATGGTCCAGCCCTGGACAAAATAATTCCTATCCTTGTGGGTTTTTGTGTTTGGTTGGTTGGTTTTGTTTGTTTGGCATATTTTGTTTGTTGGTTGCTTTTTTCTGTTTGGTTTGGGTTTGGTTGGGTTTATTTGTTTGTTTCCCTTTTTACCAGCAGCCCTATTCTGAGAGCTGAATTGGTCTTTTCTTGTTTACACAAACATATAAAACTGTTCATGAATGTTCCTTATGTGAAAATTCAGATTTTGTATATGTTTGTCTCCCTCCAAATTTGAACTTTAAAAATAATTGTAAAGTGTTTTTGACCATTCTACAAGTGTTTCAGGCGTAGTGAGGGAGCCTTCCTGAGAGTGAGACCTTGGATAAGTCATGTAGTAAGATGACCTCTGTAAACTTATGATTGTGTAAAAACAAAAGATGATTTCTCAGTCAGTATTAAAAAGTTCTGGTTTTTTTTTTTGTTTTTTTTTTTAAGATAGAAGTAAGGAAAAAAGTACACTAAATAGTTGAAATTTTAAATAAAAATGCTTCCACTTTCTAACATCATGATTTTTCTCTGTGGTAAAACAGAGCACTTAAAATGCAATGGTTTCTCTCTTTTTCTTCTCCTTTGTATGTCCTTCTGGTGTGGTGTTTGGGGGTTTGTTTGTTTGTTTGTTTTACAGGGTGGGGCTTTTTAATTATTTTTTTTCCCAATTGACTTAGACACGATTTTAGTTATGATTTTTCTCCTTCCCAGAAATGTATTTTGTGTATTTTTAATATATTTTTTTAAGCATATTTTCTGTTAATTACACAGATTCTTATATATTTCAGCTCTTTCATACCAGATTAATAAAAATATCTAATGTTACTTCTCTTATACGTATAAAGTTTGTTCCAGTATTTGGTAAGGGTGAAGATTATTCCTGTCAGCAAAGATCAATGTACAGTATTGGTGATGCTGTTTCCACACTTTATTCTTTTGTGTCCAAATGGAGTGTTGTGGACCTGAGATTTTGCAAGTTGCAGAGAATACATTTGTAAAGCCAGAACAGCTAACAGTTAATATAAAATCTGATTTTTAATATGTCTGGAGAAGTCATGGTATAGCAAGAGTGTCTTTACCTTCCTCTATTCTATTGTGAAAGTTCTCTGCAAATCGTATTTCCCATGAGGTCCAAAGCAGTTTGTTTCTTTTATTAAACCTAGTTTTCCCAAGCCTGACTTTGATCCTAGTTACACTGTTGCATCCACTAGCTACTCTTGTATTTTGCAGAGGGGTTGTGTTTGCTTGTATTTGCACTATATGCGCTTGTATAATAATTTAAAGTTTTTTTGTTTTAAACTAGTTTCTACAACTGTTTGTACTAAAATTCTGTAATATAATCAAGTTCATTATTATTGCCTGGGTACTTGACCTAAAATTGAAAACGGTTTAAAGTTTCTGAACATATTCTGCTCGTGGTTTAGCGCAGTGTTCTTGCATACTTTTCATACCTCATTGCATGTTAATGTATGTCCCTACAGTCCCAAGACACCAGTGTTTCTTTTGTTTTACCCCCTTCCTTCAGCAGTGATTTCTCTGGTCATGACAGTTCATTGTGGCACTCTTTGGATCAGTGACATTCTCCTGGCATTTCATGTCAACCAGTCTGTGCTTTATAATCCCATTTTGAATGGAAAAATCCTATAAAATATTTCTGCAGGCTTATTACCACAGCAAACCACCGTCTACAGCTACTCAGAAGCTAATAGTCTAGGGTGGAACATTTGAGTATATAATCGTTCTCTACTTCCATTTATTTTCTCTGAAGATTTTTGTTGTAAGGTGACTCTTCCTTCCCATTGGTTTGCTGCTTGACTGTATCAAATTGAGGAGATTTCAAAGGCATAAGTAATTTTAATTTTGAGATGACTGCCTGTAGCCTTTTGTACCTTCTGTTCAAGAAGGAAAACATTTTTCTTCTTGAATATCTTGTTTGCTTAGCAGTAGTCCTTAACTTTGAGTAGCTTGTGTTCAAGGGTAAACAAGTTGTATAAAATAACCAACTTTGTGCTTTGTTTTAGATTACTATAGAATTTTAAAATCACATGGAGTGTTTTGTTTGGTGGGGCTTTTTTTTTTTGGTTGGGTTTTGTTTTGTTTGTTTTTTAAATATTGATGGCATGAGAGAGGGTGATCAAAAACGTAACTATTTTTCTAATCATGATTAAAGAAAATTTGACTTAGCCATCCCTGGAGTTCAAGAAGCTGTAGCTGTGGTGCTTCAGGACACGGTTTAGTGGTCATGGGAGTTGGGTTGTCGTTGGACTCGATGATCTCAAAGGTCTCTTTTCCAGCCTAAGTGATTCTATGATTCTAATGTTACTGTGTGATGTAGTAGCACTTCAAACAACAGAGATGATTCTTAGGTGTTTGAAAGAAAATGGGGGGGGGGGGGGGGGGGGGGGGGCAAAATCTTCTAAGGGGCATTTGGCCTTGAGGATTTCCCAGGAAATGATCTAGCAACCCTAGAGTCTCCTCCAAGAACCTCAGATATTTTGCATTCCTAGAAGACAATAACAATGCCTAGAAAAAATACATACTATGTACCCAGAGAACTGTAATAGCCATATAGTGGACAAAATATAATTAATTTTTTCTTGCCACACTGCTAGTAGCATATCCTTCCTAACAGCAAGAAAGTATTGCCTAAGCACAAGTGTAGAAATAATATGTAGTTTCAAAGGGAGACCTATGTTTAATGTCACAAATAGGAGATAGAAAAGCATTTGAATGAACAATTTGAGTAGTAAAATCTGTAAGTAAAAAACAAAGCATACAGGAAAGAACTCTCATGGAACAAGGACAGTTTCTGGTCCTAAAGAAAAGAAGGTAAACAATGTCAGCTGCAGATAAGATAGCTTCCCACGCTCTTTTTGGTGAAGGAGATTGTGAGCATTTAAAACACCCAGCGACAAAAAGGGGAAAAGGAAGACAAGTCTCCCATCTGTATTTCTGCTTCAGAGTCCAAATGGCTGTCTCTCCTATCGCTGGAAGTTGCTGAGGATCATCAGGGACCATAGCCATTAGTATTTAACTATGTAGCATCAGCTAAGTGGTATTGTGTACTCAAAGCTAATTTAGTATAAGACGATTAGGGCCTAACTGTTTGAATATGTAGTGATAACGATTGGTAGTGATTAGGAACTTAACCACTGGCACTGTGAATGAACGTCAATCTAGCTAAGTATTGTTAGGAAGCTTGCAACTGGTCTCATTTATCAGGTTTTCAGATCTTCTCATCACAGCTACCTTACACTTAGTTGTGTTAAGCAGCAACTGCTTATCAGGACAGGTGAAACATCTATGTGTGTGTGTGTGTTTATATATATAATTTTTTTTTTTTCTCTCAAGTCTGGAACTGTTCTGGCATAATTAAGAAGTTATAAGTGTTTCAGGCTAGAGGTGTGATTTCCTGTTTTGAGGCAGAGAAACTTGCATACAAAAAATTGCATACAACTTCATCAGAACACAGTGCTAAAGGATGTGTACATGCATTTTACTTGGAATCTGTAATGTGCTTACTGTAACTTGGCACTTATATGCATAATTGATGTGTTGAAAGCTCTGCATGGAGTCTGCTTCTCAGCCTTTGTGTTCTGTGATCTTAAGTCACAACAGCTCATTACATATTTTTGCTTTTTCTCTTTGCAGTACAAGCTTTGAAATCACAGATACAGATCAAAATAAAGATTGGGGGGGGGGAAATCCTTGGATTGATTTCTATTAAAAATGTTGACTGTCTTAAATTCTCCCATCTGCACATGCTTCTGTATCAATATATTTGTGTTTCATGCAGTTTTATACTGTGATGTAAGTTCAGTCTCTGCTGCGAGAGCTGTTCTCGGGTGAGATTTCATGAACCTGTGCAAAACACCACATATTTTTTTCTAGAAATGTTAGGATTTTTTTTCCTCTTTGCCTCTTCACTAGAACTGATGTTCTTCATGCTCAACCCTCCTATCTTTTGGTGTCTCAAACTTTTTTCCTTTTTTTTTCTTTCTCTGATTAAAAGAAAGAAAGGCAGAGCACAAATACTGAAACTTTTACAGAAAGAAAACTGCCTTCCTCTTTGCCAGCTCTGACTGCACCATGTCCTTTTTCTTAAATTACCTGCAATAAGCTGATTGCCCCTCCTTGCCACTTTCCGTGTACTGGAATAAAAGTTCTCACCTTGATAAGCTTCCCCAAAATCTGAAATGCACAGAAAAGAAGTGTTTCTGATCTCTCTTGTAAACAGGCTTTCTAGTGTAACTTGTGTACATGAGGAACTTGAGCTGGCACTGCTGCACTAGGCATCAGTATATGGAATTGTATATATCTTTGCTTCTGAGTGATATTACACTTTTCAGAGACCTGAGTATGTATGTATGTGGCATTTGCACAGCCCAGTTATCCCAAATTAAGCATTTACAGTTTCTAATTGTGAAATTAAAAAAAAAAAAGTTTCTATGGTGTGCTGTTTTCTCAGAGTGTTAGGGTATGAATATAATCAGGTGAGAAGATGGTCAGAGGAAGAGAGATTAGTATGACACCACTGGACACCCTTACAGAGGTTTCTTATAAAAACTTTAATTTTTAAACACTGCTGTCAGTAATGAAGGGATCAAATCTCTGGGAGGATAACTTAACATTTGGTTTTAAGTATGTATTTCTTGTGCTAACATGATTAACTGCTGTCTTGTCTTACTATGTATCTGTGGATAGAGACATGTATATATTAGATGTTTGTATGTGTGTATGCATGATTATGCAGTGCTTGTATTAAGATGTAGGATGAGGTGTAGGTATGTCCAAGCAGATACAGAAGTGATGCTTGGACTCTAGTTTTTGTCAAAGCTACATATGCAGATGTGTATTTGCCCACAAAATATGCATTGAGAAAATGTTTGGTTTATTTTTGTGTATTGTTTTTGTGTTCAATAGTAAATATTCAGTGCATTTTTAAAAATTTTGTATTTACTGTAATTGATCAAAGTGTGTTAGTCAACTTTGTTTCCTTTTTTTTTTTAAACTTTTTTTTTGTTTTTAAATTTCTAGGTGGTGCAGAAGAACCACCGTTGCCCAAGCAAGATGAACAGAATGGCTTCCTTCAACAAGAAAAGAGAACATTCATTTTTTAGGATTGCCTACAACATGAAGCATTTAAGAGTAGCTGTCTTTGAGAACATTCATCTATGACCTGAAATGTCCTGATCCTGGGGAAAAAATGAGATTCCATTAATTAAGTCTATAATTTTTAAATGCATTTTTATGACTAATCATATTTAGTTATGCACAATACAGATATAGAAATTATAAACTAGATGTTCCTTTAACACATACACACATTTGTGTTTGTGCATTCAGTATACAAGATACATCATTTAAATCAAAATTTAAATACTCTTTTAAATTATCAATATTTATTAATAAATGAAGACTTGGCAAGAAGAATTTGCCATCCATGGACAAAAGTAGAACAGGTTCCCCCAGAGTGGATGGTAATTTTGTATTGGGTAAAATCAGTAACTTAAAAGTGGAGCAAGAGGAAGACAGCATTAACTGTACTCTAGAAGGAATGGATATAAAAACAGAACAAGATGACTTTAAACATGGGGAGAGCAGTGATGAACAGGAAGACAAAGAAAAGAACTTCATTACCAACAACCCTAGCAAATATTTATCTACTGAAAACGAAGATAATTATGGATCTCTTTTTTCTCAGTATAGTAGTACTCTATATGATGTAGCAATGGAGGCCGTGACACAAAGCCTCCTTTCTAGCAGAAACATAAGCTCAAGAAAAAAGTCACCTGCTTGGAACCATTTTTCTATATCTCCTAGAGATAGCACTAAAGCAATATGTATGTACTGTATGAAAGAATTTAGCAGGGGTAAAAATGAAAAGGACCTGAGTACAAGTTGTCTAATGAGACATGTGAGGAGAGCCCATCCCACTGTACTAGTTCAAAGAAATCGAAGTATGCCAGGTATATCACATCCCACTGTACTAGTTCAAAGCAATCTAAGTATGCCAGGTATATCCTCCTTTTCTTCACCTACATTGTTACTACCACCTCAGTCAGCAGATGTTGGAGATCTGAGTTCTATGTTATCCCCCATAAAACTGGTCAAGAAAGTGACTTCTAAAATACCCTCTCCAGATCGAATAATTGAGGAATCTGTTTCTATTGTTTCTTCTGAAGAAATATCAGATCTTTCAGTTTCTGAGAAGTGCATCAAAGAAGAAGTCATGGTTGAGTCATCTCCACAGCTACCCAACAACCAGTATGATGACACTGTGGAGAACGTAGCAGAAAAAACTGTTGTAATTCCAAAGAGTACATCAGGTTCCAGAAGGAGATCTGCTGTCTGGAAACACTTTTATTTGTCCCCTCTAGATAATTCTAAAGCTGTCTGCATTCACTGCATGAATGAATTCAGTAGAGGAAAAAATGGAAAAGACCTGGGAACAAGTTGTTTGATAAGACACATGTGGAGAGCCCATCGTTCCATCGTCCTGCAAGAGAATGGGGGTGGCACTAGCATACCACCTCTCTACACTGCACCTCCAACTCTGTTGCCTTCTTTGCTGCCTTCAGATAGTGATCTGAATTCTATGTCATCTTCTCCTGAAAAACTAATAAAAGAATCAACTTCTGTTTCTTCTTCTCCGGAGAGAATCTCTGAGGAGATCCATACTAATCTCTCTTCTGGAGATGCTCTAGTGGAAGACTCAATGCTGTCATCATCTGATGATATAGGTGATGTCTCCTTCATTTCATCTCCGGAGAAACAGTGTGAGGGATTAGGTCCACTAATATTTGAACCTACAGCTGTATTTCAGCAAAATAAAAGGATTATGAAAAGACTCAAATCAGAAGTTTGGCACCACTTTTCACTGTCACCTTCAGACAGTCTAAAAGCAGTATGTAGATACTGCAGTTGTACGATAAGTCGTGGTAAGAAAGGTGATGTGGGCACAAGCTGCTTGATGAGACATTTATATAGACGCCATCCCGATGTAATTGGAAACCAAAAAAGTTTTCTTGATATGAGTTTGGCAAATTCTCCTTATGCCACTTTGGCTTCTGCAGAATGTTCATCCTCAAAGTTGACTGACTTGCCTACAATGGTTACACATGATAATCCAATTATATTTCCTGTTAATAGCAAGAAGACCTCAAAACTGTGGAATCATTTCTCAATTTGTTCTGCAGATTCAACGAAAGTAATATGTATGCACTGTGGTCGTACAATAAGTAGAGGGAAAAAGCCAACAAATTTAGGCACAAGTTGCCTTCTAAGACATTTGCAGCGGTTTCATAACAATGTATTGAAAACCGATGTCTCAGAGACAGTATTATCCTCATCTACGGATAATCACATGCCACTGAGCACAGAATTACTAGGATCTTCAAATTTTGATGAAACCAATGATAAGTTTTGTGACTCTCACCCAGTTGCCAAAAAAATCACAAGTCTTGTAGCTGAAATGATTGCACTTGACCTTCAGCCATATTCTTTTGTAGACAACGTTGGCTTTAACAGGCTTCTTGAATATTTGCAACCTCAATACTCCTTACCTTCTCCATCTTACTTTTCTAGGACAGCAATTCCAGATATGTACGATAATGTAAAACAAATAATTATTTCACATCTTAAAGAAGCTGAAAGTGGAGTCATCCATTTTACATCTGGAATATGGATGAGTAACCAAACACGAGAATATCTGACTCTGACAGCTCATTGGGTTACATTTGAATCTTCATTTCGACCACAGTGTGAGGATTACCATTGTTCAGCGCTATTAAATGTATCACAAATTGATTGTGACTACAATGGAATCAGCATTCAAAAGCAGTTAGAGTACTGGTGGGAAACATGGATTACTTCCATTGGCCTTCAGATTGGGATTACTGTTACTGATAATCAGAGCATAGAGAAAACTTTAAATGAAGGTGATCATTCAAGTGTACAATGCTTTAGTCACACTGTTAATGTCATTGTAAATGAGGCTATTAAAAGCCAGAGAATGGTTCAGAATTTACTTAGCATTGCAAGAAAGATCTGTGAACGCGTCCATCGGTCAGCAAAGGCAAAGGAGAAGTTAGCGGAGTTGCAAAAAGAGTATGAGTTGCCTCAGCATCAACTAATACAAGATATCCCATCAAAGTGGAATACATCATTTCATATGCTTGAACGTCTTATCGAACAGAAAAGAGCAATTGATGAAATGTCAATAGAGTGCAGCTTTCGGGAGCTAATAAGTTGTGATCAGTGGGAAGTCATGCAGTCAGTGTGCCACGCTCTGAAACCTTTCGAAGCTGCAAGCAGGGAGATGAGTACACACATGTCTACTCTAAGCCAAGTGATTCCAATGATTCATATACTTAACAGAAAAATAGAGATGCTATTTGAGGAAACAATGGGCATAGATACAATGCTGAAATCTTTGAAAGAAGCCATGGTGAGTAGATTGTCCTCTACGCTTCATGATCCAAGGTACATTTTTGCTACACTTCTGGATCCCCGGTATAAAACATCCTTATTTACAGAAGAGGAGGCTGAACAATATAAACAAGACTTAATCAGGGAGCTGGAAATCATGAGTTCTACCTCAGATGATGATAAACCTGTTTCCAATGGTTGTGATATAGGTTCACCATCGACAAATTCATGTGGGGAAGATAATCTTTGGTCACTCATGGGTGACATGAAGAAAACAAAAGACCTGAAAGAGAGAGCAAAGTTACCAGAGGAAATGGTGCTTTCTTATTTGGAGGAAGAAGTGCTTGAGCATAACTGTGATCCTCTAACTTACTGGAACTTTAAGAAGTCATCTTGGCCAGTACTGTCAAAATTGGCTGTCAGGTTCTTGGGTTGTCCACCAAGCATTGTTCCTTCAGAGAGATTGTTCAATACATCCAATGAAAGCAGCAACTTTAGTCAGTCAAGGGTAATGATTGAACACTTTGAAAAGCTCATCTTTTTGAAAGTGAATCTTCCTTTAATATACTTCCAGTATTGAAACTAATGAACAAACTGCTAGACTAAACCTGTTGTTGCTCACTGGATATTAACTATCAGATTGAAAAATTGCTCCAATGGGGGCCATGTATGACATCTAATCAGTGACTGTAATTCCAAATTTTAATTTCTTTGGGGTTTTTTTTCAGCTTTCAATGTCTACATGTGCCTTATTCATAGTACTTCAGGCCAGATACTGTATATATGTTTTTTAAAAGTTCATAATAGAGCTAGCCTGTCTTGACAAATTAGGTTTTAATCCAGAATTGTAAATGAACTTTAAAAAAGCTCATTCATTTGTTTTCATAGAATGAACTGGGAAAAAAAAAAAAAAAAGAAAAAGAAAAAAAAGATGTAAACAGTTCTATTCTGTAGTTTTTTATTCAATTATTATGTAAAAACCATAAACCAGGTACTGTATTTTAGTTGAACATTGCTTTAATTGCAACAGCTTTTGTAGTTGTCGAAAGCAAGATGTACATGAAAGATGGGGTTCAAGCCATCTTTTTACAATGTGATGTTTTTAACTGCAAGCCCTAAAAGTACTTAAAGGATTAAGAGGAATTGTTGAGGAAGACGTGTTTACAGGAGGCTATTGATTTAATTTCTAAAAATCTTAAATTTGAGATTATATGGAATGTCAGTTTTACAGCAATCAGTAGTAAAACTTCCCATTCTGGGTTCTCCTGATCAGGTTTTACTTTTAACTGAACTACAGAAATATTCTGGGTATTTATAAAAGCTCTTCAGAAGTCTTATCAAAGTATGTGAATTAATGCTTGTTATTTAATGTTGGGTACAAAAAAGGCAAGAAACTTAACATGAAGATTTTTAATTAAGTCATTCTAAAGCCTTTTCTAATCTTCAGTGCATTGAAACTGTAAGGTTCTCTATTGTAAAAATTGAGCCCTTGCTCCTAATGTGATTTCAGTTGTATAGAACAGCCTGTCTTAAAGCTCCTAGTACAATAATAACTGATCTTCTGATTTTCAGTAATAGCGTTGTGGATATGGAGCACTACTTAGAATTTTATGTAGTAGGGTTGATTCTTAACTGTTGGTGTCCATCAGGCAGATGGGATATAGAGCCCTTAAAACTTCAGTAAGAAAAAAACAAAAAAAAAAAAAGCATTTTAATTCAAAAGGAGTATTTTCCATGTTTGCTTCCCCCCCCCCCCCCCAACTCTAGAAAGATTAATCTTGTTATTTCAGTCTTCATTGAATGCTTTTTGGGAAACAAGTCATCATTTGCCTATGACCTTTTAGAAAAGTTGTAGCTTTGTTAAAATACTGTACCTATGCCTAATCTAATTTTGCATTTACTATGTTTTAGTGTATTTATAAATGGTGAATTCAGTTTCTGAAATTAAACATTTTATTTGCAATTTTCTAGTGGTAGTCAACACTGCCTTTTATTTTCAGATGGATGTAAGACAGCTATTGAATAAAAATTGATACAGTTGTAATCATAAATATACCACAGAATATGCTATGTGCACAGACTGGGTTTCCGATTAGCTTTCTGGACTGAAGCCTGGATTCTAATTCAATAGCTCAAGCTATTTGACCTCAGGAAAACTTGTTCTTTCCCAGGTGGCTTTAGTTTCCATGTGATGTTCCTCTAAACATTTTAGCATTTCAGGTATTTAAATTGTTTTATTTCATCAGTTATGTTTACACCTCAAATTATTTTATAGTGTACCTGGGAAAAACTAGTACTGCATTTTGTCTCCAGTATTTTAAAGGTAACTTTTACTTGTATCAAGTCAGCATTTCTTTGTTGTTCTAGGGTTAAATGAGAACAGCAGTGTGTTTTCTGTGGTAATAAAACAATTTGTTCTACTTTTATGTATAGTTAGAACTAGATGAGTTTGAAGCAGCTTATTGAGAAACACATTTAAATGGTTACTGGTTAATTATTATCTCATTTCCCTCCCCCCCCCACCTTACATTTTAACTGTGAATATAACCTTGACCTTTGTAAAGGGGATGTTTAATCTGTCCAAACCAGTAAAGAGGGAGGTAGAGGATGAAGAAACAAGTGATAGAATTGCCACTCCAGGCTTGAATGTAAACACGGCCTTTGGCTTAAATCAGTGTAGAGCCACATGATACTAATAGGAATGCGGGCAGTGGACAAGCTTACCTAAAAATCCCATTCTCTGGAAACAAACATTATGGCTCTTCTGAAGGCAGTCTTTACTGTAACTCCTAACTCTTGTGTGGAAAGCTGAAGTGATGGCATTTTATAGCCCCCAGTTTGCTCTTTATTCATATGGACACTTAATTTTGTACTCATGTTTTGCCAGAACTTCTGAGAGCGTGAGAACTAGTTACTTTTTTAAATTAAAATGTTTATCAGTTAATGTCAGGAGAGACTGAAAGCACAAAGTTGCTATTTTTGGTTGTAAACTGTAATCCTTCCAAAGGAGTTACAGGAGCATTTCTGTCTTCAGTTCAGGCACCACCACCTTTAAGAAAAGAATGACTTCAAAAGAAGGGCTGAAAGTTTTCCTTGCAGTATTGAGGTAAGTTTTTGAGTGGGTGTGGTTTGTGTTGGCTTTATTATTTCAAATATAAATTATTAGTCATTGCTAAAACTTTTGGTTTCCCATGGCTTCTCTTATTTGTAATATATAGGAAACTCCTATTTTACATTACTCTCCCTCAGACTGAGTAAAACAAGCTGGTAACAGTAGGAGGTTTCTTCAAGCTGAGTTTGTGCTGCACCAACCCCTGCTGCAGCAGACAGCTCTCTAACACATAATGACATGGAGAACCTACAGCAGTTATTTAAACAGTTAATGTCACTGCATTAGCCACTTCAGAAATAAATGTAGAGACTGGGGTTTTTTTTCCTCTTAAAACACCTAGATTATATGAAAGTACCTTGTGTCTTTGTAAGACTGTTCTATCTTTTGCTTTTAAGAATAGGGGAGGATAGCAGGAAATAATTTGTACTACAGGTAGGAAAGGAAGAACCTGAATCTTGCAAAGCGTATATAACAGAAAGTGTCTACTGAGATCTGTATTGTGCTCTGGAGACCTATGGCCGTGCTACCCCCACATTACCCCTCTCCATTTGGCCTCTTTTTCTATCCACAGAGTAGAAATGAAGGAAATCTGTTTGTAGAATTTGGCAAGTATTTACTAAGAATATTCATAGTTTCTCCTTGCTCCCGAAGACTGGCTTTTGAGCTTACAGGGAAAAGAAATCTCAGTATAGAGCAGTTTAAATTAAAGATTTGATTGCTTAAATGCCGATGTAGAGGGAAAAGCTCAGTGTACATCATGTGTAGTTGTTGAGAGTTCTGTCCCTTAATGGCATTTGTTTTTCTGCCATTATATAGAGCTGACCCTAACAAACTTGGGTTTAGGTGTCACCAGAGACAGGAAAAATAAAACATATTTGTAAATAGCAGATATCTAACGATCTGTAATTCTAAAGTGTTTTTAGAAATGCAGCATTTCGATCTTCCATAAATATATTCATCCTCTCCTTTATTCTTAGTGATAAGGAAGAGTGATTCTTTAACTACTTAGTTTCATTGCTAAACTAACCCAGAAGTGCTTAGTTTCATAAAATGAGTATGCCGACCAGAAATAGCCACAGTGATGTCCCCAACTCGAGTATGAACTTGGGTTCCAAGACCTCGATTAATGAGAAGCAGTCCCTGTCTTCTCCCCTACTTTCTCTTCTCTTCCAGTTTCTTTCTTTGAATTGGCTGCCTTAAAGGAAAAGATGGATTCTTTCAGACAGCAGTTTTAATATTACACTTGACAAATCAAGCCTGGTACAGAATCAGAGGCAGCTGTAGCTGAATATAAAGCAGAATTGGTGAAAGACTACTTATGACAGTAAGATGTAGAATTTTAGGGAAAAAACTGTCTTTACTATTAAAGTTCTGAAATGAACAATCAAAAGTAGTTGCTCATGTTTATCAAAAGCAGTTCTAGCATAAGTAGTTCCATACAGAGGGTATCAGTGACTTCTAGAAGTGACACATTTAAATAAAAAAAACTTTCATGGAGGTATTTGTATTTAACTTGATTGTTTGCAAAGATCCCTTCTGTGTCCTATGTTAAGGAGATTGCAATACATATAAGACATAGTTGGTTACATAATTAACCTCAGCTATCAGCGAAGTCCGTGGCTGAACAGTCTTGCTTACGCTAGTGATAAACTCAGCTTGTGGTTTTCTTGTTTTGCAAATAGAAAGCAAAGTAGTTTGTACAAGAAACTCTTTGATTAGGAAGTTACAAGGAAGGCTCTCAAGAGGATGAGAGTATTTAATGAGCATGGGTAGTAAGGCAAGGAAAGGAAAGCAACACTTCTGTGTGATTTCTGTTATGTTTGAAAAAGTGCTCTTGGATGCAGGGGAAATACATGCTTACATCGAAACAGAGATAAAGACCTTTAAATATTTTATCACCTTTCAAGTGTTACAGAAATAACTACAAATATTCAGGACGATAGGAGCAGTCCTACAGGAGTTTTAACTCAGTAAGACATGCATCACAATCTCAGTCTTGTTTGCCTGGAAGTGTAACTTGTCTCACCAAGGAGCTGAACAAAATGGCCAAGGGGTGAGAAAAAGGGAGTGAATCAATGCATCATAACATGTCGTGAAGTTGCATTGTGTTGAGGTTGTGAAATGAATGGCAAAGGGATGAACATGAAACACATTCTGTCTTTTCTTAGTGTTAACAGAAAAAATACACATCAGATTGGATACAACCATTCTGGAGGTTCCCTCACCTCCAATTTGCTCTTGATAGAAAACACATGTAACAAATACTTAGGGCAGGTTCAAGGTAAATACATGGTCTGGTATACTTTCCTAGCTTTGAATGCTCTGTTAATTAGGGATGGTAAACTGGAAGGTTTTCCTCAGTCTTTGGTCATTTCAGTTCTTCATGGGACAGTCATCTAACCCTGTTCTGAAGCAGCTTTTACTTTCAGTATTCAAAAATGTTCTCTATCAGCACCTCCCACAACTGTTTTTCATGCAATTAATAGTTTTACAATACAGAATGTCCCATCTCTCAGGCTAAGACAATGTTGGACCTTTGGGGAGTTCAACAAAACATGCTGAAGTAAATCCCATTCTACAGCAGCATTATACATGTTAAATATATTTTATTTACAACTCCCTTCTGTGTTTAGATGTTGTTGATGCAATGTAATTTGTAGATGGACTTGCACTACTTGTCTTTTACTTTTTGCACATTAATTCATCCCTCAGTTATTTGGGCAGAATTAACTTGAAATTAATGTTGACCCTAATTCTGGTCTTATTACGAAAAGTTCTGCTGTAAGGTAAAGTGGTTTGTAATTGTGAAGAAAAACAGATTATTTTTGTTTAAGAAACTGAAGAGTCATGAGAAACTTATTTTAAGTCTGTTAAAAAATTCCAGCAAGTCTGTTTTCAGTGTCTCTTACCTGTACCATTCCTTCAGTAACTTGAGACTTCCAACTCTGCTCTGCAAATGCAGAATTTGTAATACCCCACACAAGTTTGTAAAAGGGATTTCCTTAATGCCCTGATAACTAAAGGAAGGAAACCCCATGCTTTCTTCCATGCAAGTACACTAAATATGAAGCTATATTAAAAGAGAAAATAAGCTCTCTGCTTCTTACAGAGCTGACGGAAAAATGATACAGGACCAAGATGCAAAGATACCTTTAAGGGAGAAATGGCTATAATTTCTTATTTTGAGGAGTGGGATTTGTTTTTTGGTGGTTGGTTGTTAGTTTGTTTTGAGGTTTGGTCTTGTTTTGAATTGAAAGCAGTCTTTGGGGGAAAAACTGCAATAATCTGCATTCCAGTTTGAGTTGTCCCTCCTTCTGTCAAGTATGAGCTACCGTAACAGTCATGGCCTATGCTGGAGGGGAACTACCCCTGTTATCACAGAAGTTATAAAGCCTGTAGTGCTATTGTGCTGCATGGTCATGATCTAGTGTTTTGTCTACAAACCCAAACAGGTTGTAGCTCTTAAAACAGCACATTTCAAGAACATATGCAGAGCAAGATGCAACAGGCCCTAACTTCAGTGTTCAAAACTGCAATCCATTATCTTTCCTCTCTCCTTGTATATATTTCTATCTTTCTGTACCAACCAAATACATTAACAGGACAGTGGGAGCTGACATCTATTTTCATTAGTGGCAAGGCTGAACCAGCTGGACATCATGACTGGTCTGAATCCCACAGGGCTTCTGATAGTCAGAGACTTGGAAAGCTGATGTAACTACAGACCTAACTTTCATCAATGCAGACATTTGTCTCTCCAGGACAAATTCTAGTTAACTTTGAGTTGTGGATTACAGTGTGAGAAAATGACAAAACATCAACAATTAGGCTTAACATAAGGGTCTGCATCCTTGCTCAAAACTCTTCCTTTATATTGTTCCAAATTCTCAGCTATTTGCACATGTACTTCCTTCTGTCTTGTGAGTTGTTTGATGTTCAAATTGGATCTGAAGGATGCTGAGTTTTCTTCCAAAGACCAGTCAAACAGATAATACTTGAGTGATTTCAATATCAAGAGCTGCCACAGACCAGACCAACAAGTTCTGCAAGGTGCCTTTGCCAGATCTGCCCAGCATAAGGAAGCCTGTGCAACAGCCACCCACATGGGAGCAGGCACCACCCCAGCAGATCAGTTCCTGTGATACATGATCTAGAGAAGAAAAAGAAAACATGGTCCTAAAAATTAAAACGTACACAGGCAAGTACACTTTAAGAGTAGAAAACAAACACTTTATTCAATGTTTTTTTACTGGAGTTCTCAGTCAGAAAGGAAGCTTTTTGCCTGTGCTTATTTCAGCAACACTGGTTTTTACACTTGTAGAGCTCCTGTCATGCTACAATTTACCCTAACCAAAATTATAACTTTTTTTTTTTTCCTCCCTAGAATTTATCCCTTAACTTGTTCCCTTCAGCAACCTAGGCAGACATGCCTAACAAAAACATCTAGTAAAGACTATAGAGCATGCTCTCTTATTCTAGTTTATAGAATGCAACACACGGCACATCAGATTATTCTTTTCCAAAGGGACTTCTACTTAAAAAAAAAAAAAGGGAAAAGAGCACTTATTTTCTTAAAATGTATTCAAGTGAGTATTCTCCTAAGTAAATTTTTACAGCAAAAGAGAATTTTATTTTTTTTTTTGGCTGCTTATTCATGAACTTTTGGAATGAAGATAACCTTCCAAATCTATTATGATACAGTGCTTGTCAAAAGGCTCAACTGCATTTTAAGTGAATCTTTCACATTAATTAGTTTGATAGCCTACAGGGCACAATTAGGTATTTTGATGAAGCTGTAATGAATGTGGCTTTCCTATGTTGATAACATCATTAAGTTTCACACAGGCAATCCAACAACTGAGGGGGTTACAATCCTGCAGATACATCACGTAATACGTCTCTGCACTCATAGATAACATATCAAATGATTGCCATAGCACCAACCTGTTCCCTTATGCATCTTATATAGGACAATTGGGACATACCTGCATTACATTATTAAACAGACAGCTACCCAAACTAAGTAGACAGGCTTTACTAAATACCACTAAGCTTTTAGGTAATCTCACTCAAACATAGCTAACAACACAACTCAGTATTTGAGTATATACTGACTAGGAATGTGTTGTAATACTCATGTGAGAAACAGGACAGAGCTAAGTACCAACTGGTACAATGGTTTTCCGTGCCTTTCCACAGAAGCTGAATTGCAGTGCTGGCATGTCAATCTGCTGCTAATTATTATTCAGTCACCAGCAAAATTACATCAAAAGACTTACTTAAAATTCACAGTCAAGATGATACAGGAAGTTTTTCCAACAGTACTAATTTTGGTTTCAGGTTTAAAGTAAAAGGAGGTAGTGCTGTAAGGTTCAATCCAATTTTACTGATGGCAGGTATATTTGCCAGTGGTCTGTGGGTTGTCTTGTAATGTGATATTTCAAGAGGGTTTGTTTCCATCAGTATGTGTGTGTAAGAAAACATCAACTGGTCTCCTGGTTTAACATCTTCTCTTTTGTCATACCTGTAAAGAATAAAAGAAGGCTAATTTACATTCCTCTCTTTACATATTAAACATCTCCACTATTGCAAGGGCATGTAGCATTCAAGATGAAACACAAAAGGTGCAGTATCTCTTGATGAAATAAACTAATACTGGAGAATGAAAAAGTATTTTTTGAAGACTTTAGGGAGCCAGTCATTCCATGCCAGGTTTTCTCTATTGTGATATAAATCAGAAAAACCTCACTGTGATATAAACCTAGAAAACTTCTCACTAGTTCTTTATTTAAATTCTAAGGAGAAAGGACATTGAAGCTTAAGACTGTAGAAGAGACTAATTTTTAAGTTTTACTCTACAAAGAACTGTGGTTTGGGTATGTGTGGTTGTGGGTTAGTTTGTTTTTTTGAGTTGTTTGGGGGGTTTTGTTTGCTTATTTTTGTGGGTTTGTCTTGGGGGGGGGATAATGTTTTGGGGTTTTATTAAAAAAAAAAAAGGTACTTTATCAGAAGAAGTCTTTTCTGGTTGTCATAGATTAAAGCAGAGGCCTCAAAAAATAGGGAGAAGAATTTGTTGAATGTAAGAAAGAACAGCCTAGTAATTATATTAACTTGGCACTTCATATTTCTGGGTTCAGTTCTTTGATCTACGTGTTTGGGCAGGGCACTTCAAGGCAGCTTTTATAAACTGGCTTATATATAAAATAGCTGGTGAATACTGAAATGATTTAACATGTACACTTCGTTATTTCTTAAAAGGAGTTCTATTCAGTCTAGCCACAGGGAGGATTTACAGTTGGAAAGGATATGTAAGATCTAGGTTCAGACACTGTCTGATTTAAGCCCAGAAGTGAAGTTCATTATCTCACGGATAATCTAGATACTGAGAAAAGATCTCCTTCACTATCTCATGGAGACACTGTTCTACTTCACAATAGCTACTGATTCAGTGAGAACCTTGGATGGAAATTTATAGCCCAAAGATTAGGCTTGCAGCCTGATTGAACCCTCAGTCTACCAACTTCAAAGGGGAAGAATAAGTCAAGTCCACTTCAGAACACTTCATAGACTACTGTTTGTGCTTCTTTTAGTGGAACACATGGATTCAAATCTTTGCTTTTTATTCCAGAAAAAAAAATTCTACACTAATGCTGGATAACAGAAGTTAAGATAGGTTACTTGCCTTTAGCTTATGACAAGACAGTCTTGGTCATCTAGCTATAAAGGAGTGTCCGTGCTTTGTATCTCAAGCGAAGAGCAGTGCCCAGTTTGTCACCCCTTGTTTCCCTTTTCTGTAAACTGTTTTCTATGAGATTTTGGACCTCGTATTCTTAGACACCCAACTCCTCCCAAGCATTTCCCAGCAACTTACTCAAAGCTGTGGTTTTTCTTAGAGGCATGGACACTGGTAGAGAAGTGGTACAAGCCCAACCCTACGTACTTGTAAGCATACCTAGGCCTCAATCCAGGCAGTGTCTTTTGCCGCAGGTATATTTGCATGCCTGGTCTCTCATTTGCCCAAGTTGCGAAAAATTAAAACAATCCAAGTTTGTATTTTTACACCACCTGATAAAGCAGTCATTAATATTTATGGCAGTGCAAATTACAGGACTTGTATGGATTGTTAACTGAAATTCTGGCAAATCAGAAGAGCCCCCAGGTTGACAGAATCCCTGTGTCAATAAATGCAGAATTTCACTGCATGCTGAACAAGTGCCACCCTCTTCCAAATAATTAAAAAAAAAAGGGCACAGTAATTTCATCTGCTATTTCCAAGATCACAATACCACTTAAGATGGTACCTGCATCCAAAGCAGGGGAAGGAATGGCATAACTGCATTTTCTTCAGCAGCAAATAAAGGGCCTTTCATACTGCTGCAAGCATTTCTGAACTTTCTTAACATTTTTAAATATTTTAAGCTTAGACAGCATCTTTATTCCTGGTTCAAAGAGACTGTGCTAATTGAAGACAAGACTGTAACACCTGTCCTGCATAAGAATCTGCATCAACCTTCTTTTCATTACCTTTTGAAGAAAAATAGCTCACTTGCATTTTTCTGAAGGCAAATAGATCTAATCTGAGCATTCCATTGAAAGCTGTTAAGACACTTTTACTTAGGGACTGTAGTTATCCTAACAAATCATCAGGCTTCAGAGCCACCCCATTCATAAATCCGTTTCCACCTGATGTACACAGTCTGTGAAGACAGTAAATTAGTTTTCATGCATCTGAAAGGCTGTCACTTCCTTGTATAAAGAGAAAATAGACAGCTGGTGGTACCAAACTTTGCACTGCTGTGCTGTCAGACAAAGTGGCAGTGCTGTGTATTATGCTCTGTGGATTTTGCCTGATTTTTTAATGTGGAACTTTATGATGAATTAGCCCTCCCCTAAGGCCCTTTTATGATGAATAAAAGTCAGATGAATAAAAAGTCAGAGAGAAACTGCTTTATGGCTGTAAACACTATGAAACATCCACTAGTATTATTTGTTTGCCTTCTAATTCCACTACACTGTAGTTTTGGAATCCCAAAACAATCCAAACCCACGTCAAATAGCTCACTGAAATTAAGCACTATATTTAGAGAGTAGAATTCCATTCAGAGTAGTGTGTGTACTTAAGTATATGCAAAAAAAAAAAGATTCAAACATTTTAGTTATGAGTGGGTTTTTTTTTCCACTTTTGATAGTTCAGTATCTCGTGACTGTTCATGACCTTCTCTAGATTGAACATGCAAAGAACAACTTGAAACAGAATCATAGAATTGTTTTGGTTGGAAGAAATCATGTCCAACTATTAACCCAGCAGCGCTAGGTCACCACTAAATCATGACCCTAAGTGCCACATCTATTTATTACATACCTCCAGGAATGGTGCTCTGGGCAGACTGTTCCAGCACTTTACAACCATTTCTGGGATGAAATTATTTCCAATAGCCAATATAAATCATCCTTCCCTGGTGCAACTTGAGGCCGATTCCTTTTGTCCTACCACTTGTTACTTGGGAGAACAGACAGACCCCCACCTTGCTCCAGTCTCCTTTCAGATAGCTGTAGGGAGCAGTAAGGCCTCTGGCATCCTTTTCTCCAGGCTAAATAATCCCAGTTCCTTCAGCCACCCCTCATTAAGACTTGTGCTCTAGACCATTCACCAGCTTCACGGCCCTTGTATTCGTAACTGTGAAGGTGATTAAGCTTTGAAATGTCCATATCATCACAATACCACAAGAGAGCACAGAAATAAAATAAGGCATAGCAAGCTTGATGATTTTTGTAATTGCTTCAAAATTATACTTTTCCTTTCCATACTTTCCCTTCTTTATTTCTAAAATACCTTTATCTCTCAACATGCCAGCAACTAAATTGTTTATCTTACTCTGAAGACTGTCAGGAGAAAGGAACACCATTCTCAGCGTACTACTTAAACCAAAATCTGCTTGTGTTGCTTTTTACTGCACACTGAAGTGAGACTTTGGGTCACTTTCTGATTAACCATTTTCATCAAGATGACATTTTAAACTATATACCTACACTTCAGCTGAAGAGGTACAGGAAGCAAGCAATGGCATCCCACAACTGTCTTCTACCACTCAATACTCTGATTCATGAAACTGGCTGATTATGGTAACAAAGCACTCAACTGCTTTCTCCCAGAGTCAATAAATATGACTGATAATCCACAGCAGCAGCTTCACTGCCATCTATTGAAACAGGCTCCACATAAAAACAGACTTTGAAAATTAACATGCAGGTAAGTTTCACATAGCTGTACAGCATTCAAAAAGAAACAAAATGAGAGGATATCCCCACAATTATATATATGGTTTTGCCAAGAGCACAAGAGTGTTCTTCTACAGCTGTACTTTACAAGATCTGGTGAGGTATCAAACATGGCTTACTAAAATGCTGATATCTTAAATGCAGATAAGTAAATTTTGCATGTTTCTGATGTCTTCAAGACACTACACTATTGAGGCAAACCAAAACAAATAAAAATGTTACAGTGCTTTACTTAAAAAATGGTAGCACTGCACATATCAAAATTCTCTGAATATTCACATTGTTCTTGACCATCTGTGATGCTTGCCCCTGTGCATATACAAAACAGAAGAAAACAGGGTCCTGTCTTCAGATCAAAATCCTTAATTCATAACATACCTCCAATCTGAATTGATTTCTAGAAACCGAGAAACTCCTGTTTGTGCTGCAGCCACATCAATATGAACAGAGACATCTACATAAACAAAGAAAATAGAATTTTAAATTTCTTCCAAGAGCACTCTGATTAATAAACAGAATACTTGGGTGTGAATAGCGTAAGAAATATCCAATACATGTAAGAGATATACTAACAGTAAAGAAACTGCAATTGACATTAGCCAGCTTTACATACCTGCTGTTGACGGTACCAACTCATGCAACTTCTGAATTGCCACTCCTCCAGGATAGTTGAAATGTGAAACATATAAAGATGTTCCTGAATAAGCAGCATTAACTAGAAGATGCATTACAACAAAGATAGATCCAAGTTTGTACAGCCAGGATTTCCGGTAGTTATTCAAACTGTTGAGGTGGGGGGAAAATGAGGAAGAATAAATTGGTACTTTTCTTTCATACTGATCATTTAGTATTGTGATAGCACTTTAATGAAAACTCCACTATCAGATTAATGCAAACATTATTACAATAATGGAATGTCTTTATTC